>NW_026606151.1:18273750-18965000 GCF_029834395.1 Sorex fumeus | reverse complement strand
TTCTCCTTCCCTTGTGTTATTTTGCATAGTTAACTTTCCAGTAATGTCCTTTTGTATAGACACAGGAAGGCAGTTAATTCTATGCATTTGTAACTAGGAAGTTAATTGACTCGAATAATATTCATTCCTGGGCATCTCTTTTCTAAACTTAAGTATCAGTTGCCCTTAGTTCTCAGCACCCCAAACACAGAGTCCTGAAGAAGATCTGGATAAACCCAGGGCAAGCTGTGAGCTACCCTGGCATCAAAACGTGCCGGGCCAAGTGCCATAATACTTAATTCTAAGTTAAGAGCATGGTCATGGACAATTTCTGTCATAATCCAAAGAACAACCACTGGATTCGGACCATGCTAGGGTTAGGAAAGACTAAGCTGGTCTGGGATCTAAAGTGAGATGTTCCCAGGAGAGACACCTACAATCTTAATGTATCTCTTAATGTGTCCACACAAATTGACCAATATTATTAAGAAGTAGAACTAAGACGTATGTTTAAATGGGTTGTTGGACCAAGGAAAGGAGAAACACACCCTTAGATGGTATTTCCCCTTAAGCAGATCTCCTAGCTGCAGGAGATCTTTGTCTTATCAGAAGGGCTTTCAGATGTTGACTGTGATACCTCATCTAGGTATAGTTGCTGCCCCAAATGCTTGAAGGTCATTTGTGAGACTAAGGCTGCGAGAAGGAGCCCAGAGAGACAAGCATGTGGAACAGGAGGAGATGGGAATGAGGGGCAGTTTGAATCTGGTGCCAGACCAATCGACAGTCGAACAGGTCAAGAGGAAAGGTGAGAATCAAACTATTTACAAGTGGTTGAGAGAGCTGAGTTCTCTTGGAACAGCAGCATTAACCTTTATTTCAATCAGCCTTTTATACATCTCTATCAGGAACTTGGCAGGTAAAATCATTCACTGTAATTGTAAACACAGCGGTAGGGCGTTTGCCTTGCACGCAGCCAACATGGCCGACCCGAGTTCAATTCCTCCGCCCCTCTCGGAGAGCCTGGCAAGGTGCCGAGAGTATCTCGCCTGCACGGCAGAGCCTGGCAAGCCACCCGTGATGTATTCAATATGCCAATCACAGTAACAACAAAATCTCCAATGGAGACGTTACTGGGCCCGCTCGAGCAAATCGATGAACAACGGGAGGGCCTTTACCTTTACCTTATATTCCCAAGATCCTGCATTTCCTTGATCATAACAAGTATACGAAATAGTATAATAAAAATAATGTTATTTAGATCAATAACTGGAAATAATAACAAAGTATACTGAAGAACACTCTGACCTTTCCTGTATACTTTTTGTGATTTACCAAAGTTATAATTTCCTGCAAATGCCACAAAATCATAATATATCTATTTCTCATTAACTTCTCTTGCAAACTGAGGATGGTGAAGTATTAACTTCTCTATAGGACTGGTTTGGCGACACAATGACTACGCCACTTATTAGGGTTGATGGGACAGAGAGCTATGCCAAGTATTCTTGGCCCTCTGAGTGAGGCAGCTCCCAGGGCTATGTCTACTTAAGGACCCTGCATAAGCAGGAAGCTCCCCACAGACTGGAATGGGACACTTAGCTGCACAGGTGCATGGAGAGAATGGAATAAACTTCAACTGATGAACAGCCAACCTGACTCTTGGTACTTCCTTTGTCCACCTATTGCCATCGGCAATCCTGCTGTGAGAAGTGACCCCAAGTCCACTGAACGCAGAGAGACAGACATGGTTTCAAATTTATGTTTTGAATACACAGTTGAATGACATGCAAACATAATCATTATGTCTTGCACCCTGTTCTATGCACTTTAAACAGGTTGACGACTTCATTTCATGGCCATTCCATTCTTGTTCAATATGTGAGATTTCAACTGATATTGATAGTAAAATGGGGCAACCAAAGTGGATATTTACCATTCAGATGAAGGAAATAAACCAGAGAGTCAGTGTCTAAAGAATTTTCATATAAAATAAATATTCTAGTTCCTATTTAGACACCAGAATTTAACAGGGAGACTACAAAAATTACTTTAAATTAACTAAACATTCTGCCTATGAGCCTGTCTAGTGTACCTTCCCATCACCACTATTTCCAGTTTTCCCAACCACCAGTCATCGGGGAGATTCTTGATATTACATTCCTTGATATAACTCTAAAATTTTCTTCCTATCAAAGTAGAGCTCAGAAACATTGCACACGGTAGCAATATTCTTCTAGAAAGCCTTTGGAGTATTGAATGCCATGACAGACTTTCTGGAATAAGTAAAATTTGAGTAGAAAATTCTGTTGATAGTTAAGTGTCATATAACTCTGCTGATACCTAGCTGGGTCTATTTAAAAAATCAGTAGTAGGTTTTGTGCTTTAGGAGAAAATAGAACTCTCATAGGAGACAGTAAGATTTAACTTTAGCATTGATAGGATTTCTCCATATGTTACATAGAATATTTCTTCCCACTGTCTAAGGTGCCTGAGATAAGGGAAGAACTCACAGAGTTTTCTCTGTGAGTTCAAACTGAGCATCCACATATAGAGATCAGTACAGATTGGAAGAGAACCCTGGAAAAGGGAATATGACCTCCCCAAATGGGTCAATTGTAAGTAAAATATGATAGATTACTTCCATGTCTCAAAAAAAAAAGCGGTCTAAGTATATCTGAGGACAGGTCAGCACTGTAAATAGTCAAGACAGATAGTCTGTGGTCTCAGGTACTTGTTCTTGTACCATTTCTGCTCACCTTTGTGGGTCCCATGAGTCTGAGGTATATAAATCCCTCTGGAATAATCCTGCCTTTAGTGTTGACAAAGATAGATTACAAAAATAGAAATTTGAGAACAAATTCTATTTTGGAGAAAATGTCTCAAAATGGTATATTTAGGCTTCAAAAAGGAAGATTCATAAAGGTGTTTGGAACTTGCAACACAGTCGGGCTTGAATCTAGGTTAGGAAGAACACTGTTTGGCTGAGATATCAGGAATCCTAGATATCAGGAATCCTAGGTATCAGGAATCCGAGACATTCAGTGTTGAACTCTGAGAGGAAGTGGAGGCGAATTCTCATAGATGTAGACAACCAGAAGCCATACAACAAGTGATCTATGTTTCATATAGGAGATCTTGTTTAATATATTAAAAACCATTTTCTTCCATAAAATTTTAATAATTTATAAAAGAAATAATGAATTCCTATATGGTAAGGAAAAACATCTTTGTAATTCTCATGGCATTTTTATTTGCCTAAGCTCTATGATGAAATATATTCAAAGAATAAAATCAAATTCTTACTTTCCATTTTATTTTTTTTCTATGTACAACTTCAATGTCTTGTTTTCATCATTAACTTCACTTAATTTTGTCACTAATTTCTGGATTTTTCAAAAGAAAAATTTTTGATTAAAGTCTATCATTTTGACAGAGAATCCAGTCCATTACAATGAAAAAAAGAAAACTATTTAGTACTTTCTACACCTTCAGAGTACTCAAGCTGAAATCAAAACCTTGATCTTCTAAACAAACCTAAATAACTGGTAAAATAGGTAACTTCGTTTTGTCCTTTAGAAACTGAGATTCACATACTTACCATGGTCTAAACTATTTATACCACCAACTTTTTTCCAGGGAAATACTGTACATGAGCAAAATGATGCTCTAAATGAAATTTTCAGATAATAAGGTGTTAAATCCAATCACCAATACCATAATTTTGACATATGTGGTAGTTCGTATATACTATCTATCAGGAAGTGTTATTTAAGACCATGAACTTTATTAGAAAGTGTCAATAAAAGACTGTGTGTGGTATCTCTAAAGAAAGGGCTAGAGCTGATGCTTTTAGTGCAGAGTCTCTACATTTGAATCATGGAACAAAATGGTTTCCCTAAGTACCATCTGATGTTGTACTGAGGCTGTGATCATTGCCAGGTATAGCTCTGGTGGGTCTTTCTGTTGAATCAGACTTCTGGAGCAATTATTGACAGAGTGACACCCAGAACACGGTAGAATTCTGGGAAGACAACTCCAAGAAAAATGGAAGTGGTTGAGGAACATAAATGCAATATATACCAAATAATGTCATTGAGATTCAATTTTAAATGTTTCAATATCAAGCAGTTTCTTTTTTCTATTTGCTTTTTGGCCAAACCTGGCTACTCAAGGATCTCCTCTGGTGGTGCTCAGGGGACACTATGGTGTGTCAGGGTTAGAACCTGGGTTGCACGTGGACTAGACAACCACCTTCCTTGTTCTACTATCTCTCCAGGCTCACAGAAAAAGTCTTTACATCATTTTTCAAAAAAATTTCTCCCTTCTTCATGAAGAATATTTTAAGATGAACCAATTTTCTATTTTCTCATTAGGAATCAACTTTTACCATGATCTATAAACCCAATATAATGTATATACTCCTATTTGAGTTATAAGTATGCTCTTTAATTCTTCAGTGCTGATGAAAAAAGGGCTCTGTGAAACTTTCTCCAAGGCTTCATGTTGTTCTATTATAGGCCAAGTGCTTTACATAAATGAATGTCCCCAAAGATTGACAAAATCCTGGGTTCTTTTCATATTGTTCCCAGAACTGCCTCTGGTATTTGGCATTTCATGTGATTGTGTGATATGTCCTAATCCTTGAGCTGCTCTTGAATTTCTCAGGTAGTTACAAGAGTTCATCATTTGTATCCTAGTCCCCTCTTCACCCCAGGATTCAGCAGGAACATCCACTAAGCAAAGAAAAGTGAGACAGGTGTCCTTCATGGAATGTGTGATACCTTCCTTTTACTTTATAGGGTCCCCTAAGCTGTGTCCCCTCTGGAAAAACCTGAATCTTCACTTGAACACCTCTTTCTTTCCCCTATTGAATATCCTTCTGCTATGAGGAAAGTGGAGAGAGTAAAAGAGGGGCGGTAGGATGTCTAATTATTTTATTCATTATTTTTTAAATTATTTTTATTTATTTTGATTTTTTAATTTTTATTAGTGAGACACCATGAGGTACAGTTTTAGACTTACAAATTTTTGTGCTTGGGTTTCAACTGTACAATGATCAAATACCCATCTCTCCACCAGTGAAAAATATGGAATGCTTCACAAATTTGCATGTCATCCTTGCACAGGGGCCATGCTAATCTTCCCTGTATTGTTTCAATTTTAGTATATTTGCTGCTGAAGCGAGCACTATCTAATTCTTTTAGCTAATCATTTTAAAACTTTCCAACACTAGGGACAGACAAATAATAAAAATGGGCAAGGGATAGAGATAGAAAACATTTAGAAGGGTTTCAGGAGAGAAGCTTTCTCTTCAGCTAGGCCTGACAGAAAGTAGGAAAATCACTCTGTCTCTATCGTTTAGGAGGCCCTGAAAATTCTAAAATAATTACAATTTATTCTTTTATGTCAAGTGCAGAAGAAGAGCTTTCTTTAAGTTGACAGAGTAAGCTGGGAAGAGACAAAGCAGGTCGGCATCCTTGGTGGATTCCCATCATCATGGCTGAGAAAAAGGCTCAGCTTACAGTTCCTTATGAGACAGGAAATTTTCTAGGTCAGCCAATGTGATCCTTGAGGCCAAAGCTACTTTGAGAGTTAAATACCGGGTACAGCAGGTCAGTGGACTTCCCTTTATGCAGCCCAGCAGAGTGTGGAACCCAGCCTCATATATGTGCCCCAATCAATGACAGGTTGATCCCTGAGGCAGAACCAGGACCACAGCGGTATGTGAGACCAACCCTACCCCAAGTCCCGCCAAAAGAAAAAATTTTCTGCGTCCGTGTCTCTGATCCTTATTAATTCATCCAATTTCTGTAACTGTTGGATTTTAACCCTGTATTTTAGGCTTCATCAATGAATTGCCACATTTCCTCCTCCAGAGAAGCAGACAGTGCTCTTGTGAGACACCTAATCATTAAGTTTCTTTTAATCTTTCCTTTGTGTTAATAACTAAGTGAAAACTCCTGGTGATTATGGAGTTTGTACTGGAAGTGGATTACATGCTTTTCTATTTCCCCTAAAAATATTCATGTTACTGTAGAGTAATATTCTTCTTTTAAACATAGAAATACAATTATGCTCTGTTTGTAATATAAGGAAATTAAATGACTCAAATATCTACTCTTGTATCACGGTCATGGTCATGGTCCTCCTGTTGTTCATCGATTTGCTTGAGCGGGCCCAGTAATGTCTCCATTGTGAGACTTGCTGTTACTGTGTTTGGCATATCGGATATGTCACGGGGAGCTTGCCAGGCTCTGCCGTGCGGGTGAGATACTCTCGGTAGCTTGCTGGGCTCTCGGAGAGGGGCAGAGGAATCGAACTCGGTTTGGCCATATTGGCTGCATGCAAGGCAAACGCCCTACCGCTGTGCTATCGCTCCACCCCCCTACTCTTGTATGTCCATCATAATTACTTGATTCAGAATTGGTTATCATAGTACCTAACACCCCATAAAGGAAGATTCCTCTGAAGGACTTGGATCAACTTAGGGAGCAGAAAAGGTATACTGACATTGAACTGGGACTGTCTAGAAAACATAAAGGCACAGTCTTAATGCAAGTCATTCTGACTTTAGAATCAGGATCCCCAAGGAGAATGACAAGCTGAACCAGCATGTGGACCTTGTTTGGGATTTATTGTTAAGCCCAGTGGACTTGCCCTTGGAGCCCAGAGAACTAGGTTTTTGAATCTATATCTCTTACTGTGTTTATCTAAATAACTATAATAATTAATAAAAGGTAAAAGGTAAAGGCCCTCCCGTTGATCGTCGATTTGCTCGAGCGGGCCCAGTAACGTCTCCATTGGAGACTTTGTTGTTACTGTGTCTGGCATATCGAATACTCTCGGTAGCTTGCCGGGCTCTCCAAGAGGGGCGGAGGAATTGAACTCGGGTCGGCCATGTTGGCCGCTTGTAAGGCGAACGCCCAACCCGCTGTGCTATCGCTCCAGCCCATAAACATGAGTGGAGGAGCCGGGGTTTGAACCCGGGACCTCGTACATGCGAAGCACGCGCTCTACCACTGAGCTACACCCCCAGCCATAATAATTAATAAGAAATAAAATTAAATTGGGGGTATGGTGCGGCCAACAGGTCAACCTATACCTGTGGGGCAAGTGCATCAGCAGCCTGATGTTGCCTTCAGGCTTCCTGATACTCCAAAATTGCTGCTGTACCTTTGGCCAGACCCCAACAACTTAGGAATAAGTTCACCAAGAAATTAAACAGCCAGAAGTTTAGGTATGTGGGAGTTACACCCACAAACAACTTCCGGATCAGCTATACAAGCTCACTTACAGTTGGGAAGGGATACCTTCCCCTCTTCCCAATGCATGGGAAGCATTGGCAGTCACCCCCATGAAACAACTCCAGCACCACCCTGTAAGCTCTATTATTGGCCTTGCCTCAAAGAGCCCTAAATAAATCTCAAAAGAGATCAAAAGCCGCAGTTAAACTTGAACCTATACAGGGCTAAACAGACCAGAGTAAATTGGAGGGGGTGGGTTAGCTTGTGACTGCCCAAGCAGAGTCCCCAGTGGCCACTTGCTTCCACAATCTAAAATTGCCACCATATCCCAAGCCTGACTCCACCATCTCAGGATGGACCTCACCAAGATATAATCTGCTAAAAATTTTGTAAGTGGATTTTAGCGCACCAGTAGCCCTGGCTCAGAGACACAGAGGCAAGCCCCAGTCATGCCCACAATTTGTCTCCAGGTACCATCTTGGTGCACCAAAAGCCCTGGTTCAGAGACACAGCAGCAAATCCCAGAAGACACCACAGCACAAAAGATCTCTCCAGGCCCCCATACCGAGCCAATATCACCGGGGCACCCCAGGTGGAGTAGGTGCAGTCTCCTCGCTTACTCCAAATAGAGTCCCGGTGATCAAGAGCTTCCACAAGCAAGGCCCAGGTGTGCGGGTTCAGGACTAAATCTCCAGTCCGCATGGTGGCAGAGGACCCAGGCTATCCCTCCCTGGGTCGCCGCCCACCCAAAAGACTGGCTGTCAAGCCCACAATTTGCCTCTGGACGCCATCTTAGCACACCAACAGCTCTGGCCCTAATACTCCCAGTTAAATCCCAAAATGGATTAGTGCCATACAGAGATGTCTCTGAACCCAATCATTTACAATCCAGAAATTTACGTTTACAATCATGGCCTCGTGAGCTCTCATGATATTCGAAATGAGCTATGGAAAATATATAATCTAGAGTTTGCCCCTGGCAGATAGGCTTGAATGATGTTGGGAAAATTAGAGCAAAAATAATGCCCAAAATTAGAGAGAGAGTATTGGGGAAATTGTCTGCCATAGAGCCAGGGTGAGGCCTGTGATGTGCACTTGTGTGTGTGTGGGGGAGGGGGTGGTGGTGGGAGAGGGTGATACTTGGGACATTGGAGGTGGAAAATGTGTACTGGTGGAGGGATAGTGTTCCATCATTGTATGGCTGAATCTCAAACATGAAAGCTTTGTAACTCTATCTCATGGTGATACAATAAAATAAAAATTTAATGTGGGGTTCATGCCCAATTCAAACAGCTTAATCAATGGCTGAACAAATAGCAGTACTCTTACATTATTTAAAAAAAGAAATAAAATTAATTCTTTAATATGAACAATGAAAAGGAAAGGGAAAAGCAATATAGATGTCTCTTGGAGACAGAGCGTCTTCTTGAGTTAATCCATTTCCCCAAAATTTCCTCACTGAAATGCTTTCCTTCTGTAAATGATCAATCACACCTACCTGCAATCCTATATCTCAAGCCCCCTCAGATGTTCTGTAAATATGCTCACAGCTCTGCATTACATGGGCCATTTTGAACATCAATCTGTTATTCCCTGTCTCTTTGTTGCTCTGCTGTGGAGACCTGGGAGGTGGCTCTTGGCCACTGAAACATTCGCCCACCAAATCGTGAACACATGGATATACAGATTAGAAACTGACTACAAATAGATCTTCCTGATCCTTTAATGCCCCACTTTGACTGTGTGTATAGTTACTTTGAACAAGTTGTCTTACTTAGGAACAGATACTCATTCTTAGCATACATGTACACTTTGACTCTTTGACTCTTTTCTTTTTATTGAATTACCTTAAGACATATAGTTACAAACTTATTAATGATTGGGTTTCAGTCATAATATGTTCCATCGCTTCAGCAGTGTATTTCCTACATACGGTGTCCCCAGTTTTCATCATGCCATACTGCCATCACCTTCTCTACCCAGATGCAAGTCATTCTGACTTTAGAATCAGGACCCCCAAGGAGAATGACAAGCTGAACCAGCATGTGGACCTTGTTTGGGATTGTTAAGCCCAGTGGACTTGCCCTTGGAGCCCAGAGGACTAGGTTTTTGAATCTATATCTCTTACTGTATTTATCTAAATAACTATAAGAATTAATAAGAAATAAAATTAAATTTGGGGCATGGTGCGGCCATACTTTTACTTTTCTTCTTTTCTTCTCCTTCTCCTTCTCCTTCTCCTTCTCCTTCTCCTTCTCCTTCTCCTTCTCCTTCGCCTTCTCCTTCGCCTTCTCCTTCTCCTCCTTCTCCTTCTCCTTCTCCTTCTCCTTCTCCTTCTTCTCCTTCTCCTTCTTCTCCTTCTCCTTCTCCTTCTCTTTCTCCTTCACCCTCTCCCTCTCCCTCTCCTCCTCCTTCTCCTCCTCCTCCTCCTCCTCCTCTTCCTCTTCTGCTCTCTCTCTCTCTCTCTCTCTCTCTCTCTCTCCTTTAGTGTACTATGATTTGCAACACAGATAATGAAAGGTTATCTGTATTTGCTGACATCCAGGGTGATCATATAAAGCTACTATTGTCAGAGTGGTCTCTTCTCTGTCCTAACATCCGCACTCAAAACCCCACTTCCACATAAACTCGTGGCAAGCTTTCAATAAATTAATTAGTTTTCCTGGCCCTCATTTCTCCTGTATTGAATATTACTCACCTACTATCTGTATTTTATATCCCACAAGTGAGTACAATCTATACACTTTGTTCTTAAGTGACAACTGTTTTCTGATAAACGCTATTTTTTTTACTTGAGCTTGTACTTCCTCTTGTGGGACATATAAACCTCTCCTAGGATCGAGGTTAACTGCTTTAGTCCTGACAGTACTCTCCCAAATTTGCAGAAGACACTGCAAGGGACATTAAATGGGTACTGTTTCAGCACATTCACACTCAAAGAAAAGATTTTCATTAATTAAGAAGAAATCACTATTGAAAAGTTAGCTAGGCTGAGTATTTATTTCATAAAAAAATGTATCCACTGAAGATATGTAAGCAGTACATTGTTTTGTCTTTGTAACTAAGTAACTTCCATCTAAGGCATTTGTGATTTAGAGGAAAGTATCATTTATCCTACTTACTTAGAGTATTTATAATCATCCATTTAATGAAAATCTATTAGGTAAATACCAAACTTGAAATTTTTCTGGGTTATGGGAACAATGAAGAAAACCAAAATTTCTAAAGTCACAGAATTTGAACCCTATTTCTTTAAACTGGATACAAGCATAGGGATAATGTGCTGTTTTTCTTACAAATCTCACAAATCTTTTTCTTACAATTGTTTAATCTTTAGGTGTCCATGTGTACAGTGCAGAATCTTTACCAATACGGAAATAAGGCCTGATAGGCTCAGAGAAAGAGGTCTTTGGGAAAGTGAAGATGTGGGAACAAGTTAACATTTCATAAAAGGAGACAAGTCCGGCCTCATAGTCTACAAAAACCCCTATATATTTAACATTCTGCAGAGAAATAGGAGTTAGGGGAGAGGTAAGAGCCACATAGTCATCATCTTTGCAATGTCTGATGGCCCAGAATCCAGTCTCAGGATCTCGTCTCATGTCATTGTCTCTTGGCACATTTTCCCGACAAACTCCGACATCCCACTCAGGTCCTCTTGCACTACATATTACAAAGTAATGTTTTCCTGAGGTGATGGTCTCACATCCCAGGACACAGGGTAAGTCTTTAAACCTAGCAGGAGTCTCATGCTTCACTTGGGCTGGTCCACGAGTCACCATGTTTTCATCATTGTTCACCAGTAGGTTATTGTGAGCCGTATCTGGATCTAGAATAACTTTAACTGCAAAAAAATAAATAAATTAAAAAATAATGGAAAACAAAATGACGTGGTTACTTTATACTTAGTAGTCAGTAAGTATCTTCTAAGTATTATCAGCCCATGCTCAAAAGAAAAATTTGTTTTTGATAGCCTTTCTAGTCACTTTATCAAAATTCATTATAAAAAGTAAAATAGAAATAATGTCTGTCACAAAGAATGGTGGGGAAGATTGGAGAGCTAATATATGATTGAAACTGGGTAGGACTGTCATTAAGTGGCATTGTGAAATATCTGGTAATATCAGCAATATACTTCTAAGGCTGTAAGTACTCTTCTGTTCTTAATCAATATTATTTCTGTCTTTCTCACAGTAATACCAGCAAAAGAACAGATGACTATATTTGATATTTTTCCTTACTCTCTTCTCCTAAACTCTCCCAATATTTGCAAAAATGACACTCTGTATCAGAATGAGAAAAGACAGTTAATTAACTATTTGGTTCTTGACACACAAGATGTTATTGGGGGCTTAGGACACATGGGCACTCAGCAACTTTAAGTATACACTCTTTAGTTTCTCATGAACCTTAAGGTTTAGTACAAGATTATGTACCAAGAACAAATATACACAAAAAAGAATGTGAGTAGAGTTTAAAAAAAGAAAAAAAAAACCGATGGTCAAATATTACTAAACTATAGCAAAATTAAAAAAAGAAACATGATAACAGGTTGAAGCTAGTGATTTAGTCACCTACTCAACTAATGTGACTAAACACATTGATTAAACACCAAGCAGTTGACCAGAAGTACATGGGAAATAAGGAATTCACGGAACACTTCTTAGCTCTACTTTCCCTTTTTTGTTTTTCTCAAGATCACTCCTCACCTTTTAATACCCTGTCTTTCTGACCTCAAGACCTCTATGAAACCAGCTTTCTTCCTTTACCTGACTTTATTTTACTTAGTCAATGAGAGTGGTGGGATTGTATGTAAAACTAAGAGGTGCAGTGGTAGTCATTATTATGTAAGCTTATGTTCTCCTTAATGCTCTGAGAAACTGTATTTCTATCTCTCAGGTCAACTCTCCACTGTTCTTCAGATCCCTCCAGCTGTATTTGAGCACCCGTGTGGTGGCGACTCTCTGACTCTCTCTGCTCTGGTGGTTTCAGTGTGCCTTATTCATTGTCCAAATCTATTCTTTGTATAACGTGCTTATTAAACTCTCTTCAACAAGTTCTTAACAGGAGGCTATGGAATACATTTCAGATTTTATTTATATATTTTGAATGGTTAAAAAATAGACCTTATTTTAAAATCCATTAAAGTTTGGCAATGAAAAGAAAACCAAAACAGGGGGAGAATAGATGTACAGATTCTTCCTCAGAGAAGACATGCAGATGATTTATAAGGATATTCAAAATTTACTAACAGGAAAATTTATATCAAAATTACAATGAGGTATCATCTCACACCAGTGAGAAAATACAGCATTATTGGGCTAATGTGGGAAAAGGAAGCTACAATCATTGTTGCTGGGCATCATGTTTGGTTCAAACTTTTTAGAAAATGGAGAAATATCAAAAAATAAGAATTGAGCTTCCAAATGACAAGTACATTACACTTCTGGGAACCTATGACAAAGGCAAAAATTTCTATTGAAAAGACATTTGTACTCCTATGTTTATTCCAGCACTAGTAACAGTAGTGAACATCTGGAAGCAACCCGTTTCCAAGTTCAGATAACTGATAAGGAAAGAATTGTATCTATATGTAAGAGAATGCTACTCAGCTAGAGGATTTAATTATGCAACTTTCATAGACTGAAGACAGCCAGAAGGTATAAGACACAGAATAATTCCTCTTATATATGGAATATAAAGGGAAATAATGTCGAATGAGCAGAAGCAACAAAATTTGTGAACCATGGTTACTAAGGTGAGAATATGGACAGATGGGGTTTGAGGAAAGTACCCTTGTAAAACAGGGGATGGAAAAGGAAATGGACATTTTGGTGGGGTGTGTGCTAAAATGTTGTATGCTTGCAATCCTATAATTGACAGCATTCAAAATGACAATGAGTAACATAGAATCTTAAAAATAAACAAAATTCACAGAACAAAACATATGCACAATAATTAAAGTAGTGCATCAAATATGTTACTTTTATATGTATTATATAAATATTTATAAACAACAGGACTGAAATGATAGCACAGTGGGAAGGATGCTTTTGCAGTGGCTGACCTGAGTTTAATCCCTGGCATCTCAAAAGGGTTCCTGAACTCCTCCAGGAGTGATCCCTGAGCTCACAGCTGGAAGTGAAAAAGCTAAGTGTTTTTAGAAAAAAATTTAATATCTAAAAATAATGTGAATATACAATGAAAATACTAAAATGGTTTCATCTCAGCTAGAGAAAAGGTGCAATATTGTCATCAACAAATCTGGTTGAGCACTGGTTAGAGTAACGGACTAAAACAGTATCTGTAAAGACACACTTAACAGGATTCCACTCACTTTGTAGGTGAGGAGGTCTCAATTATAAAAGCTTTTCCCTCACCTAAATAGAAATTGCTTACATCTTCATCCCAAATACTGCATAATTCTCTTAGAGTATAGAAATATGAAATTTTCTTGTGTGAAACACGTGGAGCAAGCATGTGTTTGAATTCAGAACATTTTTCTTGTCATAGATGCAAAGCAATGTCTCTATACTCTAAGCATGTGGACACACCCAGTGCTAAGTCAGTGCTCATCTCATCAGCACTCATACAGCTGAACTAAGTGGAATGAATAAAGACAAAATACTGTCCAAAGAGCAACTTAGTTTTGGTCACTAAACTCTCAGACCAAAAATGACTAATAATACCCCTCTATAGGTAACTTTTTATAACACCTTTCAGGACCAGAAACCTAGTATGTACAAGTTACAGTGAATTTACACAGTATAAATAATGGGTTTTATGACTGAAGTGATAGCACAAGCGGGTAGGACATTTGCCTTGCTCACAACTGGGTTCAATTTCCAGCATCCCATATGGTCCCCAAGCACCACCAGGTGTAATTCCTGAGTGCATGAGCCACGAGTAATCCCTGGGCATCACCAGATGTTACCCAAAAAGCAAAAAAAAAAAAATGGGTTTCATTTCTATTATATTAGTTTGTTATCGCAGTGTTAATAATGCCATCAGATTTGCCCTATAGAGACTCTTGCTTTTTGATCTCACTTTGAAGAAACAATTGGCCATGTTGGGAGACTCATACAAAAGCATTTGAGGGTTTTCTCCAGGAAACACAGGAGGCATCCAGTCTGCAATCAGCAAATAGCTAGTGTCCAAGGTCCTACATGCATCATCATGTGAATTCTGCCAACAATCACAATGAGCTTGGAAGTGGAATGTGTTATTTTCCAGATGAAAACACAGCCAAGCGATCATGTTTATTGAAGCTTTGTTAGACTCTAGTTGAAGGATTGCTGAGGTGGAGACATTTTACTAAAATTTGTGAAGTATTGTTTTCTTCTATTTTGGGGCAGGAGGTGGGGAGAGGGGCTAATGCCACACTTGGCTGTGCTCAGGACTTACTCCTAACTCTGCACTTAATGACAAATCCTGGCAAAACTCTGGGACCATATCAGATGCCAGAGATCTACCTCAGGTTGGCTGCATTCAAGGCTAACACTTGACTTGTGATACTATTGCATTGTTTGTAACCACTAGATTTTCATTAAATTGAAAACAAAAATTTTCATTTTATTATCCCAAATGTTTTTCTTCATGCTTTGTGTAATTAATGATTTTTTAAAATTTGTCACAGCACATGAGTGTTAAGTGTTATTATTATTTTTTTATATAGGACAGATATAAAAGTTATTTACTTGGGAGACATCACTAGTGAACTGGAGAGAAAGAGCTGAAGAGTCATCAAAAAAATAATATTCTAGCTAGAATCTGCCCAGAAGAGCAATAAAATGTGTTGTCCATTATTCCTCCCACCTGTATTATTTTAGAAATTTGGATGTCACATACCATGACGAGTCTCAAACATCTTCAGAAATTGACGGAAAATGCTGTTAATATCAGGCATAGCATGAATATCCACTGAGACATCCTCTGGTGCATTTAATGTCGTATCAGAAAACCTAGAGAAGAGTTCAGGAATTTCATCAGAGCTATATTCCATTGGACTCCATAGAGCTACTCTCCTTCCCTCCTGAATTCAAAGAGCACTCACCTATCCAAAGTGTCTGTCACATCCTATAGAGAAAGAAAGATAGAAGTTGGCATGGAAATATTAGCATTTCATAAAACTTTGATGGGTGGATGTTTCTCTATAATTATATCAAGGAGCAAATGAAGACATTCTGCTCCTGTGAATTAATGAATTCCTAGGGTATGATTCTGATACAATTACCTAGTACAGCATTCTGAAGCCTTTTCACATCTGTGGTCCAACATCTGTCTGCATATCATTCCAGTTATAAGCACTGCTATAGATCATTGTTATTCAACTTCTCTACCCTTTTTTTACTTCAGCAGTACATGCACAAAGTTTGAGAGAAACAATGGCATGGTATAATACCTTGACTGTATCTGATCAACCACAGAGAATGTTTCCTTTCTTTGGGAACATGGGGAGTTAATACTTCTACAGGCACATAACCTGGGAGATGTTTGGAGGAAGATCAGTAATTGTCTCAAACTTACTCATTTTGTAATTAGTGACCTCATTGCTTCTGAAAAGGTCATAGTAAACACTGTCACACAGGTCCTAACAGATGAATTCACATAGAGCACTGGAGACTGAACTCGCTTAGGTGGGGGCAGCAGGTTTGCACTGAGATGGAAGGTTTTGTTGTGCCACCTCCATCATTTATGAAAATAGAATAAGGATCTCCAATTTATCACCGTGTGCAATATCCTTACTATAGCTAAAATCAGACCTCATAGTATCTATTTGAGCAAGATACAGGAACAAATCAAGAGGAAAATTTATCATTTTGGTGACCGGTTTTAGCCCCCAAGAGCCGACAGGACATTTGTCACCAGAAATCTCTGCAAATTAGACTGAGGCTAACAGATGCCTACCAAAGTTCTCCTGAGGTTCCACAAGAACTGCCATATCTATCCAAGGGGCCTCTTTTGTGATTTATACAAAGACACTCCACAGATTAGTGAAGGACACCTGTATACAGACATGTGCATCTAAAAGAAAATATTCATGTAAGTTCTCCACACTTGTGTGCATTTTTTTCTTTTTGGGTCACGTCCAGAGATATTCATAGGTTACACCTGGCACTGCATTCAGGAATTACTCTTGGTGGTGTTCAGGGAACCCTATGGCATTTTGGGAATTGAACTCTGGTTGGCCACGTGCCAAACTAGTGCCATATCCACTGAACTATCGCTCTGGCCCTTCTGTGCATTTTTGAGAATGAAAGCTTCAGGTCACTTCTCTAAATTCCTCACCATTTCCTCTGAAAACCCAGGAACTGACACCTTCATCTCTTTCTCCTTGTGCACAGTCTCACCTGCAGTAACTCCTGGGCTGAGCTCTGACATTTCCTCTCCAGTTCCAGGATGTGTTTGTTCAGTTCCTGGCTTTGCTTCTCCAGCTGGGCTTCACTGTTCTGCAGTGTCTTCAGAACTTGCTCTTCTTCATTCTCCAGTCTACGTAGATAAGATTTCTCCTCCATGTATAGTATCCCATGAAGTATTTTACAGACAAACTCAATACGATTTTTTTTACGCAGAATTTCAGACTAAAATGAAGAAAGCATATTCCAAACTCAGGGGAATGTTTATTTTTAGATGAATAAACAATCAAAATATAGTAGTTTTGTTCATGTGGATTGAATAGAAATTATAGAAGACAGGAAATCTATCTCTTTTCGAATTGGGGTTTCTTTACGTGTTAGTTTGAGTTTTTTTTTTGTCATATACTACCCATGGATGTTAAATTGAGGGAAGAAGGAATACCGTCTGTCAGAAAAAAATCAATATTCACACAAACAGATGAGGGTAGAGATTTGAATAGACATCTTCAAAAGCCCAGTGACCTATTAAATTTGAGTACAGATTTTTGGATTACATCAATGTTACCAGAAAAGCTCAGAACTTCTCTCATGAGCAGTCTGGTCAATGTAGAAATAGTCCTAAGTTTGCAACTGTAGATGTTGTTCACCATTTTCTGCTAATTCTCAGAAATTTTTTCCATTGAATATCACTTGCAGAGATCCTGTTCCTCACAATAATTAGTTTCTGAGCATGGAAGAACCTGCTTCCTGTCAAATTCTGAGTGGGAGGTCTACACCTTAAGCAGAAAGTACTTTGAGATGTTTAAGGCATGTGAACCAGTCAAGATGAATCTAAGGAAGGGGACAACTAATTCTGCTTCTCCTTACCGATATTCGAACACCTCAGCAATTACTGCTGAAAGGTCAATAAAATAGAGTTAAATTCTCATAGTTTTAGCCAACTAGGGATAGTAAAAGGAATAATTTTGTTTTGCCTAATCCATCTATATCTTTAGAGCTAACATCTTGAGGTCAATGAACTCAAATTCTTACCTGAAATTTTGTAATTTTTTCTCTTATTTTCTGTTGCCATTCCTTGTTTTTGACTTCTTGTTCCCTCAGGTATGTCAAAGTTTCCTGGAACTTTTCCTAAGGAAAAATTGTTTGATTAAGGTTTATTAATTGGGCAACTTTTCAATATATATATAAGGGGAGATCACAGACTTTAAAACTTGTATAGTCCTTACACTTTCAAGGATACATACTGAGGGACATGGATGAAGTGAATAATTCATATCCTGAGAGAAGAATATATGCCATAGAGGCAGACTATGGAGAAGTGGAAGCGTGGGAAGGCAGCAGGAGGGAAGCTGGTGAATTGGTGGCAGTAAATGTACACAAGCAAAAGTGATGAGTTTTGGAACATTGTATGACTGAAACCCAATAATGAAGAATTTTGAAAGTGTGTATCTCATAGTGTTTCAAAAAAAAACCCCACAGAATTATTAGACTAAGTTATTCCTAATCTATGATGCAAAAGAGGAAGAGGTTCTGGTGATGCAATCTGGGCACTACTCACCTTGTATCCTTGACAGGCCTCTTCAGCAAGGACCATGGTGTGCCCTTTGTGGTGTGCTGACCGCTCACAGCACCAGCAGAGGAACTGACCATCATCTTTACAGAACAGGAAGAGTTTCTCTCCATGTTCTTCACTCAAAAGTTCATGCTCTGTCATCTTAATTGTATCAATGAGGTTTCCTAGCTGCTTACTGGGACGGATACTCTCTCTTTGAAACTGTGCCCGACATACAGGACACTCAAAGATTCCCAGTGATGGTGACTTCTGTTGCTGTTTCTCAACATTTTCTAATATGCAAGAATGGCAGTAGATGTGTCCACAGCCTATGATCACTGGCTCAATCATCAAATCCAGGCAGATGGGGCAGGTGGCTTCCTCCTTCATTTTCTTAGCTCTGCCTGAGGCCATGTTTTTTCCCGGAAATCTTTAATATTGAAAATAGAAGTAGAGATCAAGCAGATGGGAATTTTCTCTAAGTGTTGGAAAGTCCTGATCCTGAGCCTTATGAAACTGACACTTTCAGCTCATGAATTGGGTGAGGAATACATAGTACATACTATCACAAGTGATTTAGATAAAATTTTAAATATTTAAATTTTGTCTCTCATTTTAATGACACTCATTTCAATTGTTATTTACTGTGAGTGCTGGTCTAACTGGAACTTCAGAAAGAGAACAGACCAAAACTACAGAAATTTTTCCTCGATCAAATCTGAGAGAAAGAAGGCAGATGTTATTTCTCACAAATTACAAATAAACAGACAGTATATTAGGAAGTTTTTAAAATAATTTACCAATGACTTAACCGTCACTTTGTTTCTAATTAATTTCTTGTAACTAAGAAGCAACACTTAGGAATTAGGGCCAAAAATGAAGAAGATTCAATGGATTCATATTTGACTAATGAAAATCCCTCTCTGTATTAAATCTACCCCCACCTCCAAAGAATAATAATATCAGTTAAATAGATTCCTCTAGGGTGGCAATGTAATATGATAGCTACTTTAAAGGTTCATTCTATCATCCTCCCTGATCTGAGGGAAGGATAATTAATCTAATGGGAAAAGAAGGGTAGGTCCTAGATCAGAGCTTCTGAAGACTCAGGAAAAATTAATCTGCAATGCAAGACTCCCTAAGAAGAGCTCATAATCAAATGCCTTTACCAGTTCTGGATAAAATGGATGAAAAAAGCCTGCCACTCTGGGAGTGATCCCTGATTACAGAGCCAGAAATAAGCCCTAGTCCAAAGCCAAAAATCATGACCAAAACGGCAATGCCAATATAATGAAACCACCAGAGGTTCAAAATTCTTCCCTTATGACAACATCTGACAGTGCTTACTTGGACATAGAACTTCAAGCAAGTCATTGTGGATAATATCCACGTATGACCCCTTCCCAAAGTCATTCAGAGGTCCTTATCTTCTGGAGAAGCACACAGTCTCTTCTAAACATGCTATCCTTTCTCTTCCCTTAAATTAAATCATTTCATGCTAAACCAAACAATAATATCTTGATAACATCCTCTAACCAGGTATCAAGAAAGTCATTATTATTACCAAGTCGGTCTCATCTCTGAGACAAGGATGGTTGATATACCCAATCATAAAAGTAATGTACCATTTCACTAAAGAGGTTTAAAAAATGAGCAAAATGTCTATGAATGCTTCTCAAAGACATAAGACTAAACAGTTTTTAAAAATGGACAAAATATCTGCGTAAATACTTCTCAAACAGAATCCCCCATGCATGTGAAAATATCAACATATTTATTATTAGAGAAGTGAAAACTCACATAATTATATATGACATGTTCTAGAAAGGGCACAGGGCTGGAGGGACAGCACAGTGGTAGGGCATTTGCCTTGCAGTGGCCAGCCCGGCTGACCGAGGTTCAGATCCTCTGCCCCTCTTGGAGAGCTCGGCAAGCTATGGAGAGTGCCTCGCCCTTAAGGCAAAGCCTGGCAAGCTACCTGTGACATATTAGATATGCCAAACAAACTAAAAAGAAGTCTCACAATGGAGACGTTACTGAGCCCACTCAAGCAAATTGACGAACAATGGGAGGACACTGCTACAGTGCCCTAGAGAAAAAGTCCTTAATCTTTTTTTCAATTTCAAAGAGTTGTTCACAGTAATTGATTACGTTCAATATTTCAACACCAATCCCACCACCATTACACTTTCCCACCATCTTTATTTTGAGTTTTGACACCAAAACCCATGTCTGCCCCAAAGACAGATGATAGTTTATTTTGTATTGTCTATTATGAATAATTGACTAAAAATTATCCAACATGTTTCCTTGTAAAAAGTTTGTTTTTAAAAATTTTTGTATCTCATCCTGGAGCCATTAAGCCCCTGAATTAAAGACCATTGAATTGTTGGTAGACGCTCAGGCCAAATGTCACCATGAGTGTAACTTTTTCTGGACCCCGAGACAGCATTTGTAGCCATGTGACACTCCATAGGAAACACCTTAACCATACTCCAGGATTACCACACCACCTCTGATGGGATTGAAAGTAGAAGGCAAATAAACTTAGAGGGATATAGTGTGTTATTTCTGTCCTGCTTTGGAACAGAGTTTGGGATTCAGAATGGAAACATGCAAAATAGGGTGGTGGGAAGGTTTATGGTACTGGAATTGGTGTTTGAATATTAAATGTGATAAAATATTGTGAACTACTTTATAAAATAAAAAATTTAAATGTTGATAGAGTTTGAGTTTTGTGTGCTTATATATATAATATAATAATATATATTTTTTATCTAGATTGTTTTTCTTCTAATTACACCGCACCTTTGTGGGTGTTACTCTTGGTATATCAGTGAAGGTCTTATTCTTATGGATAATTTAAGGGTAGACGATGACAATTATATACAGACTCTAAGTTACTCTTAACATCCACACAATAGCATTAAAAGCAGCTTTCCTAAAATGCCAGATTACAGTGTAGGGGTAGAGAAGTTATAATGTAGATTATTTATTTCAAAAATTATTTTCAAAAATATGTTCACATCCCAGAAAACTATCAAGGTAAGAGGCTGTGCCTTTTTTGGTGTTAGATGGAAGGATGCCAAGAAGGACTTAGAGTGAATCATGCCGTCTTGTGGGTCTATATTTCTATCTCTGTCTGCCTCTGTCTGTCTTTCTCTCCCCCCTCAACCACACACACACACACACACACACACACACACACACACACACACACACTAGCATTAGGTCACTGAGCAAACCTTGGTCCTATCACTTTTTCTCCCCAAAACTCACATTTTTGTTGTCAGTCTTCTCAGTAACTTCTATTTACTGTGGACACCACAAGGACGTTCACTCGAACAGGATTAAACTCTCAAGTGAAACTGCTGTGCAGTTCAAAGTTCTGTTTGCCACACGTTTAAGTTCACCTTCTTCTAATTAGGTGAGCACTCCATAGGAGCAACGCCTTTACTCTCCGGCAATCAATAAAACCAAGTGATGGGGCTGGAGCCATAGTACAGCTTGTAGGGCATTTGCCTTGCAACCGGCCAACCCAGTTTGAACCTTGGCATCTTTTATGGTTCCCCAGAGCTTCCAGGAGTGAGTCCTTAGTGTAGAGCCAGAAATAAGCCCTAAGTGTTGCCAGGTGTGGCCCCAAATCCAACCACACCAACTACCAAACCCCCCAAACAAAATGACAAATTAAAAACCTAGGAAGCTGATCCATGAGCCAGGGAAACGGCAAAGTCAGTGTTCTAACTTTCACTTCAGATCTCTCTACATTTGCTCCTGAGTCTCCTAGGAGTTATGAGACTTCTTGGTCCCTGTGAATTTTTCTACATTGTTATGCTGTGATTTATTTTAAGCACATCTTAAATAAGATGAAAAGTAAGGTATGCGATAAGCAGGGCTCACAATGACCAGAAACCCAGCTTCCCTGTGTGTTCTGTGTCTCAGGATGCTTCTCAGTCTTACTCTGTAGATCCCAATGCTGTAGCAACAGCAGCAGCAGCAGCTTCCGGAACTGCACAGGAGCCACTAAAGCCTCATCAGTGAATGTTCTCACTGGAGTCACAGCACCCCTGGCTATCAGTGCTCAGTGTGGGAGTGTCAGTGTGGGGAAGTTTCCTGTATCCCTGTCTGTGTCCTGAGGAATGAATAGGTTGGACTCAAGGACAGCAGTGAGTAGTGAAAGTTTTCTAGAGTAAAGAACTGCTCTGGAATGGGGGTTATGCCATTCAAAGTGCTCCAGAGGCACCCCCATTCCTCTCTGTTAATCTCTTCTTGGCGCTCTGCTTCCACAACAGTCAATCACCTTTCTCCCCAAATCAGATTCTGTCGACTTGTAAAGTCAGATCCTTCTAAGGAGTCTAGGTTTGTATTTGTCAGTGAAATATTGCTTTTCTCCTACCCTTATGTCATTTACCTTTAGTAAGCATAGTTTTCTTCAGAGCAATGTTCTTTTTGTATAGACACAGAAAGACAGTTAATACTATTCTTTTGTAACTGGGGAGATAATTGACTTCGAATAATATTCACTTCTGGACATCTGTTTTCTAAACTTAAGCCTCAGTTGCCCTTAGTGCTTATTGTCTCAAAAGCATATTCCTGATAAGGGACTGGATGAATCCAGGGCAAGCTGTGAGCTACCCTGACATTGACTCAGGTCAGGCCAAGAACAATAATACTTAACTCTAAGTTAAGAGCACAGTCATGGACAAGTTCTCTCATGATTCAAAGAATAACCACTGGATTAGGATCCTGCTAGGGTTAGGAAAGACTATGCTGGCCTGAGCACTGTAGTCTGGGATCTAAATTGAGATGTTCCCAGGAAAGTTACCCTATAAGCTTAAAGTATCTTTTAATGTGTCCATACAAAATGACTACTATTATTAAGAAGTGGAATTAAGATGAATGTTTAAATGGTTGTTGGACCAAGGAAATGAGAAGCACACCTCTAGATGGTATTTCCCCTTGAGCAGATTGCCTAGCTGCAGGAAATCTTTGTCTTATCAGAAGGAAGGGCTTTCATATGTTGATTGTGCTATTAATTGTGCTTTCATACGTTGATTGTGCTATTTAAGTGTATTTGGTGTTTTTGCTACCCCAAATGCTTCAAGATTTGTCAGGAGACCAAGACTATGAAAAGGATCCTGCAGAAACTGGCATGGGGGATGCAAATGAGGGACAGTGTGACCCTGGAATGGGGCACTTAGTGTGACTGGAACATGTTCATGTGGAAAATGGAATAAACTGCAACTGATCACCATCCACCCTGGCTCTCTTTTCCTCCTTCGTCCATCTATTGCCATTGGCAATCCAGTGTGTGAAAAGTGACCTGAGATCACTGAATGCAGGCGGCAATAGAACAAAGAACTTTTGAATTTATTTTTTGAACACACAGTTGAATGACATGCAAACACAATCATTATCTTGGACCCTTTTCTCTACACTTTAATCAGTTTGGTGATTTTTGTTTCAAGATGATTCCATTCATATTCAAAATGTGATATTTTAGGTAAAATTGATAGTAATATGGGACACCTAAAGAGGCTATTTACCTTTCAGACAATGGCAATAAACCAGAGAGCGGGCTTATAAAAAATTGGCATACAAAACACTCTACTACTTATTTAGACACTAGATTTTCTACCAGAAAAATTATGAAAATCACAGTTAAATAAATAAACATTCTGTCTACTAATCTGTCTAGGATATCTTCCCAGCACCAATATTTCCAATTTTCCCAACCATCAATCATCTGGGATATACTTGATGTTACATTCCTCGATATCATTCTAAAATTTTCTTACTATCAAAACAGAGCTCAGAAACATCGCACACAGTACCGATACTCTTCCAGCAAGCCTTTGGAGTATAGAATGCCATGACAGACTTCCTTAAATTAGTAAAAGTTGAGTAGAAAACTCTGTTGAGAGGTAAACGTTAGATAAGTGTGCTGATACCCAGCTGAGTCTATAAACAAAAGTCAGTAGTGGGTTTTGCACTTTAGGAGAAAATAGAGGAGACAGAAAGATTTAACTTTAGCATTGATAGGATTCCTCCATATGTTACATAGAATATTTCTTCCCACTATCAAAGGTGCCTGAGATTAGGGGAGAAGAGTTTCCTCTGTGAGTTCAAATTTAACATCCACATCTAGAGATCAGTACATATTAGAATAGAACCCTGGAAAAGGGAATATGACCCCACCTCCCAAATGGATAAAATGTAAGTATAATATGACAGATTACTTCCATGCTTCCAAAAAAGGTATAAATATTTCTGAGGACAGTCAGCCCTGTAAATAGTCGAGACTGATAGCCTGTTGTTTCAGGTATGTCTTGTTTCACCATTTCTGCTCACCTTTGTGGGTCTCATGAGTTTGATGGATATAAATTTCTCTGGAATGATCTTATCCTTACTGTTGACAAAAGTTACTTTACAAAAATGGAATTTTGAGGACAAATTCTAATTTGGGGCAAATGTCTCAAAATGGTAGATTTAGGTTTCCAATGGGAAGATACATTAAGATGTTTGTCACTTGCGACTACATTCAGTCAAGCATGAATGCAGATAAGGAGGAAGACTGTTTGGCTGCACCAGGATAAGGTATCAGTAATTGTAGACATTTACTGCTGTACAGTGTGAGGAATTGGAGGCAAATTCTCATAGATGTAGACAACCAGAAGGCTAAAAACAATAATCTGTAATTCATTTATTTCACCTTGTCTAAATGATACTAAAAACCATGTTATTACAGGTAATTTGATTTTTAAAAAAGAAATAATGAATTTCTATGTGGCAAGAAAAAAATCTTTGTAATCTGCATGTTACTTCTACATACCTAAGCTCTACAATGGAACACAGTCAAAAAATAAAATTATTTTCTTACCTTCTATTTTATTTTTTGCTTTTCTATGGCCAAAGCCAATGTCTTATATTCGTCATCACTTCCCTTAATTTTGTCACAATTTTCTGAATTTTTCAAAAGAAAAAAATTTTTGAGGAAAGTTTATTATTTTGACAGAGAATCCAGTTCAGTAAAAAAAAAGTAAATAAATAAAATTATTTAATACATGTGGACTTCCTACAGCTTAGAGTACTTAAGTTGAAATCAAAACCTTGATCTTCTCAATAACCCTGAATAGTTGGTAAGACTGGTAACTTCATTTCTGATCATTAGAAAGAGATTCATCTACTGACCTTGGTCTAAACTATTTACACCCAAACCTTCTTTCCAGGGAAATACTGTACATGGAACAAGATAATTATCTAAACGGCAATTTCAGATAATAATGTGTTAAATCCAAAGACCAATACCATATTTTTGACACATGTGGCAGTTTGTATGTATTACCCATCAGGAAGTGTTGTTTAAGAACATGAACTTTATTAGAAAGTGTCAATAAAAGACCGTGGTGGTATCTCTAAAGAAAGGGCTAGAGCTGATGCTTTTAGTGCAGAGTTCCTACATTTGAACCACAGCACAAAATGGTTCCCTGAAGCACCATCTGGTGTAGTACTTGGACTGTGATCATTGCCAGGTATAGCTCTGGTGGGTCTTTTTGTTGAATCAGACCTTTGGGTAGTATTAGCAGAGTGACACCTAGACCATGGCAGGATTCTGGGAAGACAATTCCAAGAAAAACGAAAGTGGTGGAGGAACATAAATGCAATATCTACTAAATAATGTCATTAAGGTTCAAAATGTTTCAATATCAAGCTTTTTCCTTTTTGCTTTTTGGTTTTGGGACACACCTGGTTACTCAAGGATCACATCTGGTGGTGCTCAGGGGACACTCTGGGGTGTCATGAATAGAACCTGTGTTGAACATGAACTAGACAACCACCTTTCTTGCTCTACTATCTCTCCAGGCTCACAGAAAAAAGTCCTAAACTCACTTTTCCAAAACATTTTTTCCCTTCTTCACAGAGAATATTTGAAGTTCAATCAATTTTCTGTTTTCTCAATAGGAATCAATAGTTATCATGCTCTACAAACCCAATATAATGTATCTGCTCCTGTATGAGTATATAAGTATGCTCTATAATTCTGCAGTATTAAAAAAAGGGCCCCGTGAAACTTTCTTCATAGCATCGTGATGTTCTACTCTAGGCTAAGTGCCAAGTGATTTACATAAATGAATGTTCTTAAAGATTATGACAACATCCTGGGTTCGTGTCATAGTTGCCCAGAACTGACTCTGGTGTTTTGCATTTCATGTCATTTGTGATATGCCGCAATCCTCAAGCTTATCTTGAATTTCTCATCCCAGGGATAGAGTTCATCATTTGTATCCTAGGATTCTGGAAACCTCTCTTCACTCTAGGATCCAGCAGGAGCATCCACTTTGCAAAGACAAGTGACATACTTGCCCTTCTTGTATGATTCCTTTCTTTTACTTTACAGGGTTCCCTCAGCTCTCTGCCCTCTGGAGAAATCCAAATCTTCTCTTGAACAGATGTTTCTCTCCCCGATTTAATATCCTAATACTATGGGGATGATGGAGGGGCACCAGGACATCTCATTCATTTACCTAATCATTTTAAAACTTGCCAACATGAGGGACAGACAAATAATAGAAATGGGTAAGGAGTAGAGATAGAAAACATATAAAAAGTTTCAGGAAAGGAGCTTTCTCTTTTATCATTCACATAGGTCTGGCAGAGGGCAGGACAAGCACTCTGTCTCCTTTCTTTAGGCAGCCCTGAAAATTCTAAAATAATTACAGTTTATTCCTCTTCGTCTCCCAAGCTGTGCTGATCTTCTCCACCACCCAGGTCAGTTTACCCTCCGGTACTCGAACCCGGGACTTGGAACTCTCCCTGAAAGCCCCCCCAGGCATCCTCTCAGACGCTGGGAGAAAAGCAGCCCTGAGCCTCTGCCTCTTCCTCTTCGTCTCCCAAGCTGTGCTGATCTTCTCTGCCACCCAGTTGAATTTATCCACCGGTACTCTAACCGGTGACTTGGATCTCTCTCTGCAAGCTCCCCAGGCATACTCTTGGATGCCGGGAGAAAAGCAGCCCTGAATCTCTGTCTCTTCCTCTTCCTCTCCCAAGCTGTGCTGATCTCCACCACACAGTCTTTACCGCCCCTCATACACACCAGGTTTCCGTGGGGGAATGGCCTCTTCAGAATTGGGCGTGGCTTCTCTAGAAGTGGTCGTGGTCTAATTTTCAGTGGACCAATGCTCATGCTGCTGCAGGTAGTTTAGCCATACCAAGAAACCTAGTTCCCATACCTATACACCCACATGAAGAATCAACGCAAATCATTACCACATGGGGAGGACAACGAAAAGAATCCAGAAACCTCTGTAGATACTGCTCCCCTAGGGACCTCTCTGACAAAGAATTCAGATATAAAGTCATGAAGATGTTCAATCAACTCAATGAAATAGTCAGACAGATATCCAGTAACATGACAAACAATCGACAAATTATGGGAAGAGATGAGAATAGAAATGTCACGAATAAAAGATTCTGTAGATGAACTGAAAAACTCAGTCTCTGCCCTCAAAGACAGAATGACCGCAGCTGAGGAAAGAATCAGTGAGCTGGAAGATCAGCTGCACCAAGCCAACAGGCAACAACAAACAGTGTCAAGGGACCTCAAAATAGCTTTACAGAGAATAAGAGCCCTAGTTCATGATTCCAAGAGGAGCAACATTAGAATCATTGGACTACCAGAGGCTCAGGGAAACAATCCCAGTGAAAAACACTATGGATAAACAAATCATTGCTGAAAAATTCCCAGAGCACGACAATGCAGCCATTCAGGTTCAAAGAACCCAAAAGGTGCAAGCTAAAAGAGACCCTAACAAAAACACTCCAAGACTATCATAGTTAGAATGATCGATGCTGCCGATAGAGATACAATACTGCAAGCAGCATGGTCAAATAAGGAAATCACATACAAAGCAGCACCCCTTCAATTACAGCAGACCTATCAGAGGAAACCCTCCAAGCCCAAAGGCAATGGCAGGATATAGTGAAAAAACTCACTGAAATGAATGCTTCACCAAGAATACTCTATCCAGCTAAACTCTCACTCAAAATCGAAGGAATGGTATACTATTTTCTAGATAAACAGGAGCTCAGGAACTTCATAGACTCAAAGCCAAACCTAAAACAAGGGCTAAAGGGGCTACTATAAGTCAAGACAAACCCTACAAGCACAACAAACCCTTACAGAAAGATGACACAAAACCCCATAACAATAATCTCTCTCAATGTCAACGGTCCAAATTCACCAATTAAGAGACACAGAGTGGCAAAATGGATTCAGAGACAGAACCCAACATTCTGCTGCCTAAAAGAAACTCATCTCAACAGTCAGAGCAAACACAGACTCAAAGTTAAAGGGTGGAAAACAATCATGCAAGCAAACAGCTCCCTCAGAAAAGCTGGGGTGGCCATACTAGTAACCGATAACATTAATTTCACGTTGAAAAAAATTAAAAGGGACAGTGAAGGCTATTTTCTTTTCATCAAGGGATATGCACAACAGGAAGAAATCTCACTCTTAAATGTATACGCACCTAATGAGGGGACAGCTAAATATTTAAAACAACTGCTAACAGATTTTAAGGAGGACGTTGCTAGCAAGACAATAGTAGCTGGAGATTTCAATATCTCCTTATGTCCTCTGAATAGATGAACAAGAACAAAACTTAACAAGGAAACATTGGCTTTGAAAGAAGAAATAGAAGAGAAAGGGCTTATAGACCTATACAGGGCTTTACACCCCAAAAAGAAAGGATACACATTCTTCTCCAGTGCGCATGGAACATTTTCCAAAGTATACTATGTGCTAGGCCACAAAGCATACCTCAATAGAATCAGGAAGGTAGAAATAGTATCAACAATCTTTTCAGATCATGATGCACTGAGCTCACGAAGGATCTTGATGTATTGAGTTTGTACACCCTGATTGGCTAGGGCTTCCATGACTGCTTCCGTCTCAACAGAATCAAAGGCCTTCTTTAAATCAATGAACGTTAGACAGAGCGGCATCTTGAACTCCCGAGATACCTCAATGAGCTCGGTTATTGTGTGGGTATGGTCGATGGTACTGAATCCTTTTCGGAATCCAGCTTGTTCACATGGTTGTCCTTCATCTAGTGTTCTGCTAATCCTATTCAGGATGACACGAGTGAATAGTTTGTAGATGACAGACAATAGGCAGATTGGGTGATAGTTGCCAATGTCGTGAATGTCTCCTTTCTTGTATAGTAGTACAGTCCTGCTGGTTTTCCATTGGGATGGAACCTTGCATTCAGACAGGTAGCGTGTGAAGAGTCGAGCCAATGTATTGATGAGTACTGATGGTAAGTTCTTCAGGTGTTCAGGTCTGATCTTGTCTGGGCCAGGTGCTCTTTGTTTCTTTACTGAAGAGATGGCATGTTGGATTTCGGAAGGGAGAACATTGGGAATGACATATCCATCATGTGGTATGTGGTATGTGGGCAAGTGTATGTGGCTATTAAAGAGATCTGAGTAGAAGTCATGAATAATCTTCTCCATTGCCCTTCTGGAAGATGTGATAGATCCATCATGATGTCGGAGGGCAGTCATCTTGGTTTTGTAGTTGGTGAAGGACAGGCGGGCATTACGAATGTTTTTCCCAGCTTCTGCTGCATCTACCAGTACTGCTGCTCTCCTGTTTTTGAGGTCATCCTTGATGGCTTCTCTGCACTGTTTTGCCAGTTCAGATGTTCGCTTGTGGTTGCCTGAGGCACGTGCCAAGCCACGTTGGCGAATAAGTTCAAGAGTGTTCGAAGAAAGACGGTTTTTTGTGGTTATCTCTCTCTTGGCATTCCTTGCACAATCATGGAGGTGTTGAATCATTCGATCGTATTCCTCATCAATGTTGTCAATGACGGCATCTTCCCATGTTGCCGCAATAGAGCCAAAGAGCTCCCAGTTGGTGGTTGTTCTGGGAGTCCTCTTCTTAAACCTTGCATTCTTTTCTCCTCGTTCTGTGAGGTAGAATTTTGCACGAAGAAGACAGTGGTCTGATCCCGTTTGGAATTTTGGGACAACAGCAACATCGGTTAGGTAAAACCGCCGATTGAATATGATGTGGTCTATTTCATTGTGGAACCGTCCATCGGGAGACTCCCATGTCCAACGTTTAGATTCAGCCTTTTGGAATTGTGAGTTACCATGGAAGGTTTTGGTTGACATGATGAACTCAGACAGTCTGTCACCCTGTTCGTTCCATTCCAGGCCATGGGTTCCGATGTGGAGTTCATCGACTGATCTTCTTGGTCCTATCTTGGCATTAAAATCACCGACAATGATCTTGTAGAAGGTGTGATCTTCTTTATAGAACTTCTCTAGCTCCATGTAGAATTTCTCAGTTTCTCTTTCACCATAACTGGATGTTGGTGCATAGACAACAAAGATAGAAACTGCTGGTAGTGAGCCACATTTATTCAAGTGTAATCGTCCGATTCGGGATATTAGGCATTGGAATGAATCAATGCTCGTGACTAAGTTTGTGTTGACAAGGATACCGACACCACCGACGCCTCTTTTATCACATGTTCCAAGGAACAGTTCTTCTCCAGTGTCGAAAACAGCATGATGGGATTGATGTCTTCTCGTTTCGGTCAGACCAATGATGTCGTACTTGATTTTTCGCACTTGTACCATAAGGTCTTCAATGGATGCAGCAGATGCCAGCGTACGAGCATTGAAAGTACAGACAATCATTTTTGTTTTTCTGCGTTTTGGCAGCCTATGTCTGCCCTGGTGTTTTATCAGCCTCTCCTTCCATATCCTTCTCGACTCTGCATATTCAGGGTTAGGGAAATGAGATCCATTTATTACTGGATTTGGCATATCAATTTGGTCTATTTGGCATAGACCACGGATAGCTTGCCAGGCTCTGCCGGATTCACTACCAAGATCTCACCATTCTACAAAGAAGTAATCATCCATATCAAGAGAGGGGTTCGGCAGGGTGATACCATTTCACCAAAACTCTTCAGTGCCACCCTCGAGAACATCATGCGACGACTAGAATGGGAAAGCATGGGAGTGAAGATAGATGGTCGGCAACTACACCACCTCCGCTTTGCTGATGACATCGTTCTAATAACACCAAACATCAACCAAGCAGTACAAATGCTGAACGACTTTGACCGTGAATGTGGAAAGGTCGGACTACAGCTGAATCTTATGAAGACAATGTTTATGAGAAACAGCCTTGTTCCTGACGCTCCATTCGCTCTCAATGGAACCACCATCTCCGAATGCAACAGTTATATATACCTAGGTTGACAAATCAACATGATGAATGACCTGGCACCTGAGTTGCGCAGGAGGAAGAGAGCGGCTTGGAATGCCTTCAAGAGCATTGAAGAAATAACTAAAAGGACAAAGAACCTCCAGCTACTAGCACATCTCTTTGATTCCACTATTCTTCCTGCATTAACATATGCCTCAGAGACCTGGACCCTACGAAAACAGGATGAGAACGCTATTCGGGTCTCTCAAAGAGGAATCAAAAGAACTATGCTTGGAATATCACGATTCACTCAAATGAGAGATAGAATCCGAAGTTCTGATCTTTGTCAACGCTCAAGAATCAGGGACGCTGTCTCATTTGCCAAGACATCAAAAATCAGATGGGCTGGACACGTAATGAGGTTTACAGACAACCGCTGGACTAGAGCCATTACTGATTGGATACTATGGGACATCAAAAGATCACGTGGACGCCCACCTATAAGATGGTCAGACTTCTTCGTCAAGACCCTAAATGATCGGTTTGAGGCTCTGCATATTCCTAGAACGAACAGATACCATTGGGCTACGCTAGCACGCAACTGGGATGAATGGAGACGTTACTGGCACCCGCTCGAATAAATCGATGAATAACGGGGATTAAGTGATTAAGTGAAGTGATTAAGTGATGCACTGATAATAGAAGTGAATCACACACAGACACGGAAAACCAAATCAAACACATGGAAATTAAACAACTCAATGCTGAACAATGAGTGGATCAGGAAAGAAGTCAAGGATAAAATCAAAGGATACATGGAAACAAATGAGAATGAAGAAACAAGCAACCAGAACTTATGGGATGCAGCTAAATCTGTATTAATGGGAAAATTTATAGCTCTGCAAGCAAAACTCAGGACAGAAGAAATGATGCACGTAAACAACTTGACTTCACAGCTCAAGATCTTAGAAAAGAATCAACAGAAGGAGCCCAAATCAGGCAGAAGGAAAGAGATCATAAAACTAAGAGCAGAAATCAACGAAATGGAGACCAAAGAAACAATCCAAAAGATCAATGAAATCAAGAGCTGGTTCTTCGAGAGTATTAAATAAGATAGATAAAGCACTAACAGCATTCACAAAGAAACAGAGAGAGAGAACCCTAATAAATCGAATTAGAAATAAGAATGGGGATATCACATGGGAACCAAAGAAATTCAAAGGATCATCAGAGACGACTTTAAAAGTGTGTATGCCACGAAACAAGAGAACCTAGAAGAAATGGATGAATTCCTGAATTCCTATAATGTCCCAAAGCTGAATCAAGAAGGAATAGAGAGCCTGAATATACCTATTAACATCAAGGAAATTGAAACTGCAATCAAGTCTTCCCAAAAACACATGCCCAGGTCCAGATGGATTCAGTAGCAAATTTTTCTAAACATTTAAAGAGAATCTATAGCCAGTTCTTCTCAAGTTTTTCCAGGAAATTGAAAAAAAAAAAAACCAGAAACTCTCCCAAACAGTTTCTATGAAGCCCACATCTCCCTAATAACAAAAGGAAACAAAGACACCACACACACACACACAAAAGAAAACAACAGGCCGATATCCCTGATGAACATGGATGCGAAGATTCTCAACAAAATACTAGCAAATAGAATTCAACGACTCATCAAGAAGATCATACACCATGACCAAGTGGGATTCATCCTGGGAATGCAAGGATGGTTTAACATTCGGAAATCAATCAACATAATCCATAATATCTAGAAAAGAAAAGATAAAAATCATATGGCTATCAAAATAGATGCAGAGAAAACATTTGACAAGATCCAGCACCCATTTATGATGAAAACCCTTGCCAAAATGGGGATAAAGGGAACTTTCCTCAGTATAGTTAAAGCTATCTACCAAAAGCCTACAGCAAGCATCATCCTCAATGGCGAAAAACAGAGAGCCTTCCCCCAAGATCAGGAATGAGACAAGAACGCCTACTCTCTCCACTACTGTTCAAATAGTACTAGAAGTACTTGCAATAGCGATTAGGCAAGAAAAATATAGTAAGGGCATCCAGGTAGGAAAGGAAGAAATCAAACTCACTATTCGCTGATGATATGATACTATACTTAGAGAACCCTAAAACCTCTATCAAGAAACTCCTAGAAACAATAGGCTTGTATAGTAAATTTGCAGGCTATAAAATCAATACCCAAAAGTCCATGGCTTTTCTACACGCAAATAGTGAAAGTGAAGAAAGTGACATGAAGAAAATAATCCCGTTCACAATTGTGCCCCAGAAAATCAAGTACCTAGAAATAAGCTTAAGCAAGGAAATAAAGGACCTGTACAAAGAAAACTACAAAACGCTACTTCAGGAAATAAAAGAGGACACGAGGAAATGGAAAAATATCCCCTGTTCATGGATGGAGAGAATTAACATTGTCAAAATGGCAATACTTCCCAAAGCACTGTACAAATTCAATGCAATTCCCATTACAATACCCATGTCATTCTTCAAAGAAATGGAGCTAACACTCCTGAAATTTATATGGAACAATAAGCCCCCAAGAATAGCTAAAGCAATACTTTTGAAAAAGAAAATGGGAGGAATCAACCTCCCTAACTTCAAGCTCTACTACAAAGCAGTAATAATTAAAAAAGCATGGTACTGAAACAAAGGCAGAGCTGTTGACCAATGCAACAGGGTTGAATATACTGACATCTCCCCACAAGCATATGATCATCTAATCTTTGATAAGGGGACCAGAAAAATGAAGTGGAGCAGGGAAATCCTCTTTAACACATTGTGCTGGCAAATCTGGACGGCTACATGCAAAAAAGTGGGCTCAGATCTCTGCCTAATGCCATGTACAAAAGTAAGATCAAAATGGATTAAAGACCTCAACATTAGACCGGAATCCATAAATTTCATTGAAGACAAAGTTGGCAAAACCCTCCATGATATTGAAGCTAATGTTATCTTCAAAGATGTTATGCCACTGGCCAAGCAAGTGAAATCAGAAATACATAAATGGGACTATCTTAAACTAAGATGCTTCTGCACCTCAGAAGAAACAGTGACCAAAATACAAAGACAGTCTACAGAATGGGAAAGGATATTCTCCGAATACACATCTGACAAGGGGTTGATATCAAGGATATACAAATTACTGGTTTAACTCCGTAAGTAGAAAACATCCAAGCCCATCAAAAAATGGGGCGATGAAATGAACAGAAACTTTCTCAAAGAAGAAATCTGAATGGCTAAAAGGCACATGAAAAAATACTCTACATCATTAATCATCAGGGAGATGCAGATCAAAACAAGAATGAGATATCATTTCACACCACAGAGACTGGCCCACATCCAAAAGGACAAAAGCAATCGGCGCTGATGCAGATGTGGCGGGAAAGGGACTCTCCTTCACTACTGGTGGGAATGCCGACTGGTTCAGCCCTTCTGGAAAACAGTATGGACGATTATCCAAAAATTAGAAATTGAGCTCTCATTTGACCCAGCAATACCACTCCTGGGAATATATCCCAGAGAGGCAAAAATGTATAGTCGAAGGGACAGCTGCACTTGTTTATTCATTGCAGCACTCTTTACAATAGCCAGGAACTGGATAAAACCTGAGTGTCCGAGGACAGATGACTGGTTAAAGTAACTTTGGTATATCTACACAATGGAATACTATGTAGCTGTTAGAAAAGACGAAGTAATGAAATTTACCTATATGATACATGGAATGTATCATATTAAGCGTAATGACTCAGAAAGAAAGGGTTAGACATAGAAAGATCGCATTCATCTGGGGAACATAAAGTAACAAAATAGGAGACTAACACCCAAGAGTGGCCGAGATTAGTACCGGGAGTTTTGCTCCATGGCTTGGAGGCCAGCCACACATTCTAGGGGAAAAGCGAGTTCAGATAGAAAAAGGAGAGCCAAATAAAGGGTATTGTGAGGATCTTCCCAGGATGGGAGAAGCATGCTGAAAGTAGACTAGAGACCAAACATGATTGCCACTCAATGCCTCTTTTGCAAACCACAGCACCCAAAATGAGAGAGAGAACAAAATGTAATACCCTGTCACAGGGCAGGGTGGGATGGGAGGATGGGGGATGGGAGGGATACTGGGACCCGTAGTGGTGGAAAATGGCCACTGCTGGAGGGATGGGTGTTTGATCATTGTACAATTGAAACCCAAGCACAAAAATTTGTAAGTCTACAACTGCACCTCATGGTGTTTCACTAATAAAAATTAAAAATAAATAAATAAAATAATTCCAGTTTATTCTTTTATGTGAAGTTCTGAAGAACTTTCTTTTTTAAGTTAACAGAGTAAGGTGGGAAGAGACACTGGAGATGTTACTGGTGCACGCTTGAGCAAAGAGATAAAAAACAGGCGGACAGGACAGTGCTACAGTGCTGTTTCTATAACTGTTGGATTTTTATCCTGTGTTTTAGGCTTCATTAAGGAGTTGCCATATTTCCTTCTCCAGAGAAGAGACAGTTTATTCCTAATCCCTGAGTTTCTCTTTAATGTTTCCTTTGTGTTAGTAACTAAGTGAAAACCCCTCATTCCCCCCATCCCACTCTGCCTCTGTGGCAGGGCATTTCCTTTTGTTCTGACTCTCCTTTTGGGCTTTGCAGTTTGCAAAAGAGTCATTGAGTGGCAATCATGTTTGGTCCATAGTCTACTTTCAGCATGTTTCTCCCATCCTGGGAGGATCCTCCCAATGCCCTTTATTTGGTACTCCCTTCTCTATCTGAGCTGCCTTTCCCCCTAGCATACATGAATGCTTTGACACTATTTTTTTATTGAATTACCTTATGATACACAGTTAGAAAGTTATTCACGACTGGGTTTCAGTCTTACAATGTTCCAACATCCCTTCCTCCACCAGTGCACATTTCCTAGCTCCAGTGTCACCGGTTTTCATCCTGTCATACTGCCATCACTTACTCCACCCAGCTTGACTAGATAGAAGGCACTTTTACTGTTTCTCTCTCTTTCTCTCTCTGTCTTTGTCTGTCTCTGTCTCTGTGTCTCTGTTTCTGTGTCTCTGTCTCTGTCTCTGTCTCTGTCTCTCTCTCTCTCTTTTTCTCTCTCTCTCCCTCTCTCCTTTTGGCCTTATGGTTTGCAATACAGATGCAATACAGACACTAAAAAGTTATCAGTACTTGCTGGTACCCAGAAAGATCATCTCCAACTATCATTGTCACAGTGGTCTCCTCTCTGTCCTAATATCCCCACTCAAACCCCCACCTCCACACAAACTCATGGAAAGCTTCTAATCATAGATTAGTGGCCTGGCCCTCATTTCTCCTGTCTTCAGTAATAGTCACCTACTATCTGTTTTTCAAATCCCACAAGTGAGTGCAATCTGAATACTTTGTTCTTGAGTGAATACTGTTCTCTAATAAAACGCTATATTTTTTATCTTTTCACTTGAGTTTGTATTTACTTTTTTTGGACATATAAACCTCTCTTAGTATCTGGGATTAACTGATTTAGTCCTGAGATTACTCTCCCAACATTTGCACAAGACACTGCAAGGGACAATGAATGGGGATGGTTTCAGCACATTCATACTGAAAGGAAAGATTTTTATTAACTAAGAAGAAATCACTAAAGGGAATTTGGCTAGGCCTACTATTTATTTCATTAAAATGTATTCACTGAAGATAGGAAAGCAAGACAGTTATGGTCTTTGTAACTAAGTAATTTCCCTTTAAAGGATTTGTGATTTAGAGGAAAGTATCATTTGTCCTACTGGCTTCAAGCCTTTATAATCATTCATTCAATGAAAATCTATTAGGTAAGTACTAAGGTTAACATCTTCTGGGTTATGGGAACAGTGAAGAAAATAATGAAAATTTCTACAGTCACAGAATTTGAATTCTATTCCTTTAAACTGGATACATGCATAAGGATACTGTGCTCCTTTTCTTACAAATCTCACAATTTTTTTAACAATTCTTGTAAAAGCTTGGTGGCCTTGTGTACAGAGCAGAATCTTCACCAATACAGAAATAAGGCCTGATAGGTTCAGAGAAAGAGGCCTTTGGGAAAGTGAAGATGTGGGAACAAGAATCCTCGTTATAAAATGAGAGAAATCCAGCCTCATAGTCCACAAAAACCCCTATGTTATTAACATTCTCCAGAGAAAGAGGAGTTAGGGGAGATGTAAGAGCTACATAGCCATCATCTTTGCAATGTCTGATGGCCTAGAATCCAGACTCAGGATCCCGTCTCATGTCATTGTCTCTTGACACATTTTCCCGACAAACTCCGACATCCCACTCAGGTCCTCTTATACTATATATTCCAAAGTGATGTTTTCCTGAGGCGATGGTCTCATATCCCAGGACACAGGGTAAGTCTTTGAACCTAGCAGGAGTCTCATGCTTCACTTGGGGGGATCCACCAGTCACCTTGTTTTCATCCTTGTTCAGAAGTAGGTTATTGTAAGCTGCATCTGGATCTAGAGTAACTGTAACTTCAAAAAACAAATAAGTTAAAAAACAATGGAAAACAAAATGACATAGTTACTTCATACTTAAGTACTCAGTATATTCTAAATATTATCAGACCATGCTCTAAAAAAAATTTGTTTCTGACAGCCTTTCTAGTTATTTTATCCAAATTCATTGTAAATAGTAAAATATAAATAATATCTTTCACAAAGAATGGTGGAAGGATTGGAGAGCTAATATATGATTGATATTGGGCAGGGCTGTCATTAAGTGGCATTGTGAGATATCTGGTAGGAACAGCAATATATTTCTAAGACTCCAAGTAATTTTCTGTTCTTAATCAATATTATTTCTATCTTTATCACAGTAATATCAGCAAAAGAACAGATGACTATATTCGATATTTTTCCTTACTCTCTTCTCCTAAGCTCTCCCAATGTTTCCAAATGACACTGACAGAGTATCAGAATGAGAAAAGACAGTTAATTAAATACTTGATTATTGACACACAGGATTTTATTTGGGCCTTAGGACACATGGGCCCTCACCAACTTTCAGTATACACTCTTTGGTTTCTCATGAATCATAAAGATTAATACAAGATGATGTACTAATTAGTACAAGATGATGAGCTAATTAGTACAAGATGATGGTGCCGTGTAATCTCATCAACGACCAAGATTCAGAGACTACAAAATCCAGCTCCCGGAACCGTGTGACCTTCTCATTATCTCTTTCCTACTTTGGACAAACTGGCAGGCTACCGAATGTAACCTGCCCACATGGCAGAGTCTGGCAAACTCCCTGTGGCGTACCCAATATGCCAAATACCAGTAACAATGATGGGTCTCATTCTCCTAACCCTGAAAGAGCCTTGAATATGGCACTTTTTAAAAAATCTCAGGGCTAGGATGAAGGAGACGTTACTGGGGCCTGTCGAGGCTATCGACGAACAACAGGATGGTCGTGATTGTGATCATGATGTACCAAGACAAATATACACAAAAGTGATTTGAATAGCGTTAAGAAAGAGTAAAAACAATGGTCATAATGGTATTAGACTACAGCACAATTTAAAAAAAAATAAAACGATAACAGGTTGAAGCTAGTGATTTAGTAACCTAGTCTAAATATGACTAAACACCTTGATTAAATAACAAGCTGATGACCAGAAACACATGGGAAATAAAGAAGGAGAAACACTTCTTTGCTTTATATTCACTTGTTTCTTTTTCTCAAAACCAATCCCCACCTTTTAATACCTTGTATTTCTGACCTCAAGAACTCTATGAAACCAACTTCCTTCCTTCTACCTGACTTCATTTTACTTAGCCAGTGAGAGTGCTGGGGATTACATGTAAAACTAAGAGGTGGAGTGGCTGTCATTATTATGAAAGCTTCTCTCCAGTGCTCTAAGAGTCTGCACTTCTCTTTCAGGTCACATTCTCTGCTTTTCTTCAGGTCCCTCCAACTTTATTTGAGCACTCGCATGGTGAGGACTCCCTGACTCTCTCTGCTCTGGTTGCTTCAGTGCTCCTTATTTATTGCACAAATCTATTCTTTGTTTACTTCTTTGTTTCTTATTAAACCCTCTTCAAAGAGTTCTTAAAAGAAGGTGATAGAATACATTTGGGATTTTATGTATATACTTCGAATGGTAAAAAAATAGACCTTGTTTGAATGCTCATTAAAATTTGGCTATGGAAAAAAAACCAAAAAAGGGGGGAGAACAGATGTACAGATTCTTCCTCAAAGAAGACATGCAGATGACCAGTAAGCATACCCAAAATTTACTAACAGGAAAATTCATATCAAAATTACAATGAGATGTCATCTCATACTAGTTAGAAAAATACAGCATTAATGGGCAGATGTGGGAAAAGGAAGCTTCAATCACTGTTTCTGGGCAGCATGCTTGGTTCAAACTTTTTTTTTGGTTTTTGGGTCACAACTGGCGATGCACAGGGTTAGTCCTGGCTCCTGCACTCAGAAATTACTCCTGGCGGTGCTCGGGGACCATATGGGATGCTGGGAATAGAACCTGGGTCCGCTGCATGCCAAGCAAATGCCCTGCTTGCTGTGCTATAGCTCCATCCCCTTGGTGCAAACATTTTAGAAAATGGAGAAATGACAAAAAATAAGAATTGAGCTTCCATATGACACAGTCATTACACTTCCGGAACCTATGCCAAAGGCCCAAAATTTCTATTGAAAATGCATTTGCACTCCTATGTTCATCACAGCACTAGTAACATTGGTGAACATCTAAAAACAGCCCATTTCCAAGTTCAGATAACTGATAAAGAAAGCGTTGTATCTATATGCAAGAGAATGCTACTCAGCTATAAGATTTAATTATGCAATTTTCATAGACTGAAGACAGCCAGAAGGTATAAGACAGACACAAGATATTTCCTCTTATATATAGAATATAAAGAAACTTTATAAGTGAATAATATCAAATGAGCACAAACAACAGAATCTGTGAACTGTGCTATATAGCCATACTTACCATGTTGGAAATATGGACAGATGGGGTTTGAGGAAAGTAACTTTGTAAGGCAAAAGAGGGATGAGGAAATGGACATTTTGGTGGGGTGTGTGCTGAAATGTTGTATGTCTGCAATTCTATAATTGACAGCATTCAAAATTGCAATGAGTAACATAGAATCTTAAAAATAATTAAAATTCACAGAACATATATGTAGACATGATAATTGAAATAGTACATCAAATATGTTATTTCTATATGTATTATATAAATATTTATAAACAATGGGGCTGAAATGATAGTACAATGGGTAGGATAGGATGCTTTTGCAGGTGGCTGACCTGCATTTAATCCCGGCATCTCAAAATGTTTCCAGGAGTGATCCCTGAGCTCACAGCTGGAAGTGAAAAAACTAAATGTTTTCAGAAAAGAAATTTAATATTTAAAAAAAAGTTAACATAACATGAAAATACTACAATGGTTTCATCTCAGCTAGAGAAAGGGTGTGAAATTGTCATCAACAGATTTTGTTGCACACTGGTTAGAGTAATATAGAAAAACGGTATCTGCAGAAACACACTTAACAGGATCCAACTCACTTTGTAGGAGGGGAGGTCTCTATTATAAGAGCTTTTCCCTCACCTAAATGGCAATTGCTTACATCTTCACCCCAGTTACTGCATAATGTACTAAAAGTATAGAAATATGAAATTTTCTTGTGTGAAACATGTTGAGTGAAGCATGTCTTTGAATTCAGAACATTTTTCTTGTCATAAATGCAAAGCAATATCTTTATACTCTAAGCATGTGGACATACCCAGTGCTAATTCAGTGCTCATCTCATCAGCACTCTTACAACTAAACTAAGTAGAAGAAATCAAGACTAAATACTGTTTACAAAGCAATTTAGTTTTGGTCACTGAGGCTCCTCAGTCCAATAATGACTAAAAATCCCCATCTGTTCGCAACTTTGTATAACAAATTTCAGGAGCAGACACCTAGAATGTACAAGTTACAGTGAATTTATACAGTATAAATAATGGGTTTCAGGGCTGGAGCAATAGCACAGCGGATAGGGTATTTGCCTTGCATGCGGCCAACCCCAGTTCAAATTCCAGAATCCCATATGGTGCCCTGAGTACTGCCAGGAATAATTGCTGAGTGTATGAGCCAGGAATAACCCAATTGCATCCCCGGGTGTGACCCAAAAAGAAAAAACACGGGTTTCATGTCTCTTATTATAGTTTATTATGGCAGTGTTAATAATACCATCATATTGCTTTTTGTTTTTATAGTGAGACATCATGAGGTACAGTTGCAGACCCACACATTTCTGTGTTTGGGTTTCAATTATACAATGACCAAATACCCATCCCTCCACCAGTGTCCATTTCCCACCACCACGGATCCCAGTATTCCCCCAACCCCCCATTCTCCCCATCCCACCCTGCCCCTTTGGCAGGGCATTTTCTTTTGTTCTCTCTCTCTTATTGGGTGTTGTGGTTTGCAAAAGAGGCAACGGGCAACAATCATGCTTAGTCTATAGTCCACTTTCCGTATGCTTCTCCCATCTTGGGAGGATCCTCCCAACACTTCTATCCGGTGTTCCCCTCTCCATCTGAGCTCCCTTCTCCCCAAGTATGTGTGGTTGGCCTCCAAGCCATGGAGCAAAACTCCCAGCACTAATCTCGGCCATTCCTGGGTGCCAGTCTCCCATCCTGTTACTTTATGTTCCCCAGATGAATGCAATCTTTCTATGTCTCTCTCTTTCTTTCTGACTTAACATGATACTTTCCATGTAGTACCACTTGCATGTAAATTTCATGACTTCATCTTTTCTAACAGCTACATAGTACTCCATTGTGTAAATGTACCAAAGTTTCTTTAACCAGTCATCTGTTCTCAGGCACTCAGGTTTTTTCCAGATCCTGGCTATTGTAAAGAGTGCTGCAATGAACAGACAATTGCAGATGTCACTTCGACCATACTGTTTTGCCTCTCTGGGATATATTCCCAGGAGTGGCATTGCTGGATCAAATGGGAGCTCAATTTCTATTTTTTTGAGAATCGTCCATACTGTTTTCTAGAAGGGCTGAACCAGTCGGCATTCCCACCAACAGTGAAGGAGTGTCCCTTTCTTGCCACATCCGCACCAGCACTAGTTGCTTTTGTTCTTGTGGATATGGGCCAGTCTCTGTGGTATGAAATGATATCTCATTGTGGTTTTGATCTGCATTTCCCTGATGATTAATGATGTGGAGCATTTTCTCATGTGCCTTTTAGTCATTTGGATTTCTTCTTTGTGAAAGTTTCTATTCATTTCATCTCCCCATTTTTTGATGGTCATATTGCTTTTTGACCTCACTTTGCAGAAACAATTTGCCATGTAGGGAGACTCATGCACACGCATTTGAGTTTTCATCAGGAAACAGAAGGCGGCATCCAGCCTGCAGCCAGCAAAGTGCTAGTGCCCGAGCTCCTACATGCATCAAGATGTGAATTCTGCTTACAGTCATAATGTGTTCGGAAGTGGATTGTGTTAGTTTCCAGATAAAAACATATCCAACGGATCATGTTTATTGAACCTTCATTAGACTCCAGTTCAAGGATTGCTGAGGTAGGGGCATTTTACTGAAAGTTGTGAGGTATTGTGTTCTTATTTGGGGCTGGAGTAGGGGAGAGGGGGTTGATGCCACAATTAGCTGTGCTCAGGACTTACTCCTAACTCTGCACTTAGTGATCAATCCTGGCAAAACTCAGGGACCACATCAGATGCCAGGGATCTACACCGGGTTGGCTGCATAAAAGGCAAACACTCAACTTGTGATACTATGCTCAGTACTGACACTGCATTATTTGGAACCACTAAATGTTCATTAAATTCAAAACAAAATTTTTCATAGCGGTTGTTATTTTATAGTCTAACAAATCATAAAAACATCTTTGTTTTCAGAGTTTTTTAAGAAAATGAAATTGTAGGTTATTAGAAAAATAAAGCAATTATGGAAAGAATAATGAAACAGCAAGTTTTGACTAAGTAGCACTTGGTTTTCAAATGCTTCCAACATTTATTGTGTTATCTTTTGTAGCCCTAAAATCACAGCAAAACAGTCTTTACTTACCTCTCTGCTATTACTTTGGTAATTGAACGACGTAAACATAATCACTAATATCCCAAACGCCTTTCTCTATGCTTTTTGTAATTAATTTTTTTTAATTTGTCACAGTGCATGAATGTTAAGTGTTAATATTTTGATTTTTTATATATAGGAAAGATATAAAGGTTATTTACCTGGGATAAATCGCTAGTGAACTGGAGAGAAAGCGCTGAAGAGTCATGAAGTAAACCAATACTCTAGCTAGAATATGCCCAGGAAAGAGAAATAAAATGTGTTGCCCATTATTCATCCCACCTGTATTATATCAGAAATTTTGCATGTCACATACCATAATCAGTCTCAAACATTTTCATCAATTTACAGAAAATGCTATAAACATCAGGCTGAGTTTGAATATCCAATGAGACATCCTCTGGTATGTTTAAATTCATAGTAGAAGTCCTGATGAAGAAGAGTCAAGAAATTTCATCAGAGCGATATTCCATTGGATTCCATAAAGCTACTCTCTTTCCCTCCTAAATTCAAAGAGCACTCACCTGTTCAGAGTGTCTGTCACATCCTGTAGAGAAAGAAAGATAGAAGTTGCTATGGAAATATCAGCATTATAGAGAACTTTGATGGATGAATATTTCTCTATAATTATGCCACTAGTAAAGTCAATTGTTCCACTCCTATGTATTAATGAATTCCCAGGGTATGAGTCTGAACCCAATTACTTAGTACAGCATTTTTCTGCCATTTCACCTGTGGTTCATCACCTGTCTGCATATCACTCCACAGAGTAGCAGTTATAAGCACTGTCATAGACCACTGATATTCACCTCTCTACCCTTGTTTACCTTCACCAGTACATGTACAAAGTCTGAGAGAAACACTGACCCAGGAGAACACCATGCCAGTATCTGATCAACCACAAAGTTTTTTTCTTACTTTGGGAACATGGGTATTTAATACTTCTACAACCACATAACCTGTGTCCTGTTTGGAGGAAGATCAGGAATTGTCTCAAACTTGCGCATTAAGCACTTTTTGCAATCAGTGACCTCATTGCTTCTGAAGGTATCATAGTGGACATTGCCACAAAGGCACTAACAGATGAATTCACATAGAGCCCTGTAGATTGACTCACTTAGGTGGTGGCAGAAAGTTTGCACTGAGATGGAAGGTCTTGCTGTGCCACCGCCATCATTTGTGAAAATAGTATAAAGACTTCCCAGCATTTATCACACTGTCTTATATCCTTACTATAGCTAATATCAGGCCTCACTGTATCTGTTTGAGCAGGATACAAGAACAAATTGAGAGGAAAATTTATCAGTCCTTTCGGTGACTGGTTTTTAGCCTGCAAGAGTCGACAGGACATTTGACACCAGAAATCTCTTGCAAATTAGATGGAGGCTAGCGTATGCCTACCAAAGTTCTCCCGAGGTTCCCCAAGAATGGCCATATGTATTCCAGGGGCCTCTTTTGTGATTTACACAAAGACAGTGTACAGATTAGCGAAGGACACCCATATACAGGCATGTGTATCTAAAAGTAAACATACATTTAAGTTATCCACACTTGTATGCAATTTTTTTTCTTTTTGGGTCACACCCAGTGATATTCATGGGTTTCTCCTAGCTCTGGAAATACTCTGGAAATACTGGCTCAGGAAATACTCCTGGTGGTGCTTGGGGGACCCTATGGGATGCCGGGGATTGAACTTGGGTTGGCCGCATGCAAGGCAAATGCCCTAACCACTGTACTATCACTCTGGCCTTGTGTGCATTTCTGAGAAAGAACACTGCAGGCCATTTCTCCAAATTCCTCACAATTTCCTCTGAAAATCCAGGAACTGACGCCTTCATGCATTCCTCCACATGCACAGTCTCACCTGCAGTAACTCCTGGACTGAGTCCTGACATTTCCTCTTCAGTTCCAAGATGCGGTTGTTCAGTTCCTGGCTTTGCGTCTCCAGCTGGGCTTCACTGTCCTGTAGTTTCTTCAAAACTTTCTCTTTTCCATTCTCCAGTCTAGGTAGATAAGATTTCTCCTCCATGTATAGTATCATGTATAGCATCGATGACTAACGGGAAGTTAAGTGATTAAGTGAAGTATAGTATCATGTGAAGTATCTTAAAGCTATACATCATAAAATTTTTTTCATGCAGAATTTCAGACTAAAATGAAGAAAGCATGTTCCAAATACAGGGGAATGTTTATTTTTAGATGAAAAAACAATCAAAATATAGTAGTGTCACTCATGTAAAATTGAATAGAACTGGCATCAATGCTTAGGGCAAAGTCTGCACAGAAATCAAGAGCAAATGGCTGTGATAAGGATATGCAAGACAGCAAAAGTACAAACTTCTCCCCTTATCAATACCCTAGGGACAGACTCTTATCAACACAGAAAATGCAAGGTCGTTGAGTTCAAGGAAAACCTATAATATTCCCTTAGCTAAACCAAGCAGCATTCTGGTTCTGCATGTACTGTAACTTGGGAAAGCTCACTTGGACGTTCTAGCAGGGAATCAAAGCTACTTATATATCCTCAACCAAAGAATGAACCTTCTCCTTATGGGCAAGGCCATCTTCAACAACTCAGCATGCAACTTCAGGAGAGATGACATGAAACAGTGAGATAGAAGAGGAACTCACCCAGCTAGTCAGATTGTTCTAATCAACTTTGGCAATCACTGGGGCACTAGATGTCTCAGTCAGATTGCCTTCACATTCCCATGCCCTTAACTTGGGTTGTGTCCCTCTTCTCTCTTCACTCAAGAAAATTCCACATTCTCTCTTGAATGCATTTCCCTCACTTCATTTTCTATCCCCTTGTGAAGTTCTTTTGTGTGAAGGCAAACAACAGACTCAGAAACATAAATGAAGGCCAGAACTTTTTTCCCTTTTCTGCAAAGAGAAATCTCTCCGTCAGAACTGAAGGCACGATCTTGAAGAACACATGTGGTGGAGACTGAGGGGACTATTCAGAGACCAAGTGGACCTCATGTGTAGATTGATGGCCGCCCTTGTTTAGCACTAGTGGGATAAGAACAGCCATAGCATACAGGTGTTTGTGGCAGATGTTACCAAGACTTTTCTCCAGGTACTTCCCTTGGGAATTACAGATGGCTCCAGATGCAGGCCTGTTCTCTTTTTCTTTCTCTTTCTCTTTTTCCAAATCTTTCTCTTTCTCTTTCTCTTCCTCTTTTTCTTTCTCTTTCTCTTCTCTTTCTCTTTCTCTGTCTCTTTCCCTGTCTCTTTCCCTGTCTCTTTCTCTTTCTCTGTCTCTATCTCTCTGTCTCTCTCTGTTTCTCTGTCTCTCTCTCTGTCTCTGTCTCTGTCTCTGTCTCTCTCTCTCTCTCTCTCTCTCTTAGCTCTCTCTCTCGCTTTCTCTAGGTTTCCATTTCCCTACTTCTTTCAATATCATTAGGAGTATCATTCAGGACAAAAACAAAGAAACTTTCTCAAGATCTCCAGAAGAACAAAGGCAACTCCATGAAAATCTTCCTTTCAAGTATGCCTTCTGGGGGGTGACTCTTGTAGTCATGCATACACAGAATGTAAACTATAAGACCCAGGATGTATTATTCCTTGGCCAGAATACTGGAGAGGTCTCTCTATCTTCTTAGTGCTCTTTCCTTCCTCTATTATTGCAGGACCAGTAGGAATTGAAATCTTAATGAGACCAGGTCATGGGAAAAATGAATACAGATGGCAAGATGTAGCGCTAAGTTAAACCAGCAAGGCAGAACTGCATCTATATCTTTGCCCCTTATTAATTCACCCACGTCTCTAATTGTGGGATATTACCTCTAAGTTTTTTTTTCGGTTTAATCATTGAATTTCCTTCTTTCTTCCTCCCAGAGAAGCTTAGAGTGCTCTTGTGAGCAACCTTAATCCCCTGAGGTTACCTTTATCTTTCCTTTCTGCTTGAAGTGAATAACTAGCTTTTCTATTTCCCTTATAGCTTTCCATTTTACTATAAACTTTTCATGTTACTCTTTGCTTAAATACAGGAAGACCGTTAATGCTATGATCCTAATATCTGGGGTGGTAATATCTGAGAGTCTTCTTGATTTAATCCCCCCAAGAGAATAACCTCCACTTAAATGCTTCACATCTGCAAATGATCTATCATACCTATGTGCAATCCTATACCTCAAACCCCTGCGGATGTTGTATAAGTACGCTAACAACTCTGCATTAAACAAATCATTTTGACCATCAGTTTATGGCTCTCCACCTCTTTTTCATTGAGGAAGCCTGGGAAGTGGCTTTTTGAACATGTTGCTCACCCATATAGGGAGCTCACAGCTATATAAATTAGAAATTGACTATGAATGCTTCTTTCTCTGTTTATGCTCTACTTTGACTCAGCGGGTGTAAAATTACTTTGAGCAAGCTGTCTTACTTAGGAATAATGCTACTCATTCTTAGCATACATGTACACTTTACTTAATTCTTTTCATTTTCTATTGAATTTTCATGAGATACTCAATTACAAAGTTGTTCATGACGGGGTATTAGTCATGCAACGTTACAACACCCTGTCCCTTCACCAGTGTACATTTCCTACCTCCAATGTCCCCAGTTTCCCTCCTGCCACAACTACAATGCTACCAAGCCTTCCTTACAGCAGACAATTTTACTTTTCTGCTTCTTCTCTGTCTCTGGCTCATTCTCCTCTCTGTCTCTGTCTCTCTCTCTCTCTCTTTCTCTCTTCCTCTCTCCCACTTCTCCTTTTGGGCATTATTTTTGTCAAGAGTAATCAGCTCCAACTACCATTGTCATAGTGAACTCTACTCTGTCCTAACATCCCCTCCTTCCTCCTACTCTCATACACACAAACACTCCTGGCAAGCTTCCCATCATGAATTAGTCCTCCTGGCCTTCAATTCTACTCTCCATGGGTATTAACCTCTTACTATGTGTTTGTTTTATATCCTTCAAGTGAGTGCAGTCTTACACGTTCTTAAGTGAATATTGATCTCTAATGGAAAGTTTTGTATCATTTATTTCCCTGTATTTCTCTGTCCTGAGCTTGTATTTAATCGTGTGGGTCACAAAAATCTGTCATAGAATGTGGAATTAACTGCTTTAGTCCTGACTCTAGAATATTGAATGACATCCCATTTGCTCTCAACAGAACAACCATCTCTGAATGCAACTGTTATGTGTACCTAGGCCGAGAAGTCAACATGACAAATGACCTGGCACCTGAGTTTTGCAGGAGGAAGATAGCAGCTTGGAATGCCTTTAAGAGCATTGAAGAAATAGCTAAGAGGATGAAGAACCTCCTGCTCTGGCCACATCTCTTTGATTCCACTGTTCTTCCTGCATTAACATACGCCTCAGAGATCTGGGCCCTACGCAAATAGGATGAGAATGCTATTCTTGTCTCCCAAAGAGGAATTGAAAGAGCTATGCTTGGAATATCACGTTTCACTCAAATGAGAGAAAGAATCCGGAGTTTTGATCACTGTCGATGGTCAAGAATCAGGGATGCTGTCTCGTTTGTGAAGATGTCAAAAATTAGATGGGCTAGACACGTAATGAGATTTGGAGACAACTGCTGGACTAGAGCTATTACTGACTGGATTCCATGGGACGTTAAAAGGCCACGTGGCCACCCACCTACAAGATGGCCAGACTTCTTTGTGAAGACCCTGAATGATCGATTTGAGGCTCTTCATGTTAGTTGAATGAGCAGATGCCATTGGGCTACACTAGCATGCTATAGAGATAAATGGAGCGTTACTGGTGACCACTTGAGCAAATCAATGAATAACGGAATGTCAAGTGATCAAGTCATCAAGTCCTGACTCTATTCTCACAACATTTTCACAAGACACTGCAAGGGATATAGACTGGGATTGTTTCAGCATTTTCATGCTCAAAGGAAAGGCTTTTATGTCCTAAGAAGAAATCACTAATTGAATTTTTGTATGCAGAGTATTTCTATCATAAAATTAAATCACTGAATAGAGGTCCATAGCACACTTTATGGTCTTTTTATCAAGTAAATTCTCTCTAAAGCAGGTTCCATTTATGTGGTAACTGCTTTACATTCAATCATTTAATGCAAATCTATTAGGAATCTACAAAAGCTTGGCATCATTCTACATTCTGGCAAACAGTGGAGAAAGCAACCAAAATTTCTACATTCACAGAATTTGAATCCTATTCCTCTGAACTTGATAAAAGGATATAAAGATGCCCCGACCCACAAGACTGGTCAATGCGGATAACCGGAAGAGGGTGCACGAGTGGGTAAAAAGAGAGACAGAAGAATGGGAGCAAGACAAGTCTCTGATCAAGATCCTGATTTATTTCTCCCAAGCTAGCTTTTTATAATTGATTACATGAGGAAGTGGGCAAAATACGGAGTTAACAAAGCACGCAAATTTTCAGTGAATCAGGGTGTGAGCCCTAAAGGTGGGCTCATGGCAGTTATCTTGGGCATAGCTCAGAAACTTACACAACGTATTTTAACATTTTTCCAAGAAGAAATTAATTCCTAAATTGCAGGTCAGGCTGTACTGACCTTATGGCTCCCAGCATTAAGAATCTGTGCTTTTTTCCCCGAGATAACCTAGAAATCTTTTATTTACAAATTTCTTACAAATATCCACGTTAAATAGACAAAAAAGAATCTTTACCAATACAGAAATAAGGTCTGATAGGCTCAGAGAAAGAGACCTTTGGGAAAGTGAAGATGTGGAAGATAGGACTCAAATTGTAAAAGGAGATTATTCCACCCTCATAGTCCAGCAAAACACCTATAAAATTCACATGCTTCATAACAAGAGGGGTTAGGGGTGATGTAAGAGCCATATAGCCATCATTTTTGCAATGTCTGATGGCCCAGAATCCAGACTCAGGATCCCGTCTCATGCCATTGTCTCTTGGCACATTTTCCAGACAAACTCCAACATCCCACTCAGATCCTGGTGAAAAGAATACTCTAAAGAAATGTTTTCCTGAGGTGAAGACCTCACATCCCATGACACAGGGTAAGTCTTTAAACCTAGTAGGAGTGTCCTGCTTCACTTTCGGCTTGCCACCAGTCACAATGTTTCCATCCATTTCCACATCTAGGTTGTTGTGAGCTGTATGTAGATCCAGAGTAAGCTTAACTGCAAAAAATTGAATAAATATTAAAAAGAAATCAATAGAACATGTTTACTTCATGCTTAGTACTCAGTTTATTCCATATATTATCTGGCTGTCCTCAAGAGAAAAATTTCTGTCAACCTTTATAGTCATTTTATGAAACTTCATTGTAAAAAGTAAAAAAAAAAAAGATCATTATCTGTCACAAGGAATGGTGAGGAGGATTAAAGATCTAATACATGCTTAGACCTGGGCAGGGCTGTCATTAGGTGGTATTGTACAATATCTGGTAGCAGCAGCAATACACTATGGTAGCTCTGACATTCTCCTGTCTTATTAAATAGTATTGCCATCTTTCTCACTGTAGTGTAAGTGAAAGACAAGATAAATATATTTGACAGCTTACTTATTCTCTGACCCAAAGTCCTCCCATTTTTTTCCAAGTGACACTGACATTTGGGAAAATACAGTTAATTCAATACTTGGTTATGGAAGACAAAGAATGTTATTGGGGCCTTAGAACAAATGGCTGCTCATAAACTTTAAGTATCCGCTCTCTTTACTTTCTCATGCAGCATAAAATTCAGTACAAGATGATGTAGCAAGGACAAATATACCAAAAAAAAGGTCTGAATAGTGTTAAGAAAGAAAGAACTGAAATAGTCATAATGGTCCTAGCTAACAGCACAATTTAAAAAATAAAATATGAATTTGTTCTGCCTAGAGAGTTGTCAATTAGTCACCTAATATAACTTGATTAAACACCGAGCAGATGAACAGTTGGAAATGAGAAATAAAGAATGCAGAAATACTTATTTCCCCTGTGTGCTTTTTTCTCCAAACCACTCTCCACCTTTTAATACCTTGTCTTCCTGAACATAGGTCTTCTTTGAGCTTCCTTCCTTCAACCTGATTTGATTTTTCTTGGCCAATGAGAGTGCTGAGGAGACCATGCGAAACTAAGAGGTGGAGTTGCAGTCATTACCATGGAAGGTTCTCCCCAGTGCTCTAAGAGTCTGCCCTTCTCTCTCTCAGGTCACACTCTCTCCTGTTCTTCAGATCCCTCCACCTGTATTTCGGGCCCAGCATGGTGAAGACTTTCTATCTCCACTCTGGTTGCTTCTGTGTTCCTTAGTTATTGTTCAAATCTATTCTTTAACTCACTTATTAAACTTCCTCAATGAGTTCTTAACAGGAGCTGCCTGAACACATTTGGGATTTCATTTATAATACTTTGAATGGCTAAAAACTAAACCTTGTTTGAAAAGCCCATACAAAATGGAGCAAATAAAGAAAACTAAAAAAAGGGGGACAGGAGATAAACAGACACTGCCTCAAAGAAGTCATGCCTATGACCAATAGGCTATGAAAAATGTTCTTCGTCACTAACTATCAGGGAAATTGATAACAAAATAGCAATGAGATATCATCCAACATCAGTGAGACTAGCACAAACTGAAAGACCAAAACAACCAGTATTTGGATGGATGTGGAGGAAAGTAAGCACCATTCACTATTGGTGAAACATTGCTTGGTTCAAACTGGACAAATACCAACAAATAAGAATCAAGCTTGTATATGACACAGCCATTACACCTCTGGGTACACTGAAAAGGATACATACAACTCACATTGAAGGTGAGGAGATCTGAATAATAAGAGATTTTACCCTTACCTACCTAGCAACTGCATGCATCATCAGCCCAGTTATGGCACAGTGCTCTCAACAGTATACAAGCATTACATTTTCTTGTAGAAACTTATGGAGCAAAACATGTCTTAAAATTCAGAACAGTTTTCTTGTCATAAATGCAAAGGAATCCATTTATACTCTAAGTATGGGGACACATCGAATACTAAGTCAGTGCTCATTTTATCAGCCCTCCTACACTAAACTGAGGGGGATAAATAAAGACTGAATACTGTCCAGTGGAGGAATTTAGTTTCGGTCACTGAGACTGGCAGAATAACAATGACTTTAATAATGACCCCTCTGTTGGCAAGTTTGTATAATTAATTTCAGGACGAGAGACCAATCATGTAGAAGCTACATGGAAATTATACAGTAAAAATAATGGCTCTCATGTCTATTATTGTAGTCTATGATGGCAATGTTAATGCCATAGATTCACCCTAGAGATTCCTGCTTTTTGGTCGCACTTTGAAGAAACATTAGACCATGTGGGGAGACTCATGCACAAGTATTTGAGAATTTTCTTCAGGAAATAGGGAGACATCCAGCTTGCTACCTGCAAAGAACTAGTGCCTGAGGTCCACAACACAACCGAACCAAATTCTGGCAACTATCATAATGAGCATGGAACAGATTATATTAGTTTCTAGATGAAAACACAGCTGATCAATCATAAAAATTATTGGAGTGCCCTGCCACGGAGGCAGGGTGGGATGGGGGATGGGAGAGGTTGAAGGGATACTGGGATTGGTGGGGGTGGAGAATGGGCACTGGTGGTGGGATGGGTACTCAATCATTTTATAACTGCAACCCAAGCACAACAACTTGAAGTCTACAACTGTACCTCATGGTGTCTCACTAATAAAAATTTTTAAAAAATGGGGTGATAAAATGGACAGAAACTTTCCCAAAGAATAAATCCGAATGACTAAAAGGCATAGAGAAAAATGTTCTTCATCTCTAATCATCAGGGAGATGCAGATCAAAACAACAATGAGATAACATCTCACACCACAGAGACTAGCCCACATCCAAAAGAACAAAATCAAGCAATGTTGGTGCAGATGTGGCGAGAAAGGGACTCTCCTTCACTGCTGGTGGGAATGTCGACTGGTTTAGCCCTTTTGGAAAACAGTATGGAGGATTCTCAAAAAACTAGAAACTGAGCTCCTATTTGATCCAGCAATACCACTACTGGGAATATATCCTGGAGAGGCAAAAACGTACAGTCGAAATGACATCTGCACTTCTATGTTCATTGCTACACTATTCACAATAGCCAGAATCTGGAAAAAAAACTGAGTGCCCGAGAATAAATGACTGGTTAAAGAAACTTTGGTACATCTACACAATGGAGTACTATGCAGCTGTTAGAAAAGATGAAGTCATGAAATTTACGTACAAGTGGTAGTACATGCAAAGTATCAAGTATCATGCTAAGTGAAATGAGTCAGAAAGAGAGGGACAGACATAGAAATATTGCATTCATCTGGAGAATATAAAGTAATAAAATGGGAAACTAACACTCAAGAATAGCCAAGATAAGTACCAGGAGGTTCACTACATGGCTTGGAGGCCAGCTGTACATGCTAGGGGAAAAGGCAGCTCAGATAGAGAAGGGAGCACCAAATAAAGGGTATTGAGAGGATCCTCCCAGGATGGGAGTTGCATGCTGAAAGTAGACGATAAACTGAACAAGATTGCCACTCAGTGTCTCTTTTGCAAACCACAGCACCCAAAAGGAGAGAGAACAAAAAGGAATGCCCAGCCACAGAAGTGGGGTGGGATGGGGGGTAGGAGGTGTGGGAGGGCTGCCTGGAGCATTTGAGTGGGGAATGGGCACTGATGGAGAGATGGGTACTCAATCATTGTGTACCCATGCACAAAACCAAAGCACAAAAGTTTGTAAGTCTACAATGGTACCTCATGGTGCTTCACTAATAAAAATTAAAAAAAAAATGGTATCCAGTACTCTAGCTAGAACTGCACAGGGGAGTGGCAATTGCCCAATATTCCTCTCCCCTGTATTATTTAGGGAATTTTCGGTGTCACATACCATTATTAGTCTCAAACAATTTTAAGAACTGACAGAAAACGCTACCAACATCAGGCATACTGTGAGTATCCAGTGAGACATCCTCTGGTGCATTTAGCTCCATAGCAGAAATCCTAGAGAAGAGTCCAGAAATTTCATCAGAGCAACATTCCATTAGACTCCATATAGTTACTATCCCTCCCTCCTGCTTTCAAAGAGCACTCACCTGTCCAAAGTGTCCCTTACATCCTATAGAGCAAGAAAGGTAGATATTGATATGGAAATATTAGCATTTTATAGAACTTTAATAGGTGGGTGTTTATAATTATTTGAAAGAATAAATGCAATTGCTCTGCTCCTATGTGTTAATGAATTACCAGTGAATAATTATCATCTGAATTTTCTAGCACACTGTTCTTTGACTTTTACACACCTGTGGTCCAACCCCTTTCTGCATATTATTCCACAGAGTAGCAGTTATAAGCACTGCGATAGACCATTGATGTTCAACTTCTCTACCCTTGTTTATCTTCACAAGTACATGCACAAAGTTTGAGAGGAACACTGGCCCAATATAATACCATGGCAGTATATAATCAACCACAGAGTATGTTTCCTTACTTTTGGGGGATGGAGAGTTATTATTGCTATAACCAAAAACCTGTGAACTGCTTCCAATCAGATCAGTAATTGTCTCAAACTTATTCATTTAGCACTTTTTGCATTCAGTGACTAATTTCTTCTGAAGAGATCATAGTGGACATGTTTTTTACAAAGGTCCTTACAGGCAAATTCACATAGAGCCCTGAAATGACTCACTAAGTTGTTGAAAGTAGGTTTGCACTGAGGTGGAAGGTCTTGCTGTACTACCTCCATCCTTTATGAAAATAGAATAAGGTGCTCCAGTGTAGAACAGTGTAGAAGATCTTTACTATAGCTAATATCAGGCCTCATAATGTCTGTCTGAGTAAATTACAGATGTAAGTCAAGGGGAAAGTTTAGCAATCATTTCGGTGAGTGGTTTTTAACCTCCAAGAGTTTGCAGGATTGTCTTTGCAGAGATAATTTGACACCAGAAATCTCTGCAAAAATACACTGAGGCTAACAGATGCAAAAAAAAAAAAAAGTTCTACTATGCTTCCCTGAGAACTTCCATATCTATCCAAGGGGCCTCCTTTGTGAATTACACAGAGACATTCTACAGACTAGTGAAGGACACCTGTATACAGGCAAGTGAATCAAAAAGTAAATATTAATTTAATTTCTCCACACTTGTGTGTATTTTTGAGAAAGAAGTAATCTGGCCAGTTCTCCAAATTCCTCACCATTGACTCCTTCATGCATTCCTCCACATGGACAGTCTCACCTGCAGTAACTCCTTGGCTGAGCCCTGACATTTCCTCTCCACTTCCTGGATGTGTTTGTTTAGTTCCTTGCTTTGATCCTCCAGCTTGGCTTCACTGTTTTTCAGTCTCTGCAGAACTTGCTCTTCTTCATTCTCCAGTCTCCATAGATAAGATTTCTCCTCCATTTCTAGGATCATGTGAAAACACTCAAAAACATATTTGATGCTGTTTTTATTTTCCATATTTTCAGACTAGAACAAAGAAAGCATATCCAAGTTACAGGGGAATGTTTATCTATAAATAAATAAATAAATAAATAGTCCTTTTTCATAGGAGATGAAAGTGTAACTTTCAGGGATTTGGGTTTCTCTACATATTACTTGGATATTTTATTCTCCCAATACTCATGCCTGTTAAATTGAGGCAATAAGGAATACCCTCTGCGATTCCAAATTTAAAATTCACACAGAGTTCAAACATCAGTTAGGAAAGACACCCTCAAAAGCCAATGACCTGTGAGATTTCAATATAGACTTTTGGAGTACATCAATTTTTCCAGAAGAGCACTGAGTTTCTCTTCTGAGCAGTCTGGTCAATCAGAGCAATAGATCTTAAATGCCATTGTATATGTTCTAGCCACATTTTCTGCTCATCCCCTTGAATTTTTTGAACATGAGTCCTATATGCAGAGATACTGTTCCTCAAAATGATTACGTTCTGACCATGGAAATTACATGCCAGACACAGCATTGTGGTAAACTTCTGAGTGGTAAGTATACAGGAAGTTATGTTGAGATGTTTAAAGCTTGTAAACAAGTCAAGATGAATCTAAGTAAAGACACCTCTTCTTAGTCTTACTGATATTAGGACTCCTTAACAATTCCAGTTGAAAGATCAAAGGAAGAGGAGCTCAATTCTCATAGGTGTAGCCAATGAGGAGCATTAAAACAAATAATTTGGGATGAATCTATTTAGTCTAGATTAATGAGATGAAAGCATCCTTTTGTTTTGCCTAATTCTTCTATATCTCTAGGCTTTATGGTGAACATATCTGAAGCAAATAAACTTCAATACTTACCTGAAAACTTGTTATTTGCTTTCTTATGTTCCTTAGCCATTCCTTACTTTGTTCTTCTAGTTTCCTCAGGTGTATCAAAGATTCCTGAAAGTTTTCCTGAAGGGAAAATTATTTGATGAAGATTTACTATTTTGGCAATTTTTCATTATATATGCCAGGGGAGATCACAGACTTTCAAACATCAAACAATATTGGAAACTTCTATAGTCCTTATACTTTCAAGGATACATCCTGAGGGATTTGTGTGACGTGAAAGCCTTGATCTCCTATGAGAGAACTATCTGCAAAATGGTCAGGCTTATGGGTGGAAGGGTTGGAAAGCAGCAGGAAGGAGACTAGCGACATTGGATATGGTTGGTGGAAAATGTACAGCAGTGGATGGTTGGGTGCTGGAATGGTATATGGCTCAAACTCAACCATGAACTACATTATAACTGTTTATCTCATTGTTCTTCAATAGACAAAATATTTTGAAAAAAATTGATCTCCTGAACAACCTGGGGGCGTGTGATAGCACAGCAGTAGGGCGTTTGCCTTGCAAGCAGCCAACATGGCCGACCCGAGTTAAATTCCTCTGCCCCTCTCAGAGAGCCTGGCAAGCTGCCAAGAGTATCTCGCCCGCACAGCAGAGCCTTGGCAAGCTACCTGTGATGTATTCGATATGCCAAACACAGTAAGAACAAAGTCTCCAATGGAGATGTTACTGGGCCCACTCGAACAAATCGATGAATATTGGGAGGACAGTGATAGTGACAGAACAACCTGATGAATTGGTACAGTTATTAAAATATCATTTTCAATTTTAGAAACAGGATCTTCATGATACACAGCCTAAAGTATACAATGATGAATTTTCCTGGTGAACACTGAAAAAGAACAAGAATATAAGAATGTATGATAATATTTTCAATAGCAGCACTGTCCTCCCGTTGTTCATCAATTTTGCTCAAGCGGGCACTAGAACGTCTCACAACAAATTGTGAGACTTGCTGCTACTGATTTTGGCATATCGAATACATCATGGGGAGCTTGCCAGGCTTTTGCCATGTGGGTGAGATACTCTCAGTAGCTTGCTGGGCTCTCAAAGAGGGAGTATTGAATTAAATCTAAAAACCAACAACAGATTACTTACACCTTGACATTTTTTATATATTAGTATGTGTAAATAAGAGTAGGTCAGGAGTGAGTCCTGAGCATCTCTGGGTTTGGTCCCTAAATCCCTACCCTAATGGAAGAGTCAAATGAATGTCAGTGAGATAGACCACATGCTTTGATGAGGATTCTCAGTTTGATCTCCAGAGCCATTTTTGTTCTGAGTGCCAACAGATATGATGCTGATATTCCTGAACATGGCCAGGTATGAACCAAGTGATCCACATCACTACAGGGCCATAGCACTGAACAGTCAAGACTCTGGTCCTCTATCACATGGAGTGGCCCCTGGATCATGGATCACTGCTAGGTAAACACTCTTGGAAAAAATAAAGAAGCAGAGAAGAGCTACAATATCTAATGAAAAAAATCATCATGCAAGCAACTTTAAATTATATAGTACCAATATCAAACTTTTAAAATATTTTTCATGGGGTATGATGTCACCAGCAGGTCAATCTGTAGCTGTGAGGCAAGTGCATCAGCAGCCTGATGGCAGCATCAGACTTGCAGATACCCCAAATTTGCTGCTCTGCCCTTGGCCAGACCCCATAAACTTGGGCTAAAGTTTACCAAAAAAGAAAATGGCCAAAAGTTAGGTATGTGGGAGACACACCCGCTAACCACCTCCAGCTCAGCTATATAATTGGAGGCATGTCCTCTCTGGTTCCTGATCAGACTGCTTAACGGCCATGATCACAGAGCATCAGAAACAAATCTCTAAACCAATTGCTTTTGGCAGAAATGTGTTTGGTCCCTGCAGTAGGTTACTGGTGCCGGACCAGCCCAGGTGGGAACAGGTTTAATGCCTTGGTCTGTTCCCCTTCGTGACCTGGTGGACACCATCCTCCAGAGGCCACTAAACAGTCAGGTTTGGGCCCGTAGTGACAAGACACGTGGGACCTCACAGGATGGGGGTGGAGCTGACCCATTATTCCCTGTCCCAACGAGACCCCGAGTTACCATCCATGAACAGCCTCTCTGGCTCCTGATCAAGCTTCTTTTTTGCCATGATCCCAGAGACTCAGAAACAAATCTCGGAACTCAGTGGAATTTGGCAGATATGCGTCCAGACCCTACAGTAGATTACTGTTGCTGGGACACCCCAGGGGAAAAAGGGTGCAGTCCCTCCACCTGCTCCCCCTAGGTGACTCGGTTGCCACCATCTTCTAGAGTCCATTAGACAGTCAGGTTTGGGCCCACAGTGACAAGACACATGGGGCCTCATAGGATGGGGGTGGAGCCGGCCCTTGTCTCCCAACCCCAGCGAGTCCTCAATTCGTCGCCCATGAACTGCCTCTCTGGCTACTGATCAAGCTGCTTAATGGCCATGATCCCAAAGACTCAGAAACAAATCTCGGAACCCAGTGGCTTTTGGCAGAAATGAATCCGATCCCTGCAGTAGGTTACTGGAGATGGGTCAACCAATGTGGGAATAGGTTTTGTGCCGTGGTGGTATTCTCCCTGGCGGCCCGGTGGCCACGATCCTCCGGAGGCCACTGGACAGTCATATTTGGGCCTGCAGTGACGAGACACGTGGGGCCTCACGGGATGGGGATGGAGCCGGCCCTTTCCTCCCCATCCCAATGAGATCCCGAGTCACCACCCACGAATGGCCTCTCTGGCTTCTGATCAAGCTGCTTAATGGCCATGATTCTGGAGACTCAGAAACAAATCTTGAAACCCAGCGGTTTTTGGAAGAAATGCATCCAGAACCTAGTAGATTACTGTTGTGGGGCCACCCCAGGGGTGAAAGGGTGCTGTCCATCAGCTTGTTCTGACTTGGCATTTCAGTGGCTGCCATCCTCCAGAGGCAATTTCACATCAGATTTGGGCCCTCAGTGACAAGACACTCAGAGACTCATGGGATGGGGGTGGAACCGGCCCTTTCCTCCCGATTGCAACAAGACCCTGGGTCGCTGCCCACAAATGGCCTCTCTGGCTCCTGATCAAGCTGCTTAACGGCCATGACCCCAGAGACTCAGGAAAAATCTTGGAATCCTGCAGGTTTTGCCAGAAATGCCTCCAGATTTAATTGTTAAAATTTCAAAATCGCGCAGCCACTACTGCAGTCACGCAACATGTTATTCATAACAAGCAATTGAAAACAAATGTCTACTGTTGTCTTTTTGGCAGATCTGTGTGTTGAGGTAATATCCCAAGTAATAATGGTGGGACCGCTGTCAAAATATTGAATGTAATCAAAGTAGAGAGACAATAATGTGGAAATCATCTGCCCCACAGGTAGGGGCAGGGGGCATACTGAGGTTTTTGGTGGTGGAGAGTGGGCACTTGTGAAGGTACAGGTGTTTCATTGTATGACCGAGACTTAAACCCGAAACCTTTGTAACTGCTCTCACAGTGATTCAATACATAAAATTATAAAAAAGTAAAAAAATAGTAAGGTGGGAATTCATGCCCAATTCAATCAGCCTAAACAGTGGCTGAATAAATAGAAGTAGTCCTACATTTAAGATACAAAAAAAATTTTCAAAATACTTTCTCCAATTTGAGGAGAACACTTTTAAGGTTAACCAATTTTTTAATGTTAAAAGTAGTAATCAATTTTCTTCTTACTCTATAAATCAGTATCTTACTTTGTCTAAATATATAGGTATAGCTATCAGTTGTTCAGTGCCATCAAGGGCTTTATGAAAGTTTTTCATAAAACACTGTTATTTTGCCATGGCCAAATGTTTTACAGTTATAGATTTCCATGGAGATTACAACAGCACTCTGCATATATGCTTTAATATACCTAGTAATATATATGTGTATATGAGATAGAAGCCATTGTAAAATTTATATAAAGATTAAAGTGGTGAAAGCTTTATCAACACTGTGGGTTTCAGAATAAATTATTTCAGATCTGTGATTGAAAAAGAGAAACGGGTACATGGTGAAGCACTCTGGCAGTACTCACCTTGTAGCTTTGATAGGCATCTGCAGCAAGGACCGTGCTGTGCCCTTTGTGCTTTCCTTTCCACTCACATAACAAGCAGATGAGCTGACCATCATCTTCACAAAACAGGTTGAGCTTCTCTTCGTGTTCTTCACACAAATTTTGCTGCTCCATCTTCTTAATGATGTCTATGAGGTTTCCTAGCTGCCTACTGGGCCGAATGTTCTCCCTTTGAAACTGTGCCCTACATAAAGGACACTGGAAATTTCCTGCTGACGGTGACTGCTGTTGCTGGTTCTCAAGCTTTTTCATTATGCAGGAACGGCAGTAGATGTGCCCGTAGACTATGAACACTGGTTCAGTCATCTGCTCTAGGCAGATGGGGCAGGTGGCTTCCTCTGTCATGTTCTTAACTGTGCCTGAGGCCATGGTTTATCCTGGAAATCTATAATACTTAAAATATAGGTAGAGATCAAACAGATGAGATTTTTTTATAATTGGTGAAATGCATGCATCACCTGACTTTGAGGCGACTGACACCTTCAGAGGATAAATTTGATGTGGAATACAGTAGTACTATCCCAATTGTTTAGATTAAATGTTATATATTTAAATTTAATATCTAATGTAATAAGATGCATTTCATTTGTTCGTTGCTGTAGGTGCTGGTGTAACTACAGAAATGATTTCAGGCTATAATTTGAGAGAGAAAAGCCAGAATTTATTCCCCACTCAAATTACAGATGAACAGAAAGGATATTTGGAAGCTTTTTAAATAGTTTACCAATGACCTAACCATCACCAATACTTTGTTTCTTGCTTGTAAATACAGAAGCAACTCTTAGGAATTAGGGCTGTTAATGAAGACAATTCAGTGGATTCATTTTTGACTAATGAAAATCCGTCTCTGTATTGTATCCACCCCTATCGCCAAGAAGAAGAATATCATTTCAATGAAGCCCGGGAGATCCCGCTAGAGTGACAACGTAAACTAATAGCTAAATGACATGCCCATTCTGTCATTCTTTATGATTTGAGGGAAGGAAAAATTATCTGAGGAGAGGAGAAGAGCAGGTCCTAGATTAGCGCTTTTGATGATTCTGGGAAAATACACCTTCGGTTGCAAGGCTACCTAATAAGAGCTTATAATCAAATGACTCAAACAATGTCTGAATAAATGGATGAAAGAAATTTACCCTGTCAGGGATGATTCCTAAGTGCAGAGCCAGAAATAAAGCCCTAGTCTCAAAGAGAAAAATCAAAATTAAAAAGTCACTGGCAATTTAATGAAACCATCAGAAGTTCAAAGTTCTTCCCTTATGACAATACCTGACAACTCTTTGGTGGGCATAAAACTTCAGACCAAGAAACTGTGGAGAATATCCACATATAACCTCTTCCAAAAGACATCAGCAGGGCTCTTGCTCATTTGGAGAAGCTCACAATCTCTTTTGAACATGTTACCCTTTCTTTCTCTTTCCTTATAGTGAAATTACTTTATGTTGAGAAGAAAACAAAAAATCTTGGTATAGCCTCTAACCACATGTCAAGAAAGTCATTTATTATTACCAATCGGGTCTATTGCCGAGTCAGAATGATGTTTGACGTATGCAAAACATAAGTAATATACAGTAAACAGTAAACAGGTTTCAGTAAACAGGTTTAAAATATGAGAAAACTGCCTGTTTAAATGCTTCTCAAAGACATAAGACTCAATAGTTTTTAAGAATGGTTAAAGACACAATTCCCTATACATGTTAAAATATCCACAGCATTTATTATTAGAGAAGTGAAAATTAAAATTATCATATACAACATGCTTCAGAGAAAAAGACCTTATTCTAATAATTTTTGGTTGGCAATGGCAATTATACACAGACCCTTAGTTTTTCTTAAACGTACTTATTTAAACAATAGCATCACAAGCAACTTTTCTAAAATGCTAGATTACATACTAGAGACAGGTAAGTTATATGATAGATTTATTTAAAATATATATTCATGAAATCTAAACACATCCCAGATTATTATTAAGGCTGTGATTTCTAGGAGCAAGATGCAGGAATCCCAAGAAAGACCCAGAGAACATCATGCCTCCTAGTTGTTCTATTTTTATCTCTGTATCTCTATTTGTATGTCTGCCTGTCTATCTCTCTCTTTTTTCTCTCTCTTTCTCATTAACAAACACAAATAAACACGATCCTTAGGCTCACTGAGCAAACATTGGTGTTGCATTTTCACGCTCTACCCCAAGCACTCACATTTTTGTTGTCAGTCTCCTCTGTTGGATGTATTTACTGAGGTCTGGACAAGAAAGTCCACTGGATTAAACTCCAAAATGAAATTGCTGTGGGGTTTAGATCAGAAGTGAAAGTTCTGTGAGGTTCAAAGTTTTTGCCACATGTTTCCATTCACCTTCTCTGACTGGGTGGAGACTCTGTAAGAGCAACAACTTTAATCCCCAGCAGTCAATGAAAACAAGTAACAGGGCTGGAGCCATAGTACAGCTCGAAGGGCATTTGCCTTGCAACCTGCTGACCAGGAGTTTGAATCCTTGTATCTATTATGGTCCCTGAAACTGCCAGGTGTGAGTCCTTAGTGCAAAGCCAGGAATGACCCAAGTGTTACCAGGTGTGCCCAAAAACCAACCAAGCAAACCAATCAGCAACCCCCCCCAAAGCCAAGTGACACAGTAAAAAAACATGAAGCTGATCTATGTCTCCAGGAAGCCACCAAGAACCAATGTTTTGACTTTTACTTCAGATCTCTCTACATTTGCTCCTGAGTCTCCTAGGAGTTAGGAGCCTTCCTAGTCTATATGAGTTTTTTCCCCATTGTTAAGTTGTGATTTATTTTAAGCATGTCTAAAATAAGGTGAAAAATAAGTTATAGACAGAATATAGAACAAAGTTCCCTTCTCCAGAAAGCTCGGCAAGTTACCAAGAGTATCTCGCCTGCGCGGCAAAGCCTGGCAAGCTACCCATGATGTATTCGATATGCCAAACACAGTAACAACAAGTCTCACAATGGAGATGTTACTGGGCCTGCTCGAGCAAATTGATAAACAACGGGAGGACAGTGACAGTGAAACAAAGTTCATAATAACCAGAAATCCAGCTTCTGTGTGTGTTCTATGTCTTAGGACGCTTCTCAGTCTTACCCTGCAGATCCCAATGCTGTAGCAGCAGCAGCAGTAGCAGCAGCTTTTGGGACTGCATGGGAGCCACTGAAGTCTCATCAGTGAATGTTTTCAGCTGGAGCCACAGCACTCCTGGCTATCGGTGCTCACACAGTCTCAGTGTGGGGAAGTTTTCTGTATGCCTGTCTGTGTCCTGGGGACAAAACAGGTGAGACTCAAGGGCAGCAGTGAGTAATGAAAGTTTAGTAAACAAAGAACTGTCTGGAATGGGGGTTTGGATAGGGGAGGCTAAAGCAATGCACAGCTGCTGTGAAGGACTCTTACAGTGACAGGGGCACTCGGTGATACTAATCAGGCCTGAACAGTTGCCACAACTCTTGGATGTTTTCTTCCCAGGTCCCATAGACATTTTGTTTGGAATTTTGAAAAAATCTTCGCTGCACACCCATCCTGTTACCGCTTTCTGATTCTTGTATCCTGTGACCACCCATCCAGGGCAGAGTTCATCTATTCGCCTCTTAAGGAAACTGAGGAACCTGCAGATTAACATGAAATTTAAGATGGTGAGTGTTGTCAGATAATCTCTCCTGGCACTTGACAAGGGAAAAACTGAAAGTGTCTCTGCATCTGCCTGCTCTGTGCTTGTAGGATCCAGTGTGCAATTTGGAGAGACTCAGCTAAAGTCTCACGAGTAAAAAAGTAGAAGCAAGTGTATTATTTCTCCTCAACTGAGAAATACTGTTGAATGGAGATGAGAAACAGATGACTGCCTGAAAATTAAGCTTTTCTATATCACAAACCTCAGTTATAAAAGCCATTATAAAAGTACACATGCAAGTTTCTGTAATAAATAGGAACAGTGATCCACTGGGCTGGTAGGGAAACTGAGGGATGGGCAGAAGTCATGTCCGGATCCTAGAGTTGCCTGACCCCTGTGGATGCTCCTGTTGATGGTTGCTGTTGTGGGGGCCTTCCCTGGGCATCAGACCTGCACCAGGAGTTGGAGCTGAGACACAAAAATTACTGCAGCTGCAGAATCTCAGGCTAAATCATAATTGTGAAAATATAAACTATGCAGAACCTTTGTATAAGAAACTTCTCAAAGAGTATCTTTTTTTTGAAAAATTGCTCTGACAGACTTTTTGGTTTGTCTCATTGTCTGAGACCAGCCCTACAGGTGGGGACTGGAAGACTGCTTGGCAGCAATCAGTGTGAATATGCAAATATACATATTTATAGTGCTCACATCAATAGGAATAAAGAAAACTCAAAATAATCACACAAAGAGAGGCTATTTCACATCTAATGGTAATTTTTTTCTGAAACGACAGTTGTGAGAAATTAGAACCACATGGCTGTTCGTGACTATGTAAAATGTGCAGTGTGTGTGTGTGTGTGTGTGTGTGTGTGTGTGTGGCAGACCCAATAATCATCAGGGTTGTTTCAGGCTGAAGGTGTTGCTTAGGGAAATAGACAGTCCTGTGTATTGAACTCTGAGTTCCAACATGCAGAGCTTGTGCTTTGAAAGCTGCCAGTCTTCTGTATCATCAGCTCAGATGTGCAATATTTTTGAAAGTAGTTTTCTAGTTCCCTACAAGGTTGAATAAAATCTTTTCCTTGTGATGCTATAGCTCTACCTCTATATATATTCTCAAAAACATTGAAAATATCTTACAAAAATGATGAAAGATATGCCAGAATTTTTGTGGTAACTCAAATTTGAAACAATCCAGATGTTCATCTATTGATGAATGAATATATGCAAAGTAAAGTCTATGTGATGTAATATCTTTCAGTCATAATACACACCAATAAATTTTTTTCCTTTGACATTTGAATTCAGACCAGGGTAGAGGAAGATTGTGAAACACGTGCATTATAATCTTTGATGTTTAGTCAGTCGTGAAAGAAATTGAAGCAAGTAGGAGACATGAAAGTAAGGGGTATCTCTAAAGGGAATGAAACCAAGATAAGGTTAAAGTTATTCTGTCACCAGCCTAAGGAACCCCAAAGTATGAAGAAGGCTGGAAATGCTTTGACATGCACAACAGAGGCCAGTATATTAAACCCATCTCAAGTCCAGAGAAGGCATGAATGCTTCAGGCAGAAGTCTGCACAGAAATCAAGAGCAAATGGCTGTGATAAGAGTATGAAAAAACAGTAAAAGTCCTAAGTTTTCCCCTTAACAACACCCTAGGTACAGGCTCCTCTTATCTCTATAGAGGTTCTCGCTGGTGAAATTAGAGGAAAACCTGTAAAACCTCCTTTGCTAAACCAAGCAACATTCTGGTTCTGCATGAACCTAACTTGGGAATGCTCATTTGGAGTTTGTAGCAGGGAACTGCAGCTACTTATATATCCTCAACTGAAGAATAGTCCTTCTCCTTATATGGAAGACCACCATCCTCGTCTTAGGATGCAGCTTTGGGACAGATTACATGGAGACGTGAGGGATGAAGGGGACCCTTACCTAGTGAGTCAGATAAGCCAATCAACTGTGACAATCACTGGGGAAAAAGATGTCTCAGGCTGATTGCCTTCACATCCGCGTGCACCTTAACCTGGGGTATTTCCCTCTGCTCTCTCCACTCAGGAGGCCCCACACTTGAATGCATTTCTCTTACTCCATCATCTATCTCCTTCTGAAATTCATTTGTGTTTGGAGAGAAAACAAACTCAGAAAACTAAGTGGAGGCCAAAATTTTTTTTCTCTTTTTCGGCAAAGAGAAATACCTCACTCAGATCTGAAGGCTTGAAGTTGAAGAACACATGTGTTGTCTACTAAGTGGATTATCCAGAGACCAACTGGGCCTCATGGTTAGACAGCTGCCTTGTGGGTGGCACTATTGGTAAATGAACACCCACGGCATACAGGTGCTTGTGGCAGATGTTACCAAGTCTATTCTGGCACTTCCCCCAGGGAGATACAGGTGGTGCCAGTGCAGGTAAGTTCTCTAACTCTGTGTCTGTCACTCCTTGTTTCTCTATGTCTCTCTTTCTCTTTGTCTCTCTTTCTGCTACCTTCCACTTCCCTACTTCTACCAATATCATTTGGAGTGTAATTCAGGAGAAAAAGAAACTTCACCAAGATCTCCAGAACAATGGTAACTCCATGAAAACCTTCCTTTGAAGTATGCTTACTTGGGCTATGACTCTTGTAGACAGGCTTAGTGAATATAAAACCTTTAAGTCATTAGAAATTCTTTTTTAAGGCCAGAATACTGGAGGGGTCTCTCTCTCTCTCTCTCTCTCTCTCTCTCTCTCTCTCTCTCTCTCTCTTTCTCTCTCTCGTTTTGTTGTTTGTTTTTTTTTTCCCTGCACTTCATCCCTTAGTTCAGGAGCATCATCTAGCAGGAAATTTAATTAATGATATGAGGACACAGAAAAAATGAACACAGGAAGAAAGATCCAGTGATAAGAGGCAGACACTAGGCAGAATTGTTTCTTTTCTCTCTCCAAAACCCAGTGTAGAAGCTTTAAAATCCATTGTGTTAGGTTTGGCTTGACACACAGTCATTGACAGTCAGATAGAAGGTTAGAGCCAGGTCTGCCTGGGGCCCTAGTGCAGAGGTCACTGATGGGACAATGACTCACAACACACTCCAAGGACTGACAAATGCTTTAGGGGATAAGCTATCTTCAAGCTTAGGGGTAAGAGTTCCCTCCCTATATACTTTACCATCATCACGTGGAACTCAACTCTGGTGGGGATAAAGTCCCTGTGGGATAAGAAATCAAAGCCATACTGAGTAAGAAAACATCAGATGCTTCTCTCTTCATAGGTCACTTCTGGTCCTAAGGACACAAAAGCTCCACTCCCAAATATTCACTCCTGTTTGGGGTGCTTAGTAAGGCATAGATAGAGAGCCATGGTGGCATGTTAGCACAATGCATCAAAGGAGGGAGCTATTGCGCATGTTAGAGCCATATGTGGGTGTCATCCTATTATCTGACCTCAGAAAATAGCATCTATTAATAGCACAGAGACTACAGCTATCCCTGGAGAGCTCCTACTACAGCTCCTGTTGTACCTCCTAAAACTCTTAAGCTGGAAGAAGCCAAGGAGTGAGACTATCCACTGTCTCCTAGTGAATCAATCTGTCCCTGATGCAGTGATAGGCAATAATGAGAAGAGAATCACTTTAAAAAACTGAGCTCTACAAAGTCTCCCATGAGGTTATTGTTGATTGAAAATGAAGAATATGGGCAGCAAGAGAGACGGTGGGGCATGTAGGGCACTTGCCTTGCACGCGGCCTCCTTGGGTAGAATCCCCAGTGCTGGTGTTCATTCCACTTTGACATATTATTGAGTACATTCATTGCATTAACATGCTTAAGTGGAAGGGATCCTCTCAATTTATTCTGAGTATTCCAAATGATTTAGAAGTCAATGGAGTTTCTGCTTGGACTCCAGTATAAACCAGTTCCATATACATCAACTTAGAACAGACTGAAAGAAAACTAGTTTACCTACTCTTGTGAACCGACCCTCTCATTTCAATCCCTCATTTGTAATACATTCTTCGGAATTTTATATCCATTCATTCAAAGCAGTTTAATTCATTGTCTCCGTAAGTTCAGCAATAATAGCAGTGAGAAGAGACCAAATGTATGCCCTGACAGAATTTGAATTTTCTAACTAAACTGAAATAAAACAGATGGAATCACCTGGAAACTGCAAGTGTGTGTGAGTCTTCTGGAAATAGGATCATTCACCTCATCTCCATACAACATGCAAAGACACCAAATTGAACAAACTGCTCAGAAAATGTATTTTTTTTAACAATGTAATAAGGGTGGGCTGGAACGATAGCACAACGGGTAGGGTGGTTGCCTTGCATGAGGCCAACCCGGGTTCAATTCCTCTGCCCTTCTCAGAGAGTCTGGCAAACTACCTGTGACATTTGATATGCCAAAAACAGTAACAAGTCCTACAATTTGTTGTGAGAAGTTGCAGGTACTCGCTCAAGCAAATCAATGAACAATGGGAGGACAATGCTACAGTGCTACTAACTAAACTGAAGGAAGATATAAATGAGAACCTTTCCCAATACAAAAATAGTGTCTGGGGGGTCTCAGAGAAGGAGGCCTTTGGGAAGGTGCGTATATGGGAACCATTTTATATGTTGCAAAATTATATAAGTCCAGTAGCATAGTCCTGGAAAAAACCCACAAGCCAAGCTACTTCCATCACACAAAGTGGAGTGATGGGAGACCTAAGGGCATCATACTCATTCTGTTTGCACAGTCTGGTGGCCCATACCCAGACTCAGGATCCAGTGTCACTTCACTGTCCTTGTCACATTTTCCAGACAAACTTCTACATCCTACTCAGGTCCTGTTGGCATGGACACTTCAAAGTCATATCGCCCTGAAGTGAAGCTCTCTTGTTTCCCCTCCCCTTCCTTCCCTGCCTTACTCTGTTCCCAAAAGAAATACCTGTGTGCATACATCAACCAGTTCCTTCTTTCCTTCTCCCTAATTTCTGTTAAATTCAGCTAATGGGAGCCCTAGTAAAGATCATCTAACACAAAGCCACGGAGTTGGAGTAGTTACTGTGCATATATTTCCAAACATTGCTCTGATCAACAAGGCATTCATACCTCTCCTAGTGGCTTCCCTGTTCTACAGACTTCTGTCGATGTGCTTGAGGCACAAGCTGGAGAAGGGACCCTGATTATTCTAGATCTGGTAACTTCACTGTTCTTGTTCATCTCTCTAAGTCTCATCTTTCTTTAACGTTTTTAAAAATACCTTTCAATTAGTGCTTAAAATGATCTGATGAAAATATTTGTAGCTTCAAATTCTTTGAATAGTCAGTCAATCCCGATGGAAAAAGTAAGTATGTTTCAGGAGGTCTCAGAAGAAACATGCTTGAGCAGAATATATCAGTTGGAATTTTTAAAGTCCACGTGTATTTAAAACTCTTTTAATTAAAACAGAAAGGTTCAGTATCTTCAGGTGGATAATATCATTTAGCAATTGTGATAAGTGCTTGTGTAATAATGGCTTATAGACTCATGAGACAAAAAGTCTGAATACTGAAGATAGTAGTGCTGGCATTTAAAGAGAGTTCAGTCAATTATTTTATTCTCTAATCAACACCTTGGGCTGGAGTGATAGCACAGCTGTAGGGTGTTTGCCTTGCACGCAGCCAACGTGACCGACACAGGTTTGATTCCTCCACCCCTCTCGGAGAGCCTGTTAAGCTACAGAGAGTATCTAGCCCGCACGGTAGAGCCTGGCAGCTACCCATGCTGTATTCGATATGCCAAACACAGTAACAACAAAGTCTCCAATGGAGACGTTACTGGGCCCGCTCGAGCAAATCTATGAACAATCAACACCTAAATTTTTGGAAACACTGCCAAGAATTCTCATGTATTTGTGGACTTGCTTTGGGAATTGAATAGTATACAAACACAATCATTTTCCTGGACCCGGTTCTATACACATTAAACAAGTTGATGATTTCATTTCATTATGATTTCACTCAGGTTCAATATTGTAATTAATATTGATATTAAAATAGGTTAAATAGAGAGGTTATTTATCTTTGTGATAACAATAAGAAACTAGGTAGCAAACTTTTAAAGATTTCACATGCACAAAAATACTCTAAATCCTTGTAGACACTAGATTATTGAACAGGGAGAAAATGCAAATTATATTACAATGACTAAACATTCAGTCTGTGAGCCTGCCAATGTACACAAGTAAATTTTCTTGCCAAATATCATTTCCAACTTTATCATCTGGGGAAATCCTTTTTCCATTTTATTTCATTTTTAATGTTTATAAAGTTCTTTCTGATGATCTATTAAATTCTATATTCTAGCACACATCCCAAAATCTCAAGGCCGAACTAGGCTGCCAAAACCAAGAAGGACAAAACTGACTGTCTTTACTTTCAATGCACATATGTTGCCATCGAATGCATCCATTGAGGACTTGATGGTTAAGTCTGAAAGATCAAGTATGGCATCATTGGTCTAATCAAGATGAGAAGGCAACAATTACATCGTGCCATTTTTGACACTGGAGAAGAACTGTTCCTCGGAACTTGAGACAAAAAAGGTATCAGTGGTGTCGGTATCCTTGTCAATAAAAACTTGGCTATGAGCATTGACTCATTCAAATGCCTAATAACCTGAATCGGACGTTTATACTTGAGTAGATGTGGCTCACTTCCTGCAGTTTCTATCTTCGTTGCCTACACACCAACATCCAATTATGATAAAGGAGAAATTGAGAAGTTCTACATGGAGCTGGAGAAATTCTTTAAAGAAGATCACACCTTCTACAAGATCATTGTCGGTGATTTTAATGCCAAGATAGGGCCAAGAAGATCAGTCTAAGAACTCCACATCGGGACCCATGGCCTAGAATGGAACAAACGGGGTGACAGACTGTCTGAGTTCATTATGTCGACCAAGACCATCCATGGTAACTCACAGTTCCAGAAGGCCAAATCTAAACATTGGACATGGGAGTCTTCCAGTGGATGGCTCCACAATGAAATTGACCACATCATACTCAATCCACGGTTTTGCCTGGCCGATGTCACTGCTGTCACAAAATTTCAAATGGGATCAGACCACTGACCCTTTTGTGCAAAATTCTACTTCACGGAGCGGGGAGAAAGGGCCGCAAAGCTTAAGAAAGGAACTCCCAGAATGACCACAAACTGGGTGCTCTTTGGCCCCTTTGTGGCAACAGGGGAAAATGCTGTCATTGAAAACATTGACAAGGAATATGTTTGACTGGTTCTGCATCTCCATGATTGTGCAAGGAACGCAGAGAGAGAGAGAGAGAGAGAGAGAGAGAGAGAGAGAGAGAGAGAGAGCCACAAAAAGACACCTGTCTTCAAAAACTCTTGAGCTCATTCACCATGACTTGGCGTAAGCCTCAGGCAATCAAAAGCAAATGTCTGAGCTCCCAAAAAAGTGCAGAGAAGCAACCAAAGAAGACCTTAAAGACGGAAGAGCAGCAGAGCTGGCACATGAGGTAGAAGCCAGGAAAAGCATTAGCAATGCCTGCATGTCCTTCGCCAACTACAAGACCAAGATGACTGCCTCCAACATCCTGGTGGATCTATCACATCTTCTGGAAGGGCAGTGGAGAAGATTATCAATGACTTCTACTCGGATCTCTTTGATATCCATGTCCACCTGCACACATACCAAATTCTGCAGGATGGATATGTCATTCCCAACATTCTCCCTTCTGAAATCTGATACAGCATTTCATCGTTGAAGAAGTGAACAGCACCCGGCCCAAACAAGGTCAGACCCAAACACCTGAAGAACCTACCATCAGGACTCATCAATACATTGGCTTGGCTCTTCACACGTCTGAAAGCAAGGTTCTGTCCCACTGGAAAACCAGCAGGACTGTACTACTGTACAAGAAGGGAGACATCCATGACATTGGCAACTATTGCCTGATCTACCTGTTGTCTGTCATCTACAAGCTGTTCACTCAAGTCATCCTGAATAGGATTGGCAGAACATTAGATGAAGGACAAGCATGCTAGTAAGCCGGGTTCCAAAAAGGATTCATCATGATCGACCATATTCATATGGTAACCAAGATCATTGAGGTTTCTCGGGAGTTCAAGATGCCACTCTGTCCAATGTTCAGTGATTTAAACAAGGCCTTTGTTCCTGTTGAGACTGAAGCAGTCATCAAAGCCCTAGCCAAACAGGGCATTCAAACTCAATACATCATGATCCTCCATGAGCTGTATTACGGATTCACTACCAGGATCTCACCATTCTACAAGGAATAGATCATCCATGTCGGCAGGGTGATCCATTTCACCAAAACTCTTCACTGCCATGCTCGAGAACGTCATGCGATGACTGGAATAGGAAGGAATGGGAGTGAAGATAGATGAACAGCAACTACATCTCCTCCACTTCGCTGATGACATCATTCTAAGAACACAAAACATTAGCCAAGGGGCAGAAATGCTGGCCGACTTTGACCTTTGTGTGGAAAGGTTGAACTACAGCTGAATCTCACAAAGACAATGTGTATGAGAAACAGTCTTGTTCCTGACATTCATTCGCTTTCAATGGAACGAACATCTCCAAATGCAACAGTTATGTGTACCTAGGTCAAGAAGTCTACATGACAAATATCCTGGCACCTGAGTTGTGCAGGAGGAAGAGAGATGCTGGGAATGCCTTCAAGAGCGTCAAAGAAATAGATAAGAGGACAAAGAACCTCCAGCTCCTGGCACATCTCTTCAATTCCACTGTTCTTCCAGCATTAACATATGCCTCAGAGACCTGTGCCCTATGAAAACAGGATGAGAACACTATTCGGGTCTCCCAAAGTGGAATTGAAAGAGCTATGCTTGGAGTATCACATCTCACTCAAATGAGAGAAAGAATCGGAGTTCTGACCTCTGTCAATGATCAAGAATCAGGGATGCTATCTCGTTTGTCAAGGTGTAAAAAATCAGATGGGCCGGACACGTAATGAGATTTAGAGATGACCACTGGACTAGAGCCATTACCGACTGGATTCCCTGGGATGTCAAAAGATTGCATGGCTGCCCACCTACGAGATGGTCAGACTTCATCAAGACCCAAACGATCAGTTTGATGCTCTTCGTGTTCCTAGATTGAGCAGATGCCATTGGGATACACTAACATGCTACAGGGACGAATGGAGATGTTACTGTTGCTCACTCAACCAAATCGATGAATAACGGGATGTCAAGTTATGAAGTCATCCCAACTGCATTGAACCTTCCCACCACCATTATTTCTTATTTTCCCAATCACCACTTATCTGGTAAATTTTGATGTCACATATCTTGGTATCGTTCTACAATTATTTTAACTGTGAAAATAGAGCCCAGAAATACTGTTAATGATACCAATATTTTTCTAGAAAACCTTGGGCATATTGAATGCCATCGCCAACTTCCTGGAATAAGTGATTCCATGAGACTTTATTATTGGAAACTTCCATTACTCTTTATATACCCTGACTCCACTTCCCTCCTGAATTCATAGAGCACTTACATGTTCAAGGTGTCTGTCATATCCTACACAGAAAGAAACATAGGTGTTGCTATGGAACATAGCATTTATAACTCTATAAACAAGGCTCCCAAATAATAAATGCAACAACCTCAGACTCAAATAATGTTGACTTCTCAGGGAATGATCCTCAGTTCCCTAGGATACTAACGATATGAGTCTGTGCCACTAAAGTCAGAGTGCTTTTTTCCTAAAGAAGCTGAGCAGTTGTAGGAACAGCAATTACATTATTCTGTGAGCTTCTTGGGGAAATGGACAAGTAACTTGTCCAAGGGCACTCTGAAAGTTTTGAATCCAGCTACCTCTCTCTTGAGAGGATTCCATATTAGATATTGCTAACTGCAAAGATCCTCTTTGAGAATCTATGCCAAAGTCTCGAGACTAACTCACTGAAGTGGTGGCAGAGGTATAAGATAAAGGAATAAAATCATTTATACATTCTCAATCAGCAGTAGAACCTCCAGTGCACTTACAGAAATTAGATTACAGAGTGCAATGAAGGGGCCGCAGCCATAGCATAGAGGATAAAACATTTGGCTTGTTGTGGCCAACCTTGAGTTTGATCCCCAGCATCCCATATGACGATCCCCACATCAGTGCCAGGAAAATAACGGAGAACAGAGTGAGCATCACCAGGTATTACCCAAAAAGTCAAACAAAAAGAGTGCAAAGGTCATTTTTAAGGGACTAAACTCTTTTTTTTTTTTTGTTTCTGACTCATTTTTTATTTTATTTTTTTTCCCCTTTATTTTATTTTATTTTTTTTAAAGTTGTAGATTTACAATTTTTTGTGCTTTGGTTTCAATTATACAATGATCAGATACCCATCCCTCCACCAGTGCCCATTTTCCACCACCATGGATAATATCCCTCCCACCCCCATCCCCCCATCCCCCCTGTCTCTGTGGCAGGGCAATCCCCTGTGTTCTCTCTCTCCTTTTGGGTGTTGTGGTCTGCAAAAGAGGCATTGAGTGGCAAACATGTTCAGTCCATAGTCTACTTTCGACATGCATCTCCCCTCCTGGGAGGATCCTCCAAACATCCTTTATTTGGTGCTCCCTTATCTATCTGAACAGCCCTTTCCTCTAGGATACCCGGCTGGCCTCTAAGTTATGGAGTAATCCTCCTGGTGCTGATCTCAGCTATTCTTGGGTATTAATCTCATACTTTGTTACTTTATATCCCCCAGATGAATGCAATCTTTCTATGTCTATCCCTCTCTTTCTGACTCATTTCGCTTAGCATGATACTTTCCATATTGTACCACTTGTATGTAAATTTCATGACTTCTTCTTTTCTAACAGCTACATAGTACTCCATTGTGTAGATGTACCAAGGTTTCTTTAACCAGTCATCTGTTCTTGGGCATTCAGGTTTCTTCCAGTTTCTGGCTATTGTAAAGAGTGCTGCAATGAACAAACAAGTGCAGATGTCACTTCGACTATACATTTTTGCCTCTCTGGGATATATTCCCAGGAGTGGTATTGCTGGGTCAAATGGGAGCTCAATTTCTAATTTTTTGAGAATCGTCCATACTGTTTTCCAGAAGGGCTGAACCAGTGGACATTCCCACCAACAGTGAAGGAGTGTCCCTTTCTCGCCACATCCACGCCAGCATCGGTTGCTTTTGTTCTTTTGAATGTGGGCCAGTCTCTGAGGTGTGAGATGGTATCTCATTGTGGTTTTGATCTGCATCTCCCTGATGATTAATGATGTAGAGCATTTTCTCATGTGCTTTTTTGCCATTCGGATTTCTTCTTTGAGAAAGTTTCTGTTCATTTCATTGCCCCATTTTTGGATGGGGTTGGATGTTTTCTTCTTGTGGAGTTTAACCAGTATTTTGTATATCCTGGATATCAACCCCTTGTCAGATGTGTATTCAGTGAATATCCTTTCCCATTCTGTAGACTGTCTTTGTATTTTGGTCACTGTTTCTTTGGAGGTGCAGAAGCTTCTTAGTTTAAGATAGTCCCATTTATCTATCTCTGTTTTCACTTGCTCGGCCAGTGGCGTGGCATCTTTGAAGATACCATTAGCTTCAATGTCATGGAGGGTTTTGCCAACTTTATCTTCAATGTACCTTATGGTTTCTGGTCTGATGTTGAGGTCTTTAATCCATTTTGATCTTACTTTTGTACATGGTGTTAGGCAGAGTTCTGAGCCTATTTTTTTGCATGTAGCCGTCCAGTGATGCCAACACAATTTATTAAAGAGGCTTTCCTTACTCCACTTCACATTACTTGCACCTTTATCAAAGATTAGATGAGCATATGATTGAGGAGAGATGTCAGTGTATTCAACCCTGTTCCATTGGTCTGCAGTTCTGCCTTTGTTCCAGTACCATGCTGTTTTAATTATTACTGCTTTGTAGTACAGTTTGAAGTTCGGGAGGTTGATTCCTCCCATTTTCTTTTTCCCAAGAATTGCTTTAGCTATTCGTGGGGGCTTATTGTTCCATATAAATTTCAAGAGTGTTTGCTCCATTTCTTTGAAGAATGTCATGGGTATCCTTATAGGGATTGCATTGAATTTATACAATGCTTTCGGTAGTATTGCCATTTTGACAATGTTAAGTCTCCCAACCCATGAGCAGGGGATATCTTTCCATTTCCTCATGAAGGGACTAAACTCTTAATGTAGTTAAAAGAAGTCCTCCTACCTAACTTAGAAAAAGACATAATGAACAAATGGGAAGGTTATCAATCGTCTTGGCTGCCCAACTTTATCCACAAGTAGCCTTGTGAAATACATTTTCGAATAGAGGCTGACAGTTGGGGTCATGTGCAGGTGTCATATATGGTGCCGGGAATCAAACCTGAGTTGGTTGAGCAAGGTAAATGCCCTACATACTGTACTATCTCTCAAGTTCCAGAAGCATCACTTTAAATTCCCCACACTTATGTGCACTCTTCACCAAAAGCAGCAGTCACTAATGATCAGATCATATGCCTCACATTGTTCTTCTTACTAACTTAGGATCTGGCAAACATTCCTTTCCTCTACATTCAGAGCTTCACCTTCAGCAATTCATGTGCTGAGCCCTTCTGATTCCTCTCCAGCTCCAGGATGCACATCTTCAGTTCCTGGCTCTCCTCTTCTAGGGTGGCTTCTCTGTTCTCCAGGTCTGTCAAGATTTTCTCCTTTTCTCCCTCCAGTATCCATAGATAAGAATCTCCTCCTTGCACAGAAATGTATGGAGATTCTTAAAATAAGACTGGATCTTTTCTCTCCTATGCTCTATAACCCTCTAGAAATAAGAGATCATTTGATCACTTGACATCCCATTACTCATTGATTTGCTCGAGTAGGCACCAGTAACATCTCCATTCGTTCCTGTTTCATGCTAGTGTAGCCCAGTGGCATCTGCTCATTCTAGGAACATGAAGAGCCTCAAACAAATCGTTCAGAGTCTTGATGAAGAAGTCAGACCATAACTTCTTTCCAGGGAAACTCTGTACATGGAATAGCATAATCATCTAAAAGGAGATTTCAAATAATAATATTTTAAATCCCAATGACCAATACCATATTTTTACATATGTAGCAGTTTATATGTATTACCAATCAGAAAGTGTCGCTTGATAGCATTGACTTTAATAGAAAGTGGCAATAGAAGGACAGTCTGTGGTGTCTCGAAAGAAAGGGCTAAAAAAACTGATGCTTTTTGTGCAGAACTTGAACCATAGAACAAATTTGTTCCCCTAAGAAACATCTGATGTGGTGCTGGAACTGTGAACAGTGCCAGGTATAGCCTGGTGGCCTTTATGTTGAATCAAACCTCTGGATCTGTTATTGGCATTGTGATACGCAGACATGGCAGAATTCTGGGAAGACAACTCCAAGAAATGGAAGTGGTGGAGGACCATAGGTGCAATGTGTAAGGAATAATGTTATTGTGATTCGATTTTAAGTGTTTCAGTATCAAGCTGTTATAGTTTTCTTTATTGGTTTTGGGCCACACCTGGCTGCATTCAAGGTTTATCTTTAATGGATCTCAGAGGATTGTTTGAGTGTCAGTGATAGAAGCTGCTTTGGACATGTACTAGACAAGAATCTTCCTTGCTCTACTATCTCTTCAGCTTCACAGTAAAAGCCTTTACATAATTTTTCAAAAACTTTTCTCCCTTTATGAGGGATAATATTTTAAGGTGAACCCGTTGTCTCTTTTCACAATAGGGATCATTATCCTGCTATATATATCCAATATATTGTATATGCCTCTAGGAGTGTATAAGTATGCTCCTTAATCCTGCACTATTGTCAAAAAAGGGCTCTCTGAAACTTTCTCCAAAACAGTGTGTTGTTCTACTATAGGCCAAGCTCTTTACATAAACTAATGTCCTTAAAGATTACGACAACATCCTGGGTTGTTGTCATGTGGTTGCCATGAACCGCCACCGGTGTTTGGCGTTTCATGTGTTTGTGTGATGTGCTGCAATTCTTTTTTAATTCTACAAAATTTTATTTCATTTAATTTTTTTATTTTTTAATGAATCACAGTGAGGTACAGTTACAGACTTACCAACTTTTGTGCTTACGTTTCAACCACACAATGATAAAGTACTCATCACTCCATCAGTTCCCATTCTACACCACCAATGTTCCCAGTATCCCTCCCCCCATCCCAACCTCCGCCTCTGTGGCAGGCACAGTCCCTTTTACTCTCTCTCTCTCCTTTAGGGTGTTGTCATCTGTAATGCAGATATTAAGTGGCCATCATGTTTGGTCTATAGCCTACTTTCAGCAAGCATCTCCCATCCCTAGCAGACCCTCCAAGTATCCTTTACTTGATGGTCCCTTCACTGTCTGAGCTGCCTTTTCTCCCCAGCATGTGAGGCCGGGTGCCAACCCATGGATGAATCCTCCAGGTCCTTATCTCTACTAACCTTGGGTGTTAGTTTTCCATTCTCTTCCTTCACATTGCTCAAATGAGTGCAGTCCTATCTGTCTGTCCCTCTCTTTCTGACTCATTTCACTTAGCATGATACTCTCCATATTGACTCACTCATGTGCAAATTTCATGGCTTTGTCTTTTTAAAAAGCTTAATATATTCCATTGTATAGATGTAGCGAAGTTTCTTTAACCAGTCATCTGTTCTTGGGCAATCGTGTGTTTTCCAGATTCACACATAGGGATCAAGTACAGATTGTATGAAATCCCGGAAAAAGCAATATGTCACCCCCAAAAGAGTAAATTTTAAGTATGATATGACAGATTATGTCAGTGTTTCCGCAAAGTTCGGAGTATCTCTCCTGAGGACAGATCTACCCTGTAATTAATCAAGACTAACAGTCTGCGGTTCCAGGTATGTGTTCTTGAAATCTGTTCACCCTTAAGGGTCTCATGAGCCTGAGGGATATAAACCCATGGGACTATCCTGACTTTAGTGTGCACAAAGGTTAATTTACAAAAATGTAATTCTTAGGACAAATTCTAACTCTGAGAGTGGTGGTCTTAGGCTTCTAATAGAAATGTACTTTGAGATCATTAAAATTTGCAACCAGGTCAAGCATGACTGTAGGTAAGGAGGAGCCCTGTTCGCTCCAGCAGACAGAGGTATCAGGAACGCTACACAATAACTGCTGAACAGTGAAAGGAATCAGAGGAAAATTCTCTTAGATGTGGACAATAAGAAGCATAAAAAGAAATAATCTGTGATTCGCTTATTTCATCCAGTTTAATGATATTTAATACCATTTTGTTCCATGTAATTTAAATGATGTCCTCCCGTTGTTCATCAGTTTGCTCGAGCAGACCCAGTAACATCTCCATTTTGAGACTTGTTGTTACTGTGTTTGGCATATTGAATACGTCATGGGGAGCTTGCCAGGCTTTGCCTTGCAGGCGAGATACTCTTGGTAGCTTGCCGGGCTCTCCGAGAGCGGCGGAGGAATCGAACCTGGCTCGGCCAGGCTGGCTGTGTGCAAGGCAAACGTCCTACAGCTGTGCTATCAATTTAAATGATAAAAAAGAAATAATGAATTCCTATGTAGTAAGGAAAACATCATTATAATTTGCATGTTATTTCTATGTACCTAAGCTCTCTGATGAAACATATTTGAACAATAAAATCAAATTCTTAACTTTCATTTTAATTTGTCTCCTCTATGTACAATTTCAATGTCTTGTATTTGTCATTCACTTCCCTCAGTTTTGTCACAATTTCCTGAAACTTTCGTGAAGGAAAAATTGTTTGATTAGAGCCTATCAATTTGAAAATACTTATTATTATTTAAAAGACTACCCAAGTCCAGTAAAAAAAATAGACAAATATTTAATACATGTGGACTGCCTTCACCTTCAAAGTGCTCAAGCTGAAATCAAAATCTTTCTTTTTTTTTTTTGCTTTTTGGGTCACACCTGAAGATATACAGGAGTTACTCTGGTTCTGCACTCAGAAATCACCCCTGGCGGTGTTCAGGGGACCATATGGGATACTGCGAATCAAACCCAGGTCGGCCGCATGCAAGGCAAATACCCTACCCGCTGTGCTATTGCTCCAGCCCCTGAAATCAAAATCTTGATGTCCTAAATAAGTCTAAATATTTGGTAAGATTATTAACTTCATTATCTCCTTTAGCAACTGATGTTCATCTACTGACCATCACTGTATCACTGTATTGCTCTCATCCCGTTATTCCTCAATTTGCTCAAGTGGGCACCAGTAACGTATGCATTTGTCCTAGCCCAGAGATTTTATTTTATTTTATATTTTATTAGTGAAGCACCATGATGTACAGTTGTAGACTTACAAATTTTTGTGCTTGGGTTTCAGTTATACAATGATCAAATACCTATCCTTCCAACACCACTGATCCCAATATCCCTCCCACTCCCCAATCCCCCATCCCACCCTGCGTCTGTGGCAGGGCATTCCCTTTTGTTCTCTCTCTCTTTTTGGGTGCTGTGGCCTGAAAAAGAGGCATTGAGTGGCAATCATATTCGGGCTATAGTCTACTTTCAGCATGCATCTCCCATCCTGGGAGGAACCTCCCAACACCCTTTATTTGGTGATCCCTTCTAATCTGAGCTGCCTTTTCCCCTGCGTGTGCGGCTGGCCTCCAAGCCATGGAGTAAAACTTCTGGTACTTATCTAAGTTACTCTTGGGTGTTATTCTCCTATTTTGTTACTTTATGTTTCCCAAATGAATGCAATCTTTCTATGTCTGTCTCTCTCTTTCTGACTCATTTCGCTTAGCATGATACTTTCCATGTGGTACCACTTGTATGCAAATGTCATTACTTCAACTTTTCTAACAGCTACATAGTACTCCATTGTGTAGATGTACCAAAGTTTCTTTGACCAGTTATCTGTTGTCGGGCACTCAGGTTTTTTCAGATTCTAGCTATTGTAAAGAGTGCTGCAATGAACAAACAAGTGCAGATGTCACTTTGGCTATACTTTTTTGCCTCTCTGGGATATATTCCCAGGAATGGTATTGCTAGGTCACATGGAAGCTCAAATTCTAATTTTTTGAGAATCATCTATAATGTTTTCCAAAAGGGCTGAACCAGTCTGCGTTCCCACCAGCAGTGAAGGAGGGTCCCTTTCTCGCCATATCTGTGCCAACACCGGTTGCTTTTGTTCTTTTGGATGTGGGCCAGTCTCTGTGGTGTGAAATGATATCTCATTGTGGTTTTGATCTTCATCTCCCTGATGATTAATGATGTGGAGCATTTTCTCATGTGTTTTTAGCCATTCGGATTTCTTCTTTGAGAAAGTTTCTGTTCAATTTGTCCTCCCATTTATTGATGGGGTTGGGTGTTTTCTTCTTATGGAGTTCAACCAGTACTTTGTATATCCTTGGTATCAACCCCTTGTAGATGGGCATTGGGTGAATATTCTTTCCCATTCTGTAGGCTGTATTTGTATGTTGGTCACTGTTCCCTTTGAGGTACAGAAGCTTCTTAGTTTAAGATAGTCCCATTTGTCTATCTCTGTTTTCACTTGCTTGGCCAGTGGTGTGACATCTTTGAAGATACTATTAGCTTTAATGTCCTTGAGGGTTTTGCCTACTTTGTCTTCAATGTACCTTATGGATTCCAGGCTGATGTTGAGGTCTTTAATCCATTTTGATCTTACTTTTGTACATGGTGTTAGGCAGAGATCAGAGACCACTTTTTTGCATGTAACTGTCCAGTTTTGCCAGCACAATTTGTTAAAGAGGCTTTCCTTGCTCAACTTCACATTTCTTGCTCCCTTATCAAAGATTATGTGATGATATGTTTGGCGGGAGATGTCAGAATACTCAATCCTGTTCCATTGGTCTACAGCTCTGCCTTTGTTCCAGTAACATGCTGTTTTAATTATTACTGCTTTGTAGTAGAATTTGAATTTAGGGAGGTTGATTTCTCCCATTTTCTTTTTTCCAAGAATTTCTTTAGCTATTCGTGGAGGCTTATTGTTCCATATGAATTTTAGGAGTGTTTGCTTCATTTCTTTGAAGAATGTCATGGGTATCGTTATAGGGATCGAATTGAATTTGTACAATGCTTTGGGAAGTATTGCGATTTTGACAATGTTAATTCTCCCGATCCATGAGCAGGAGATATCTTTCCATTTTCTCATGTCCTCTTTTATTTCCTGAAGTAGTGCTTTGTAGTTTTCTTTGAAGAGGTACTTTACTTCTTTAATAAAGCTGATTTCTATGTAGTTGATTTTCTGTGGCACAATTGTAAACGGGATTGTTTTTTTCATGTCACTTTCTTCTCTCTCACTATTTGTGTATAGGAAAGCCATGGACTTTTGGGTATGGATTTTATAGCCTGCAACTTTACTGTACAAGTCTATTGTTTCTAGGAGTTTCTTGGTAGAGAATTTAGGATTCTCTAGATATAGTATCATGTCATCTGTGAATAGTGAGTTCTTGATTTCTTCCTTTCCTATATGGATGCCTTTAATGTCTTTTTCTTGAGTAATTGCTATTGCAAGTACTTCCAGTACTATATTGAACAACAGTGGAAAGAGAGTAGCTCTGAGGTTTTAGCAGCCTCTCCTTACTCGTCCTCCTAATGGTGCCGCATTGGAGGCTCTTTCAGGGTCAGGGGAATGAGACACATTTTTGCACGTTTTTGGCATATTGAATACAACATGGGAGCTTGCTAGGCTCTGCCATGCAGGCAGGATACTCTCGGTAGCTTGCCAGGTTCTCCAGGAAGAAGAACTAGACTATATTAAAGGTCGCATGGCCGCATATGTTTTATAGTCTCTGGTTCTTGGCCGTTGATGGGATTTCCTGGTATTGGTGGCAGTTTGTGAGTGTGACTGCCTAGCTACTGGAAAATGGGGGGTCTGTGTGGAGGAGGCCCAGTCCCCATCCGAGCAGGCTTGGAGATATCAGACCCGGAACCCATGCACCTGGGTTCCTCTTCCTGTTCCTTCATTTGCGAAGCTCATTCAAGTGTGTGGAGAGTGGCCTTGAGTATGGCTGTGGCTGGGTACCGGGGGTCTTCAGCTTCTGGGTCTCTGCTCAGGGTGGGGAGGGAAACTCAACTTGTCCCCTCTGAGGGGCCCCAGTGAAGACAGCCTAGTGTGCAAGCAAGAGACCTTCTCGTGGGGGGCCCAAATCTTATGACCATAGCCTCAGCTATTTACACCACTGGCTTCTTTCCAGAGAAACACTGTACATGGAACAAGATAATCATCTAATAGGATATTTCAAATAATATGTTAAATCTGAGCCCCCAATATGTCATAGGGCTACATGAGTACATGATAGGGACGAATGGAGACGTTACTGGGCCTGCTCGAGCAAATCAATGAACAAGGGGGTGATAGTGATAGTGAATATGTTAAATTCAATGACAAATGCCGTATTTTTTAAACATATGTAGCAGTTTTTTTTGTATTACTAATCAGCTAGTGTTGTTTAATACAATTAACTTTCATAAAAAATGGCAATAGAAAGCCAGTCCGTGGTATTTCAAAAGAAAGGACAGGAAAACTGATGGTTTTTGTGTAGACTCTGAACCACAAACAAAGTTATTCCCCTAAGAACCATCTTATGTAGTACTGAGACTGTGAACACTGCCAGGTATAGCTCTGGTAGATATTTCTGATGAATCAGACCTCCGGACCTGTTATTGGCAGAGTCACATGAAGACCATGGCAGAATTCTGGGAAGACAAGTCCAAAATATGGAAGTGGTGGAGGAGCATAAATGCAATGTGTAAGGAATAATGTTATTATGATTCAATTTTAATTGTTTCAATATCAAGCTGTGGTAGTATTCTTTTTTGGTTTTGGACCATACCTGGTTGCATTCAAGATTTTCCTCTCCTAGTTCTCAGAGGACTGTATCGGTGTCAGGAATAAAACCAGATTTGCACCTGTACTAGACAAGCACCTTCCTTGTTTTACTATCACTCCAGCCTCACAGTACAACCTTAAATTAATTTCTCATAAACATTTTCTCCCTTTATCATGGAGAATAATTTAAGGTGAACTGATTTTCCATTTTCTCAATAGGGATCATTATCCTGGTCTATAAACTCAATGTAATGTATATACTCCTCGATGAGTATATAAGTATGCTTTTTAGTTCTGCACTACTGTAAAAAAGTGCTCTCTGAAACTTTGTCCAAAGCATTGTGTTGTTTTACTATAGGCCAAGTGCTTTACATAAACTAATGTCCTTAAGAATTATGACAGCATTCTGGGTTGATGTCATGGGGTTGCCAGAACTTCCTCTGGTGTTTGGAATTTCATGTGTTTGTTTATATACTCTAATTCTTGAGCTTACCTTGAATTTATAACCCTAGGTACAAGAATTCATCATTTGTGTCCCGGGGCTCAGGAGTCCCCTCTTCACTCTAGGATCCAGCAGGAACATCTGTTATGCAAGGCAAGTGAGACATCTGCCCTTTTTGGAATGTGCAATTCCTTTCTTGTACTTTACAGGGTACCCTCAGCTCTCTCCTCTCTGAAAAACAAAACTTTGATTGAGAAAAATAAATGCTCTCTTGAATGCCTGTTTCTCTCCCCTACGCAATATCCTACCATTATGGGGAAGGTAAACGGAGAAATAGAGGGGCACCAGGACATCTAGTTCATTTAGCTGATTATTTTAAAACTTGCGAACACGAGGGGCAGACAAATACTGGAGATAGCTAAGGGGTAGAGATACAAAACATACAGAAGGGGTGCAGGAGAGGAACTTTCTCTTCTACTCTTCAGCTAGGCCTGACAAAGAGCAGGAAATGCACTCTACCTTCTTCCTTTAGGCAGCCCTAAAAAAAATCTAAAAAATATTCCAGTTTATTATTTTATGTCATGTGCAGAAGAGCTTTATATAAATTGACAGAGTAATCTGGGAAGAGACAAACAGGTGTCTGTCTTTGGTGGATCCCCTGCAATTCCTAGCATCTTGGCTGAGAAAAGGCTAAGTTTACACTTCCATATGAGACCAATAGCCTCAGCTATTTTCTCGGCCAATCACTGGGATCCTTGAGACCAAAACAACGTTGAGGATTGAAGAGACATTACTACAAGTCAGTGTGCTTCTCCTTAGGTTGACCAGCAGTTTGACTCCCACTTCCACATATGTGTGCCCAATCAATGACAGGTTGATCCCTGATGCAATCCAGGAACACAGATGCATTTGGGCCTACCCCTACCACCATACACCCCAACACCAAGAGAAAAAAATATTCTGCATCTGTATCTCTTTCTCTTATTAACTCATTCTATTTCTATAACTGTTGGGTTTTAACTCTGTGTTTTTGGCTTCATCAGTGATTTGCCATATTTCCTCCCCCAGAGAAGCTTGCAGTGCTCTTGTGAACAACCCTAATCCCCTGAGAATCTTTAAACGTTCCTTTGTCTTAGTGACTAAGTGAAAACTTCTGATGATTCTGGACTTTGTATGGGAAGTGAATCACTTGCTTTTCTGTTTCCCCTGTAACTTTTTATTTAATATAGAGTAATGTTCTTTGCTTAAACACAGGAAGTGTGTTAATGCCATGCTCATGAAGTAGGGGAGTTGAATGACTCAAATATCTACTCCTGGTCAGCTGTCATAATTAATTGACTCAGATGTTGGTTACTATAGTTCCTAACACCCCACAAAGGGAGGTCCCTCTAAGGAACTTGGATGAACCCAGGAAGAGCGTAAAGTTTTATTGACATTGAAATGGGACAGTCGAGAAAGCTTCAAGCACAGTCTTGGTGCTGGCCATTATGAATTAAGAACCAGGACCCTTAACAGGAAGGACAAGCTGAACTGGCCTGAATCTTGGATTTATGTAAAGCCCAGAGGGCTTGTTATCAGAGTTCAGAGAACTAAACTTTAAAAAATATATATATATATATAATATATCTTATGTTGCTTATCTAAATAGATGCAAGTATTAATAAGTAAATAAAATTATTTAATATGTATATTTAATATGTACAGGAAAAGGAAAAGGGAAAAGCAATATAGGTGTCTCTTGGAGACAGAGTGGCTTCTTGAGTTAATCCCCTCACCAAAAATTGCCTCACTGAAACACTTTTCATTTGTAAATGATAAATCAAACTTATGTGCTTTCCTATTTCTCAATCACCCTTCAGATGTTCTATTTGTATGCTAACAGCTCTGCATTAAACAGGCCATTTTGACCATCAGTCCATGGTCCCCTATCTCTTTGTTTCTCTTTGTTGGGAGCTCTGGGAGGAGGCTTTTGGCCACCAAAATAGTGAACTCACAGCTGTATTAACTGGAAATTGACTACATATAGTTCTTCTTTGTCTGTTTATGCTCCACTTTGACTCAGAGTGTGCACAGTTCCTTTGAACTTACTTACTGTCTTACTTAAGAACAATGCTTCTCATTCTCAGCATATATGTACACTTTGATTATTTTCTTTTTAACTGAATTACTTTAAGATAAACAGTTACAAAGTTGCTTATGATTGGGATTCAGTCATTCAATGTTCCAACACCCTTCCCTTCAGGAATGTACGTTTCTTACCTCCAGTGTCCCTGGTTTTCATCCTGCCATACCCCGCCACCCCCACCCCCAGTCAGCCTCTACAGAGGGCACTTTTTCCCCCCCTTTTCTTTGCTTTTTCGCACCTGGCGATGCACAGGGGTTACTCCTGGCTCTGCACTCAGGAATTACTTATGCATGTCAGTACTCAGGGGACCATATGGGATGCTGGGAACTGAACCCGGGTTGGCCATGTGCAAGGCAAACACCCTACCTGCTTTGCTATTGCTCCAGCCCCTACAGCAGGCACTTTTACTGTTCTCTCTCTCTCCTTCTCTCACTCTTACTCTCTCCCTCTATCACTCCCCCTCTCTCTCTCTCTCTCTCTTACGCTCTCTGTCCCTACCACACCCTCTGTCCCTCCCTTTCTCTTTCTCTCTCTCTCTCTCTCTCTCTCTCTCTCTCTCCCCTTTGCTTTTGGGCATTATGGTGTGCAATACAGATACTGAAAGGTTATTAGCACTTGTTTGTGTCCAGAGTGATCATCTCTAACTATCATCGTCACGGTGGTCTCCTCTCTGTTCTAACATCCCCCCACCCCCTACTCCCACACACACTTATGGAAAACTTTCAACATTAGATCAAGACTGATCTATTAAGGGTCTGCCTGGCCCTCTTTTACCCTGTCCTTGGGTTTTTAGTCTCATACTATGCTTTTGCTATATCCCACAAGTAACTGCAATCTGTACACTTTGTTTCTTAAGTAGATACTGTTCTCTAATAAAACTCTATATTCTTTATTTTTTGACCTGATTTTGTATTTACTCTTGGGGGACATATAAACCTCTCCTAGGTTTGGGATTAACTGCTTTAGTCCTGACTGTATTTTCCCATATTAGCACAAGACACTGCAAGGGAGATTGAATGGGGATTGTTTCAGCACTTTAATGCTCAAAGAAAAGGCTTTTATTAACCAAAAAAAAATCACTGGTGGGAATTTACCTAGGCTGAGTATTTATTTCATAAATATGTATCTACTGAAAAGAGAAAAAAAGGAGAGTGTATGGTCTTTGAAATGAAGGAAATGAAGTAACTTCCCTCTAAAGCATTTGTGCTTTACATGGAAGTATCATTTGTGCTACTTGTTTGGAGTTGTATAATCATTCATTTAATAACACTCTATTATGTATGCACTAAGCTTAGTATCTTTCTTGGTTATGGGAAACATTGAAGAACGCAACCAAAATTTCTAATGTCACAGAATTTGAATCTTATTCTTTTGAACTCTAAACAAGTGTAAGGACAATGTGCTCTTTTTCTTACAAGTTTCAAAAATTTTTTACAATATTTTTTTAATCTTGGTGATCATTGAAGATTCTGCACAGACCAGAATCTTCGCCAATATAGAAATACGGTCTGATAGGCTGAGAGAAAGAGTCCTTTGGAAAATTGAAGATGTGGGATCAAGTTTTCATGTCATAAAAAGGGACAAGCCAGGCCTCATAGTCCACAAAAACGTTAACATAGTCAACATTCTGCAAAGAAAGAGTTAGGGGGAGACATAAGAGCTACATAGTCATCAACTTTGCATTGTCTGATGGCCCAGAATCCAGACGAAAGGTCCTGTTTCATGTAATTGTCTCTTGACACATTTTTCAGACTAACTCCGACATCCCATGCAGATTCTTTTAAAAATATGTTATAAAGTGATGTTTTCCTGAGGTGATGACCTCACATCCCAGGACACAGGGTAAGTCTTTAAACCTAGTAGGACTGTCAGGCTTCACTTGGGGCAATCCATGAGTCACCCATTTATTTTTCTCATTCACAAGTTGATGGGCCATTGATGGGATTTGACTTGTGAATGAGGAAAATAAAAGGCCAAAAGCCAGAGACTATAAAACCCAATTCCCGGAAGAGAACAGCACAGAGTCTCCTGCCCCCGCACCTGGAGTTACTCAAGGGCTCCTTGGAGGGGGGCAGGTTGAGTTTCCTCCCTGCCCCAAGCAGAGCCCCGGCAGCCAAAGACCTCCAGAACCAGCCATAGCCATGCTGAGACTACTCTCCACACATTCAGACAAGCCTCACACACGAAGGAACTGGCAGAGGAATCCAGGCATGTGGGTCCCGGGACTGAGATCTCCAAGCCTGCTCAGATCAGGACTGGGCCTCGTCCACCCAGATCCACCATTTTCTAGTAGGTAGGTATCACACTCACCAACTGCCCCTGGCGCCAGGTAATCCCATTAATGGACAAGAGCCAGAGACTATAAAACCCAGCTCCCAGAAGCGACATTTTATTATCTCATTCTTATTTTGGAAACCCAGCAAGCTACCAAATGTATCCTGCCCGCACGGCAGAGTCTGGCAAACTGCCCGTGGCATACCCAATATGCCAAATACCAGTAACAGTGATGGGTCTCATTCTCCTAACCCTGAAAGAGCCTTGAATATGGCACTTTTTAAAATCTCAGGGCTAGGACAAAGGAGACGTTACTGGTGCCTGCTCGAGGCAATTGACAAACAAACAACAGGATGATTGTGATCGTGATCATGTGGAGTTGAAATATTGTATGCTTGCAATACTAATATTGACAGCAAAAAAATGACAATGAGTAAAATGAAACTTAAAAATAAGTAAAATGTACAGAACAAATGTGTGTGCATGATAATTGAAGTATTATATCAAATAAGTTACTTCAATACATTCTATATAAATATTTATACCAGGGATGAAGTGATAATATAATGGTCAGGATGCTTTTTGCAAATGGCTAACCTGGGTTTAATCCCCAGCCTCTCAAAAGTTTTCCTGAACTCCTCAAGGAGTGATCATTGAGTGCAGAGCAAGAAGTGAAAAAACTAACTTTTGTTTAGAAAATAAAAAGTTAAATATTAAAAACAAATGTTTTTAGTATGAAATATGCTGAAATGGTAATGAAAATGCTTGTTGGTTTCATTTCAGCTAGAGAAAGGGGGCAATATTGTTGTTGGAAAACTGATTGAACTCTGGTTATAGTAAAGGAGAAAAAGGATGTCTGCAGAGACACACTTAACAGGATACAACTCATTTTGTAAGTGAGGAGGTCTGAATTATAAGAAGCTTTTCCCTCACCTAAATAGCAACTGCATGCATCATCACCCCAGTTATGGCATAATGCTCCCACAGTATAGAAGCATTAAATTTTCTTGTGTGAAACATGTGCATCAAAGCATGTCTTTGAATTCAGAACTTTCTCTTCTCATAAATTCAAAGCAATGACTCTATCACTAAGCATGTGGACACAACCAGTGCTAAATAAGTGCTCATCTCAGTAGCACTCCTACTCTAAACTAAGGATTAAATATAGACAAAATACTGTCCAAATAGAACAATTTATTTTGGTCACTGAGGCTCCCAGACTAACAATGACTGTAATAATCCCCCCTCTGTTGACAACTTTGTATAAGTACTTTCAGGACCAGAGACAAATCATTTTATACTGGACTTAGACAATAAAAATAATGGGACTTCATGTCCATTATTATAGTTTATTGTGGCATGGTAAATAATGCCATCAGTTCTGTCAGAAGCCTTTCGGTTTCGAGATTTGTTTCTGAGTCTCTGGGATCATGGCCATTAAGCAGTTCAAACAGGAACCAGAGAGGCCATGCCTCCAATTATATAGCTGAGCCGGAGGTGGTTTGTTGGTGTGTCTCCCATACACCTAAATTTTGGCCGTTTACTTTCTTGGTAAACTTTGCCCCAAGTTTTTGGGGTCTGGCCAAATGCACAGCAGCAGTTTTGTGGTATCTGAAAGTCTGACGTTGCCATCAGGCTGCTGATGCACTCACCTCACAGGTATGTATAGATTGACCTGCTGGTGACACCATACTCCCATCAGTATTGATTTTTAGTTAACAAACAGATTGTCTTGTTTTTCTTCCAATATTTTATAATCTATGAAGTGCTATAGAACAAAGCACCTGGAAGAGAGTAACGCAGAATCTCCTGCCCCGAGTCAGGCTGTCTTCACCGGGGCCCCTCAGAGGAGGGCAGATTGAGTTTCCCTCCCCGCCCCAAGCAGAAACTGGCAGCTGAAAACCTCTAAAACCCATCCACAGCCATGCTCAAGACCACTCTCCACAGGAGTCAAACACATGAAGAAACCGGCAGAGGATCCCAGGTATGTGGGACCCGGACCTGAGATCTCCAAGCCTGCCTGGATCGGGACTGTGCCTCCTCCACCCAGATCCCCCATTTTCCAGTAGCTTGGCAGTCAAACCCATAAACTGCCCCCGGCGCCATGTAATCTCATCAATGGCCAAGACCAGAGGCAAAAGGACTTAATCCAGAGCCCAGAAACTTGTGGCATTAAACTACGGCACCATGCTTCCCCGGAAGGGAAAGGGTATTGCTCCCTTCCACCTCCCTCCACCCCCTCCCCGGCAGCAAGGTGACTGCCACCTCAGAACTTATTGGACACCAGGTGTGAGCTGGCAATGACAGGGAAACTGCAGTCTCATGGGAAGGAGAGCGGTACCGGCTCGTCCTTCCCGTCCTACCGAGGTCACAAATTGCCCCCCACAAGTGGCTCTCTGGCATGGTCATGGCTCCAGAGGCAAAAGGAACCCGGAAGCATGCAGCAAAAAAAGTGAATAGACCATGCATTAAACTAAGGCATCATGCCTCCCCAGGAGGGAAAGGGTGTTGCTCCCTTCTGCCTTTTTCCCTCCTGGCAGCAAGGTGGCCGCCACCTCAGAGCTTATAGGAAAGCCAGGTACAAGCCGGCAGTGACAGGGCAACTGCAGTTCATGGGAAGGAGGGCGGTACCGGCTTGTCCTTCAGACCCTACCGAGATCACGAGTTGCCCCCCACAAGCAGCTCTCTGGCATGGCCATGGCTCTAGAGGCAAAAGGACTTAATCCAGAACCCAGCAGCATGTGGCAGAAAAATGAATGGACCATGCGTTAAACTATGGCGCCATGCCTCCCTGGGAGGGAAAGGGTGTTGCTCCCTTCCACCGTTTTCCCCCCTGGCAGCAAGGTGGCCACCACTCAGAACTTATTGGAAAGCCAGGTGTGAACCGGCAGTGATGGGACAACTGCAGTCTCGTAGGAAGGGGACGGTACTGGCTCATCCTTCATGCCCTACCGAGGTCATGATTTGCCCCCCACAAGTGGCTCTCTGGCATGTCCATGGCTCCAGAGGCAAAAGGATTTAGTCCAGAGCCCAGCAGCTTGCTGCAGAAAAGTGAATGGACCATGCGTTAAACTACGGTGCCATGCCTCCCCGGGAGGGAAAGGGTGTTGCTCCCTTCCACCGTTTTCCCCCATGGCAGCAAGGTGGCTGCCCCCTCAGAGCTTATTGGAAAGCCAGGTATGAACCGGTGGTGATCGGGCAACAGCAGTCTCATGGGAAGGGGACGGTACCGGCTTGTCCTTCACGCCCTATCGAGGTCATGATTTGCCCCCCACAAGTGGCTCTCTGGCATGTCCATGGCTCCAGAGGCAAAAGGACTTAGTCCAGAGCCCAGCAGCTTGCAGCAGAAAAGTGAATGGACCATGCGTTAAACTACAGCGCCATGCCTCCCCAGGAGGGAAGGGGTGTTGCTCCCTTCCGCCTTTTCCCCCCCTGGCAGCAAGGTAGCCACCGCCTCAGAGCTTATAGGAAAGCCAGGTACAAGCCAGCATTGACGGGGCAACTGCAGTCTCATGGGAAGAGTGGCGGTACTGGCACATCCTTCATGCCCTACGGAGGTCACGAGTTACCCCAACACGAGCGGCTCTCTGCTATGGCCATAACACCAGACACACAGAAACCAATCTCGTAATTATCTGGCTCTTTGCAGAAATCCAAAATCGTGGCCACATGACATTATATGATTCTCATAACCAGCTATAGAAAACAAAATATTTCACAATGCCTTTTCAGCAATTCTGATTGTTTGGGGGGAAATTCTAAACAGTAATGCACATCTTTTGTCAAAATAATGAATGTAATCAATGTAGAGAAGAGTTAAGTGGAAATTATCTGCCTTACAGGCATTGGGAGGGGGAGGAGGAGGTATATTGGAGTACTTGGTGGGGAAAAATGAGTACTGGTGAAGGGAAAGGTGTTTGATCGTTGCATGACCTAGACTTGAACCTGAAGGCTTGGTAACTTTTACCACAGTGATTCAATAAATAAATATAAAAAGAAAAAAATTAAATAAAAAAAATTAAGGTGGAGTTCATGCCCAATTCAATCAGCTAATCAGTGGCTTAATAAATAGCAGTACTCCTACAAAAAAATCAATACTGAGGAATGGAAAAAAACACTAATTTCCTAACTGGTTATTAAAGATTAAGGATGTTATCAAAGTCTCAGACCATAGGCCGAGTGTCATGAATTTTAAGTTTAAACTCTTTGTTCCTTCATAATGCATCCTCATGCTAAATAAGGGTAATACTCTAAGAATCAGTAAGCAAGGAAAAGTAAGAAAAATCAGAAAGACAAAGATATGTTGAAGTTAATCATACTCACGGGTGCTCCTCCCCAACGAGAGTATAAAAAGAGTCTCCCAGAACCATGCCAATGGACTCCGCGCCAGGCTGTGGGTCGGGTGAGAGCCCTCCCCACCCCAAGGGACCCAGCCCCGGCAGCCTACCTTCACTGCCACACCACCGCCACACTCCAGGCCACTTTCTGGACATAATAAGACACTTCCTACCTATTTATGCCTCTTGGTGAACACGGCAAGCTACCAAGAGTATCCCGCTAGCACGGGCAGAGCCTAGCAAGCTCCCCGTGGCATATCTGGTATGCCAGATACAGTAACGACAATAGGTCTCATCCCCTGACCCTGAAAGAGCCACCAATCATTGGGAAAGGATGAGTAAGAAATGGTTGCTAAAATCTCAGGGCTGGGAGGAATAGAGATGTTACTGTCACCCGCTTGAGTAATTCTATGACCAACAGGATGACATTGATACAGTGATGCAGTGAATGCTTATATAATGAGACAGTGGGACCCAGGAAAATTACTTGTGAAGATACACTATTTAGCTAGAAGCTCTCTTGTTTCCCTCCCCATCCGTTCCTGCCTTACTCTATTCCCAGAAGAAAGACCTGTGTGGTTACAACAACCAGTTCCTTTCCCTCTACCTAACTTCTGTTTCTTTCAATCAAGGTAGACTCAGACAAGGTTACGGGAAAACAAAGAAACAGAGTTGGACAAGTTACTGTGCACATTTTTTCCCGACTAGAGCTGTGATCGAGAAGGTCTTCATTCCTCTCCTTCTGGTCATTCTCCTGTTCTAAAGAGTACTCTTCCTGTACTTCAGCCCCATGCTTATTAGGGTTCCCTCACTATCCTAGATCGGGTTACTTCACTGTTCTTGATCATCTCCCTAAATTTTATCTTTGTTTAACCTTTTTATTCAATCCCTTTCATTAATTCTTACAATGATCTGAAGGAAATATTTGTAGTTTCACATTCTTGAATAATCAATCAATTCTGTTTGAAAATGTTTAAAGCCTAATAAGAAACGTACTTGAAACAGGTATATCAGTTGGAATTTTTTAAATCCAAATGTATATAAAACTTCTTAAATAAAAACAGAAATGTTGAGTGTTTGCAGATGGATAATATAGTTTTGCAATTGTGAGTAGGTGATTGTGTAGTCATTGCTTTTCTCCTTCTCTTATGTCACATTGCATAGTTTATTTCAGAGTAATGTAATTTTGTATAGACACAGGAAGGCAGTTAATGCTATGCATTTGTAACTAGGAAGTTAATTGACTTGAATAATATTGACTCTTGGGCATCTGTTTTCTGAACTTAAGCCTCGGTTGCCCTTAGTTCTTAGCACCCTAAACACAGGGTCCTGAAGAGGGACTGGATGGATCCAGGGCAAGCTGTGAGCTACCCTGACATTGGCATGGACCAAGGCAAATACCATAAATCTTCATTCTAAGTTAAGAGCATGGTCATGGACAAGTTCTGTCCTGATCCAAAGTATAACCAGTGAATTAGGACCCTGCTTGGGTTAGGAAAGACTAAGCTGGCCTGAATACTGTAGTCTGGGATTTAAAGTGAAATGTCCCAAGGAGAGGCACCTACAGGCTTAATATATCTCTTAATGTGCCCACACAAATGATTAATATTATTAAGTAGAATTAAAAGATGAATGTTTAAATGGTTGTTGAACCAAGGAAAGGAGAAACACACCCCTAGATGGTATTTTCTCTTGAGCAAATCTCCTAGCTTCAGGAGATCTTTGTCTTATCAGAAGGAAGGCCTTGCAACTGTTGACTGTTCTCCCTTACCTAGGTATAGTTGCTACCCAAAATGCTTGGAGGTTGTGTGCGAGACTAAGGCTGTGAGAAGGAGCCCAGAGAGACAAGCATGGGGAACAGAAGGAAATGGGAATGAGCGGTGTTGAGAGACAGGAATGGGGCACTTAGACTGGAGCAGGTGCTCCAACTGATGACCAGCCAACCTGACCCTTGGTACCTCCTTTGTCCGCCTACTGCCATCAGCAGTCCAGCATGTGGGAAGTGGCCCCGAGACCACTGAACACAGGCGGTGATAGACCGACATGGTTTTGAATTTATGTTTTGAATACACAGTTGAATGACATGCAAACACAATCATTATGTCTTGGACTCTGTTCTATATACTTTAAACAAGTTGATGATTTCATTTCATGATCATTCCATTCACGTTCAAATTGTGAGATTTCAACTAATATTGATTGTAAAATGGCACAACTAAAGTGGTTATTTACCATCCAGATGATGGCAATAAACCAGAGAGTCCATTTAAAGAATTTGCATACAAAACAAATACTCCAGTTCCTATTTAGATACCAGACTTTCTAACTGGGAAAATATAAAAATTAATTAAAGTAACTAAACACTCTGCCTATGAGCCTTCCTACCACCACTAATTCCAGATTTTCAATCACTAGTCATCTGGGAGATTCTTGATGTTACATTCCTTGATATCTCTCTAAAATGTTCTTTCTATCAAAGTAGAGCTGAGAACATTGCACACAGTAACAATATTCTTTTATAAAGCCTTTGGAGTCTGAAATAAATAAAAGGTGACTAGAAAACTGTGCTAGTAGGTAAATATTAGATAACTGTGCTGATACCTAGCTGAGTCTATAAACAAAAGTCAGTAATAGCTTTTGAGCTTTAGGAGAAAATAGAACTCTCATAGGAGACAGTAAAATTTAACTTTAGTATTGATAGGATTCCTCCATATGTTACATAGAATATTTCTTCCCACTGTCCAAGGTGCCTGAGATAAGGGAAGAAGAGTTTCCTCTGTGAGTTCAAATTGAACATCCATATATAGAGATCCACACGCATGAAGGTACTGGCAGAGGAACAAAGGCATGCGGGTCCTGGGGCTGGGATCTTCAAGCCTGCTCGAATTGATGCTGAGCATCCTCCACCCAGATCCTCCACCTTCCAGTAGGCAGGGATCACACCCACCAACTGGTCCCCTGGCACCGTGTAATCCTATCAACGACCAAGACCCAGAGACTATAAAACCCAGCTCCCGGAAGCGCGTGGCCGCAACATCTTATTATCTCATTCTTACTTTGGACAAAATGGCAGGCTACCGAATGTAACCTGCCCACACGGCAGAGTCTGGCAAACTCCCCGTGGTGTACCCAACATGCCAAATACCAGTAACAATTATGGGTCTCATTCTCCTAACCCTGAGAGAGCCTTTAATATGGCACTTTAAAAAAATTATCTCAGGGCTAGGACAAAGGAGACAGTACTGGGGCCTGCTCGAGGCAATCAATCAACAAACAACAGGATGCTTGTGGTCATGGTCATATAGAGATCAGTATAGATTGGTTTTTGTTTTTGTTTTGCTTTTTTGGGTCACACCCGACTATACACAGGGGGTCCTGGCTCTGCACTCATGAATTACCCCTGGCACGGCTCAGGGGAGCATATGGGATGCTGGAAATTGAACCCAGGTCGGCTGCATGCAAGACAAATGCCCTACTCGTTGTGCTATTGCTCCAGCCCCAAGATCAGTACAGATTGGAAGAGAACCCTGGAAACGGGAATATGACCTCCCAAAATGGGTCAAATTTAAGTAAAATATGATAGATTATTTCCATGTTTCCAAAAAGGTCTAACTATATCCAAGTACAGGTCAGCACTGTAAATAGTTAAGACGGATAGTCTGTGGTTTCAGATACTTGTTCTTGCACAATTTCTGCTCACCTTTGTGAGTCCCATGATTCTGAGGGATATATATCTCTCTAGAGTGATCCTACCCTTAGTGGTAACAAAAGTTACTTTACAAAAATGGAAATTTGAGGACAAATTCTATTTTGGAGTAAATGGTTAGGAAGAACACTGTTTGGCTGTACCAGGCTGAGATATCAAGAATCCTAGACATTCACTGTTTAACTCTGAGAGGAATTGGAGGCAAATTCTCATAGATGTAGATAACCAGAATCCATACAACAAATGACCTATTTTTCATATAGGAGATCTTGTTTAATGATATTAAAAACCATTTTCTTCCATAAAATTTAATATTGAAAAAAGAAATGATGAATTCCTATGTGGCAAGGAAAACCATCTTTGTAATTCTAATGTTATTTTTATTTGCCTAAGCTCTACGATTGAATATATTCAAACAATAAAATCAAATTCTTACCTTCCATTTTATTTTTTGCTTTTCTATGTACAACTTCAAGGTCTTCATTATTCACTTTACTTAATTTTGTCACTAATTTCTGAATTTTTTCAAAAGAAAAAATTTTTGATTAAAGTCTATCATTTTGACAGAGAATGCAGTCCAGTACAATGAAAAAAATAAAATTATTTAATACTTCCTACAACTTCAGAGTACTCCAGCTGAAATCAAAATCTTTAGCTTCTAAACAAACCTGATTAAGTGGTAAAATTGGTAATTTCATTTCTATCCTTTAGAAACTGAGATTCACGTACTGACCATGGTCTAAACTATTTACACCACTATCTTTTTTCCAGGGAAATACTGTACATGGAGCAAATGGATGCTGTAAGCAGAATTTTCAGAAAATAATGTGTTAAATTCAGTGACCAATACCATATTTTTTTCCCCTTTATTTTATTTTATTTTTTTTACAGTTGTAGATTTACAATTTTTTGTGCTTTGGTTTCAATTATACAATGATCAGATACCCATCCCTCCACCATGCCCATTTTCCACCACCATGGATAATATCCCTCCCACCCCCATCCCCCCATCCCCCCTGTCTCTGTGGCAGGGCAATCCCCTGTGTTCTCTCTCTCCTTTTGGGTGTTGTGGTCTGCAAAAGAGGCATTGAGTGGCAAACATGTTCAGTCCATAGTCTACTTTCGACATGCATCTCCCCTCCTGGGAGGATCCTCCAAACATCCTTTATTTGGTGCTCCCTTCTCTATCTGAACTGCCCTTTCCTCTAGGATACCCGGCTGGCCTCTAAGTTATGGAGTAATCCTCCTGGTGCTGATCTCAGCTATTCTTGGGTATTAATCTCATACTTTGTTACTTTATATCCTCCAGATGAATGCAATCTTTCTATGTCTATCCCTCTCTTTCTGACTCATTTCGCTTAGCATGATACTTTCCATATTGTACCACTTGTATGTAAATTTTATGACTTCATCTTTTCTAAGAGCTACATAGTACTCCATTGTGTAGATGTACCAAAGTTTCTTTAACCAGTCATCTGTTCTTGGGTATTCAGGTTTCTTCCAGTTTCTGGCTATTGTAAAGAGTGCTGCAATGAACAAACAAGTGCAGATGTCACTTCGACTATACATTTTTGCCTCTCTGGGATATATTCCCAGGAGTGGCCAATACCATATTTTTGACATATGTGGCAGTTCGTATATACTACTGATCAGGAAGTGTTGTTTAAGACCATGAACTTTATTAGATAGTGTCAATAAATGACCAAGTGTGGTATCTCTAAAGAAAGGGCTAGAGCTAATGCTTTCAGTGCGAAGTCCCTACATTTGACCCACAGAACAAAATGGTTCCCCTAATCACCAACTGATGTTGTACTGGGGCTGTGATCATTGCCAGATAGCTCTGATGGGTCTTCCTGTTGAATCAGACTTCTGTGCCCATTATTGGCAGAGTGACACCCAGACCATGGCTGAATTCTGGGAAGACAACTCCAAGAAAAATGGAAGTGGTTGACGAACATAAATGGAATCACTTGATCACTTGACTTCCCGTTAAACTGAAACAGAGATTCAGTTTTGAATGTTTCAATATCATGCAGTATATTTTTTCTATTTGGTTTTGGGCCACACCTGACTACTCGAGGATCACATCAGTTGGTGCTCAGGGTACATTATGGGGTGTCAGGGATAGAATCTGGGTTGTACATGCACTAGACAACCATCTTCTTAGCTCTACTATCTCTCCAGGCTCACAGGAAAAGTCTTTATGTCACATTTCAAAATAAAATTTCTCCCTTCTTCATGAAGAATATTTTAAGGTGAACCAATTTCCTATTTTCTCAATAGAAATCAATTTTATCATGTTCTATAAACCCAATATAATGTATATGCTCCTGTGTGAGCATATAAATATGCTCTTTAATTCTTTAGTACTGGCAAAAAAAGGGCTCTGTGAAACTTTCTCCAAGGCATCGTGTTGTTCTACTATAGAGCAAATGCTTTACATAAATGAATGTTCTAAAGATTATGACAAAATCCTGGGTTCTAGTCATATGGTGTGCAGAACTGCCTCTGGTGTTTGGCATTTCATGTGTTTGTGTGATGTTCCCCAATAGTTGAGCTTACCTTGAATTTCTCAGCTAGGTACAAAAGTTCATCATTTGTATCCTAGTCCCCTCTTCACTCCAGGATTCAGTAGGAGCATCCACTAAGCAAAGGCAAGTGAGACGGCTGCCCTTCTTGGAATGTGCAATTCCTTTCTTTTACTTTACAGGTTCCTCTGAGTTCTCTCCCCTCTAGAGAAATCCAAGTCTTCTCTCGAATACCTGTTTCTCTCCCCTACTGAATATCCTACTGTTATGGGGAAGGTGGAGGGCGAAAAAGAGGGGCAATGGCACGTCTACTTCATTTAGGTAATAATTTTAAAACTTTCCAACACAAGGGGCAGACAAATAATAAAAATTGGGTAAGGGGTAGAGATAAAAACATTTAAAAGGGTTTCAGGATAGAACCTTTCTCTTTGATCCTTCAGCTAGGCCTGAAAATTCTACAATAATTCCAGTTTTTTCTTTTATATCAAGTGCAAAAGAGCTTTCTTTGAGTTGACAGAGTAAGCTAGGAAGAGATAAAGAAGGTCGGTATCCTTGATGGATTCCCAACATCTTGGCTGAGGAAAAAATGCTCAGATTACACTTCCATTTGAGACAGGAAGTTCTCCAGGTGAGCCAATGTGATTCTTGAGGCCAAAGCTCCATTGAGGGTTGAAGACCGGGTACAGCAGGTTAGCAGACTGCCATTTACTCAGTCCAGCAACATGTGGAGCACAGCCCCACCACATATGTGCACCCAATCAATGACAGGTTGATTCCTGAGGGAAAACCAGAAGCACAGCTGCTTGTGTGTCCAAGCCTACCCCAACCCGCACCAAAAGAAAACATATTCTGCATCCCTATACATGAACCTTATTAATTCACCCAATTTATATAACTGTTGGATTTTAACCCTCAGTGTTTTAGGCTTCATCAATGAATTGCCACATTTCCTCCTCCAGATAAGTAGACAGTGCTCTTATGACACCCCTAGTGCCTGAGTTCTTTTTAATATTTCCTTTGTGTTAATAACTAAGCACAAACTTGTGGTGATTCTGGACTTTGTATTGGAAGTGAATTACTTACTTTCCTTTTCTATTTTTTTTTTAATTTTGGATGTCAGCTCTTTATTTTTTACATATATATCTATTTATTGAATCACTTTGGGAAAAGTAACAAAGCTTTCAGGTTTAGGTCTCAGTCATGCAATGATCAAACACATTTTTCTTCACAAGTACTTATTTTTCACCACCAAGAACCCCAATATACCCCCCCTTCCAACCCTCCCTATGCCTGTGTTGCAGATGAACTCTACTTAATACTCAAATCTACTTTGATCACATTCATTACTTTGACAAAAGATGCACCATTATTGCTTAGAGTTTACACTCAACAATCAGAACTGATGAAAAGGCATTGTGAAAAAATCTGTTTTCTGCAGTTAGTTATGAGAACCATATGATGTTGCGTAGCTGCTATTGCAGCCACGCGATTTTGAATTTCTGATATTTTCTTTATTAAGCCTGGAGGTTCGAGACTACAAAAACCAGATCCCGGAGGGAGAACAGTGGAGTCTTCTGCCCCTGCGCCTGGCTATTCCTCACCGGGGCCCCTTGGAGGGAGCGGATTGAGCTTTCCTCCTCGCCCTGACCAGGGCTCCAGCAGCCGAAGACCTCCAGGACCAGCCACCACCATGCTGAGACCACTCTCCGCACACCTGAAGGTACCGGCAGAGGGACAAAGCCACGTGGGTTCCGGGGCCAAGATCTCCAAGCCTACTCGAATTGGAGTCAAGCATCCTCCACCCAGATCCTCCAAATTCCAGTAGGCGGGGGTCACACCCACCACCTGGCCCCCTGGCGCCATGTAATCCCATCAACGGCTAAGACTCAGAGACTATAAAATCCAGTCCCGGATGAAAACACTGCAGTCTGCCCCAGCACCTGGCTGTTCCTCACCGGGGCCTGTTGGAGGGGAGCGGGTTGAGCTTTCCTCCCCGCCCCGACCAGGGCTCCGGCAGCCGAAGACCTCCAGGACCAGACACCACCATGCTGAGACCACTCTTCACACACCTGAAAGTACCGGCAGAGGGACAAAGCCATGTGGGTTCCGGGGCCGAGATCTCCAAGCCTACTTGAATTGGAGTCAAGCATCCTCCACCCAGATCCTCCAAATTCCAGTAGGCGGGGGTCATACCCACCAACTGGCCCCCTGGCACCATGTAATCCCATCAGCAGCCAAGACTCAGAGACTATAAAAACCAGATCCCCGGACCGCGTGGCCGCATTTGCGGCCGCATGACATCTTATTATGACATCTCATTCCCACTTTGACAAACTGGCAGGCTACCGAATGTAACCTGCCCACACGGCAGAGTCTGGCAAACTCCCTGTGTCATACCCAATATACCAAATACCAGTAACAATGATGGGTCTCATTCTCCTAAAGAGCCTTGAATATAATCTCAGGGCTAGGATGAAGGAGACGTTACTGGGGCCTGCTCGAGGCAATCAACGAAGCCTGGAGGTATTTCTGGCAAGAGCCAGATAATTACAAGATTGCTTTCTGTGGCTCTGGAGCCATAGCTTTGCCAAAGACCCGCTATTGGGGGGCAACTCGTGACCTCGGTAGGGCATGAAGGATGAGCTGGGAATGCCCCCCCCCCTTCCCATGAGGTTTCAGCTGCCCCGTCACCGCTGGCTCATACCTGGCTTTACAAAAAGCTCCAAGGAGGCTGCCATCTTGCTGCCCAGGGGGAAGAAGGATTAAGGAGACGACACCCCTTCCCTCCCTGGCAGGCATGCTACTGTGGATTAATGCATAGTCCAGTCACTTTTCTGCCGCAAGTTGCCAGGCTCTGCATTAAGTCCTTGTGCTTCTGGAGCCATGGCTGTGCCAGAGAGCTACTCGTGGGGGGCAACTCGTGACCTCGGTAGGCTGTGAAGCGAATTACTTATTTTTCTATTTCCCCTATAAATTTTATTTTTTCTTTAGAGTATTATTCTTCCCTTTGACACAGAAATATGATTATGCTCTGCTCGTAGTATAGGGGAGTTGATTGACTCAAATATCTACTCCTATGTATCCATCATAATTACTTGACTCAGATTCGGTTACCATAGTACCTAACACCCCACAAATGGAAGTTCCTCTGAATTACGTGGAACAACTTAGGGGAAGCGAAAATTTGTCGTGACATTAAAATGGAACAATCTAGAAAACATAAGGGCACAGTCTTGATGAAAGCCATTATGACTTTAGAATCAAGACCCTCAAGGAGAAGGACAAGCTAAACCAGCACATGGACCTTGTTTGGGATTTATTGTTAAGCCCAGTGGACTTTCCCTCGGAGCCCAGAGGACTAGGTTTTTGAATCTATATCTCTCACTATGATTATCTAAATAACTATAAGTATTAAAATTAAATAAACTTAATTTTTAATATGAACAATGAAAGGGAAAAGCAATATAGATGCTCCTTGGAGACAGAGTGTCTTCTTGAGTTAATCCCCCCCCCCCAAAATTGCCTCACTGAAACGCTTTCTCTCTGTAATTGATCAATCACACCTACGTGCAATCCTTTACCTCAAGTTCCCTCAAATGTTCTATAAGTATGCTCACAGCTCTGCATTAAATGGGCCATTTTGAACATCAGTCTGTGGTCCCCTGTCTCTTTATTCTTTTCATTGCTCTGCTGTGGAGACCTAGGAGGTCACTCTTGGCACTGAGTCACCCACCCACATCTTGAATACATGGCTATATAAATTAGAAAACGACTACAAATAGTTCTCCTTTAATGTTCCACTTTGACGCAGAGTGTGTACAGTTACTTTGAGCAAGTTGTCTCATTTAGGAACAGTGATAGTCATCCTTAGTATACGTGTACACTTTGACTCATTTTTATTGAATTACCTTAAGATATATGGTTACAAAATTTTTCATGAATTAGTTTCAGTCAAACAATGTCCCAATGCCTGTCCCTTCATCAGTGTACATTTCTACCTTTAGTGTCCCCAGTTTTCTTACTGCCATACTGCCATCACCCCCTCCACACAGCTTGCCTCTAGCAAGCACTTTTCTTTTCTTCTTCTTCTTCTTCTTCTTCTTCTTCTTCTTCTTCTTCTTCTTCTTCTTCTTCTTCTTCTTCTTCTTCTTCTTCTTCTTCTTCTTCTTCTTCTTCTTCTTCTCCTCCTCCTCCTCCTCCTCCTCCTCCTCCTCCTCCTCCTCTTCTTCTCCTCCTCCTCCTCCACCTCCTCCTTCTTCTTCTCCTTCTCCCCCTGCTTCTCCCTCTCCCTCTTCCTCTCCCTCTCTCTCTCCCTCTCCCTCTCCTTCACCTTCTCCTTCTCCTTCTTTTCTTCTTCTTCTTCTTCCTCTTCCTATGTTCCTCCTCTTCCTCCTCCTCTTCCTTTTCTTTCTCCTCCTCTTCCTCTTCCTCTTCCTCCTCGTCTTTCTCCTCCTCCTCCTTCTCCTTCTCTCTGGCTTTCCCTCACTTTTCTTTTGGGTATTATGGTTTGCAATACAGATAGTGAAAGGTTATCGGAACTTTCTGGCATCCAGACTAATCATCTCCAACTATTATTGTCACAGTGGTCTCTTCTCTGTCCTACAATCCCCACTCATACCCACAATTCCCACAAACTTGTGACAAGCTTCCAATCATATATTAGTCTGCCTGATCCTCATTTCTCCTGTCTTGAGTATTAGTCGCCTACTACCTGATTTTTTGTATCCCAGAAATGTGTGCAATCTGTATACTTGGATCTTAAGTAAATACTGTTCTCTAAGAAACTCTATATTTTTTATTTTTTGACTTAAGTTTGTATTTACTCTTGTGGACATATACACCTCTCCTAGAATCTGGGATTAACTACTTTAGTCCTGACAATACTCTCCCAACATTTGCAAAAGACACTGCAAGGAACATTGAATGGGGATTGTTTCAGCACACTCACACTCGAAGGAAAGAATTTTATTAACTTAGAAGAAATCAGTGATGGGAACTTAGGTAGGCTATAGATTATTTTCATAAAAATATATTGACTGAAGATTGGTAAGCAGGACAGTGTATGGTCTTTGCAACTAAGTAACTTCCCTCTAAAGCATTTCTGATTTAGAGGAAATTATCACTTGCTTAGAGTCTTTATAATCACTCATTTAATGAAAATCTACTAGGTAAGTACTAAGCTTAGCATCTTTCTGGGTTATGGGAACAGTGAAGAAAACAACCAAGATTTCTACAGTCACAGAATTTGAATCATATTTCTTTAAACTGGATACAAGCATAAGGATATTGTGCTATTTTTCTTACAAATCTCAAAAATCTTTTTCTTACGATTTTTCTTCAACTTATGGTACTCATGTGCACAGAGTAGAATCTTTACCAATACTGAAATAAGGCCTGATAGGCTCAGAGAAAGAGGCCTTTGGGAAAGTGAAGATGTGGGATTTAGTTGGCACATCATAAAAGGAGACAAATCCGTCCTCATAGTCCACAAAAACCCCTATGTTAAAAACATCCACCAAAGAAAGAGGAGTTAGGGGATGTGTAAGAGCTACAAAGCTACCACCTTTGGTATGTCTGATGGCCCAGAATCCAGACTCAGGATCCCGTTTCATGTCATTGTCTCTTGACACATTTTCCCGACAAACTCCAACATCCCACTCAGGTCCTTCTACATCATATAGTACAAAGAATTTTTTTCCTGAGGTGATGGTCTCACATCCCAGGACACATGGTAAGTCTTTAAACCTAGCAGGAGTCTCATGCTTCACTTGAGGTGATCCACTAGTCACCTTGTTCTTTTTCTTGTTCACAAGTAGGTTATTGTGAGCTGTATCTGGATCAAGAGTTACTTTAACTGCAAAAAATAAATTAAAAAAAAAAACAGAAAAAAATGACATGGTCACTTCATACTTAGTACTCAGTATCTTCTAAATATTATCAGCCCATGGTCAAAAAGAAAAATTATTTCCGACAGCCTTTCTAGGCATTTTATCAAAATTCATTATAAAAAGTAAAATACAAATAATATCTGTCACAGGGAAAGGTGGGAGGATTGGAGAGTTAATATATGATTGATACTGGGCAGGGCTGTCATTATGTGGCATTGTGAAATATCCGGTAATAGCAGCAATATACTTCTAAGTAATAGACTTAGTAATATGCAAAGGGCTGGAGCGATAGCACAGTGGGAGGGCGTTTGCCTTGCATGCAGCCAACATGGCCAACCCGAGTTCGATTCCTCCGCCCCTCTCGGAGAGCCCGGCAAGCTACCAAGAGTATCTTGCCCGCACGGCAGAGCCTGGCAAGCTCCCCGTGACGTATTCGATATGCCAAACACAGTAACAACAAAGTCTCCTATGGAGACGTTACTGGGCCCGCTCGAGCAAATCGATGAACAACGGGAGGACTTTTACCTTTACCTTTAATATCCGAAGCAATATACTAAACAATATAGTAATATACTAAGCAATATACTTCTAAGTATGGGCTGGAGCAATAGTACAGTGGGTTGGGTGTTTGCCTTGCATGCAGCCGACCCAGGTTCGATTCCTCTGTTCCTCTTGAAGAGCCCGGCAAACTACCGAGAGTATCCCGCCTGCACGGCAAAGGCTGGCAAGCTCCCTCTGGCATATTCGATATGCTAAAAACAGTAACAACAAGTCTCACAATGGAGACACTACTGGTGCCTGCTCAAGCAAATTGATGAACAAAGGGACAACAGTGCTACAGTGCATGCTTCTAAGACTCTAAGTACTCTTCTGTTCTTAATCAATATTATTTCTATCTTTCCCACAGTAATATAGTGAAAGACCATATGAACGTATTTGGTATTTTTCCTTACTCTTTTCTCCTAAGCCCTCCCAATGTTTCCAAATGACACTGACACAGGACCAGAATGAGAAAAAAGTTAATTAAATACTTGGTTCTTGTCATACAGGATATTATTGGGGCCTTAGGACACATGGACACTCACCAACTTTAAGTATACACTCTTTGGTTTCTCATGAACCATAAGAATTAGTACAAGATGATGTACAAATATTCATTTCATTTCATTTCATCATCCTGTTAATCGTCAATTGCCTCGAGCAGGCCCCAGTAACGTCTCTTTCATCCTAGCCCTGAGATTATATTCACGGCTCTTTAGGAGAATGAGACCCATCATTGTTACTGGTATTTGGCATATTTGGTACGCCACGGGGAGTTTGCCAGACTCTGCCCTGTGGGCAGGCTACATTCGATAGCCTGCAAGTTTGTCCAAAGTAGGAATGAGATAATAAGATGTCATAAAGAAAAGTTCTGATAAGATGTCCAGGATCTGGAATTTATGGTCTCTGAGTCTTGGCTGCTGATGGGATTACACGGCGCCAGGGGGCCAGGTGGTGGGTGTGACCCCCGCCTACTGGAATTTGGAGGATCTGGGTGGAAGATGCTCGACTCCAATTCGAGTAGGCTCGGAGGTCTCGGCCCCGGAACCCGCGTGGCTTTGTCCCTCTGCCAGTACCTTCAAGGGTGCGGAGAGTGGTCTCAGCATGGTGGTGGCTGGTCCTGGAGGTCTTCGGCTGCCAGAGCCCTGGTTGGGGCGGGGAGGAAAGCTCGACCCGCTCCCCTCCAAGGGGTCCCGGCAAGGGACACCCAGGCGCGGGGGCAAAAGACTGCACAAAGCCACGCGGGTTCCGGGGCCGAGACCTCCAAGCCTACTCGAATTGGAGTCGAGCATCTTCCACCCAGATCCTCCAAATTCCAGTAGGCGGGGGTCACACCCACCACCTGGCCCCCTGGCGCCGTGTAATCCCATCAGCGGCCAAGACTCAGAGACCATAAAATCCAGATCCCGGACGAGAACAGTGCAGTCTTTTGCCCCCGCGCCTGGGTGTCCCTCGCCAGGACCCCTTGGAGGGGAGCGGGTCGAGCTTTCCTCCCCGCCCCGACCGGGGCTCCGGCAGCCGAAGACCTCCAGGACCAGCCACCACCATGTACAAATATACACAAGGACAAATATACACAAAAATGATGTGAGTAGAGTTAAGAGAGAAAACAATGGTCCTAATGGTATGAGGCTAAAGAAAATTAAAAAATAAAACATGATAACAGGTTGTAGCTGGTAATTTAATTACCTAGACAACAAATGTGACTAAACACCTTGATTAAACACCAAGCAGATGACCTGAAGCTAATGGGAAATAAAGAATGCAGAAACACTTCTTAGCTTTATTTTCACTTTTTTTTTTATCAAGACCAGTCCCATTATTTTAATACCTTGTCTTTCTGACCTGAAGACCTCTACGAAACCAACTTCCTTCTACCAGACTTCATTTTACTTAGCCAGTGAGAGTGCTGGGGATTACATGTAAAACTAAGAAGTGAAGTGGCAATCATTACTATGAAAGCTTCTCCCTGGTACCCCGAGAGTCTGCACTTCTCTCTCTCAGGTCACACTCTCTCCTTTTCTTCAGATCCCTCCACCTATATTTGAGCATTTGCATGGTGAGGACTCCCTGATTCTCTCTGCTCTGGTTGCTTCAGTGTTCCTTATTCATTGTCCAAATCTATTCAGCCACCACCATGCTGAGACCACTCTCCGCACACCTGAAGGTACCGGCAGAGCGACAAATCCACGTGGGTTCCAGGGCCGAGATCTCCAAGCCTATTCGGATTGGAGTCAAGCATCCTCCACCCAGATCCTCCAAATTCCAGTAGACGGGGGTCACACCCACCAACTGGCCCCCTGGCGCCGTGTAATCCCATCAGCGGCAAAGACTCAGAGACTATAAAAACCAGCTCCCGGACATCTTATTATGACATCTTATTCCTACTTTGACAAACTGGCAGGTTACCGAATGTAGCCTGCCCACACGGCAGAGTCTGGCAAACTCCCCGTGGCGTACCCAATATGCCAAATACCAGTAACAATGATGGGTCTCATTCTCCTAAAGAGACTTGAATATAATCTCAGGGCAAGGATGAAGGAGACGTTACTGGGGCCTGCTCGAGGCAATCAACGAATAACAGGATGATCTGTGATCTGATCTGTGATTCTTTGTTTTTGTTTGTTTGTTTGTTTTTGCTTTTGGGGTCACACTCAGGGATGCTCAGGGGTTTTTCCTGGCTCTGCACTCAGGAATTACTCCTAATGGTGCTTGGGGGACCATATGGGGTGCCGGGGATTGAACCCAGGTCGGCCGCGTGCAAGGCAAATGCCCTACCCGCTGTGCTATCCCTCCGGCCCCTGTTCTTTGTTTAACTCGCTTATTAAACTCTCCTCAGTGAGTTCTTAACAGGAGGTGATGAAATACATTTGGGATTTTATTTATATATTTTGAATAGCTAAATGGCTGGAGAGATAGCACAGTGGGTAAGGCGTTTGCCTTGCACGCGGCCAATATGGCCAACCCAAGTTCGATTCCTCCACCCCTCTCGGAAAGCCCGGCAAGCTACCAAGAGTACCTCGCCCACAGGGCAAAGCCTGGCAAGCTCCCTGTGACATATTCAATATGCCAAACACAGTAACAACAAGTCTCAGGATGGAGATGTTACTGGGACCTACGAGCAAATTGATGAATAACAGGAAGACTGTGACTGTGACCGTGAATAGTTAAAAAAAAAAAAAGACCTTATTTGAAAACAAACACTGTTCTCCAGTTGTTCATCGATTTGCTCAAGCGGGCCCAGTAACGTCTCCATTTTGAGACTTGTTACTGTGTTTGGCATATTGAATACGTCACAAGTAGCTTGCCAGGCTTCGCTGTGTGGACGAGATACTCTTGGAAGCTTGCCAGGCTCTCTGAGAGTGGTGGAGGAATCAAACCCGGCTCGCCAGAATGGCTGCACGCAAGGCAAAAGCCCTACTGGAAAATCCATTAAAATTTGGCAATGAAAAGAAAACCTAAAAGGGGGGGGGGGAATAGACGTACAGATTCGTTGTCAAAGAAGACATGCAGATGATCAATAAGGATATCCAAAATTTACTAGCAGGAAAATTCATATCAAAATTGTAATGAGATATCATCTCATACCAGTTAGAAAAATACACCATTATTGGGCAGATGTTGGAAAAGGAAGCTTCAATCATTGTGGCTGGGCAGTATGCTTGGTTCAACCTTTTTAGAAAATGGAGAAATATCAAAAAATAAGAATTGACTTCCAAATTAAAAAGCCTTTACATTTCTGGGCATCTATGCCAAAGACAAAAATTTCTATTGAAAAATATATTTGCACTTTTATGTTCATCACAGCACTGAACAGTATGTTTCAGTAGTGAACATCTGTCAGCAACCCATTTCCAAGATCAGATGTCTGAAAAAGCATTGTATATATCAACAAGTGAATTATACTCAGCTATAATATTTAATTGTGCGTTTTCATAGACTGGAGCAATAGCACAGCGGTAGTGCGTTTGCCTTACACGCAGCCGACATGGCTGACCCAAGTTCGATTCCTCCGCCCCTCTCGGAGAGCACGGCAAGCTACCGAGAGTATCTCGCCCGCACAGCAGAGCCTGGCAAGCTCCCCGTGACATATTCAATATGCCAAAGACAGTAACAACAAAGTCTCCAATGGAGACGTTACTGGGCCCACTCGAGCAAATCGATGATCAACGGGAGGGCCTTTACTTTACTTACTTTACTTTCATAGACTGAAGACAGCCAGAAGGTGCAAGAAGGACACAGAATAATTCCTTTCATATATGGAATAAAAAAGAAACTTTTTAAGGGAATACTATCAAATGGGCACAAACAACAGAATCTGTAAACCATGCTTACCATGGTGGGAATATGGATAGGTGGGGTTTGAGGACAGTACCTTTGTAAAGCAGGGGATGGATGAGGAAATGGATATTTTGGTGAGGTGTGTGCTGAAATGTTGTATGCTTGCAATCCTATAATTGACAGGATTCAAAATGACAATGAGTAACATAGAATCTTAAAAATAAGTAAAATTCACAGAACAAATATGTATGCATGATAATTGTAGTACATCAAATATATTACTTATATATATATATTATAACTGTCACTGTCACTGTTCTCCCTTTGTTCATCAATTTGCTCAAGCGGGACCCAGTATCATCTCCATTGTGACACTTGTTACTGTGTTGGGCATATTGAATACATCATGGGTAGCTTGCTAGGCTTTGGTGTGAGAGCGAGATACTCTTGGTAGCTTGCCGGGCTCTCTGAGAGGGGCAAAGGAATCAAACCTTGATCGGCCGGTTCGGCCAGGTCGGCTACATGCAAGGCAAACGCCCTACCCACTGTGCTATCACTTCAGCCCAATATACATATATATGTAATATTATATATGTATTTATAAACAACGGAGCTGAAATGATAGTACAGTGGGTAGGGTGTTTGCAGGTGGCTGACCTGGGTTTAATCCCTGGTATCTCAAAAGGTTTCCTGAACTCCTCTGGGAGTGATCCCTGAGCTCACAGCTGGAAGTGAAAAAGCTAAATATTTTTAGAAAAGAAAATTAAATATTAAAAAAGTTAATATACAATGAAAATACTGTAATGGTTTTATCTCAGTTAGAGAAAGGGTGCAATATTGTCATCAACAGATCTGGTTGAACACTGATTAGAGTAATGTAGAAAAACAGTATTTGCAGAGATACCCTTAACAGGATTCAACTCACTTTGTAAGTCAAGAGTTCTGAATTATGAGAGCTTTTCCCTCACTTAAATAGCAATTGCTTACATCCTCACCCCAGTTATTGCATAATGCTCTTAGAGTACAGAAATATGAAATTTTCGTGTGTGAAACATGTCTTTAAATTCAGAACATTTTTCTTCTCTTAAATGCAAAGCAATGTCTCTATACTCTAAGCATGTGGACACACACAGTGCTAAGTCAGTGCCCATCTCATCAGCGCTCCTACAACTAAACCAAGTGGAATAAATAAAGACAAAATACTGTCCACAGAGTAATTCCGTTTAGGTCACTGAGTCTGTCAGACCAGCAATGACTGTAATAATGTCCCTCTGTTGGCAACTTTGTAGAACAATTTTCAGGACCAGAAACTTAGCATGTACAAGTTACAGTGAATTTATACAGCAAAAATAATGGGTTTTGGGACTGCAGCGATAGCACAGCGGGTAGGGCATTTGCCTTGCACTCAGTCAACCCGGGTTCGATTTCCAGCATCCCATATGGTCCCCTAGCGCTGCCAGGAGTAATACCTGAATGCACTAGCTAAGGGTTTCATGTCTATTATAATTGTTTATTATGGCGGTATTAATAATGCCATCAGGTGTGCCCTCTAGAGATTCTTGCTTCATGATCTCCTTTTGAAGAAACAACTGGCCATGTAGGGAGACTTATACACAAGCATTTGAGAGTTTTCTTTAGGAAACACAAGGAGGCTTCCAGACTGCAACCAGCAAAAAGCTAGTGTCTGAGGTCCTACATGTATCAAGATGTGAATTCTGCTTACAGTCACAATGTGTTTGGAAGTGGATGGTGTTAGTTTCCAGATGAGAGCACAGCCAAGAAATCATGTTTTTTGAAGCTTTATTAGACTCAGGTTCAAGGATTCCCAAGTGGGTATTTTACTGAAATATGTGAAGCATTGTGTTCTTCTTATTTGGGGCAGGGGGTAGGGAGAGGGGGTTGATGTCACACTTGGCTGTGCTCAGGACTTACTCCTAACTCTGCACTTAGTGACCAATTCTGGCAGAACTCAGGAACCATATAAGATGCCAGGGATCAACACCAGGTTGGCTGAATACAAGGCAAACACTCAACTTGTGATAATATGCTCAGGACTGCCACTGCATAATTTGTAAATGTTAGACTTTCATTAAATTAAAAATAAAACTTCCCATAGTGGTTGCTATTTTATAGCCCAACAAATGATAAAAATATCTTTGTTTTCAGAATCTTTTAAGAAATTATAATTGTAGGTTACTATGGAAAGAATGAAAAAACAAACAGCACGTTTTGACTAAGTGGCACTTGGTTTTCAAATGCTTCAAACACTTATTGTGTTACCTGGTCTAGTCCTAAAACCTCTGACAGCACAATCACTCTTCACCTACCTTTCTACAATTACTCTGGGAATTGAAGGACATCAACATAATCATTAATATCCCAAATGCTTTTCTCTATGTTTTGTGTAATTAATAATTTTTTAAAAATTTGTCACAGTACATGAGTGTGAAGTGTTATTATTTTGGTTTTTTTCATATGGGACAGATATAAAGGTTATTTACCTGGGAGTCATCACTAGTTAACAGGAGAGAAAGAGCTCAAGAGTCATCAAGTAAAACAATACCTAGATTCTTCCCAGGGAAGAGCAATAAAATGTGTTGCTCATTATTCCTCCCACCTGTATTATTTAGGGAATTTTGGATATCACATACCATAAGCAATCTCGAACATTTTTATGAATGTATGGAAATGGCTTCTATATTTAGTCCCAGGATAAATATCCAATGAGATACCCTCTTGTGCATTTAACTTCAGAGCAGAAATCCTAGAGAAAAGTCGAGAAAATTCATCAGAGCAATATCCCATTGGACTCCATAGAGCTACTCTCCTGCCCTCCTGAATTCAAAGAGCACTCACCTCTCCAAAGTGTCTGTCACATCCTATAGAGAAAAAAAGATAGAAGTTGCTATGGAAATATTAGCATTATATAAAACTTGGATGGGTGAATATTTCTCGATAATTATGTCACTAGTAAGTTCAATTGTTCCACTCCTATGTATTAATGAATTCCCAGGGTATGAATCTGATCCCAGTTACTAGTACAGCATTGTTCAGCCATTTCACCTGTGGTCCAACACCTGTCTGCATATCATTCCAGAATAGCAGTTTTAAGCACTGTGATAGACCATTGATATTTAACCTCTCTACCCTTGTTTACCTTCACCAGTGCATGCACAAAGTTTGAGAGAAACACTGGCCCAGTATAATACCATGAACGTATCTGACCAACCACAGAGAATGTTTTCTTTCTTTGGAAACATGGGGAGTTAATATGTCTACAACCACATGGCCTGTGAGCTGTTTGGAGGAAGATCAGGAATTGTCTCAAACTTGCTCACTAAGCACATTTTGCAGTCAGTGACCTCATTTCTTCTTAAGAGGTCACAAAGGTCCTAACAGATAAATTCACATAGAGCCCTGGAGAACTGACTCACATAGGTGGGGGCAGCGGGTTTCCACTGAGATGGAAGATCTTGCTGTGCCACCTTCATCCTTTGTGAAACCAGAATAAGAAGCTCCAGGAATTTATCACAGTGTGCAGTATCCTTACTATAGTTAAAATCGCGTTCAGGGTGGTATGGCCATAGACCTCATAGTATCTATTTGAGCAAAGTCCGGGAACAAATCAAGAGGAAAATTTATCAATCATTTTGGTGACTGGTTCCAGCCTCCCAAAAGTGGACAGGACGTTTGACACCAGAAATCTCTGCAAATTACATGGGGGCTAGCAGATGCCTGCCAAAGTTCTCCTGAAGTTCCCCAAGGAATGTCCTATCTACCCAAGGGGCCTCTTTTGTGATTTACAGTAAGAAACTATAGATTAGCGAAGGATACTTGTATATAGGCATGTGCATCTAAAAGTAAACATTCATTGAAGTTCTCCAACCTTGTGTGTATTTTTTTTTTCCTTTTTGGTCATACCCAGTGATGTTCATGGGTTACTCCTGGCTATGCACTAGGGAATTACTCCTGGAGGTGCCCAAGGGAGCCTATGGGATACCTGGGATTGAACTCGGGTCGGCAGCGTGCAAGGCAAACGCCATAGCTGCTGTACTCTAGCTCCGGCCCTGTCTGCATTTTTGAGAAAGAAAGCTTCAGGCCGTTTCTCCAAATTCTTCACCATTTCCTCTGAAAGCCCAGGAACTGACACCTTCATCCATTCCTCCTTGTGCACAGTCTCACCTGTAGTAACTGCTGGGCTGAGCCCTGACATTTCCTCTCCAGTTCCAGGATGTGTTTGTTCAGTTCCTGGCTTTGCTTCTCCAGCTTGGCTTCACTGTCCTGCAGATTCTTCAGAAATTCCTCTTTTCTATTCTCCAGTCTCCGTAGATAAGATTTCTCCTCCATGTATAGTATCATCTGCAATATCTTAAAGTCATACTCTATAGAACTTTCTTCATCCAGAGTTTCAGACTAAAATGAAGAAAGTGTATTTCAAACACAGGGGAATGTTTATTTTTAGAAGAATAAACAATCAAAATGTAGCAGTTTCCTTCATGTAGAATCGAATAGAAATTATAGGAGAGAGAAAGTTCATCTCTTTCCAGATTGGGGTTTCTTTACATGTTAGTTGGAGTTTTTTCTTGTACACTACCCATGACTGTTAAATTGAGGGAAGAAGAAATACTGTCTGTCAGAAAAAATTCAACATCCACACAAACAGACGAGGGCAGAGATTTGAAAAGACACCTCTAAAAGCCCACTGACCTACTAAATTTGAGTCTAGACTTTTGGATTAAATCAATGTTACCAGAAAAGCTCAGAGCTTCTATTATGAGCACTCTGGTCGGTGCAGAAATGTACCTAAGTTTGCAACTTTAGATGTTGTTCACCATTTTCTGCTCATCTTCAGGAATTTTTCAAATATGAATTCCACTTGCAGACATCCTGTTCCTCATTATGATTATTTTCTGATCATGGAAATTGACAGTCCAGACACTGCATTGTTGTGAATTCTGAGTGGGAGGTCTACACCTCAAGAAGGAAAGTACTTTGAGCTATTTAAGGCTTGTAAACCTGTGAAGTTGAGTTTAAGGAAGGAGACAACTAATTCTGCTTTTCCTAACTGATATTTAGACCCCTCAACTATTACTGTGGAAAGGTCAATAAAGAGGAGTTCAATTCTCATAGCTGTGACCAACTAGGAGTATTAAAAGGTATAATTTGGAGTTTATCTATTTTGTGTATATGAATGAGATTAAAACATCCTTTTGTTTTGTCTAATCCATTTATATGTCTAATCTTTAGAGCTAACATATTTGAGGTCAATGAACTCAAATTCTTACCTTAACTTTTGTAATTTTTTCTCTGATTTTCTGTTGCCATTCCTTGTTTTTAACTTCTTGCTCCCTCAGGTTTGTCAAAATTTCCCCGAATGTTTCCTGAAGGAAAAATTGTTTGTTTTAAGTTTATTAAAATGTATGCGATAGCACAGCGGGTAGGGCGTCTGCCTTGCACGCAGCCAACATGGCCGACCCGAGTTCGATTCCTCCGCCCCTCTCGGAGAGCCTGGCAAGCTACCGAGAGTATTCAATATGCCAGACACAGTAACAACAAAGTCTCCAATGGAGACGTTACTGGGCCCGCTCAAGCAAAATGTATATATATAATCATATATATATATATATATATAATCAGGGGAGATCACAGAGTTTAAAAATTGTATAGTCCTTAAACTTTCAAGGATACATACTGAGGGACTTGGATGAAGAGAATAATTCATTTCCTGAGAGAAGAATATCTGCCATAGAGGCAAACTATGGATGGGGTGGAAGGGTAGAAAGGCAGTAAGAGGGAAGCAGGTGAATTCGTGGCAGGAAATGTACACAAACAAAAGTGATGACGTTTGAAACATTGTATGGCTGAAACCCAATCATGAAGAATTTTGAAAGTGTGTATCTCATAGCGTTTCAAAAAAAACCCCACAGAATTATTAGACTAAATTATTTCTAATCTATGATGCAAAAGAGGAATGGGTTCTGGTGATGCAATCTGGGCACTACTCACCTTGTATCCTTGACAGGCCTCTTCAGCAAGGACTGTGGTGTGCCCTTTGTGGTGTGCTGACCGCTCACAGCACCAGCAGAGGAGCTGACCATCATCTTTACAGAACAGGAAGAGTTTCTCTCCATGTTCTTCACACAAAAGTTCATGCTCCATCATCTTAATTGTATCAATGAGGTTTCCTAGCTGCTTACTGGGACGGATACTCTCTCTCTGAAACTGTGCCCGACATACAGGACACTCAAAGATTCCCAGTGATGGTGACTTCTGTTGCTGTTTCTCAACATTTTCTAATATGCAAGAATGGCAGTAGATGTGTCCACAGTCTATGATCACTGGCTCAGTCATCAAATCCAGGCAGATGGGGCAGGTGGCTTCCTCTTTCATTTTCTTAGCTCTGCCTGAGGCCATGTTTTTTCCTGGAAATCTTTAATATTGAAAATAAAGGTAGAGATCAAGCAGATGGGATTTTTCTCTAAGTGATGGAAAGTCCTGAGCCTGAGCCTTATGAAACTGACACTTTCAGAGCATGAATTGGGTGTGGAATACAGTAGTACATACTATCACAAGTGTTTTAGATTAGATTAAATTTTAAATATTTAAATTTAGTGTCTCATTTTAATGGCATTCATTTCATTTGTTATTTACTGTCAGTGCTGGTCTAACTGGGAGTTCAGAAAGAGAACAGACCATAACTACAGAAATTTTTCCTGGATCAAATCTGAGAGCGAGAAGGCAGATGTTATAACTCACGCTAATTACAAATAAACAGACAGTATATTAGGAAGTTTTTAAAATAATTTACCAATGACTTAACCATCACAAACACTTTGTTTCCAGTTAATTTCTTGTAACTAAGAAGCAACACTTAGGAATTAGGGCCAAAAGTGAAGAAGATTCAATGGATTCATATTTGACTAATGAAAATCTCTCTCTGTATTAAATTTACCCCACCTCCAAAGAACAATAACATCAATTCAATGAAGTCAGGGAGATCCTTCTAGGGTGACAATGTAATATAATAGCTACCTTATAGGTTCATTCTATTATCCCCCCTGATCTGAGGGAAGGATAATTAATCTAAGGGGAAAAGAAGGGTATGTCCTAGGTCAGAGCTTCTGAAGACTCAGGAAAAATTAATCTGCAATGCAAGACTCCCTAAGAAGAGCTCATAATCAAATGCCTTGACCAGTTATGAATAAAATGGATGAAAGAAGACTGCCCCTCTGGGAGTGAACCCTGATTTTAGAGCCAGAAATATGCCATAGTCCAAAGCCAAAAATCATGACCAAAAATGCAATACCAATGTAATGAAACCACCAGAGGTTCAAAATTCTTCCCTTATGACAAATCTGACAATGCTTCCTTGGGCATAGAACTTCAAGCAAGTCATTGTGGAGAATATCCACAGATGACCCCTTCCCAAAGTCATTCAGAGGTCTTTATCTTCTGGAGAAGCTCACAGTCTCTTCTAAACATGCTATCCCTTCTTTTCCCTTAAATTAAATTATTTCATGCTAAACCAAACAATAATATCTTGATAACATCCTCTAACCATGTGTCAAGAAAGTCATTATTATTACCAAGTCGGTCTCATCTCTGAGACAAGGATGTTTGATATACCTAAATCATAAATGTAATGTACCACTTCACTAAAGAGGTTTAAAAAATGAGCAAAATATCTGTATAAATGCTTCTCAAAGACATAAGACTAAACAGTTTTTGAAAATGGGCAAAATATCTGCATAAATACTTCTCAAACACAATCCCCTGTACATGTGAAAATATCAACATATTTATTATTAGAGAAGTGAAAACTCAAATAATAATATATGACATGTCCTAGAAAGGGCACAGGGCTGGAGCAACAGCACAGTGGTAGGGCATTTGCCTTGCAGTGGCCGGCCCGCCCAACCCGGGTTCAGATCCTCTGCCCTCTTGGAAAGCCCGGAAAGCTACCGAGAGTGTCTCACCCTTAAGGCAAAGCCTGGCAAGTTACCCGTGACATATTTGATATGCCAAAAAAAGTAAAAAGAAGTCTCACAATGGAGACTTTACTGGGCCCACTGAAGCAAATCGACAAACAATGGGAGGATGTTGTTACAGTGCTACAGTGCCCTAGAGAAAGAAGTCCTTAATCGTTTTTTTCAATTTTCAAAGAGTTGTTCATAGTAATTGATTACATTCAATATTTCAACATCAATCCCACCACCATTACACTTTCCCACCATCTTTATTTTGAGTTTTGCCACCAAAACCAATGTCTGCCCCAAAGACAAATGATAGTTTATTTTGTATTGTCTATTATGAATCACTGTCACTGTCACTGTCCTCTCGTTGTTCATCGATTTGCTCGAGCAGGCCCAGTAACGTCTCCATTGGAGACTTTGTTGTTACTGTGTTTGGCATATCGAATACATCACGGGTAGCTTGCCAGGCTCTGCCATGCAGGCAAGATACTCTCGGTAGCTTGCCGGGCTCTCTGAGAGGGGTGAAGGAATCGAACTCGGGTCGGCCATGTTGGCTGCATGCAAGGCAAACGCCCTACTGCTGTGCTATCGCTCCAGCCCGTATAATGAATAGGTAAAGGTAAAGGTAAAGGCCCTCCCGTTGATCGTCGATTTGCTCGAGCGGGCCCAGTAACGTCTCCATTGGAGACTTTGTTGTTACTGTGTCTGGCATATCGAATACTCTCGGTAGCTTGCCGGGCTCTCCGAGAGGGGCGGAGGAATCGAACTCGGGTCGGCCATGTTGGCCGCTTGTAAGGCGAACGCCCTACCGCTGTGCTATCGCTCCAGCCCGCAGTAGGCAGCGCGTCAGTCTCATAATCTGAAGGTCCTGAGTGTATAATGAATAATTAACTAAAAATTACACAAAATGTTTCCTTGTAAAAAAGTTGTTTTTAAAAATTTTTGTATCTCATCTTGGAGCCATTAAGCCCCTGAATTAGAGATCATTGAATTGTTGGTAGATGCTCAGGTCAAATGTCACTCATGAGTGTAACTCTTTTTGGACCTCGAGACAGCATTTGCAGCCATGTGACACTCCATAGGAAACACCTTAACCATACTCCAGGATTACCACACCACCTCTGATGGGATTCAAAGCAGAAGGCAAACAAACTTAGAGGGATATAGTATGTTATTTCTGTTCTGCTTTGGAACAGGGTTTGGGGTTCCAGATGGAAACTTGCAAAATAGGGTGGTGGGAAGGTTTATGGTACTGGAATTGGTGGTTGAATATTAAATGTGATAAAATATTGTGAACTATTTTATAAAATGAAAAATTTAAATGTTGATAGAGTTTGAGTCTTGTGTGCTTATATATATAATATAAATAATATATATTTTTTAATCTAGATTGTTTTCCTTCTAATTATACGCACCAATGTGGGTGTTACTCTTGGTATATCAGTGAAGGTCTTCTTTTTATGGATAATTTAAGGGTAGACAATGACAATTATATACAGACTCTAAGTTTCTCTTAACATATCTATCCACACAATAGCATCAAAAGCAGCTTTCCTAAAATGCTAGATTACAGTGTAGGGGTGGGGAAGTGATAATGTAGATTGTTTATTTCAAAAATTATTTTCAAAAATATGTTCACATCCCAGACAACTATCAAGGTAAGAGGCTGTGCCTTTTTTGGTGTTAGATGGAGGGATGCCAAGAAGGACTTAGAGTGAATCATGCAGTCTAGTGGGTCTATATTTCTGTCTCTGTCTGCCTTTGTCTGTCTTTCTCTCCCCCCTCAACCACACACACAAACACATACTCATTCACACACACACACACACACACACACACACACACACCCTAGCATTAGGTCACTGAGCAAACATTGCTCCTATCACTTTTGCTCCCCAAAACTCACATTTTTGTTGTCAGTGTTCTCAGTAGCTTCTATTTACCGTGGACACCACAAGGACGTTCACTCGAACAGGATTAAATTCTCAAGTGAAACTGCTGTGCAGTTCAAAGTCCTGTTTGCCACATGTTTAAGTTCACCTTCTTCTGACTAGGTGAGCACTCCATAGGAGCAACGCCTTTACTCCCCAGCAATCAATAAAACCAAGTGATGGGGCTGGAGCCATAGTGCAGCTTATAGGGTGTTTGCCTTACAACCGGCCGACCCAGTTTGAACCTTGGCATCTTTTACGGTTTCCCAGAGCTTCCAGGAGTGAGTCCTTAGTGTAGAGCCAGAAATAAGCCCTAAGTGTTGCCAGGTATGGCACCAAAACCAACCACACCAGTTACCAAACCCCCCAAACAAAATAACAAATTAAAAACCTAGGAAGCTGATCCATGAGCCAGGGAAACTGCAAAGAGTCAGTGTTCTAACTTTCACTTCAGATCTCTCTATATTTGCTCCTGAGTCTCCTAGGAGTTATGAGACTTCCTGGTCCCTGTGGATTTTTCTACACTGTGATTTATTTTAAGCACATCTTAAATAAGATGAAAAGTAAGGTATGAGAGAAAGCAGGGCACACAATGACCAGAAACCCAGCTTCCCTGTGTGTTCTGTGTCTCGGGATGCTTCTCAGTCTTACTCTGCAGATCCCAATGCTGTAGCAGCAGCAGCAGCAGCTTCCGAAACTGCACGGGAGCCACTAAAGCCTCATCAGTGAATGTTCTCATTGGAGTCACAGCACCCCTGGCTATCAGTGCTCACAGAGTGTCAGTGTGGGGAAGTTCTGTATCCCTGTCTGTGTCCTGAGGAATAAATAGGTTGGACTCAAGGACAGCAGTGAGTAATGAAAGTTTTCTAGAGCAAAGAACTTCTCTGGATAGGGGAGGCTAAAGTAATGCACAGCTGCTGTGGAGGTCTCTTACAGGACAGGGGTACCCGATATTACTAAACAGTACTGAATTGTTGTGGCAATTCTTGGCTTCTTTCTACCCAGCTCCCACAGATGTTTGCTTAAGATTTTCAAAAAAATTTCCATATACACCCATCCTCTTACTGCTTTCTGATTCTTAGATCCTGTGACCCCATCCAGGGCAGAGTTCATCTATTGATATTTTAAGGAAACTGAAGAACCTGCAGGTTAAAAGAAAATTTAAGATGAAAAAATATTGTCAGTCTCTCCTGGCATTAGGCAAGGAAGGAGAAACCTGAGGGTTTCACTGTCATTAGCCTAGAGCTCTGATCGAGAAGGTCTTCATTCCTCTCCTTCTGGTGACTCTCCTGTTCTACAGAGTTCTCTCTGTACCTGAGCTCTATGCTCTTTAAGGGTCTCTGACTATCCTAGATGTGGTTAATTCACTGTCCTTGATCAACTCTATAAATTTTACCTTTGTTTAACCTGTTATTCAGTCCTTTTCATTAAATCTGACAATGATCTGTTGGAAATATTTGCAGTTTCGTATTCATTGAATAATAAGTCAATCCTGGTTGAAAATGTTTGAAGCCCTTTAAGAAACTTACTTGATGCAGATTATATCAGTTGGAGTTTTTAAGTACACTTGATCACTTGACTTCCCATTAATCGTCGATTTGCTCGAGTGGGCACCAGTAACATCTCCATTTGTCCCTGTCATGTGCTAGTGTAGCCCAATGGCGTCTGTTCGTTCTAGGAACACGAAGAGCCTCAAACTTATTGTTTATGGTCTTGATGAAGAAGTCTGACGATCTGATAGGTGGGCAGCCACGCGGTCTTTTGACATCCCATGGAATCTAGTCGGTAACAGCTCTAGTCCAGCAGTCATCTTTAAATCTCATTACGTGACCAGCCCATCTGATTTTTGATGCCTTGGCAAAGGAGACAGCGTCCCTGATTCTTGATCGTCCATGGAGGTCAGAACTCCGGATTCTTTCTCTCATTTGAGTGAAACGTGATATTCCAAGCATAGCTCTTTCAATTCCTCTTTGGGAGACCTGAATAGAGTTCTCATCCTGTTTGCGCAGGGCCCAGGTCTATGACGCATATGTTAATGCAGGAAGAACAGTGGAATCAAAGAGATGTGCCCAGAGCCGGAGGTTCTTCTTCCTCTTAGCTCTTTCTTTGACGCTCTTGAAGGCGTTCCAAGCCGCTCATTTCCTCCTGTGCAGCTTGGGTGCAAGGTCATGTGTCATGTTGGCTTCTCGACCTAGGTACACATAACTGTTGCATTCAGAGATGGTCGTTCCATTGAGAGCAAATGGAGCGCCAGGAACAAGGCTGTTTCTCATAAACATTGTCTTCGTAAGATTCAGCTGTAGACTGGCCTTTCCACACTCACGGTACAAGTCGGCCAGCATTTTTGGTGCTTGGCTAATGTTTTGTGTTATTACAACAATGTTATCAGCAAAGCGGAGGTGGTGTAGTTGCCGACCATCTATCTTCACTGCCATTCCTTCCCATTCCAGTGGTTGCATGATGTTCTCGAGGGTGGCACTGAAGCGTTTCAGTGAAATGGTATCACCCTGCTGAACACCTCTGTTGACATGGATGATTACTTCTTTGTAGAATGGTGAGATCCTGGTAGTGAATCCGTAATACAGCTCATGGAGGATCCTGATGTATTGAGTTTGAATGCCCTGTTTGGCTAGGGTTTCAATGACCGCTTCCATTTCAACAGAATCAAAGGCCTTCTTTAAATCAATGAACATTAGACAGAGCGGCATCTTGAACTCCCGAGAAACCTCAATAAGCTTGGTTATCGTGTGGATATGGTCGATGGTGCTGAATCCTTTGTGGAACCCAGCTTGCTCGCATGGTTGTCCTTCATCTAGTGCTCTGCTAATGCTATTCAGGATGACTCAAGTGAACAACTTGTAAATGACAGACAATAGGCAGATCAGGCTATAGTTGCCAATGTCATGGATATCTCCCTACTTGAACAGTAGTACAGTCCTGCTGGTTTTCCATCGGGACTGAACCTTGCATGCAGACAGGTAGCATGTGAAGAGCCAAGTCAGCTTATTGATGAGTACTAACGGCAGGTTCTTCAGGTGTTCAGGTCTGACCTCGTCTGGGCTGGGTGTCGTTCGTTTCTTTACTGACGAGATGGCATGTTGGGTTTCGGAAGGGAGAACATTGGGAACAACATATCCATCCTGTGGAATTTGGTATGTCAGCAGGTGGACAAGGCTATTGAAGAGATTTGAGTAGAAGTCCTGGATAATCTTCTTCATGGCTCTTCTGGAAGATGTGATAGGTCCATCAGGATATCAGAGGGCAGTCATCTTGGTCTTGTAGTTGGTGAAGGACAGGCGGGCATTACGAATACTTTTCCCAGCTTCTGCCGCATCTACAAGCACTTCTGCTTTTCTCTCTTTGAGGTCTTCCTTGATCGAATATCTGCACTGCTTTGCAAGCTCAGACGTTTGCTTACGGTTGCCTAAGGCATGCGCCAAACCAAGTTGGTGAATAAGCTCAAGAGTTTTCTAAGACAGGCATTTTTTTTGTGGCTATCTCTCTCTTGGCGTTCCTCACACAATCCTGGAGGTGCTGAACCGGTCAATCATATTCCTCGTCAATGTTGTCAACCTCCACTAACTCCACTATCCAGGGGCCGCCTCGCTCCAGGACACTTTCCGGACCCTCGGGCCGAGATTCCCGCACTACTGAAGCCCCACAGAACAGGATAAACGGAACTCTGAGACCTTGAACTCTAGGGTCATCTCCAGGAACAGAAATTCTCTGCTTGCTAGCATCAACCACAGGTGACAAAGGTATTGAAATCAGGAGCCCCTCCCTACCCTGCCCTGTCTGCTTCCACCAGCCACCAGAGCCCCAGGGATTGGATTGCACACAGAGACCCACCCTACCCCTACCGGTATCAGATAAATACTTCACTAGCAGACCTCCACTACCTCCACCACCTCCACTACCCAGCTGCTGCCACACTCCAGGACGCTTTCCGGATGCTCCGGCCAAGACACATTATAAGACACTAAATACCCATCTTCCAGAATTACCGTACCATATTTGATAGTGTTCAAATACGGTTTGAACCATGGTAACACCTACAAGGGTGATTAGAGGCCTCCCCAAAAGCCTCTATTTCTCTCGGAGAGCCTGGCAAGCTACTGAGAGTATTCCACCCATGCGGCAGAGCCTGGCAAGCTATTCGTTGTGTATTCGATATGCCAAAACCAGTAATTACAATGGGTCTCATTCACCTGACCCTGAAGGCTTCACCAACATGGCAGCATTGAGAGGGATGAGAAAGGAGAGGCCGATAAAATCTCAAGGCTGAACTAGGTTGTCACAACGAAGGAAGACAAAAAAAAAATCGTCCGTACTTTCAATGCACGTATGCTATCATCAGATGCATCCGTCGAGGACCTGATGGTACAAGGGTGAAAGATCAAGTACAACATCATTGGTCTGACCGAGACAAGAAGGCACCAATCTCATCACGTCGTTTTCGACACTGGAGAAGAATTGATCCTTGGAACATGCGATAAAAGAGGTCTCAGAGGCATCGGTGTCCTTGTCAACACGAACTTGACCATAAGCATTGATTCATTCGAATGCCTAACAACCTGAATTGGACGTTTTAAAATACAAATTATATAAAACTTTTTTAATAAAAACATAAATGTTGAGTCTTTGCAGATGGATAATATAGCTTTTTATGATTGTGGGTAACTGACTGTATAGTCATGGCTGTTAGAATCATGACACAGAAAGCCTGAGTGCTGAAGGTGGTAGTGCTAGCATTTCCAAAGAGTTCAGGCATTTATTGTATTCTCTAAAAATGCCTAAAATAATTGGAAGCACTGCCTTCTAATCTTCCATTTCAACACTGCTTTGGGAGTTGGATTTAGGATAAAAGTAGTTTGTTGTTTCTCCCTGGCCACAGGGAATTGGGTTATGCCATTCAAAGTTCTCCAGAGGCACCCCCATTCCTCTCTGTTTATCTCTTCTTGGTGCTCTGCTTCTGCAATAGTCAATCACCTTTCTCCCCAAATCAGATTCTGTTGACTTGTAAAGTCAGATCCTTCTAAGGAGTCTAGGTTTGTATTTGTCAGTGAAATATTGCTTTTCTCCTACCCTTATGTCATTTACCTGTAGTAAGCGTAGTTTACTTCAGAGCAGTGTCCTTTTTGTATAGACACAGAAAAACAGTTAATACTATTTTTTTGTAACTGAGGAGTTAGTTGACTTCGAATAATATTCACTTCTGGACATCTGTTTTCTAAACTTTAGCCTCAGTTGCCCTTAGTGCTTATTGTCCCAAAAGCATATTCCTGATAAGGGACTGGATGGATCCAGGGCAAGCTGTGAGCTACCCTGCCATCGGCAATTGCCAGGTCAAGCACCATAATACTTACCTCTAAGTTAAGAGAGAGTCATGGACAAGTTCTCTCATGATTCAAAGAATAACCACTGGATTAGGATCCTGCTAGGGTTAGGAAAGACTATGCTGGCCCAAGCACTGTAGTCTGGGATCTAAATTGAGATGTTCCCAGGAAAGTTACCCTACAAGCTTAAAGTATCTTTTAATGTGTCCATACAAAATGACTACTATTATTAAGAAGTAGAATTAAGATGAATGTTGAAATGGTTGTTGGACCAAGGAAAGGAGAAGCACACCCCTAGATGGTATTTCCCCTTGAGCAGATCTCTTAGCTGCAGGAGATCTTTGTCTTATCAGTAGGAAGGGCTTTCATACATTGATTGCGCTATTGATTGTGCTTTCATATGTTGATTGTGCTATGTAGGTGTATTTGGTGTATTTGCTACCCCAAATGCTTGAAGGTTTGTCAGGAGACCAAGACTATGAAAAGCATCCTGCAGAGACTAGCATGGGGGATGGGAATGAGGGACAGTGTGACCCTGGAATGGGGCACTTAGTGAGACTGGAACATGTTCATGTGGAAAATGAAATAAAGTGCAACTGATCACTAACCACCCTGACTCTCTTTTCCTCCTTCATTCATATATTGCCACTGGCAGTCCAGTGTGTGAAAAGTGACCCGAGACCACTGAATGCAGGCAGCAATAGAACAAAGAACTTTTGAATTTATTTTTTGAACATACAGTTGAATGACATGCAAACACAATCATTATATTGGACCCTGTTCTCTACACTTTAAACAGGTTGATGATTTTGTTTCACAATGATTCCATTTATGTTCAATATGTGACATTTTAAGTAAAATTGATAGTAATTTGGGACACCTAAAGAGGTTATTAACCTTTCAGATAATGGCAATAAAACAGAGAGCAGGCTTATAAAGTATTTGCATTGTATGTAACACTCTACTATTTATCTAGACACTGGATTTTCTACCAGAAAAATTATAAAAATCACAGTTAAATAAATAAACATTCTGTCTATGAACCTGTCTAGGATACCTTCCCAGCACCAATATTTCCAATTTACCCAACCATCAATCATCTGGGATATACTTGATGTTACATTCCTCGATATCACTCTAAAATTTTCTTACTATCAAAATATAGCTCAGAAACATTGCACACAGTAACAATACTCTTCCAGCAAGCCTTTGGAGTATAGAATGCCATGACTTATCACTTAATCACTTAATCACTTAACTTCCCGTTAGTCGTTGATTTGCTCGAGCAGGCGCCAGTAACGTCTCCATTCGTCCCTGTCTCGTGCCAGTGTAACCCAATGGCATCTGTTCACTCTGGGAATATGAAGAGCCTCAAACTGATCGTTCATGATCTTGATGAAGAAGTCTGACCATCTGGTAGGTGGGCAGCCACACGGTCTTTTGACATCCCGTGGAATCCAGTCGGTAACAGCTCTAGTCCAGCGGTCGTCTTTAAATCTCATTATGTTACCAGCCCATCTGATTTTTGACACCTTGGCAAACGAGACAGCGTCCCTGATTCTTGATCATTGACAGATGTTGCAACTCCGGATTTGAGTGAAACGTGATATTCCAAGCATAGCTCTTTCAATTCCTCTTTGGGAGACCTGAATAGCATTCTCATCCTGTTTATGTAGGGCCCAGGTCTCTGAGGCATATGTTAATGCAGGAAGAACAGTAGAATAAAAGAGATGTACCCAGAGCCGGAGGTTCTTCGTCCTCTTAGCTATTTGTTCAACATTCTTGAAGGTGTTCCAAGCCGCTCTCTTCCTCCTGTGCAGCTCGGGTGCCAGGTCATTTGTCATGTTGACTTCTCGACCTAGGTACACATAGCTGTTGCATTCGGAGATGGTTGTTCCGTTGAGAGCAAATGGGGCGTCAGATAGGAGGCTGTTTCTCATAAACATTGTCTTCGTAAGATTCAGCTGTAGTCCTACCTTTCCACACTCACGGTCAAAGTTGGTCAGCATTTGTGCCGCTTGGCTGATGTTTGGTGTTATTAAAACAATGTCATCAGCGAAGGGGAGGTGGTGTAGTTGCCTACCATCTATCTTCACTCCCATTCCTTCCCATTCCAATCGTCGCATGTTGTTCTCGAGGGTGGCACTGAAGAGTTTCGGTGAAATGGTATCACCCTGCTGAACCACTCTCTTGACATGGATGATCACTTCTTTGTAGAATGGTGAGATCCTGGTAGTGAATCTGTAATACAGCTCACGGAGGATCCTGATGTATTGAGTTTGAATGCCCTGGTTGGCTAGGGCTTCAATGGCCGATTCCATCTCATCAGAATCAAAGGCCTTCTTTAACTCAATGGACATTAGACAGAGTGGTATCTTGAACTCCCGAGAAACCTCAATGAGCGTGGTTATCATGTGGATATGGTCGATGGTGCTGAATCCTTTGCGGAACCTGGCTTGCTTGCATGGTTGTCCTTCATCTAGTGTTCTGCCAATCCGATTCAGGATGACTCTAGTGAACAGCTTGTAGATGACAGACAATAGGCAGATCGGACGATAGTTGCCAATGTTGTGGATGTCTTCCATCTTGTACAGTAGTACAGTTCTGCTGGTTTTCCACTGGGACAGAACCTTGCATTCAGACAGGTGGTGTGTGAAAAGCTGAGCCAGTGCTGACTGCAGGTTCTTCAGGTGTTCAGGTCTGACTTTGTCTGGGCCAGGTGCTGTTCATTTCTTTACTGATGAAATGGCGTGTTGGATTTCAGAAGGGAGAACATTGGGGATGACATATCTATCCTGTGGAAATTGGCATGTTTGCATTTTTCACATGGCTATCGAAGAGATCTGAGTAGAAGTCATGGATAATCTTCTCCATTGCCTTTCTGGAAGATGTTATAGATCCATCAGGACGTCAGAGGGCAATCATCTTGGTCTTGTCGTTGGCAAAGGACAGACAGGCGTTATGAATACTTTTCCCGGCTTCTGCCGCATCTACCAGCACGTCTGCTCTTCTCTCTTTGAGGTTTTCCTTGATCGCATCTCTGCACTACTTTGCAAGCTCTGACGTTTGCTTGCGGTTGCCTGAGGCATGCGCCAAACTATGTTGGCAAATAAGCTGAAGAGTTTTCTAAGACAGGCATTTTTTTGTGGCTATCTCTCTCTTGGCTTTCCTCGCACAATCAAGGAGGTGATGAATCTGTCGATTGTATTCCTCATCAATGTTTTCAACAATGGCATCTTCAGGTGTTCAGGTCTGACCTTGTCTGAGCCAGGTGCTGTTCGATTCTTTACCGAAACATTAGCTAATATAATCCAACAACTCATCAAAAAGATCATACTCTAGAACCACGTGGGATTCATCCCAGGGATGCAAGGATGGTTTAACATTCAGAAATCAATCAATATAATCTATCATATCAACAAAGCAGAGTCTCCTACTCCGTGCCTGACTGTCCTCACCAGGGCTCAACAGCTGAAGACCCAGCCAAAGTCATGCTGAGACCACTCTCCACATGCTTGGATGAACCTCATGCATAAAGGAAGCAGTAGAGGAACCCAGGTGTGCAGGACCTGGGGAGAGATCTCCAAGCCTGCACGATTTGGGACTGAACCTTCCAATAGCTAGACAGTTAAATCCACCAACTGCCGTGTAACCCCAACAATGGCCAGGATCCAGAGATTATCACACCAAGCTCCCAGAAGAGAACAAAGTAGAGTCTCCTACTCTGTGCCTGACTGTCCTCACCAGGGCCAGGCAGCCAAAGACCTCCATAACCAGCCACAACCATGCTGAGACCACTCTCCACATGCATGAAGGTACCGGCAGAGGAACAAAGGCATGCGGGTCCCGGGGCTGAGATCTCCAAGCCTGCTCGGATCGGGGCTGAGCATCCTTCACCCAGATCCTTCATCTTCCAGTAGGCGGGGGTCACACCCACCAACTGCCACCCAGCGCTGTGTAATCCCATCAACGGCCAAGACTCAGAGACTATAAAATCCAGCTCCTGGAAGCGCGCGACCGCGAATGCCTTATTATCTCATTCTTGTTTTTACAATCTGGTAGGCCACCGAATGTAACCTGCCCATACAATAGAGTCTGGCAAACTCCTCGTGACGTACCCAATATGCCAAATACCAGTAACAATGATGGGTCTCATTCTCCTAACCCTGAAAGAGTCTTGAATGTGGCACTTTTTAAGAGTCTCAGGGCTAGGACAAAGGAGACGTTACTGGTGCCTTCTCAAGGCAATCGACGAACAACAGGATGATCGTGATCAACAAAAGTGAAGATAAAAATTATATGATCATATCAATAGACTCAGAGAAAGCTTGTGACAAGATCTAGCACTCATTTATGATGAACACTCTCACCAAAAATCTGGAAACAGATTTGGACAACCACATTTTAAAAAAGGGGGGTTTAGACCTTGACCTAACACCATGAACAAAAGTCAAATCAAAATGGACTAAAGTTCTCAACATCAGGCCAAAATCCAGAAGGTAGGCTCAGTCATCAGGTACCTATCCGGCGGCAGAACCCCTTCCTGGGGTTGCACCTCTAACTAAACCCCCATGAGAACGGCCGGTTTACATCCTTGGTCTGCAGGGGATGGAAATTGAGACACACTGTGTGACACAAAAGCTGAACCATTCCGGGCACCCTCTGCTCGCTCATCCAGGTATCCGCCCTGGAAACCTCACGCATAAAGGAACCTCACGCAGCAGGGCCCCTTCCAGGAGCCACGGCCGCTAACACAGCTCAGAGTTATTCTCCCCCCTACATATTCTATAGGAACCATAAGTTATCCTCGTAGATGGAACTTTCACTAGGTGAGCTTAATCACCAGAAACACTTTAGCCAATCATTCATTCACCCCATCTCAATTCATACTACATCATAAGCAGGAAAGTAACAGTGTGCGTGAAGGTCTAAACCACACAGGTCACAATGGTAAAGCAATGCAGGAGCCCACCAAGCTTACTTATTGAAGAGGCTAGCCCAGACGACTCCAACATTAATAAAGTGCTAGACAACCTCTCTGACAAGGAGTGTAGAAGGGTGCTACTGAGGATGCTTAGGGAACTAAAAGAAACAATGGAAAGCAATGCGGATAAAAGACAAGAGGATTTGAAGGTAGAAATGAGGAAAATGTAAATAAAGTCAGACCTGAAAAATTTAGAAGGCGAATTGAAAAACTCAGTGGAAGGCCTCAGCAGCAGAGTACAGCTGCTGAGGACAGAATCAGTGAGCTAGAAGATAAAGTTGCTCAGAAAAGAGCAGAAAATGGAAAAGAGACTCACAATCCGTGAACATATGGCCAGAGAAGATCGTGATGAAGCCAAGAGGAGAAACATAAGAATTATTGGAGTCTCAGAGGGACAGGAAGAAAACCCTGATGAAGAGAAACTGTCAAAGACATCATTGCTATGACATTTAAAGAGCTGAAGAAAACATGCGACCACATTCAGGAGGCCCGAAGAGTTCCAGCTAGAAAAAATCCTAATAAAAATACCCCGACACATTCAGATCAAAATGACTAAAACCTTAGATAGAGATAAAAGTCTGAAAGCAACAAGATCAAAGAAAGAAATTTCCTATAAAGGAGCATCCTTAAATTTCACAGCTGATTTGTCTGATGAAACCTTCATGGCCCGAAAACAGTGGTGGGATATAGTGAAAAAAACTCAATAAAATAAATGCCTCACCAAAAATACTTTAATCATCAAGATTTTCATTCATAATAGAAGGAACAACACACAGTTTCACAGACAAACAAGAGCTCAAGAACTTTATAGACTCAAAACCATGGTTACAAGAGGAACGAAATGTGACAATAAGGCCCCTCACATACACCAAAGTCGAACAGAAAAATGGGACAAACCCCCATAACAATAATCCTTCTCAATGTCAATGGGCTAAACACACCAATTAAAAGACACAGAGTGGCAGGATGGATTAAAAAATTGAACCCAACGTTCTGCTGCTTGCAAACACAGGTTCAAAGTCAAAGGCTGGAAAACAGTCCTACAGGAAAACAACTCCCATAAAAAAGCTGGGGTAGCCATCCTAGTGTCAGACCACATTGATTTCAGACCGAAGAAGGTCACAAGAGATATTGAAGCCCATTTCTTATTTATCAAGGGATCTGTAAAACAGGAAGAACTTACAATACTAAATGTATATGTACCTAATGAGGACCAGCAAAGTACTTAAAACAACTACTCATATACTTGGAGAAAGGCATCGATGGCAACACAATATAGTGGGAGTCTTCAAAACCGCTTTATCACCTCTTGATAGATCAACCAGATTCAAGCTTAGGAAGGACATACTTCATCTGAGGGAAAAAATGGAAGAAAGGGACTTAGTAGATAGATACAGGACACTTCATCCTCAAAATGCTGAATAAACATTCTTCTCAAATGTGCATGGAACATTCTCCAAGATAGACCACATGCTGAGCCACAAAACATACCTCCATAAAATTAAGAAGATATTGTATAAACAATCTTCTCAGACCACAATGTGCAGAAATTAGAAGTAAATCACACACACAAACAGAAAACTACATCAAACACCTGGAAATTAAACAGCTCACTATTGGACAACAAGTGGCTTAGAAAGGAAATCAAAGAGGAAATCAAAAGATTCCTGGAAACAATGAAAATGAGGACACAAGTTACCAAAACTAATGGGACACAGCAAAAGCTGTGTTAAGAGGAACTTTTTTTTCTTTTCTCTTTAATTTTATTGAATTACCATGAGATAGTTACAAGCTTTCATGTTTGTGTAACAATCACACAGTGATCAAACACCCATCCTTCCACCAGTGCACATTTCCCACCACCAATATCTCCAGTATACCCCCTTTCCCACCACCCCCTTTCCCACCATCCCTCTGCCTCCATGGCAGACATGATTCCCCATAATCTCTCTCTACTTTTGGTCATTATGGTTTGCAATAAAGACCTTGAGAGGTTATAGTGTTTGGTCCTTTATCTACTTTCTGCACACATCTTCCATCCAGATTGATTCCTCCAGCCATCTTTTTCTTAGTGATCCTTTCTCCATTTCAACTGCCTTCTCCCCTTTGCTCATGAGGAAAGCTTCCAGCTATGGAGCAATCTACCTGTCCTGTGTATCTACTATCTTTAGGTGTCAGCCTCATGTTATGTTGTTTTATACTTCACAAATGAGTGCAGTCCTTCTCTGTCTGTCCCTCTCTTTCTGACTCATTTCACTTAGCATGATACTCTCCATGTCTATACATTTATAAGCAAAGTTCATGACTTCATCTCTCCTGAGAGCTGCATAGTATTTCATTGTGTAGATGTACCAAAGTCTCTTTAACCAGTCATCTGTTCTAGGGCACTTGGGTTGTTTCCAGATTTTGGTTTCCAGTTATGCTAGCACCATTTGTTGAAGAGGCTTTCCTTGTTCCACTTCCCATTTCTTGTTCCCTCATGAAAGATTAGATGTTCATCCATTTGGGATTGTGTGTACGGATATTCCACCCTTTTCTATTGGTCTGCTTTTCTATTTTAGAAACAGGTTCTTCTGATAACCCATGTCCTAACGTATACAATGCTACATTCACCTAGTGAACACTGTACAAAGTACAAGAAAATAATAGCACTGTAGCACTGTCTTCCCATTGTGCATAGATTTGCTTGAGCAGGCTCCAGTACCGTCTCCATTGTGAAACTTCTTGTTACTGTTTTTGGCATATCGAATATGACTCAGGGAGCTTGTCAGGCTCTGCTGTGCGAAGTGGTATACTCTCAGTAGCTTGCAGGGCTCTCTGAGAGGGACAGAGGACTTGAACCCTGATCGGCTGCGTGCAAAGCCAACGCCCTACCCACTGTGCTATCGCTCTGGCCCAAGAAAATAATAATGTATAATAATATTTTTAATAATAGCACTGTAGCACTCTTCTCCCATTGTTCATCAATTTGCTTGAGTGGGCACCAGTAATGTCTCCATTGTGAGCCTTGTTGTTACTGGTTTTTTTTTTTTTTGAATATTGAATACACCACGGGGAGGTTGCCAGGCACTGCCATACAGGCAGGATACTCTTGGTAGCTTGCCAGGCTCTCCAAGAGGGATGGAGGAATTGAACCTGGGTCGGTCACATGCAAAGCAAACGCCTTACCTGCTGTGCTATCGCTCCACCCGACATTTTTTTTTTATAATAATGTGTTAAACACAAAACCAATAGCAGTTTATTGACATCTGGTGAGTTTTTATAGATTATTATGTTTAAGTAAGAATAGACGAACTACCACTAAAGTTTTTCAAAAGAGTTCAGGGACATCTTAAGAGATAATACAGGTATTATGGTGCTTGCCTTGCTACAGCATACTGTTCCAATGCTGCCTATCATTCCCCAAGCACAGCCAAAAATGAACCCTGAGCATTGAGCCTGGGGTCAGCCCCGAGCACATCTGTGTGTGGTCTCTAAATCCTAACCTCAATGGAAGGGTCAGCAGGACAAATGAATGTCAATGAGACTGTGCACATGTTTGATGGGGATTCTCAGTTTGTTCCCCAGAACTGTATTTTCTCTGAGCGCTAACTGATAGGATACTGATATTCCTAAACATGATCAGATATGGACCCAGTGCCCCACAGCACTACAGGGCCCTAGCACTGAACAGTCAGGCTTCTGGGTCCTCACCATGCAGTGTCCCCTGGATCAGAGAACAGAGCTAGGAAAACACTCAAGAAAAAAAAAAATGAGGAACAGGGAGGAGCTGTAATAGTTAATCAAAAAATGTAATTATGCAAGCAATTTTAAATTATGTAGTACAATATCAACTTTTAAGTTTTCAGATTACTTTCATTTCAGGAGCACACCTTTAGGTTAACCAACTTTGTACCTTAAAAGTAATAATCAATTTTCTTCTTGTTCTATAAATCAGTAGTTACTTTGAATATATAGGTATACCTATCTGTTGTTGAGTGTAATCAAGGGATTTATGAATGTTTTTCATAGAACACTTTTGTTTTGCCAGGGGCCAAGTGTTTTACAGATATTGATGTCCATGGAGAGTACACAACACTCTATGTATATGCATTAATAGGCCTTTTAATATATATGTGTATATCAGATGGGGAGCCTATATAAAGTTTATCTAAAGATTAAGGAGATGAAAGCTTAATCATAATACTGGACTTCAGACTAACTTATTTCAGCTCCATGGATGCAAAAGAGGAAGGGGTACTTGGTGAAGCACTCTGGGCAGTACTCACCCTGTAGCCTTGACAGGCATCTGTAGCAAGGATGGTGGTTTGCCCTTTGTGCTGTTTTGTCCGCTCACAACACCAGCAGATGAGCTGACCATCATCTTCACAGAACAGGCTGAGCTTCTCTCTGTGATCCTCACACAGATGTTCCTGCTCCGCCATCTTAATTGTGTCAGTGCGGTTTCCTAGCTGCTTACTGGGCCAGATGCTCTCCCTTTGAAACTGTGCCCTACATACAGGACACTGGAAGTTTCCCCAGAAAGGTGACTTCATTTTCTGGTTCTCAAGATTTTCTAATAAGCCTGAATGGCAGTAGATGTGTCAACAGTTTTTCACTGGCTCAGTCATCAGCTCTAGGCAGATCAGTCAGGTGGCTTCCTCTCTCATGGTCTTAACTTTGCCCGAGGCCATGGTTTTTCCTGGAAACCATTAATACTGAAAATAGAATTAGAGATCAAGCAGATGGGATTTCTCTCTAACTGATGGAAATCTGAGTGACATGCTGAGTCTGACTGGACTGACACTTTCAGAGAATGAATGTGTGTGTGGAATACAGTAGTACTATCCCAAGTGTTTTAGATTAGATGAAGTGATAGCACAGCGGTAGGGCTTTCGCCTTACAAGCGGCCAACATGGCCGACCCGAGTTCGATTCCTCCGCCCCTCTCGGAGAGCCCGGCAAGCTACCGAGAGTATTCGATATGCCAGACACAGTAACAACAAAGTCTCCAATGGAGACGTTACTGGGCCCGCTCGAGCAAATCGACGATCAACGGGAGGGCCTTTACCTTACCTTTACCTTTATATATTTAAATTTAGTGTCTCATTGTAATGAGAGCATTTTATTTGTTACATGCTGTGGGTGTTGGTCTAACTAGCAGTTCAGAAAAAGAAAAGACCATAACCACAGAAATGTTTTCTGGAAAAAATCTGAGAGAAGTCAGATGTTATTCATCACACAAGTTACATATGAACAGAAAGAATATTAGGGATTTTAAAAAATAAGTTACCAATAACCTTGTTAGGTACTCAGACCTAGAGCAAGACTGCAGCCATGACAGGCTGCAGCTGACATTATGTTTTGACTAGATGTAAGTTTCTGTTTCCCAGAAACTTGAGCTTGCAATTTCTGTTAAACTCCCTGTTGAGTAACTTGCCCAAAGAAGGAACTGCTAGACCATCTGACTGGTCATGAAGGGTCACGTGTCCATTTTTTTTTTAAACAGAAACTGTTATCAAATGCTGACTGATCGCTAACAACTGTTGCTTGATCACTGCTATCATAGTGCCTTCTCAGCCTTGGAACCTGTATAAACTGCCTGCACTTGGTGGTCGGGGTTGCTATCAAGAGACCACTTTGTGGGTGAGACTGTTGACCCTAGTAAACTGAAATAAAATTCCTTCGCACTTGCATTACTATATCTTTGACTCTGTCCATTATTGCTATGACCTGAAAACCAGGGAACAACAAATATAACCATCACAAATACTTTGTTTCTGATTAATTGCTTGTAACTATAGAAGCAACATTTAGGAATTAGGGCTGAAAATGAAGAAGATTCAGTGGATTCATATTTAACAAATGAAAATCCCCCTCTGTATTCTATCAACTCCTCTCTCCAAAGAACAGTAATATCAGTTCAATGAAGCCAGGGAGATCCCTCTAGGGTGACTATGTAAGATAATAGCTAACTTAAATGTCCATTCTGTCATCCTCCTGATCTGAGGGAAGAATAATTGATCTTAGGAGAGAAGAAGAGTAGGTCCTAGATCAGAGCTTCTGTAGACTCACAGAAAATTAACCTGCAAGTGCAAGACTTCCTAAGAAGAGCTCAGAATCAAATTACTTTACCAGTTATGAATAAAATGAACGAAAGAAATTTGCCCCACTAGGATTCATTACTGAGTGCAGAGCCAGAAATAAACCCTAGTCCCAAAGCCAAAAACCATGAAAAAAAGGCAATGGTAATGTAACTTCAAGTCAAAGTAGTGTGGAGAATATCCACATATGACCCTTTCTCAAAGTCATTCAGAGCCCTTGCTCCTCTTGTGAAGCTCATAGTCTTTTTGGAACAATTTTTCCTTTCTTTCCTTTCCCTTATAATGAAATTATTTTATGTTAAACCAAAAAACTATATCTTGATAATAGTCTCTAACCATGTGTCAAGAAAGTCCTTCATTATTATCAAGTGGGTCTCGTCTTTTAGACAAGGATGTTTGATATACTCAGATCATAAATGCAATATACCACTTCACTAAAGAGCTTTTAAAAATGAGCAAAATGCCCTTCACGCCCTACCGAGGCTATGAGTGTCTGTCTCTTTTGCCTCTCCCTCCCCCCAAACCCCCCCACCGCCTACCAGCAGCGTATGTGGCCACAACCTCAGAGCTTATTGGACAGCCAGGTGTGAGCCGTTGGTGATGGGGTAACTGCAGCCTCATGGGATAGGGGGCAGAACCAGCATGTCCTTCACGCCCTACCGAGGCCATGAGTTGTCCCCACAAGCGGCTCTCCAGCACGAGCAGGCCATGGCACCGGAGGCACACAAACCAATCTCGTAATTATCCAGTTCTTGGCAGAAATCCCTCCAGACTTAATTAGTAAAATATCAGAAATCCAAAATCGCAATAGCGGCCACGTGACATTATACAGTTTTTATAATCAGCAATAAAAAACTAATTATTTCACAATGCCTTTTCAGCAGTTCTGATTGTTGGGGGAAATTCCAAACAATAATGGTGCATCTTTTGTTGAAATAATGAATGTAATCAAAGTAGAGATAGAGTTAAGTAGAAATCATCTGCCTCACAGGCATCAGGAGGGGTTGGAGGGGGTTATATTGGGCTTCTTGGTGGTGAAAAATAATTAATGGTGAAGGGCTGGGTGTTCGATCATTGTATGACTGAGACTTAAACCTGAAAGCTTTGTAACTTTTCTCATGGTGATTCAATAAATAAAAAATAAATAAATAGCAAAATGTCCGTGTAAGTGTTTCCTAAAGACATAAGGCTAAACAGTTTTTAAAAATGGGCAAAATGTCTATGTAAATACTTCTCAAACACAATTCCCCATACATGTGAAACAAAAACATCATTTATTATTAGAGAAGTGAAATCTCAAATAATAATATATGATATGCCCCAGAGAAAAAGGCCTTAATCTTTTTTAATACTTTCAAGGAGCTGTTCACAGCAACTGATTACATTCAATATTTCAACACCAATGCCACCAACATTACACTTTCTCAACAACTTTATTATGATTTCTACCACCAACACCCATGCATGTCCCAAAGGCAGATGCTAAATAATTTATTTTGTATTACTTGTTATGAATAATTGACTACAAATGAACCAATAGGTTTCCTTAAAAAGAAGTGTGTAAAAATTGTTGTATCTCATCTTGGAGCCATTAAGCCCCTGGATTAGAGATCATTAAAATATTGGTAGGCGTTGAGTCTTGTGTACTATATATAATATATATGTACACATGTACGTACATATAAATTTTTTATCAACATTGTATTCCTTCTAATTACACCACTCCAAATATGTTGTACTACTCTTGGTATATCAGTGAAGGCCTTATTTTTATGGATAAATTAAGGATTGACAATGAAAATTACATATAGACACTAAGTTATTCTTAACATATTTATCCACACAGTAGCATCAAAAGCAGATTTTTAAAAAGGTAGATTATAGCCTAGGGATAGAGAAGTTATAATATAGATTATATCACTTGATCATTTGACATCCCATTACTCATAGATTTGCTCGAGCGGGTACCACTAACATCTCCATTTGTCCCTGTTGTATGCTTGTGTAGCATAGATTATATATTTCAAAAAATATTTTCAAAAATATGTTCACATCCCAGAATATTATCAAGATAAGAGGCTGTGCCTTCTTGGTGTTAGATGGAGGGATACCAAGAAGGAACTAGAGTAAATCATGCCTTCTAGTGAGTCTATTTTTTTTCTCTATCTCTATCTGTCTCTCTGTATGTCTGCATGCCTTTCTCTCTGTCTCTGTCTCTCTGTCTCTCCCTATGTCTCTTTCTCTGTCTCTCTCTCTCTTACACACACACACACACACACACACACACACACACACACACACGTACAATCCTTAGGTCACATAGCAAACCTTGACCTTTTATTTTCACTTTCTAGTCCCCAAAACTCACATTTTTTGTTGCCAGTCACTGTTGTAGCTTCTAGTGACCCTGGACCCCCTTTCACCCAAACTGGATTAAACTGGAAAGTGAAACTGTTGTGGGGTTCAAAGTCCTGATTTCCAAAGGTTTCAATTCGCCCTTGTTGGGGCCGGACTGATCCATCAGAATGAGCCCAGGTAGACTGTGCCACACATGGGCAGGAACAAGGGCCTTTGTCTTCCCAGGTTCTTCCCCTAACTTTTTTGTTGATGACCTCATTGTATTGAGCCCTATAGACTAGAGGTATGAACAATGGGATAGTAATAAAAGGAGATTTCAGGGCTCTCTACCTTGTCACAGAGTCTGACCGAACCTGGACCATCCATGAAATATTTCCTTGTGTCAGCATCTCCCATTGAACGGAATATTTATGCAACACATCTTCTGACTGGTGGGGAGCAATGCCTTTACTCCCCAGCAATCAATAATACTAAGTGATAGGGCTGGAGCCATACTACAGCTTGTAAGGCATAAATTGTTTGCCTTGCAACTAGCCAACCCAGGTTTGATTCCTGGCATCTTATTTGGTCCCTGAGGACAGCCAGGAAGGAATCATTAGTGCAAAGCCAAAAATACACCCTTAGTATTGCCAGGTGTGGCCCCAAAACCAGCCAAACAAAGCAACAAAACACCCAAGCCAAGTGATACAGTTAAAAGAGGAAGCTGTTCTCTGAGCCCAGGAAACCACCAAGAGCCAGTGTTCTGACTTTCACTTCAGATCTTTCTACATTTGCTCCCGAGACTCCTAGGAGTTAGGAGCTTTCCTGGTTCATGTTAATTTTTCCCAATCGTTAACTTGTGATTTATTTTCAGCATGTATGTGTTATTTATCTTCAACAGAGAAAAGAAAGAGATGACTGCCTGAAAATAAAGCTTTTCTATATTGCAAACCCCTGTTGAAAGATACATTATAAAAGTACACATGCAAGTTTCCATAATAAACAAGAGCAGTGACCCGTGGGGCTGTTAGGGAGACTGAGGAATGGGTAGAAGTCAAGTCTGTATTCTAGAGTTGCCTGACTCCCATGGGAGCTCCTGTTGGTAGTTGCTACTTTGAGGGCTATGGGGGCCTGTCCTGGGCGTAAGACCTGCACAGTAGTTGGGAATCAACACAAAAATTCCTGCAGGTAGAGAAGCTCATCGAGAACCAAAATTGTAAAAATATAAACTATACCAAGCAAAATTTCAAAGAATATCTTTTTTTGAAAACCTGCTTTGACTCTCCTTTTAGATTGTCTCATTTTGTGAGACCATACCTGCAGATGGGGACTGTGAGACTAATTTGGCAGCAATCACTGTTCATATGCAAATATACATATGAACAGTGTCCACCATCAACAGTCTTAAGGAAAACTCAAAATAAACACAAAAATAGATGCTATTACACATCCAATGGAAGTTTTCTTTCAAGAAATAACAGTGGAAAAAATTAGAACCGCATATGTTGCTGTCACTATGTAAAACACTGCAGCATGTGTGTGTGTTTGTCTGTGTGTCTATGTGTATCTGGGCAGATGCAACGATGATCAGAGTTGTTCCAGGCAAAAGGTGGTGCTCAGGGAAATAGGCAGTGCTGTGTATTGAACTCTGAGCCCCAGCATGCAAAGCTTGTGCTTTGAAACTTCTAGCCTGGTCTGCCATAAGATTGGACATGCAATATTTTGTGAACATAATTTTGAAGTTCCCTAAAATGTTGAACAAGATTATTATCTTGTTATTTAATAATTCTCTCTGTATATACATTCTAAAGAACATTGAAAATATCTTAGAACAAAATGATTAAATTTATGGCAGCATTGTTTGTGGTAGCCCTAATTGGAAACAACCCAAATCTACATTCCTTGATGAATAAATATATGCAGTATGAAAACTATACAATGTAATATCACCTTGTCATAACAGATACCAGTACATGTTTTTCTTTGACAGTGGAATTCAGACCCAGGCACTGACACTTAATATAATCCATTATAATCCCTGGCGCTTATTCAGTAATGAAAGAAATTGAAGCAGGCAGGAGACATGGGAGCAATGAGTATCTCTGAAGGTGAGGAAACCAAGATACAGACTACTGTTTTTCTGTCACAAGCCTAAAGAATCCCCAAAGCATGAAGACAGCTGGAAACACTTTGAGATGCACAGAGGCTCAGATTCTGATCCCAGTCCTAGCCCAGAGAAGGCATGAATGCTTAGGGGAGAGTCTGCACAGAAACCAAGAGCAAAGGGCTGTGATAAGAATATGAAAGACAGCAAAAGTCTAAAATTGCTCCCCTTACCAACATCCTAGGTAAAGGTAAAGGTAAAGGCCCTCCCGTTGATCGTCGATTTGCTCGAGCGGGCCCAGTAACGTCTCCATTGGAGACTTGTTGTTACTGTGTCTGGCATATCGAATACTCTCGGTAGCTTGCCGGGCTCTCCGAGAGGGGCGGAGGAATCGAACTCGGGTCGGCCATGTTGGCTGCGTGCAAGGCAGACGCCCTACCCGCTGTGCTATCGCTCCAGCCCTAGGTACAGACTCTTATTAGCACAGAAAGTGCAAGCTGGTGGAGTTTGAGGAAAACCTATAAAACCTCCTTACCTAAACCAAGCAGCATTCTGGTTCTGCATGTATCTTAACTTGGGAAAGCTCATTTGGAGGTCCTAGCAGGGGACCGCAGCTATTTATATATCCTCAACTGAAGAGTGATCCTTCTCCATATGGGCAAGGCCATCCTCATTGACTGAGCATGCAGCTTCGGGAGAGATAACATGGAACAGTGAGGTAGAAGGGGACCTCACCTAGTCAGTCAGATTGTTCTAATCAGCCCTGGCAATCACTGGGGCACTAGATGTCTCAGCCAGATTGTCTTCACATCCACATGCCCCTTAACTTGGATGGTGTCCCTTTACTGTCTTCACTCACGAGAATCTCATTATCTCTTGAATGTGTTTCTCTCACTTCATCTTCTCTTGCATTTTGAAGTTCTTTTTTGTGAGGGCAGGCAACAGACACAGAAACCTAAATGGAGACCAGAACTTTTTTCCCTTTTCTACAAAGAGAAGTCCCTCACTCAGATCTGAAGGCATGATGTTGAAGAGCCCATGTGCTGGGGACTGAGTGGACGATCCAGAGACAAAGTGAACCGCATGTGTAGATTATTGGCTGCCTTGTGTGTAGCATTAGTGGGATAAGAATAGCCACAGCATACAGATGCTTGTGGCAGATATTAATAACCATTTTCTCTAGGCACTTCCCCTGGGAGTTACAGGTGACTCCAGAATCAAGCCTGTTCTCTCTCTCTCTCTCTCTCTCTCTCTCTCTCTCTCTCTCTCTCTCTCTCTCTCTCTCTCTTCGTCTCAATTTCCCTACTTCTTCCAATATCATTTGGAGTGCCATTAAGGCATAAAACAAAGAAACTTCATCAAGATCTCCAGGAAAACAGAGACAACTCGATGAAAACCTTCCTTTCAAGTATGCATTCTGGGGGTGACTCTTGTAGTCATGCTAAGACAAAATGTAACTTTATTTTTTTTAACTTATTTATTTATTGAATCACTGTGGGAAAAGTTACAAAGCTTTCAGATTTAAGTCTCGGTCATGCAATCATCAAACACATTTCCCTTCACCACTACTTATTTTTCACCAAGAAGAACCCCAATATACTCCCCTTCCCAACCCTCCCAATGCCTGTGAGAATTCAATGCCTGAATTCTAGTTCAAAATGTAACTTTAAGTCCCGGATATATTATTCCTAGACCAGAATACTGGAGAGTCTCTTTCTGTCCACTTAGTGCTCTTTCTGCCAATTCCTCCCTTAGTGCAAGAGCAGTATCTAGTAGGAAATGGAATCTTAATGAGACCAGCACACAGGAAAAATGAATACAGACAACTGGATGTAGTGCTAAGAGGAAACAGCAAAGCAGAACTGCATCTACGTCTTTGCCCCTTATCAATTCATCCTCTTTAAGTGTTGAATATTACCCCTAAGTGTTTTAGGTTTCATCGATGAATTTCCCCCTTTCCTCCTCCCAGAGAAGCTTAAACTGCTCTTGTGAGCACCTCTCATCCCCTGACATTACCTTTATCTTTCCTTTCTGTTTGAAGTGAATTACTTGCTTTTCTATTTCCCCTATAGCTTTCCATTTTATTATAAACTTTTCATTTTACTCTTTGCTTAAATACAGAAAGACCGTTAATGTTATGCTCCTAATATCTGGGGCCCTAATATCTGAGAGTATTCTTGAGTTAATCCCCCAAAAGAACGACTTCCACTGAAATGCTTCACATCTGCAGATAATCGATCATACCTATGTGCAGTCCTATACCTCAACCCCCTCCAGATGTTTTATAAGTATGCCAACAGCTCTGCATTAAACAAATCATTTTGACCATCAGTCTATGGTCCTCCATCTCTTTTGTGTTGAGGACGCCTGGGAGGTGGATCTTTGCCACTGAATGTGTTGCAATACCCATATCGTGAGCTCAAAGTTATATAAATTAGAAACTGACTACCAATGCTTCTTTCTCTGTTTATGCTCTACTTTGACTCAGAGGGTGTACAATTACATTGAGCAAGCTGTCTTACTTAGTAGCAATGTTATTCGTTCTTATCATACATGTGTACTTTATTTAATTATTTTCTTTGTCTATTGAATTTCTATGAAATGGATGGACCGATAGCAAAGCGGGTAGGGCGTTTGCCTTGCATGTGGCCAACTCAGGTTCGATTCCTCCATCCCTCTTGGAGAGCCTGGCAAGCTACTGAGAGTATCCCACCTGCACGGCAGAGCATGGCAAACTCCCTGTGGTGTATTCGATATGCCAAAAACAGTAACATCAAATCTCACAATGGAGATGTTACTGGTGTCTGCTCTAGCAAATCAATGAAAATTGGGAGGACAGTGCCACTCAGTTACAAAGTTGTTCATGATGCGGTTTCAGTCATGTAATGTTATAACACCATGTCCCTTCACCAGTGTACAATTCCTACCACCAATGTCCCCAATTTCCCTCCTGCCACAACTACAACTCCACTGAGCCCTCCTGTGCAGCAGGCACTTTTACTTTTCTTCTTTCTTCTTTCTTATCTGTTTCTGACTCTCTCTCTTTCCTCTCTGTCTCTGTCTCTCTCTGTCTCTCTCTCTTTCTCTCTCTCTCTCCCCCTCTCCCTCTCTCCTTTTGGGCATTATTTTTGTCCAGAATGATCACATACAACTATAATTGTCATAGTGAACTCTACTCTGACCTAATATCCCTCCTTCCCCCTAATCTCATACACACACACTCATGGCAAGCTTCCCATCATGAATTATTTATTCTGGCCTTCAATTCTACTGCCTATGGGTATTAACCACATACTATGTGCTTGTTTTATATCCCACAAGTGAGTGCAGAGTGTACATATTCTTAAGTGAAAATTGTTCTGTAATAGAACTTTTGAAAAAAAATTTTATTAGTGAAACACCATGAGATACAGTTGTAGACTTACAAATTTTTGTGCTTTGGTTTCAGTTATACAATGATCAAGTACCCATCCCTCCACCAGTGCCCATTTTTACAACACTATGGGTCCCAGGATCTCACCATTCTACAAAGAAGTGATCGTTGATGTCAAGAGAGGGGTGCGGCAGGGTGATACCATTTCACCGAAACTCTTCAGTGCCACCCTCGAGAACATCATGCGACGACTGGAATGGGAAGGAATGGGAGTGAAGATAGATGGTCGGCAACTACACCACCTCCGCTTTGCTGATGACATTGTTTTAATAACACCAAACATCAGCCAAGCGGCACAAATGCTGGCCGATTTTGACCGTGAGTGTGGAAAGGTAGGACTACAGCTGAATCTTACGAAGACAATGTTTATGAGAAACAGCCTTGTTCCTGACGCCCCATTTGCTCTCAATGGAATGACCATCTCCGAATGCAACAGCTATGTGTACCTAGGTCGAGAGGTCAACATGAGAAATGACCTGGCACCCGAGCTGCGCAGGAGGAAGAGAGCGGCTTGGAACGCCTTCAAGAACGTCGAAGAAATAGCTAAGAGGACGAAGAACCTCCGGCTCCGGGCACATCTCTTTGATTCCACTGTTCTTCCTGCATTAACATATGCCTCAGAGACCTGGGCCCTACGCAAACAAGATGAGAACGCCATTCAGGTCTCCCAAAGAAGAATAGAAAGAGCTATGCTTGGAATATCACGTTTCACTCAAATGAGAGAACGAATCCGGAGTTCTGACATTCGTCGACGATCAAGGATCAGGGACGCTGTCTCATATGCCAAGGTGTCGAAAATCAGATGGGCTGGTCACGTAATGAGATTTAAAGACGACCGTTGGACTAGAGCTGTTACTGATTGGATTCCACGGGATGTCAAGAGACCGCGTGGCCACCCACCTACCAGATGGTCAGACTTCTTTGTCAAGATCATGAACGAGCGGTTTTCAACCCCTGATCCGCGTGGGACGGGCACAGAGGCCCAGCTCTGGGCAACAAAGCTGAACGGCTCCAATTCCAACAGGTACAGCCCGCCCCCAAGGGCCTGGGTTCCTCTCTGGGCACGCGCAGCTAGAAACAGCCCCGAGACAGCCGGTTTTCAACCCCTGATCCGCGTGGGACGGGCACAGAGGCCCAGCTCTGGGCAACAAAGCTGAACGGCTCCAATTCCAACAGGTACAGCCCGCCCCCAAGGGCCTGGGTTCCTCTCTGGGCACGCGCAGCTAGAAACAGCCCCGAGACAGCCGGTTTTCAACCCCTGATCCGCGTGGGACGGGCACAGAGGCCCAGCTCTGGGCAACAAAGCTGAACGGCTCCAATTCCAACAGGTACAGCCCGCCCCCAAGGGCCTGGGTTCCTCTCTGGGCACGCGCAGCTAGAAACAGCCCCGAGACAGCCGGTTTTCAACCCCTGATCCGCGTGGGACGGGCACAGAGGCCCAGCTCTGGGCAACAAAGCTGAACGGCTCCAATTCCAACAGGTACAGCCCGCCCCCAAGGGCCTGGGTTCCTCTCTGGGCACGCGCAGCTAGAAAGAGCCCCGAGACAGCCAGTTTTCAACCCCTGATCCGCGTGGGACGGGCACAGAGGCCCAGCTCTGGACAACAAAGCTGAACGGCTCCAATTCCAACAGGTACAGCCCGCCCCCAAGGGCCTGGGTTCCTCTCTGGGCACGCGCAGCTAGAAACAGCCCCGAGACAGCCGGTTTTCAACCCCTGAGCCGCGTGGGACGGGCACAGAGGCCCAGCTCTGGGCAATAAAGCTGAACGGCTCCAATTCCAACAGGTACAGCCCGCCCCCAAGGGCCTGGGTTCCTCTCTGGGCACGCGCAGATAGAAACAGCCCCGAGACAGCCGGTTTCCAACCCCTGATCCGCGTGGGACGGGCACAGAGGCCCAGCTCTGGGCAACAAAGCTGAACGGCTCCAATTCCAACAGGTACAGCCCGCCCCCAAGGGCCTGGGTTCCTCTCTGGGCACGCGCTGCTAGAAACAGCCCCGAGACAGCCGGTTTTCAACCCCTGATCCGCGTGGGACGGGCACAGAGGCCCAGCTCTGGGCAACAAAGCTGAACGGCTCCAATTCCAACAGGTACAGCCCGCCCCCAAGGGCCTGGGTTCCTCTCTGGGCACGCGCAGCTAGAAACAGCCCCGAGACAGCCGGTTTTCAACCCCTGATCCGCGTGGGACGGGCACAGAGGCCCAGCTCTGGGCAACAAAGCTGAACGGCTCCAATTCCAACAGGTACAGCCCGCCCCCAAGGGCCTGGGTTCCTCTCTGGGCACGCGCAGCTAGAAACAGCCCCGAGACAGCCGGTTTTCAACCCCTGATCCGCGTGGGACGGGCACAGAGGCCCAGCTCTGGGCAACAAAGCTGAACGGCTCCAATTCCAACAGGTACAGCCCGCCCCCAAGGGCCTGGGTTCCTCTCTGGGCACGCGCTGCTAGAAACAGCCCCGAGACAGCCGGTTTTCAACCCCTGATCCGCGTGGGACGGGCACAGAGGCCCAGCTCTGGGCAACAAAGCTGAACGGCTCCAATTCCAACAGGAACAGCCCGCCCCCAAGGGCCTGGGTTCCTCTCTGGGCACGCGCAGCTAGAAACAGCCCCGAGACAGCCGGTTTTCAACCCCTGATCCGCGTGGGACGGGCACAGAGGCCCAGCTCTGGGCAACAAAGCTGAACGGCTCCAATTCCAACAGGTACAGCCCGCCCCCAAGGGCCTGGGTTCCTCTCTGGGCACGCGCAGCTAGAAACAGCCCCGAGACAGCCGGTTTTCAACCCCTGATCCGCGTGGGACGGGCACAGAGGCCCAGCTCTGGGCAACAAAGCTGAACGGCTCCAATTCCAACAGGTACAGCCCGCCCCCAAGGGCCTGGGTTCCTCTCTGGGCACGCGCAGCTAGAAACAGCCCCGAGACAGCCGGTTTTCAACCCCTGATCCGCGTGGGACGGGCACAGAGGCCCAGCTCTGGACAACAAAGCTGAACGGCTCCAATTCCAACAGGTACAGCCCGCCCCCAAGGGCCTGGGTTCCTCTCTGGGCACGCGCAGCTAGAAACAGCCCCGAGACAGCCGGTTTTCAACCCCTGAGCCGCGTGGGACGGGCACAGAGGCCCAGCTCTGGGCAATAAAGCTGAACGGCTCCAATTCCAACAGGTACAGCCCGCCCCCAAGGGCCTGGGTTCCTCTCTGGGCACGCGCAGCTAGAAACAGCCCCGAGACAGCCGGTTTTCAACCCCTGATCCGCGTGGGACGGGCACAGAGGCCCAGCTCTGGGCAACAAAGCTGAACGGCTCCAATTCCAACAGGTACAGCCCGCCCCCAAGGGCCTGGGTTCCTCTCTGGGCACGCGCAGCTAGAAACAGCCCCGAGACAGCCGGTTTTCAACCCCTGATCCGCGTGGGACGGGCACAGAGGCCCAGCTCTGGGCAACAAAGCTGAACGGCTCCAATTCCAACAGGTACAGCCCGCCCCCAAGGGCCTGGGTTCCTCTCTGGGCACGCGCTGCTAGAAACAGCCCCGAGACAGCCGGTTTTCAACCCCTGATCCGCGTGGGACGGGCACAGAGGCCCAGCTCTGGGCAACAAAGCTGAACGGCTCCAATTCCAACAGGTACAGCCCGCCCCCAAGGGCCTGGGTTCCTCTCTGGGCACGCGCAGCTAGAAACAGCCCCGAGACAGCCGGTTTTCAACCCCTGATCCGCGTGGGACGGGCACAGAGGCCCAGCTCTGGGCAACAAAGCTGAACGGCTCCAATTCCAACAGGTACAGCCCGCCCCCAAGGGCCTGGGTTCCTCTCTGGGCACGCGCAGCTAGAAACAGCCCCGAGACAGCCGGTTTTCAACCCCTGATCCGCGTGGGACGGGCACAGAGGCCCAGCTCTGGGCAACAAAGCTGAACGGCTCCAATTCCAACAGGTACAGCCCGCCCCCAAGGGCCTGGGTTCCTCTCTGAGCACGCGCTGCTAGAAACAGCCCCGAGACAGCCGGTTTTCAACCCCTGATCCGCGTGGGACGGGCACAGAGGCCCAGCTCTGGGCAACAAAGCTGAACGGCTCCAATTCCAACAGGTACAGCCCGCCCCCAAGGGCCTGGGTTCCTCTCTGGGCACGCGCAGCTAGAAACAGCCCCGAGACAGCCGGTTTTCAACCCCTGATCCGCGTGGGACGGGCACAGAGGCCCAGCTCTGGGCAACAAAGCTGAACGGCTCCAATTCCAACAGGTACAGCCCGCCCCCAAGGGCCTGGGTTCCTCTCTGGGCACGCGCAGCTAGAAACAGCCCCGAGACAGCCGGTTTTCAACCCCTGAGCCGCGTGGGACGGGCACAGAGGCCCAGCTCTGGGCAACAAAGCTGAACGGCTCCAATTCCAACAGGTACAGCCCGCCCCCAAGGGCCTGGGTTCCTCTCTGGGCACGCGCAGCTAGAAACAGCCCCGAGACAGCCGGTTTTCAACCCCTGATCCGCGTGGGACGGGCACAGAGGCCCAGCTCTGCGCAACAAAGCTGAACGGCTCCAATTCCAACAGGTACAGCCCGCCCCCAAGGGCCTGGGTTCCTCTCTGGGCACGCGCAGCTAGAAACAGCCCCGAGACAGCCGGTTTTCAACCCCTGATCCGCGTGGGACGGGCACAGAGGCCCAGCTCTGGGCAACAAAGCTGAACGGCTCCAATTCCAACAGGTACAGCCCGCCCCCAAGGGCCTGGGTTCCTCTCTGGGCACGCGCAGCTAGAAACAGCCCCGAGACAGCCGGTTTTCAACCCCTGATCCGCGTGGGACGGGCACAGAGGCCCAGCTCTGGGCAACAAAGCTGAACGGCTCCAATTCCAACAGGTACAGCCCGCCCCCAAGGGCCTGGGTTCCTCTCTGGGCACGCGCAGCTAGAAACAGCCCCGAGACAGCCGGTTTTCAACCCCTGATCCGCGTGGGACGGGCACAGAGGCCCAGCTCTGGGCAACAAAGCTGAACGGCTCCAATTCCAAACAGGAGACATTCCCAACTCCTCGCCCAGTGCCAGGGACTATTTCCGGAGCCGCGGCCGCTAATGCGGCCGCGAAATATTTTCCCACTACATATGCCATAGGAACCATAAGCTTACTTCTTAGATGGAAACTTCTCTATTTTAGCTCAGCCACTAGAAATACAGTTGCCAATAACTCATAAGCCTATCTTAACTCACACTGCATATCAAGCAGAATAGTAACACTGAACGTGAAGGACTAAACCACACCTCTCACAATGGTAAAGCAACGCAAAAGCCCACCAAACATTCATATTGAAGAGTCTAGCCCAGATGACACCAACAGTACTGTAGTGTTAGACAACCTCTCTGACAAGGAATTCAGAAGGGAGCTACTTAGGATGCTTAGGGAATTAAAAGAAACAATGGAAAGCAATGCCAATAGAAGACAAGAGGATCTGAAGGCAGAAATGAGGAAAATGCAATCAGAAATGTCAGACCTGAAAAATCTCGTAGGCGAATTGAAAAGCTCAGTGGAAGGCCTCAGCAGCAGAGTAACAGCGGCTGAGAACAGAATCAGTGAGCTCGAAGATGAAGTTCAGAGACTCTCCCGAAAAGAGCAGAAAATGGAAAAGAGACTCACAATTCGGGAACAGATGGCAAGAGAAGATCGTGATGAAGCCAAGAGGGGTAACATAAGAATTATTGGAGTCCCAGAGGGACAGGAAGAAAACCTCGATGAAGAAGAAACTGTCAAAGACATCATTGCTACAACATTTCCAGAGCTGAAGAAAACTTGTGACCACATTCAGGAGGCCCGAAGGGTACCAGCTAGAAGAAATCCGAATAAAAATACCCCAAGACACATTCTGATCAAAATGACCAAAACCTTAGACAGAGACAAAATTCTGAAAGCAGCAAGATCGAAGAAAGAAATCTCTTACAAAGGAGCATCCTTAAAATTCACAGCTGATTTTTCTGATGAAACCCTCATGGCCCGAAAACAGTGGTGGGACATAGTAAAAAAACTCAATGAAATAAATGCCTCCCCCAAAATACTTTTCCCAGCAAGACTCTCATTCATAATAGAAGGAACAACACACAGTTTCACAGACAAACAACAGCTCAGGAACTTCATAGACTCAAAACCATGGTTACAAGAACAACTAAATGGGCTACTTTAAGGCAAGAAAGGCCCCTCAAATACACCCAATTTTAACATAACAATGGGACAAAATCCCATAACAATAATCTCTCTCAATGTCAATGGGCTAAACGCACCAATTAAAAGACATAGAGTGGCAGGATGGATTAGAAAATTGAACCCAACATTCTGCTGCCTGCAAGAAACGCATCTCAATAGTCAAAGCAAACACAGACTCAGAGTCAAAGGCTGGAAAACAATCCTACAGTCAAACAGCTCCCATAAAAAAGCTGGGGTAGCCATCCTTATATCAGACCACATTGATTTCAGAGTGAGGAAGGTCATAAGAGACAGTGAAGGCCATTACTTATTGATCAGAGGATCTGTACAACAGGAAGAACTTACAATAATAAATGTATATGCACCTAATGAGAGACCAGCAAAGTACTTAAAACAACTACTCATAGATTTGGAAAAAGACATCAATAGCAACACAATACTAGTGGGAGACTTCAACACTGCTTTGTCACCTCTTGATAGATCAACCAGACTCAAGCTTAGCAAGGACATACTTCATTTGAGGGAAACAATGGAAGAAAGGGACTTAGTAGATATATACAGGACACTTCATCCACAAAAAGCTGAATACACATTCTTCTCAAGCGTACATGGAACATTCTCCAAGATAGACCACATGCTGAGCCACAAAACATGCCTCCATAAAATTAAGAAGGTAGAGATTGTATCAACAATCTTCTCAGACCATAATGCGCTGAAATTAGAAGTAAATCACACACAAAAACAGAAAACTAAATCAAACACCTGGAAATTAAACAGTGCACTATTGAACAACGAGTGGATTAGACAGGAAATCAAAGAGGAAATCAAAAGATTCCTAGAAACGAATGAAAATGAGAACACGAGTTACCAAAACTTATGGGACACAGCAAAGGCTGTGTTAAGAGGAAAGTTTATAGCTCTACAAGCATTCCTCAGGAAGGAGGAGCGAGCACACATAAGTAACCTAACGTCACAGCTTAAGAGCTTGGAGAAGGACCAAAAAAAGGAGCACAACCCGAACAGGAGAAAGGAAATAATAAAACTCAGAGCAGAGATTAACGAGATGGAAACCCAAAAAACAATCCGAAAGATCAATGAAACCAAGAGCTGGTTCTTTGAGAAAATTAACAAGATCGATAAGCCTCTAGCAAAACTCACAAAGAAAGAGAGAGAGAAAACCCTAATAAACCGAATCAGAAATGAAAAGGGGGTCATTACAACAGAAACCACAGAAATTCAGAGGATCCTCAGGGAGTACTTTGAGAAGCTTTATGCCACGGAACATCAAAACCTCGAGGAAATGGATAAATTCCTAGACTCCTACAGACTCCCAAGGCTGAACCAAGAAGACCTGGAATACCTGAACAGACCTATCACCATCAAGGAAATTGAAATGGTAATAAAAAGTCTCCCCAAGCACAAAAGTCCTGGCCCGGATGGATTCACTAGTGAATTCTTCCAAATCTTTAAAGAGGACTTACTCCCAATGCTCTTTAAGCTTTTCCACGAAATTGAAATATCAAAAACACTTCCAAACAGTTTCTACGAAGCAAATATCACACTGATACCAAAAGCAGACAGAGATACCACAAAGAAAGAGAATTACAGGCCGATATCCCTGATGAACACAGATGCAAAGATCCTCAACAAACTACTAGCAAATAGAATCCAACTACTCATCAAAAAGATCATACACCATGACCAAGTAGGATTCATCCCAGGGATGCAAGGATGGTTCAACATTCGGAAATCAATCAACATAATCCACCATATCAACAAAAGAAAAGATAAAAAGCATATGATCATATCAATAGATGCAGAGAAAGCATTTGATAAGATCCAGCACCCCTTTATGATGAAAACCCTAGCCAAAATGGGTATAGAGGGGACCTTCCTCAACATAATTAAAGCCATCTACCACAAGCCTACAGCAAGCATCATCCTCAATGGGGAAAAACTGAGAGCCTTCCCTCTAAGATCAGGGACGAGACAGGGATGCCCATTCTCTCCACTGTTGTTCAATATAGTACTGGAAGTACTTGCAATAGCGATTAGGCAGGAAAAAGATATTAAGGGCATTCAGGTAGGAAAGGAAGAAATCAAGCTCTCACTATTCGCAGATGATATGATACTCTACTTAGAGAACCCAATAACTTCCACCAAAAAACTCTTAGAAACAATAGACTCGTATAGTAAACTTGCAGGTTATAAAATCAATACCCAAAAGTCCATGGCTTTCCTATACGCAAACAGTGAGAGAGAAGAAAGCAACATGAAAAAAACAATCCCATTCACAATTGTGCCCCAGAAAATCAAGTACCTAGGAATCAGCTTAACTAAGGAAGTAAAGGACCTGTACAAAGAAAACTACAAAACGCTACTTCAGGAAATAAAAGAGGACATGAGGAAATGGAAAGATATCCCCTGCTCATGGGTCGGGAGACTTAACATTGTCAAAATGGCAATACTACCGAAACCATTGTATAAATTCAATGCAATCCCTATAAGGATACCCATGACATTCTTCAAAGAAATGGAGCAAACACTCTTGAAATTTATATGGAACAATAAGCCCCCACGAATAGCTAAAGCAATTCTTGGGAAAAAGAAAATGGGAGGAATCAACCTCCCGAACTTCAAACTGTACTACAAAGCAGTAATAATTAAAACAGCATGGTACTGGAACAAAGGCAGAACTGCAGACCAATGGAACAGGGTTGAATACACTGACATCTCTCCTCAATCATATGCTCATCTAATCTTTGATAAAGGTGCAAGTAATGTGAAGTGGAGTAAGGAAAGCCTCTTTAATAAATTGTGTTGGCATCACTGGACGGCTACATGCAAAAAAATAGGCTCAGAACTCTGCCTAACACCATGTACAAAAGTAAGATCAAAATGGATTAAAGACCTCAACATCAGACCAGAAACCATAAGGTACATTGAAGATAAAGTTGGCAAAACCCTCCATGACATTGAAGCTAATGGTATCTTCAAAGATGCCACGCCACTGGCCGAGCAAGTGAAAACAGAGATAGATAAATGGGACTATCTTAAACTAAGAAGCTTCTGCACCTCCAAAGAAACAGTGACCAAAATACAAAGACAGTCTACAGAATGGGAAAGGATATTCACCGAATACACATCTGACAAGGGGTTGATATCCAGGATATACAAAATACTGGTTAAACTCCACAAGAAGAAAACATCCAACCCCATCCAAAAATGGGGCAATGAAATGAACAGAAACTTTCTCAAAGAAGAAATCCGAATGGCAAAAAAGCACATGAGAAAATGCTCTACATCATTAATCATCAGGGAGATGCAGATCAAAACCACAATGAGATACCATCTCACACCTCAGAGACTGGCCCACATTCAAAAGAACAAAAGCAACCGATGCTGGCGTGGATGTGGCGAGAAAGGGACACTCCTTCACTGTTGGTGGGAATGTCCACTGGTTCAGCCCTTCTGGAAAACAGTATGGACGATTCTCAAAAAATTAGAAATTGAGCTCCCATTTGACCCAGCAATACCACTCCTGGGAATATATCCCAGAGAGGCAAAAATGTATAGTCGAAGTGACATCTGCACTTGTTTGTTCATTGCAGCCCTCTTTACAATAGCCAGAAACTGGAAGAAACCTGAATGCCCAAGAACAGATGACTGGTTAAAGAAACTTTGGTACATCTACACAATGGAGTACTATGTAGCTCTTAGAAAAGATGAAGTCATGAAATTTACATACAAGTGGTACAATATGGAAAGTATCATGCTAAGCGAAATGAGTCAGAAAGAGAGGGATAGACATAGAAAGATTGCATTCATCTGGGGGATATAAAGTAACAAAGTATGAGATTAATACCCAAGAATAGCTGAGATCAGCACCAGGAGGATTACTCCATAACTTAGAGGCCAGCCGGGTATCCTAGAGGAAAGGGCTATTCAGATAGAGAAGGGAGCACCAAATAAAGGATGTTTGGAGGATCCTCCCAGGAGGGGAGATGCATGTCGAAAGTAGACTATGGACTGAACATGTTTGCCACTCAATGCCTCTTTTGCAGACCACAACACCCAAAAGGAGAGAGAGAACACAGGGGATTGCCCTGCCACAGAGACGGGGGGATGGGGGGATGGGGGTGGGAGGGATATTATCCATGGTGGTAGAAAATGGGCACTGGTGGAGGGATGGGTATCTGATCATTGTATAATTGAAACCAAAGCACAAAAAATTGTAAATCTACAACTTTAAAAAAAATAAAATAAAGGGGAAAAAAAAAAAAAAAAAAAAAAAAAAAAAAAAAGATCATGAACGATCGGTTTGAGGCCCTCCATGTTCCCGGAGCGAAGAGATGCCATTGGGCTACACTAGCACGCGACAGGGACAAATGGAGACGTTACTGGCGCCCGCTCGAGCAAATCGACGACTAACGGGAAGTTAAGTGATTAAGTGATTAAGTGATGGGTCCCAATATCCCTCCCATGCCCCATACCCTCCCATCCCACCCTGCCTCTGTGGCAGGGCATTCCATTTTGTTCTCTCCTTTTGGGTGTTGTGGTTTGCAAAAGAAGCATTGAGTGGCAATCATGTTTGGTCTATAGTCTACTTTCAGCATGCTTCTCCCATCCAGGGAGGATCCTCCCAACACCCTTGACTTGGTGCTCCTTTCTCTCTCTGAGCTGCCTTTTCCCCTAGCATATGTGGCTTGCCTCCAAGCCATGGAGCAAAATTCCTGCTCGGCCATTCTTTGGTTTTAGTCTCCTATTTTGTTACTTTATGTTCCTCAGATGAATGCAATCTTCCTATGTCTGTCCCTCTCTTTCTGACTCATTTAGCTTAGCATGATACTTTCCATGTAGTACCACTTGTGTGTAAATTTCATGACTTCATCTTTTCTAACAGCTACATATTACTCTATTGTGTAAATGTAACAAAGTTTCTTTAACCAGTCATCTGTTCTCTGGCACTCAGGTTTTTTCCAGATTCTGGTTATTGTAAACGGTGCTGCAATGAACAAACAAGTGCAGATGTCACTTCGACTATACATTTTTGCCTCTCTGGGATATGTTCCCAAGAGTTGTATTGCTGGGTCAAATGGGAGCTCAATTTCTAATTTTTTGAGAATCGTCGATACTGTTTTCCAAAAGGGCTGAGCCAGTTGGCGTTCCCACCAGCAGTGAAGGAAAGTCCCTTTCTCACCACATACGCGCCAGTACCGGTTGCTTTTGTTCTTTTGGATGTGGGCCAGTCTCTGTGGTGTGAAATATCTCATTGTGGTTTTGATCTGCATCTCCCTGATGATTAATGATGTGGATCATTTTCTCATGTGCCTTTTATTTTATTTTTTTTTGGCTTTGAAATCATTTTTTAACATTTTTTAAAAATGTTTTTAATAGTAAAACATCATGAGGTACAGTTGCAGACTTACACATTTTTGTGCTTGGGTTTCAATTATACAATGATCAAACACCCATCCCTCCACCAGTGACATTTCCCACCACTACGGATCCCAGTATCCCTCCAACTCCCCATCCGCCCCCATCCCCCCCATCTCATGTGCCTTTTAGCCATTTGGATTTCTTCTTTGAGAAAATTTCTGTTCATTTCGTAGACCCATTTTTTGATGGGGTTGGAAGATTTTTCTTATGGAGTTCAACCAGTACCCTGTATATCCTTGGAACTTTTTGTATTATTTATTTCTCTGTCCTGAGCTTGTATTTACTCTTGTGGGTCACAATAATCTGTCCTAGGATCTGGGATTAACTGCTTTGGTCCTGACCCTATTCTCCCGACATTTTCACAAGACACTTCAAGGGAGATAGATTGGGTATTGTTTCATCATTTTCATGCTCTAATGAAAAGTTGTTATGTCCTAAGGAGAAATCACTAATAGAAATTATGTATGCAGAGTATTCCTGTCATAAAATTAAATCTACTGAATAAAAGTCCAAAGAACACTTTACAGTCTATGTGTGCAAAAGGGGCAGGCTGGTGGTTTGGAGAGTTGGAAGGCAGTGGGAAGGAAACTAGCGACATTGGACATTGGTGGTTGAAAATGTACAGCAGTGGAAGAGATGGGTGTTGTTATGTTATATGGCTGAAACCCAATCATGAAAATCTTATAACTGTGTATCTCATGTTACTTCAATAAACAAATATTAAAAGTATTTTGATCTCCTAAACAACCTGATAAATTGGTATGGATATTAATATTTTGTATTTTAGAAACAGGTTCTTCTTATGGACTAAGTTATACAATGCTGCATTCTCTTAGTGAACACTAAAAAGAACAAGAATATAGTATTGTGCTCAGTCCAAAAACCAATAGCACATTATTGACACCTTGACATTTCTTATATATTAGTATGTATAAGTAAGAGTAAGCCCAGTACCACTAAAGTTTTTGAAAAGGGTCAAGGGGCAGATGGAGTGATAATACAGGGGTTAAGGTGCTTGCCTTGTTAGAACATAACTGGTCTGATCCTGCCTATGTTTCCCCAAGTACAGCCAGAAACCAACCCTGAGCATAGAGCCAGGAGTCAGTCCTGAGAACCTCTGGGGTTGGTCCCTAAATCTCAACCTCAGTGGAAGAGTCACCGGGTCAAATGAATGTCAGTGAGACAGAGCACATGCTTTATGAGGATTCTCAGTTTGATCTCCAGAACCATATTTTTCTCTGAGTGGCAACAGATATGATACTGGTATTCCTGAACATGGCCAGGAATGGACCCAGTGGCCCACAGCACTGCAGGGCCGTAGCACTGAACAGTCAGGCCTCTGGGTCTTGTATCATATGGAGTGTCCCCTGGATCACATGACACTGGTAGGAAAACACTCTTGGAAAAAAGAGACAGAGAAATGTTATAATATCTAATAAAAAAGAAATTGTGCAAGCAATCTTAAATTATGTATTACCAATATCAAACTTTTAATTATTTTTCATATTACTTTTTTCTATTTTAGGAGCACACTTTTAAGGTTAAACAACTTTCTATCTTAAAAGTAGTAATCAATTATCTTCTTGCTCTACAAGGTCAGTATATTACTTTGTCAGAATATATCACTGTATCACTGTTATCCCATTGTTCATTGATTTACTCGAGCATGCACCAGTAATGTCTCCATTTGTCCCAGCCCTGATATTTTAGCAGCCTCTCCTTACTCATCTTTCCCAATGCTGTATTGGAGGCTCTTTCAGGGTCAGGGAAATGAGACCCGTTATTGTTACTGTTTTTGGCATATCGAATATACCAAAGGTAGCTTGCCAGGCTTTGCTGTGCAAACAAAAACATACCACAGTATAAAAAGTAACCATTCGACTTATCACTGCTTGGTTGAGTTTAAAATTTGTGTTTAAAAGGTCCAAGATGACTGCAGTTTTAAAAAAACGGGCAGGTGGAAAGTTGCAAACTTCATGTGCCTCTGGATATCAAGATTTGCTTTTATACAATAGCCACAGTTAAAAACACATTGCTGGTAATACACAATTATACTTTATTAAGGGCATAAACCAGCAATAAACAATAAAGCCTATACAACTTGTACTTCTACTTAACTGTTGACTAGTATAGGTAACATGAGATAAATGAAAAGTTCCTATGGTTTAAATGAACTCCTAAAACTTTGATCTTTTTACAAATCTGAGTAGTGGTGTTTTTTTCCTCTTTCCTTCTTAGTCAAGACCTGCAGTGTTATAAACCTGCCTCACAGAATACATCACTTGATCACTTGACTTCCCGTTAATTGTCGATTTGCTCGAGCAGGCTCCAGTAACGTCTCCATTTGTCCCTGTTGCATGCGAGTGTCGCCAAATGGCGTCTGTTCGCTCTAGGAACACGAAGAGCCTCAAACCGATCGTTCATGATCTTGATGAAGAAATCTGACCATCTGGTAGGTGGATGGCCACGCGGTCTTTTGACAGCCCGTGGAATGCAGTCGGTAAGAGCTCTAGTCCAGCAGTCATCTTTAAATCTCATTAGGTGACCAGCCCATCTGATTTTTGTCACATTGGCAAACGAGACAGAGTCCCTGATTCTTGATGGTCGACGGATGTCGAAACTCCGGATTCTTTCTCTCATTTGAGTGAAACATGATATTCCAAGCATAGCTCTTTCAATTCCTCTTTGGGAGACCTGAATAACGTTCTCATCCTGTTTGCGTAGGACCCAGGTCTCTGAGGCATATGTTAATGCAGGAAGAACAGTGGAATCAAAGAGATGTGCCTAGAGCCGGAGGTTCTTCGTCCTCTTAGCTATTTCTTCGACGCTCTTGAAGGCGTTCCAAGCCGCTCTCTTCCTCCTAGGCAGCTCGGGTGCCAGGTCATTTGTCATGTTGACTTCTCAACCTAGGTACACATAGCTGTTGCATTCGGAGATGGTCGTCCATTGAGAGTGAATGGGGCGTCAGGAACGAGGCTGTTTCTCATAAACATTCTCTCCGTAAGATTCAGCTGTAGTCCGACCTTTCCACACTCACGGTCAAAATCGGCCAGCATTTGTGCCGCTTGGCTGATGTTTGGTGTTATTAAAACAATGTCATCAGCAAAGCGGAGGTGGTGTAGTTGCCGACCATCTATCTTCACTCCCATTCCTTCCCATTCCAGTCGTCGCATGATGTTCTCTAGGGTGGCACTGAAGAGTTTCGGTGAAATGGTATCACCCTGCCACACCCCTCTCTTGACATCAACGATCACTTCTTTGTAGAATGGTGAGATCCTGGTAGTGAATCTGGAATACAGCTCATGGAAGATCTTGATGTATTGAGCTTGAATGCCCTGATTGGCTAGGGCTTCAATGACCGCTTCCGTCTCAACAGAATCAAAAGCCTTCTTTAAATCAGTGAACGTTAGACAGAGCAGCATCTTGAACTCCCAAGAAACCTCAATGAGCTTGGTTATCATGTGGATATGGTTGATGGTGCTGAATACTTTGCAGAACCTGGCTTGCTCACATGGTTGTCCTTCATCTAGTGTTCTGCCAATCCTATTTAGGATGGTTAAACAACTTTCAACCTCCACTACCTCAAGTGAACAACTTGTAGATGACAGACAAGAGGCAGATCGGGCGATAGTTGCCAATGTCATGGATGTCTCCCTTCTTGAACAGTAGTACGGTCCTGCTGGGTTTCCACTGGGACGGAACCTTGCATTCAGACAGGTAGCGTGTGAAGAGCTGAGCCAGTGTATTGATGAGTACTGACGGCAGGTTCTTCAGGTGTTCAGGTCTGACCTTGTCTTGGCTGGGTGCTGTTCGTTTCTTTACTGACGAAATGGCAGGTTGGGTTTTGGAAGAGAGAACATTGGGAACAACATATCCATCCTGTGGTATTTGGTATGTCAGCAGGTGGACATGGCTATTGAAGAGATTTGAGAAGAAGTCCTGGATAATATTCTTCAATGCTCTTCTGGAAGATGTGATAAATCCATCAGGACATCAGAGGGCAGTCATCTTGGTCATGTAGTTGGCGAAGGACAGGCGGGCATTACGAATACTTTTCCTGGCTTCTGCCATATCTACAAGCACTTCTGCTCTTCTCTCTTTGAGGTATTCCTTGATTGCATATCTGCAGTGCTTTGTGAGCTCAGATGTTCGCTTGCGGTTGCCTGAGGCATGCGCCAAACCATGTTGGTGAATAAGTTCAAGAGTTTTCGAAGACAGGCTTTTTTTTGTGGGTATTTCTCTCTTGGCGTTCCTCACACAATCATGGAGGTGCTGAACCAGTTGATCATATTCTTCGTCAATGTTGTCAACCTCCACTACCTCCACTCCCCAGGGGCCACCATGCTCCAGGACGCTTTCTGGACGCCACTCGGGCTGAGATTCATGCACTACTGAAGCCCCAAAGAACAGGATAAACGGAACTCTGAGAGCTTGGACTCCAGGCTCAACTCCAGGAACAGAGATTTTCTACTTGCTTACACCAACCACAGGTGACAAAGGTATTGAAATCAGGAGCCTACCTGCCCTGTCTGCTTCCACCAACAACCAGAGCCCCAGGGATTGGATTGCGCACAGAAGACCCACCCTACCCCTACTGGTACCAAATAAATACCTCACCGGCAGACCTCCACTACCTCCACTACCTCCACTACCCAGCCGCTTCCATGCTCCAGGACGCTTTCCGGACGCTCCAGCCAAGACACATTATAAGAAACTAAATACCCGTCTTCCAGAATTACTGTACCATATTTGATAGTTTTCAAATACAGTTTGAACCATGGTAACACCTACAAGGGTGATTAGAGGCCTCCCCAAAAGCCTCTGTTTCTCTCGGAGAGCCTGGCAAGCTACTGAGAGTATTCCGCCCGCATGGGAGAGCCTCCCAAACTATCCGTTGTATATTCGATATGCCAAAACCAGTAATTACAATGGTTCTCAATCTCCTTACCCTGAAGGCGTCACCAATATGGCAGCATTGAGGATGAGAAAGGAGAGCCGATAAAATCTCAAGGCCAAACTAGGCGGCCACAACGAAGGAAGACAAAAATGATTGTCTGTACTTTCAATGCACATACACTATCATCAGATGGATCCATCGAGGACCTGATGGTACAAGCGCTAAAGATCAAGTGCGACATCATTGGTCTGACCGAGACAAGAAGGCACCAATCTCATCACACCGTTTTCGACACTGGAGAAGAATTGATCCTTGGAACATGCGATAAAAGAGGTCTCAGAGGCATGGGTGTCCATGTCAACACGAACCTGACCATGAGCATTGATTCATTCGAATGCCTAATAAACCGGATTGGACATTTTTAAATACAAATGTATATAAAGCTTTCTTAATAAAAACAGAAATGTTGAGTCTTTGCAGATGGATAATATAGCTTTTTATGATTGTTGGTAACTGACTGTATAGTCATGGCTGTTAGAATCATGACACAGAAAGCCTGAGTGCTGAAGGTGGTAGTGCTAGCATTTCCAAAGAGTTCAGGCATTTATTGTATTCTCTAAAAATGCCTAAAATAATTGGAAGCACTGCCTTCTAATCTTCCATTTCAACACTGCTTTGGGAGTTGGATTTAGGATAAAAGTAGTTTGTTGTTTCTCCCTGGCCACAGGGAATTGGGTTATGCCATTCAAAGTTCTCCAGAGGCACCCCCATTCCTCTCTGTTTATCTTTTACCTCTTCGTGGTGCTCTGCTTCCACAATAGTCAATCACCTTTCTCCCCAAATCAGATTCTGTTGACTTGTAAAGTCAGATCCTTCTAAGGAGTCTAGGTTTGTATTTGTCAGTGAAACATTGCTTTTCTCTTACCGTTATGTCATTAACCTGTAGTAAGCATAGTTTACTTCAGAGCAATGTCCTTTTTATATAGACAGAGAAAGACAGTTAATACTATTCTTTTGTAACTTTGGAGTTAACTGACTTCGAATAATATTCACTTCTGGATATCTGTTTTCTAAACTTAAGCCTCAGTTGCCCTTAGTGCTTATTGTCCCAAAAGCATATTCCTGATAAGGGACTGGATGGATCCAGGGCAAGCTGTGAGCTACCCTGACCTTGACGTGGGTCAGGCAAAGCACCATAATACTTAACTCTAAGTTAAAATCACAGTCATGCGGCCGCGCGACATCTCTCTATATACAAAGTGATCAATGAGAAGTAAAGCACCCAATCTTTCTCCCTGAAAATCAGAGTTAAGTTTGGAGCATGGCCACAGCCCCAGAAACACAAGGACTTAATGCAGAAACCAGCAGCTTAGAGCAGAAAAGTGAACGGACGATGAGTTAACCCAGGCCATCATTTCTGCCCAGAGGGGAAAAGGGTGTTGCCCCATTCGCCCTCTCTTCTCTGGAAAGAAGGATGGCGGCCGCATGGGAGCCTTGTGGACAGCAGGTATGAGCCGGGGGTGTGGGGGCGACTAAAACCTCATGGGAAGGGGGGCGTTCCGGTCCGTCCTTCACGCCCTACCGAGGTCACCAGTTGCCCCCCACGAGCGGCTCTCCAGCACGGCCACAGCCCCAGAAGCACAAGGGCTTAATGCAGAACCCAGCAGCTTGGAGCAGAAAAGTGAAAGGACTATGCGTTAATCCAGGCAATCATTTCTGCCCAGAGGGGAAAGGGTGTTGCCCCATTCGCCCTCCTCCCTCTGGAAAGAAAGATGGCAGCCACATGGGGGCCTTGTGGACAGCAGCTATGAGCCGGGGGTGTGGGGGCGACTAAAACCTCATGGGAAGGGGGGCGTTCTGGTCCGTCCTTCACGCCCTACCGAGGTCACCAGTTGCCCCCCACGAGCGGCTCTCCAGCACAGCCACGGCCCCAGAAGCACAAGGACTTAATGCAGAACCCAGCAGCTTGGAGCAGAAAAGTGAACGGACTCTGCATTGATCCAGGTCATCAAGTCTGCCGGAGGGGAAAGGGTGTTGCCCCATTCGCCCTCTCCTCTCTGAAAAGAAAGATGGCGGCCACATGGGAGCCTTGTGGATAGCAGGTATGAGCCGGGAGTGTGGGGGCGACTAAAACCTCATGGGAAGGGGGGCGTTTTGGTCCGCCCTTCACGCCCTACCGAGGCCACCAGTTGCCCCCACGAGCGGCTCTCCAGCACGGCTACAGCCGCAGAAGCACAACGACCTAATGCAGAACCCAGCAGCTTGGAGCAGAAAAGTGAAAGGACTATGCGTTAATCCAGGCAATCATTTCTGCCCAGAGGGGAAAGGGTGTTGCTCCCTTCCGCCCTCCTCCCTCTGGAAAGAAAGATGGCGGCCACATGGGAGCCTTGTGGACAGCAGGTATGAGCCGGGGTTGTGGGGGCGACTAAAACCTCATGGGAAGGGGGGGCGTTCCAGTCCGTCCTTCACGCCCTCTGGAAAGAAAGATGGCGGCCACATGGGAGCCTTGTGGACAGCAGGTATGAGCCGGGAGTGTGGGGGCGACTAAAACCTCATGGGAAGGGGGGCGTTTCGGTCCGCCCTTCACGCCCTACCGAGGCCACCGGTTGCCCCCCGCGAGCGGCTCTCCAGCACGGCCAGGACTCCAGAACACAGAAACCAATTTCTTAACTATCTGACTTTCAGTAGAAATACTTCCAGGGTCAATAGGTAAAAGAGCAGAAATCCAAAACCAACATTTAATTCTTGAACCCAGCCGTAGAAAGCAAATCACTTCACAATGCTTTTTCAGCATGTCTGATTGGGGGGGGGGGTAAACTCTAAATAATAGTGGTGAATCTTTTATTGAAACAATGAATCTAATCAAAGCAGATAGAGTGTTAACTAGAATTCATCTGCTTCACAGGGACGGGGAGGGGTGGGGGTGGGGTTTTATTGGGGTTCTTCATGGTAAAAAATAAGTATTGGTAAAGGGAAATGTGTTTGATATTTGCATGACTGAGACCTAAGCCTGAAAGCTTTGTAACCTTTCCCACGGTGATTCAATAAATAAATTAAAAAAAAAAATCACAGTCATGGACAAGTTCTCTCATGATTCAAAGAACAACCACTGGATTAGGATCCTGCTAGGGTTAGGAAAGACAATGTTGGCCTGAGCACTGTAGTCTGGGATCTAAATTGAGATGTCCCCAGGAGAGTCCCCCTGCAAGCTTAAAGTATCTTTTAATGTGTCCATACAAAATGACTACTATTATTAAGAAGTAGAATTAAGATGAATGTTGAAATGGTTGTTGGACTAAGGAAAGGAGAAGCACACCCCTAGATGGTATTTCCCCTTGAGCAGATCTCTTAGCTGCAGGAGATCTTTGTCTTATCAGAAGGAAGGGCTTTCATGTTGATTGCGCTATTGATTGTGCTTTCATATTTTGATTGTGCTATTTAGGTGTATTTGGTGTATTTGCTACCCCAAATGCTTGAAGGTTTGTCAGGAGACCAAGACTATGAAAAGCATCCTGCAGAGACTAGCATGGGGGCTGGGAATAAGGGAGTGAGACTGGAACATGTTCATGTGGAAAATGGAATAAAGTGCAACTGATCACTAACCACCCTGGCTCTCTTTTCCTCCTTCGTCCATCTATTGCCACTGGCAGTCCAGTGTGTGAAAAGTGACCTGAGACCACTGAATGCAGGCAACAATAGAATAAAGAACTTTTGAATTTATTTTTTGAACATACAGTTGAATGACATGCAAACGCAATCATTATCTTGGACCCTGTTCTCTACACTTTAAATAGGTTGATGATTTTGTTTCACGATGATTCCATTCATGTTCAGTATGTGACATTTTAGGTAAAATTGATAGTAACTTGGGACACCTAAAGAGGTTATTTACCTTTCGATAATGGCAATAAAGTATAGAGTAGGTATATAAAGAATTTGCATACAAAACACTCTACTATTTATTTAGATACTGGATTTTCTAACAGAAAAATTATAAAAATCACAGTTAAATAAATAAACATTCTGTCTACGAACCTGTCTAGGATACCTTCCCAGCACCAATATTTCCAATTTACCCAACCATCAATCATCTGGGATATACTTGATGTTACATTCCTCGATATCACTCTAAAATTTTCTTACTATCAAAATATAGCTCAGAAACATTGTACACAGTAACAATACTCTTCCAGCAAGCCTTTGGAGTATAGAATGCCATGACACACTTCCTTAAATTAGTAAAAGTTGAGTAGAAAACTCTGTTGAGAGGTAAGTGTTAGGTAACCGTGCTGATACCCAGATGAGTCTATAAACAAAAGTCAGTAGTGGGTTTTGCGCTTTAGGAGAAAATCGAGGAGACAGAAAGATTTAACTTTAGCATTGATAGGATTCCTCCCTATGTTACATAGAATATTTCTTCCCACTGTCAAATGTGCCCAAGATTAGGGAAGAAGAGTTTCCTCTGTGAGTTCAAATTGAACATCCACATCTAGAGATCAGTACAGATTGGAATAGAACCCTGGAAAAGGGAATATGACCCCGCCCCCCAAATGGATAAAATGTAAGTATAATATGACAGATTACTTCCATGATTCCAAAAAAGGTATAATTATCTCTGAGGACAGTCAGCCCTGTAAAGAGTCGAGACTGATTAGTCTAGTCTGTTGTTTCAGGTACGTCTTCTTTCACCATTTCTGTTCACCTTTGTGGGTCCCATGAGTTTGATGGATATAAATCCCTCTGGAATGATCTTATCCATACTGTTGACAAAAGTTACTTTACAAAAATGGAATTTTGAGGACAAATTCTAATTTGGAGTAAATGTCTCAAAATGGTAGATTTAGGCTTCAATGGGAAGATACATTAAGATGTTTGTCACTTGAGACTACATTTAGTCAAGCATGAATGTAGATAAGGAGGAACACTGTTTGGCTGCACCAGGATGAGCTATCAGTAATTCTAGACATTTACTGATGAACAGTGTGAGGAATTGGAGGCAAATTCTCATAGATGTAGAAAACCAGAAGGCTAAAAACAAATAATCGGTGATTCATTTATTTCACCGTGTTTAAATAATACTAAAAACCATATTATTACATGTAATTTGATTTTTTAAAAAGAAATAATGAATTCCTATGTGGCAAGAAAAAAATCTTTGTAATCTGCATGTTACTTTTACATACCTAAGCTCTACAATGGAACATAGTCAAAAAATAAAATCATTTTCTTACCTTCTATTTTATGTTTTGCTTTTCTATGGCCAATGTCAATGTCTTACATTCATCATCACTTCCCTTAATTCTGTCACAATTTTCTGAATTTTTCAAAAGAAAAAAATTTTTGATGAAAGTTTATCATTTTGACAGAGAATCCAGTTCAGTAAAAAAAAAAATACATAAATAAACTTATTTAATACATGTGGACTTCCTACACCTTAGAGTACTCAAGTTGAAATCAAAACCTTGATCTTTTCAATAACCCTGAATAGTTGGTAAGACTGGTAACTTCATTTCTGATCATTAGAAACTGAGATTCATCTACTGACCATGGTCTAAACTATTTACACCATGACTTCTTTCCAGTAAAATACTGTACATGGAACAAGATAATTATCTAAAAGGAGATTTCAGATAATAATGCGTTAAATCCGAAGACCAATACCATAGTTTTGACACATGTGGCAGTTTGTATGTATTACCCATCAGGAAGTGTTGTTGAAGAACATGAACTTCATTAGAAAGTGTCAATAAAAGACCGTGGTGGTATCTCTAAAGAAAGGGATAGAAGTGATGCTTTTAGCACAGAGTCCCTACATTTGAACCACAGAACAAAGTGGTTCCCTGAAGCACCATCTGGTTTAGTACTTGGACTGTGATCATTGCCAGGTATAGCTCTCGTGGGTCTTTTTGTTGAATCAGACCTTTGGGTAGTATTAGCAGAGTGACACCCAGACCATGGCAGGATTCTGGCAAGACAACTCCAAGAAAAACGAAAGTGGTGGAGGAACATAAATGCAATATCTACTAAATAATGTCATTAAGATTCAAAATGTTTCAATCTCAAGCTGTTTCCTTTTTGCTTTTTGTTTTTGGGACACACCTGGTTACTCAAGGATCACCTCTGGTGGTGCTCAGGGGACACTCTAGGGTGTCAGAAATAGAACCTGTGTTGAACATGTACTAGACAACCACCTTTCTTACTCTACTATCTCTCCAGGCTCACAGAAAAAAAGTCTTTAACTCACTTTTCCAAAACATTTTTCCCTTCTTCACAGAGAATATTTAAAGTTCTAACAATTTTCTATTTTCTCAATAGGAATCAATTGTTATCATGCTCTACAAACACAATATAATGTATATGCTCCTGTATGAGTATATAAGTGCCATCTATAATTCTGCAGTATTAAAAAAAGGGCCCTGTGAAACTGTCTTCATAGCATCGTGATGTTCTACTATAGGCCAAGTGCCAAGTGCTTTACGTAAATGAATGTTCTTAATGATTATGACAATATTCCTGTCATAGTTGCCCAGAACTGACTCTGGTGTTTTGCAATGCATGTGGTTTGTGATATGCTGCAATTCTCAAGCTTATCTTGAATTTCTCATCCCAGGAATAGAGTTCATCATTTGTATCCTAGGATTCTGGAAACCCCTCTTCACTCCAGGATCCAGCAGGAGCATCCACTTTGCAAAGGCAAGTGACATACTTGCCCTTCTTGTACAATTCCTTTCTTTTACTTTACAGGGTTCCCTCAGCTCTCTGCCCTCTGGAGAAATCCAAATCTTCTCTTGAACAGATGTTTCTCTCCCCGATTTAATATCCTAATACTACCGGGAAGATGGAGGGGGAAGAGAGGGACACCAGGACGTCTCATTCATTTACCTAATCATTTTAAAACTTGCCAACATGAGGGACAGACAAATAATAGAAATGGGTAGGAGTAGAGATAGAAAACATACAAAAAATTTTCAGGAGAGGAGCTTTCTCTTTGATCATTCATATAGGTCTGACAGATAGCAGGAGAAACACTGTGTCCTTTCTTTAGATGGCCCTGAAGATTCTAAAATAATTACAGTTTATTCCTCTTCGTCTCCCAAGCTGTGCTGATTTTCTCCGTCACCCAGGTCAGTTTATCCGCCCGTACTCGAAACGGGACTTGGATCTCTCCCTGCAGGCCACCAGGTGTCCCCTCAGACACTGGGAGAAAAGCAGCCCTGAGCCTCTGCCTCTTCCTCTTTGTCTCCCAAGCTGTGCTGATCTTCTCTGCCACCCAGGTCAGTTTATCCACCAGTACTCGAACCCGTGACTTGGATCTCTCCCTGCAAGCCCCCCAGGCATCCTCGTGGATGCTGGGAGAAAAGCAGCCCTTAGCCTCTGCCTCTTCCTCTTCGTCTCCCAAGCTGTGCTGATCTTCTCCACCACCCAGTCTTTACCCCCTTCCCCCCCCCCCCCACACACCAGTTTTCCATGGGGGAATGGCCTCTCCAGAATTGAGCGTGGTTTCTCTAGAAGTGGTCGTGGCCTAATTTTCAGCAGGCCAAGGCTCACGCGGCCACAGGTAGTTTAGCCGTACCAAGAAACCTAGTCCCCATACCTATACACCAACATGAAGAAACAACGCAAATCCCCACCACATGAGGAGGACGATGAAAAGAGTCCAGAAGCCTCTGTAGATATTGCTCCCCTAGGAACCTCTCTGACAAAGAATTCAGATATGAAGTCATGAAGATGTTCAACCAACTCAATGAAACAGTCAGACAGATATCCAGTAACATGACAAACAATTGTCAAATTACGGGAAGAAATGAGAACAGAAATGTCACAAATAAAAGATTCTGTACATGAAATGAAAACTCAGTCTCTGCCCTCAAAGGCAGAATAACCGCAGCTGAGGAAAGAATCAGTGAGCTGGAAGATCAGCTGCACCAAGCCAAGAGGCAACAACAAACAGTGGCAAGGTACTTCAATATAGCTCTACAGAGAATCAGAGTCCTAGTCCATGATTCCAAGAGGAACAACATTAGAATCATTGGACTACCAGAGGCTCAGGGAAACAATCCCAATGAAAAAAACCATGGTTAAACAAATCATTACTGATAAATTCCCAGAGCTCGACAATGCAGCCATTCAGGTTTAAGGAGCCCGAAGGGTGCCACCTAAAGGAGACCGTAACAAAAACACTCCAAGACATATCATAGTTAGAATGATCGATGCTGCCGATAGAGATACAATACTGCAAGCAGCAAGGGCAAAGAAGGAAATCACATACAAAGGAGCACCCCTTCAATTACAGCAGACCTATCAGAGGAAACCCTCCAAGCCCAAAGGCAATGGTGGGTTATAGTGAAAAAACTCACTGAAATGAATGCTTCACCAAGAATACTCTATCCAGCTAAACTCTCACTCAAAATCGAAGGAATGGTACACTATTTTCTGGATAAACAGCACCTCAGGAACTTTATAGACTCAAAGCCAAACCTAACACAAGGGCTAAAGGGGCTACTATAAGACAAGACAAACCCTACAAGCACAACAAACCCTTACAGAAAGATAACACAAAACCCCATAACAATAATCTCTCTCAAAGTCAGTGGTCTAAATTCACCAATTAAGAGACACAGAGGGGCAAAATGGATTCAGAGACAGAACCCCAACATTCTGCTGCCTACAAGAAACTCATCTCAACAGTCAGAGCAAACACAGACTCAAAGTTAAAGGGTGGAAAACAATCATGCAAGCAAACAGCTCCCTCAAATAAGCTGGGGTGGCCATACTAGTGTCCGACAGCATTAATTTCACATTGAAAAAGATAAGAAGGGACAGCGAAGCTATTTTATCTTCATCAAGGGATGAAGAACAACAGAAAGAAATCACATTCTTAAATGTACATGCACCTAATGAGGGAACAGCTAAATACTTAAATAACTGCTAACAGATATTAAGGAGAACGTTGCTAGCAAGACAATAGTAGCTGGAGATTTCAACATCTCCTTATCTCCTCTGGATAGATCAACAAGAACAAAACTCAACAATAAAACATTGGCTTTGAAAGAAGAAATAGAAAATAAAGGGCTTATAGAACTATACAGGGCTTTACACCCCAAAAAGAAAAAATACATATTCTTCTCCAGTGCGCACGGAACATTTTCCAAAATAGACCATATGCTAGGCCACAAAACATACCTCAATAGAATCAGGAAGATAGAAATAGTATCAACAATCTTTTCAGACCATGATGCACTGAGAATAGAAGTGAATCACACACAGACACGTAGAACCAAATAAAACACCTGGAAATTAAACAATTCAATGCTGAACAACGAGTGGATCAGGAAGGAAGTCAAGGACGAAATCAAAGGATACATGGAAACAAATGAGAATGAAGACACAAGCTACCAGAACTTATGGGATGCAGCTCAAGCTGTATTAAGGGGAAAATTTATCGCTCTGCAAGCAAATCTCAGTAAAGAAGAAATGATGCACGTAAACAACTTGACTTCACAGCTCAAGATCTTCGAAAAGAATCAACAGAAGGAGCCCAAATCAGGCAGAAGGAAAGAGATCATAAACTTAAAGCAGAAATTAATGACATGAAAACCAAGGAAACAATCCAAAAGATAAATGAAACCAAGAGCTGGTTCTTCGAGAAAATAAATAAGATAGATAAACCACTAGCAACATTCACAAAGAAATAGAAAGAACCCTAATAAATCGAATCAGAAATAAGAATGGGGATATCACAACACAAACCAAAGAAATTCAAAGGAACATCAGAGACTACTTTGAAAGTCTGTATGCCACAAAACAAGAGAACCTAGAAGAAATGGATGAATTCCTGAATTCCTATAATCTCCCAAAGCTGAATAAAGAAGACATAGAGTGCCTGAATATACCTATTAACATCAAGGAAATTGAAACTGTGTTCAAAAGTTTTCCCAAAAACAAATGCCCAGGTCCAGATGAATTCAGTAGCAAATTTTTCTAAACATTTAAAGAGAACCTATTGCCAGTAGTTCTCAAGCTTTTCCAGGAAATTGAAAAACACAGAAACTCTCCAAAACAGTTTCTATGAAGCCCACATCTCCCTAATAACAAAAGGAAACAAAGGCACCACAAGAAAAGAAAAAAACAGGCCGATATCCCTGATGAACATGGATGCGAAGATTCTCAACAAAATATTAGCAAATAGATTTCAACAACTCATCAAAAAGATGATGAGTGACCAAATAGGTCTCATCCCAGGGATGCAAGGATGGTTTAACATTCGGAAATCAATCTACATAATCCATCATATCAACAAAAGAAAAGATAAAAATCATGTGATAATATCAATAGATGCAAAGAAAGCATTTGACAAGGTCTAGCACCCGTTTATGATGAAAACCCTCGCCAAAATGGGGATAGAGTGGACTTTCCTCAATATAGTTAAAGCTATCTACCACAAGACTACAGCAAGCATCATCGTCAATGGGGAAAACCAGAGAGCCTTCTCCTAATATCAGGAATGAGACAAGGATGCCCACTCTCTCCACTACTGTTCAATATATTACTGGAAGTACTTGCAATAGCAATTAGGCAAGAAAAATATATTAAGGGCATCCTGGTAGGAAAGGAAGAAATCAAACTCTCACTATTCGCAGATGATATGATACTTAACTTAGAGAACCCTAAAACCTCTCCGAGAAACTCGTAGAAACAATAGACTTTTATAGCAAAGTTGCAGGCTATACAATCAATACCCAAAGGTCCATGGCTTTCCTATACGCAAACAGTGAGAGAGAAGAAAGCAACATGAAAAAAAAAATCCTGTTCACAATTGTGCCCCAGAAAATCAAGTACATAGAAATCAGCTTAATTAAGGAAGTAAAGGACCTGTACAAAGAAAACTACAAAACACTACTTCAGGAAATAAAAGAGGACACGAGGAAATGGAAAATTATCCCCTGTTCATGGATGGAGAGAATTAACACTGTCAAAATGGCAATACTTCCCAAAGCACTGTACAAATTCAATGCAATCACTCTTATGATACCCATGACATTCTTCAAAGAAATAGAGCAAACCCTCCTGAAATTTATATGGAACAATAAGCCCCCAAGAATAGCTAAAGCAATTCTTTTGAAAAAGAAAATGGGAGGAATCAACCTCCCTAACTTCAAGCTCTACTACAAAACAGTAATAATTAAAACAGCATGATACTGGAACAAAGGCAGAGCTGTTGATCAATGCAACAGGGTTGAATATACTGACATCTCCCATCCAGCAAATGATCATCTAATCTTCGATAAGGGGACAAGAAAAGTGAAGTGGATCAGGGAAAGCCTCTTTAACAAATTGTGCTGGCAAACCTGGACGGCTACATGCAAAAAAGTGGGCTCATATCTCTGCCTAATGCCATGTACAAAAGTAAGATCAAATTGGATTAAAGGCCTCAACATCAGAACGGAATCCATAAATTTCATTGAAGACAAAGTTGGCAAAACCCTCCATGATATTGAAGTTAATGTTATCTTCAAAGATTTTACATCACTGGACAAGCAAATGAAATCAGAAATACATAAATAGGACTATCTTAAACTAAGAAGCTTCTGCACCTCAAAAGAAACAGTGACCAAAATACAAAATACAAAGACAGTCTCCAGAATGGGAAAGAATATTCGCCGAATACACATCTGACAAGAGGTTGATATCAAGGATATACAAAGAACTGGTTGAACTCCATAAGTAGAAAACATCCAAGCCCATCAAAAAATGGGGCGATGAAATGAACAGAAACTTCCTCAAAGAAGAAATCCGAATGGCTAAAAGACACTTGAGAAAATGCTCTATGTCATTAATCATCAGGGAGATGCAGATCAAAGCAAGAATGAGATATCATTTCACACCACAGAGACTGGCCCACATCCAAAAGAACAAAAGCAACCAATGCTGGCGCGGATGTGGCGAGAAAGGGACCTTCCTTCACTGGTGATGGGAATGGCGACTGGTTTAGCCATTCTTGAAAAAAGTATGGACGATTCTCCAAAACTTAGAAACTGAGCTCTCATTTGACCCAGCAATACCACTCCTGGGAATATATCCCAGAGAAGCAAAAAAGGATAGTCGAAGTGACATCTGTACTTGTTTGTTCATTGCAGCACTCTTTACAAGAGCCAGGATCTGGATAAAACCTGCGTGCCCAAGAAAATATGACTGGTTAAAGAATCTTTGGTACATCTACACAATGGAGTACTATGTAGCTTTTAGAAAAGACGAACTCATGAAATTTACATACAAGTGGTACTACATGGAAAGTATCATGTTAAGCGAAATGACTCAGAGAGAAATGGATAAACATAGAAAGATTGCATTCATCTGGGGAACATAAAGTAACAAAATAGGAGACAACACCTAAGAGTGGCTGAGATTATTACCAGGAGATTTGCTCCATGGCTTGGAGGCCAGCCACACATTCTAAGGGTAAAGGGAGCTCAGATAGAGAAAGGAGCACCAAATAAAGGATATTGAAAGGATCTTCCCAGGATGGGAGATGCATGCTGAAAGTAGACTCTAGACCAAACATGATTGCCACTCAATGCCTCTTTTGCAAACCACAGCACCCAAAAGGAGAGAGAGAACAAAATGGAATATCCTGCCACAGAGGCAGGGTGGGATTGGAGGATGGGGGGGTGGGAGGGATACTGGGATCCGTGGTGGTGGAAAATGGCCACTGGTGGAGGGATGGGTGTTTGATCATTGTACAATTGAAACCCAAGCACAAAAATTTGTAAATCTACAACTGTACCTCCTGGTGTTTCATTAATAAAAATTTTAAAAAATGTAAATGATGAAGAACGGGCACTGGTGGAGGGATGGGTACTGGATCATTGTATAACTGAAACCCAAGCACAAAATTTTGTAAGTCTACAACTGTACCTCATGGTATTTCACTAATAAAAATTAAAATATAAATAAAATAATTCAAGTTTATTCTTTTATATGAAGTTCTGAAGAACTTTCTTTTTTGAGTTAACAGAGTAAGGTGGGAAGAGACACTGGAGATGTTACTTGAGCAAATAGATAAACAACAGGAGGACAGGACAGTGCTACAGTGCTATTTCAATAACTGTTGGATTTTAATCTTGTGTTTTAGGCTTCATTAAGGAGTTGCCATATTTCCTTCTCCAGAGAAGAGACAGTGCATTCCTAATCCCTGAGTTTCTCTTTAACCTTTCCTTTGTGTTAGGAACTAAGTGAAATCTTTGGATGATTCTGGACTTTGTACTGGAAGTACTTTGTACTTGCTTTTCTATTTTCCCTATAAATTTTACTATAGAGTAATGCTCTTCCCTTAAACACAAAATGACCACTATGCTATGCTCATAATATAGGGGAGGTAATTGACTCAATTATCTACTCCTGTGTAGCACTGTAGCACTGTCCTCCCCTTGTTGATCGATTTACTCGAGCAGGCACCAGTAACATCTCCATTATGAGGCTAGTTATTACTGTTTTGGGCATATCGAATACACCACGGGAAGCTTCCAGGCTCTGCGGTGCAGGCGGGGTACTCTCTGTAGCTTGACATGCTCTCCAAGTATCTGCTTCTGTGTATCGTCATAATTATTTGACTCTCATTCCAGATTTGGTTACCACAGTAACTAACACCCCACAAAGGGAGGTCCCTCTGAAGGGACTTGGATGAACCCAGAGCTAGTAGAAAAGGTATACTGGCATCGAAATGGGACAGTCTAGATAACAAAAAAGTACAGTCTGGATGAAAGTCATTATGACCTTAGAATCAGGACTCCAAAGGGGAAAAATAAGCTGAACCAGCATGTGGACCTTTTTTTTGATTTATGGTAAAGTCCACTGAACTTGCCTTTGGAGCCCAGAGGACTAGGCTTTTGAATATAATCTCTTACTGTGTTTATCTAAATAACAATAAGTATTTAATAAGTAGCACTGTAGCACTGTTTTCCCGTTGTTCACTGATTTGCTCGAGTGGGCCCAGTAACATCTCTATTGTGAAATTGTTGTTACTGTGTTTGGCATATTGAATACATCATGCGTAGCTTGCCAGGCTTTGCCCTGCAGGCGAGATACTCTCAGTAGCTTTCAGGGATTTCTGAGAGGGGTGGAGGAATGGAACCCTACTCAGCTGGTCCGGCTGCGTGCAAGGCAGATGCCCTACCACTGTGCTATTTAATAAGTAATAAACTTAATTGTTTAATTATGTCAATAAATGTAAAAGGTAAAGGCCCTCCCGTTGATCGTCGATTTGCTCGAGCGGGCCCAGTAACGTCTCCATTGGAGACTTTGTTGTTACTGTATCTGGCATATCAAATACTCTCAGTAGCTTGCTGGGCTCTCCGAGAGGGGCGGAGGAATCGTACTCGGGTCGGCCATGTTGGCCGCTTGTAAGGCGAACACCCTACCCGCTGTGCTATCGCTCCAGCCGATATACTAAAATTGGAATGTCAATATGCCAAAACCAGTAATTGTTTAATATGATTGTTTAAAGATTCTGATGCACAGTTAATTGTGTAGACATAAATATCTCTATTTGTCCCTCAGACACATCATTAGCATGTATCAAAAAAAAACTAATCTTTTCAAAATCATTACTGATGAGGACTGGGGAACCATATGTGATGCTTGTGGTTGAAACCAGGTTGGGCATGTGCAAGGCAAGAACCTTACCCACTGTACTGTCAGTCCATCCCCTAGCTGTGGTTCTTGATGAGAGTTTAGTTGCAGCACTTGCTGGAGAACATACTCTGGCCTCTCTGCTCACTGCTTACACATTAAAGATTTTCACACTTGGTTTGGCACCAGATTATCACTGGGTAGGCTGCAGATTCATGTTATGCTCATGTGAGCCAGCCTGGGAATTGAACTTTTGTTCAAGGCAGGAGCTCAGCCACTGAGCTGTCCCTGGGCCTCTTTGTGGGTTATTATAGATTGTGCAAATCGATATGTCTTACAATTATGTTTTTTTTCATTTTGGTGCATTATTGGGCTGGAGCGATAGCATAGCGGGTAGGGCGTTTTCCTTGCACACGGCCAACCCGGTTTCGATTCTGCCACTTCTCTTGGAGAGCCCGGCAAGCTACAGACAGTATATTTCACCCACATGGTAAAGCCTGGCAAGTTTCTCCTGACGTATTCGATATGTCAAAAACAGTAACAGCAGTCTCACAGTGAAGATGCAACTGGTGCCCGCTCAAGCAAATTGATGAAGATTGGGAGGACAGTGCTACAGTGCTATGAAGAACTAAAGGGAAAGGGAAAAGCAATATAGATGTCTCTCGGAAACAGAGTGTCCTCTTGAATTAATCGCCCTCCCCCCACCCCAAAAATCGCCTCACTGAAGTGTTTAGTTGCAGCACTTGCTGGAGAACACACTCGGGCCTCTCTGCTCACTGCTTACACATTAAAGATTTTCACACTTGGTGTGGCACCAGATTATCACAGGGTAGGCTGCAGACTCATGTTATGCTCATGTGAGACAGCCTGGGAATGGAGCTTTTGTTCAAGGCAGGAGCTCTGCCACTGAGCTGTCCCTGAGCCTCTTTGTGGGTTATTATAGATTGTGCAAATCGATAGGTCTTACAGTTATGTTTTATTTTCATTTTGGTGCATTACTGGGCTGGAGCGATAGCATAGCGGGTAGGGCGTTTTCCTTGCACACAGCCAACCCGGTTTCGATTCTGCCACGCCTCTCAGAGAGCTCAGCAAACTACAGACAGTATATTTTGCCCACACAGCAAAGCCTGATAAGCTTCTTGTGAAGTATTCGATATGCCAAAAACAGTAACAACAGTCTCACAACATGGAGACTTTACTGGTGCCTGTTCAAGCAAATCAATGAAGAATGGGAGGGCAGTGCTACAGTGCTATGAACAACCAAAGGGAAAGAGAAAAACAATATAGATGTCTCTAGGAAACAGAGTGTCTTCTTGAATTAATCGCTCCCCCCCAAAAAAAGAAATCGCCTCACTGAAGTGCTTTCCCTCTGTAAATGATCAATCACACCTACATGCAGTCCAATACCTCAAGCCCCCTCAGATTTTCTATTAGTATGCTCATAGTTATGCATTAAACGGGTCATTTTCAACATCAGTCTGTGGTCCCTTGTCTCTTTGTTGCTCTGCTGTGGAGACCTGAGAGGTAGCTCTTGGTCACTGAAAGAGTTGCCCACCCACATCGTGAACATACAGCTACATAAATCAGAAATTACTAGAAATAGTTTTTTCTCTTTTAATGCTCCACTTTAACTCAGAGTGTGTACAGTTACTTTGAGCAAGCAGTCTTACTTAGGAACAGAGATACTCATTATTAGCATACATGTAAACTTTTTTTAAAAAAAATTTTATTAGTGAAACACCATGAGGTACAGTTGTAGACTTAAAAATTTTTGTGGTGGGTTTCAATTATACAATGATCAAGTACCCATCCCTCCACCAGTTCCCATTTTCCACCACCACGAATGTCAGTATCCCTCCCGCCCCCCATACCCCCCATCCCACCCTGCCTCTGTGACAGGGCATTCCTTTTTGTTCTATCTCTCCTTTTGTGTGCTGTGGTTTGCAAAAGAGGCATTGAGTGGCAATCATGTTTGGTCCATAGTCTACTTTCAGCATGCTTCTCCCATCCTGGGAGGATCCCCCAACACCCTTTATTTGGTGCTCCCTTCTCTAACTGAGCTGCCTTTCCCCTAGCATACATGTATGCTTTGACACTATTCTTTTTTATTGAATTACCTTATGATACACAGTTAGAAAGTTATTCATTACTGGGTTTCAGTATTACAATGTTCCAACATCCCTTCCTTCACCAGTGCACATTTCCTACCTCCAGTGTCCCCGGTTTTCATCCTGTCAAACTGCCATCACCTATTCCACCCAGCTTGACTCTGTAGAAGGCACTTTTACTGTTTCTCTCTCTTTCTTTCTCTGTCTTTGTCTGTCTCTGTCTCTGTGTCTCTGTTTCTGTATCTCTGTCTCCATCTCTGTCTCTCTGTCTCTGTCTCTCTCTCATTCTCTCTCTCTCTCTCTCCCTCTCTCCTTTTGGCCTTATGGGTTGCAATACAGATGCAATACAGACACTGAAAAGTTATCAGTACTTGCTGGTAGCCAGAATGATCATCTCCAATTATCAATGTCACAGTGGTCTCTTCTCTGCCCTAATATCCCCACTCAAACCCCCACGTCCACACAAACTCATGGAAAGCTTCTAACCATAGATTAGTGGCCCGGCCCTCATTTCTCTTGTCTTCAGTAATAGTCACCTACTATCTGTTTTTCATATGCCACAAGCGAGTGCAATCTGAATACTTTGTTCTGAAGTGAATACTGTTCTCCAATAAAACGCTATATTTTTTATCTTTTCACTTGAGTTTGTATTTCCTTTTGTTGGACATATAAACCTCTCTTAGGTTGGAATAAACCTCTGGGATTAACTGCTTTAGTCCTGAGATTACTCTCCCAAGATTTGCACAAGACACTGCAAGGGACATTGAATGGGGATGGTTTCAGCACATTCACACTCAAAGGAAAGATTTTTATTAATTAAGAAGAAATCATGGACTGGAGCGATAGCACAGCGGGCAGGGCGTTTGCCTTACAAGCGGCCAACATGGCCGACCCGAGTTCGATTCCTCCGCCCCTCTCGGAGAGCCCAGCAAGCTACCGAGAGTACTCGATATGCCAAACACAGTAACAACAAAGTCTCCAATGGAGACGTTACTGGGCCCGCTCGAGCAAATCGACGATCAACGGGAGGGCCTTTACCTTTCACCTTTTAAGAAGAAATCACTAATGGGAATTTGGCTTGGCCTAGTATTTATTTCATTAAAATGTATCCACTGAAGATAGGAAAGTAGGAGATTTATGGTCTTTGTAACTAAGTAATTTCCCTCTAAAAGATTTGTGATTTAGAAGAATGTATCATTTGTCCTACTTGCTTAAAGTCTTTATAAACATTCATTCAATGAAAATCTATTAGGTAAGCACTAAGTGTAACATCTTCTGGGTTATGGGAATAGTGAAGAAAATAATGAAAATTTTACATTCACAGATTTTGAATTCTATTTCTTTAAACTGGAAAATTTCTACAGTCACAGAATTTGAATTCTATTCCTTTAAACTGGATACATGCATAAGGATACTGTGCTCCTTTTCTTACAAATCTCACATTTTTTTAAACAATTTTTAAAGGCTTTGTGGCCATGTGTACAGAGCAGAATCTTCACCAACACGAAAATAAGGCCTGATAGGGTCAGAGAAAGAGGCCTTTGGGAAAGTGAAGATGTGAGAACAAGAGTCCTCATCATAAAAGGAGAGAAGTCCAGCCTCATAGTCCACAAAAACCCCTATGTTATTAACATTCTCCAGAGAAAGAGGAGTTAGGGGAGACGTAAGAGCTACATAATCATCATCTTTGCAACGTCTGATGGCCCAGAATCCAGACTCAGGATCCCGTCTCATGTCATTGTCTCTTGACACATTTTCCCAACAAACTCCGACATCCCACTCGGGTCCTCTTATACTATATATTCCAAAGTAATGTTTTTCTGAGGTGATGGTCTCATATCCCAGGACACAGGGTAAGTCTTTGAACCTAGCAGGAGTCTCATGCTTCACTTGGGGGGATCCACCAGTCACCTTGTTTTCATCCTTGTTCAGAAGTAGTTTATTGTAAGCTGTATCTGGATCTAGAGTAACTGTAACTTCACAAAACAAATGAGTTAAAAAACAATGGAAAACAAAATGACATGGTTACTTCATACTTAAGTACTCAGTATATTCTAAATATTATCAGCCCATGCTCTAAAGAAAAATTTTTTTTCTGACAGCCTTCCTAGTTATTTTATCCAAATTCATTGTAAATAGTAAAACAGAAATATCTTTCACAAAGAAAGGTGGAAGGATTGGAGAGCTAATATATGATTGATATTGGGCATTGCTGTCATTAAGTGGCATTGTGAGATATCTGGTAGGAGCAGCAATATATTTCTAAGACTCCAAGTAATCTTCTGTTCTTAATCAATATTATTTGTTTTTCACAGTAATATCAGCAAAAGAACAGATGACTATATTTGATATTTTTCCTTACTCTCTTCTCCTAAGCTCTCCCAATGTTTCCAAATGACACTGACACAGTATCAGAATGAGAAAAGACAGTTAATTAAATACTTGATTATTGGCACACAGGATTTTATTTGGGCCTTAGGACACATGGGCCCTCACCAACTTTAAGTATACACTCTTTGGTTTCTCATGAATCATAAAGTTTAGTACAAGCTGAAGTACCAAGTACCAATATACACAAAAGTGATTTGAGTAGCATTAAGAAGGAGTAAAAATAATGGTCCTAATGGTATGATGCTAAAGAAAAATTAAAAAAATAAAACATGATAACAGGTTGAAGCTAGTGATTTAGTCACCTAGTCTAAATATGACTCAACACCTTGATTAAGTACCAAGCAGATGACCAGAAACACATGGGAAATAAAGAAGGAGAAACACTAAGCTTTTTTTTCACTTGTTTGTTTTTCCTCAAAACCACTCCCCACCTTTTGATACCTTGTATTTCTGACCTCAAGAACTCTATGAAACCTATTTGTTCTCTCTCTCCTATTGGGTGTTGTGGTTTGCAAAAGAGGCAATGGGTGGCAATCGTGTTTGGTCTGTAGTCTACTTTCAGCATGTTTCTCCCATCCTGGGTGGATCCTCCCAACATCCTTTATTTGGTGCTCCCTTCTCTATCTGAGCTCTCTTTTTCCCTAGCATGTGTGGCTGGCCTCCAAGCCATGGAGTAAAATTCCTGGTACTAATCTTGGCCATTCTTGGGTGTTAGTCTACTATTTTGTTACTTTATATTCCCCAGATGGATGCAATATTTCTATGTCTATCCCTTTCTTTCTGATTCATTTCGCTTTACATGATACTTTTCATGTAGTACCACTTGTATGTAAATTTCATGACTTTGTCTTTTCTAACAACTGCATAGTACTCCATTGTGTAAATGCACCAAAGCACAAAAATTTGTAAGTCTACAACTGTACCTCATGGTGTCTCACTAATAAAAATAAAAAATAAATAAAAAATAAAAGATGAAATCATATAAGGTAACATTTAACTCAATAACAGTGGATTTAAGACAAAAAAAAGAACTCTATGAAACCAACTTCCTTCCTTCTATCTGACTTCATTCTACTTAGCCAGTGAGAGTGCTGGGGATTACATGTAAAACTAAGAGGTGGAGTGGCAATCATTATTATGAGAGCTTCTCCCCAGTGCTCTGAGAGTCTGCACTTCTCTCTCAGGTCACACTCTCTGCTGTTCTTCAGGTCCCTCCACCTTTATTTGAGCACTCGCATGGTGAGGACTCCCTGACTCTCTCTGCTCTGGTTGCTTCAGTGCTCCTTATTCATTGCCCAAATCTATTATATGTTTAATTATTTGTTTCTTATTAAACCCTCCTCAATGAGTTCTTAAAAGGAGGTGATAGAATACATTTGGGATTTTATGTATATACTTTGAATGGTTAAAAAATAGACCTTGTTTGAATGCCCATTAAGATTCGGCAATGAAAAGAAAACCAAAAAAGGCGGAGAATATATGTACAGATTCTTTCTCAAAGAAGACATGCAGATAACCAATAAGCATAACCAAAATTTACTAACAGGATAATTCATATCAAAATTACAACGAGATATCATCTCACACCAGTTAGAAAAATACAGCATTAATGGACAGATGTGGAAAAAGGAAGCTTCAATCATTGTTGCTGGGTAGCATGCTTGGTTCAAACTTTTTTTTTTTGCTTTTTAGGTCACACCCGGTGATGCACAGGGTTAGTTCTGGAACATGCACTCAGGAATTACTCCTGGCAGTGTTCGGGGACCATATGGGATCCTGGGAATCGAACCTGGGTCCGCTGCATGCAAGGAAAATGCCCTATTTGCTGTGCTATCGCTCCAGCCCCTTGGTGCAAACTTCTTAGAAAATGGAGAAATGCAAAAAAATAAGAATTGAGCTTCCATAAGACACTGGGTTGAGTTTCCCTTCCTGCCCCGACCAGGGATCTGACAGCCGAAGACCTCCAGAACCAGCCACCACCATGCTGAAACCACTCTCCACTTGCATGAAGGTACTGGCAGAGGAACAAAGGCATGCGGGTCCCGGGGCTGAGGTCTCCAAGCCTGCTCAGATTGGGACTGAGCATCCTCCACCCAGATCCTCCACATTCCAGTAGGCAGAGGTCACTCCAACCAACTGGCCCCCCCAGCGCTGTGTAGTCCCATCAACAGCCAAGACCCAGAGACTATAAAGCCCAGCTCCCAGAAGCATTTTATTATCTCATTTTATTATCTCATTCTTACTTTGGACAAAATGGCAGGCTACCAAATGTAACTTGCCCACACGGCAGAGTCTGGCAAACTCCCCATAGTGTACCCAATATGCCAAATACCAGTAACAATAATGGGTCTCATTCTCCTAACCCTGAAAGATCCTTTAATATGGCACTTTTTTTAAAAATCTCAGGGCTAGGATGAAGAAGATGTTACTGGGGCCTTCTCGAGGCAATCAACAAACAACAGAATGGTTGTGATCGTGATGACACTGTTATTACACTTCTGGAACCTATGAAAAAGGCCCAAAATTTCTATTGAAAATGCATTTGCACTCCTATGTTCATTACAGCACGAGTCACATTGGTATCATTCACTCACTGTCATCCTGTTGGTCATCGATTGCCTTGAGCAGGTCCTAGTAACACCTCCCTCTTCCTAGCCCTGAGATTTTAAAAAGTGCCACATTCGAGGCTCTTTCAGGGTCAGGAGAATGAGACCCATCATTGTTACTGGTAACATTGGTGAACATCTGAAAATAATCCATTTCCATGTTCAGATAACTGATAAAGAAAACATTGTATCTATATGCAAGAGAATGCAACTCAGCTATAAGATTTAATTATGCATTTTTCATATACTGAAGACATCTAGAAGCTATAAGACAGACACAGCATATTTCCTCTCATATATGGAATATAAAGAAACTTTATAAGTGAATAATATCAAATGAACACAAACAACAGAATCTGTGAACTGTGCTACATAGCCACGCTTACCATGTTGGGAATATGGACAGATGGGGTTTGAGGGAATTAACTTTGTAAAGCAGAAGAGGGATGAAGAAATGGACATTTTGGTGGGGTTTGTGCTGAAATGTTGTATGTCTGCAATTCTATAATTGACAGCATTCAAACTTGCAGTGAGTAACATAGAATCTTAAAAATAAGTAAAATTCACAGAACATATATGTAGGCATGATAATTGAAATAGTACATCAAATATGTTATTTCTATATGTATTATATAAATATTTATAAACAATGGGGCTGAAATGATAGTACAATGGGTAGGATAGGATGCTTTTGCAGGTGGCTGACCTGCATTTGATCCCGGCATCTCAAAATGTTTCCAGGAGTGATCCCTGAGCTCACAGCTGGAAGTGAAAAAAATAAATGTTTTTAGAAAAGAAATTTAATATTTAAAAAAGTTAATATAAAATGAAAATACTATAATGGTTTCATATCAGCTAGAGAAAGGGTGCAAAATTGTCATCAACAGATTTTGTTGCACACTGGTTAGAGTAATGTAGAAAAACGGTATCTGCAGAGACACACTTAACAGGATCCAACTCACTTTGTAGGAGGGGAGGTCTCTATTATAAGAGCTTTTCCCTCACCTAAATAGCAATTGCTTACATTCTCACCCCAGTTACTGCATAACATACTTAAAGTATAGAAATATGAAATTTTATTGTGTGAAACATGTTGAGTGAAGCACGTCTTTGGATTCAGAACATTTTTCTTCTCATAAATGCAAAGCAATATCTCTATATTCTAAGCATGTGGACACACCCAGTGCTAAGTCAGTGCTCATCTCATCAGCACTCCTATAACTAAACTAAGTAGAATAAATGAAGACCACATACCATTCACAGAGCAATTTAGTTTTGGTCACTGAGGCTCTCAGTCCAATAATGACTAAAAATCCCCATCTGTTAGCAACTTCGTATAATAAATTTCAGGAGCAGACACCTAGAATGTAAAGTTACAGTGAATGTATACAGTATAAATAATGGGTTTCAAGGCTGGAGCAATAGCACAGCTGTAAGGTATTTGCCTTACACGCGGCCGACCCGAGTTCAAATTCCAGCATCCCATATGGTCCCCTGAGTACTGCCAGGAATAATTGCTGAGTGCATGAGCCAGGAATAACCCCAATGCATCACCGAGTGTGACCCAAAAAGAATAAAACATGGGTTTCGTGTCTCTTATTATACTTTATTATGGCAGTGTTAATAATGCCATCATATTTGCGCTATAGAGACTCTTGCTTCTTGACTTCACTTTGCAGAAACAATTTGCCATGTAGGGAGACTCATGCACACACATTTGAGAGTTTTCATCAGGAAAGAGAAGGCGGCATCCAGCCTGCAACCAGCAAAGTGCTAGTGCCCGAGCTCCTACATGCATCAAGATGTGAATTCTGCTTACAGTCACAATGTATTCGTAAGTGGATTGTGTTAGTTTCCAGATAAAAACATATCCAACGGATCATGTTTATTGAACCTTCGTTAGACTCCAGTTCAAGGATTGCTGAGTTGGGGGCAAAGTTGTGAGGTATTCTGTTCTTATTTGGGGCGGGAGTAGGGAAGAGGGGGTTGATGCCACAATCAGCTGTGCTCAGGACTTACTCCTAACTCTGCACTTAGTGACCAATCTTGGCAAAACTCAGGGACCATATCAGATGCCAGGGATCTACACCGGGTTGGCTGCATAAAAGGCAAACACTCGTCTTGTGATACTATGCTCAGGACTGACAGTGCATTATTTGTAACCACTAAATTAAATGCAACACAAAATTTTTTATAGTGGTTGTTACTTTATAGCCTAACAAATCATAAAAATATCTTTGTTTTCAGAGTTTTTTTAAAAAATAATTGTAGGTTATTAGAAAAATAAAGCAAGTATGGAAAGACTGAAGAAACAAACAGTAAATTTGGACAGAGTAGGACTTGATTTTCAAATGTTTCAAACATTTATTGTGTTATCTTGTGTAGCCCTAAAACCACAGCAACACAGTCTTCACCTACCTTTCTATTATTATGCTGGGAATTGAGGGACATAAACATAATCATTAATATCCCAAATGCTTTTCTCTATGCTTTGTGTAATTAATGTTTTTTTTTAAATTTTCACAGTGCATGAGTGTTAAGTGTTACTATTTTGTTTTTTTATGTAGGACAGATATATAGTTATTTAGCTGGGAGACATCACTAGTGAACTGGAGAGAAAGAGCTGAAGAGTCATTAAGAAAACCAATACTCTAGCTAGAATATGCCCAGAAAAGAGCAATAAAATGTGTTGCCCATTATTCCTCCCACCTGTATTATTTCAGAAATTTTGCATGTCACATACCATAATCAGTCTCAAACATTTTTATCAATTTAAAGAAAATGTTATAAAGATCAGGCTGAGCATAAATATCCGATGAGACATCCTCTGGTGTGTTTAAATTCATAGCAGAAATCCTAATGAAGAAGAGTCAAGAAATTTCATCAGAGTGATATTCCATTGGACTCCATAAAGCCACTCTCCTTCCCTCCTTAATTCAAAGAGCACTCACCTGTCCAAAGTGTCTGTCACATCCTATAGAGAAAGAGAGATAGAAGTTGCTATGGAAATATTAGCATTATATAGAACTTTGATGGGTGAATATTTCTCTATAATTATACCACTATTAAAGTCAATTGTTCCACTCCTATGTATTAATGAATTCCCAGGGTATGATTCTGATCCCAATTACCTAGTACAGCATTGTTCAGCCATTTCACCTGTGGTCCAACACCTGTCTGCATATCATTCCAGCGTAGCAGTTATAAGCACTGTGATAGACCACTGATATTCACCTCTCTACCCTTGTTTACCTTCACCAGCACATGCACAAAAATTGAGAGAAACACTGGCCCAGTATAATACAATACAGTATCTGATCAACCACAGAGTATGTTTTCTTACTTTGGGAACATGGGGATTTAATAATTCTATAACCACATAACCTGTGTGCACTTGGAGGAAGATCAGGAATTGTCTCAAACTTGCTCATTAAGCACTTTTTGCAATCAATGACTCATTGCTTCTGAAGATATTATAGTAGACATTTCCACAAAGACCATAACAGAATTCACATAGTGCCCTGGAGACTGACTCACTTAGGTGGGGGCAGCAGGTTTGCACTGAGAAGAAAGGTCTTGCTGTGCCACCTCCATCTTTTGTGAAAATAGAGTAAGGACTTCCCGGCATTTATCCCAGTGTGCTATATCCTTACTATAGCTAAAATCAGGCCTCACTGTATCTGTTTGAGCAGGACACAGGAACAACTCGAGAGGAAAATTTATCAGTCTTTTTGGTAACCAGGTTTTAGCTTGCAAGAGTCGACAGGACATTTGACACCAGAAATCTCTGCAAATTAGATGGAGGCCATCGTATGCTTACCAAAGTTCTCCTGAGGTTCCCCAAGAATGGCCATATGTATTCCAGGGGCCTCTTTTGTGATTTACACAAAGACAGTCTACAGATTAGCGAAGGACACCCATATACAGGCATGTGTATGTTAAAGTAAGCATACATTTAAATTATCTACTCTCGTGTGTAATTTTTTTTTCTTTTTGGGTCACACCCAGCGATACTCATGGGTTGCTCCTGGCTCTGCACTCAGGAAATACTCCTTGTGGTACTTGGGGGACCCTATGGGATGCCCAAGATTGAACTCGGGTCGGCTGCATGCAAGGCAAATGCCCTACCCACTGTACTATAGCTCTAGCCTTGTGTGCATTTCTGAGAAAGAACGCTGCAGATCATTTCTCTAAATTCCTCACGATTTCCTCTGAAAACCCAGGAACTGATGCCTTCATGCATTCTGCCACATGCACAGTCTCAACTGCAGTAACTCCTGGGCTGAGCCCTGACATTTCCTCTCCAGTTCCAGGATGTGTTTGTTCAGTTCCTGGCTTTGCTTCTCCAGCTGGGCTGCAGTCTCCTGCAGTCTCTTCAAAACTTGCTCTTTTCCATTCTCCAGTCTATGTAGATAAGATTTCTCCTCCATGTATAGTATCATGTGAAATATCTTAAAGCTATACTTGATAAAATTTTTTTCATGCAGAATTTCAGACAAAAATGAAGAAAGCATGTTCCAAGCACAGAGGACTGTTTATTTTTAGATGAAAAAAATCAAAATATAGTAGTATCATTCATGTAAAATTGAATAGAACTTACAGAGACAGGAAGTCCATCTCTCTCTGGATTGGGATTTCTTTACGTGTTACCTGGAGCTTTTTGTCGTGCACTACCCATGACTGTTAAATTGAGAGAAGAATGAATATCATCTGTCAGAAAAATTAAATATTCACATAAACAGATGAGGGCAGATGTTGGAAAGACACCTTTAAAGGCCCACTGACCTGTTAAATTTGAGTGTAATCTTTTGGATTACATCAATGTTACCAGAAAAATTCTGAGCTTCTCTCATAAGCAGTCTGGTCAATCAGAAATAGACCTAAGTTTTCAGCTGTAGATGTTGTTCACCATTATCTGCTGATCCTCAGGAATTTTTTGTGTATGAATTCCACCTGCAGAGATCCTGTTCCTCACAATGATTAGTTTCTGGGCGTGGAAATTGACAGGCCAGATCCTGTATTGTGGTAAATTCAGAGTGGGAGGTCTACACCTCAAACAGAAATTACATTGAGATGTTTAAGGCTTGTAAACCAGTCAAGATGAATCTAAGGAAGGAGACAATTAATATTGCTTATCCTAACTGATATTCAGACTCCTCAGCAATTACTGTTTAAAGGTCAATAAACAGGAGTTCAAATCTCAGAATTGTGGCCACCTAGGAGTCTTAGAAAGATAGCACAGCGGGTAGGGCGTTCGCCTTACAAGCGGCCAACATGGCCAACCCGAGTTCGATTCCTCCGCCCCTCTCGGAGAGCCCGGCAAGCTACCGAGAGTATTCGATATGCCAGACACAGTAACAACAAAGTCTCCAATGGAGACATTACTGGGCCCGCTCGAGCAAATCGACGATCAACGGGAGGGCCTTTTTTATTGATTTATTATAGATGAGCGAGATTAAAACATCCTTTTGATTTGACTAATCCTTCTATATGCCTAATCTTTATTTTTACATTTATTTATTTATTCATTTTATTAGTGAAACACCATGAGGTACAGTTGTAGACTTACAAACTTTGGTACTTGGGTTTCAGTTATACAATGATCGAGTACACATCCCCCCACCAGTGCCCATTCTCCACCACCAATGATCCCAGTAGATTTCCTACCCCCCCCAACCCATCCCCCCCACCACACCCCATCTTGGTGGAAAGGCATTCCCTTTTGCTCTCTCTTTCCTTTTGGGTGTTGTAGTTTTCAGTATTGGTATTGAGTGGCCATCGTGTTCGGTCTATAGTCTATTTTCAGCACACATCTTGCATCCGACTGGAGTGATAGCACAGCGGTAGGGCGTCTGCCTTGCACGCAGCCAACATGGCCGACCTGAGTTTGATTCCTCCGCCCCTCTCGGAGAGCCCGGCAGCTACTGAGAGTATCTCGCCTGCACGGCAGAGCCTGGCAAGCTACCCGTGATGTATTCGATATGCCAAACACAGTAACAACAAAGTCTCCAATGGAGACGTTATTGGGCCCGCTCAGGCAAATCGATGAACAATGGGAGGACAGTGACAGTGATCTTGCATCCCAAGTGAGTCTTCCAAATATCCTTTACATGATGTTCTCTACTCTATCTTGAGCTGCCTTTCCCCCCCAGATGCTGCCAGTTTCCAAGCCATGGAGCAGACCTCCTGGTACTTATCTCAACTATTCTTGGGTGTTTGACTCCCATTCTGTTACTTTATATTCCCCATATGAGTGCAGTCTTTCTGTGTCTGTCCCTCTTTCTGACTCATTTCTCTTAGCATGATACTTTCCATATAGAACCACTTGTATATAAATTTCATGACTTTATCTTTTCTAACATCTGCAAATTTTCCACTGTGTAGAGATATGAAAGTTTACTTACCCAGTCATCTGTTCTTGGCATTCGAGTTTTTTCCAGATTTTGATTATTGTGAACAGTGCAGCAATGAACATAGAAGTACAGCTGTCATTTCCACTGTACTTTTTTGCCTCTCTGGGATATCTTCCCAGGAGTGGTATTGCTGGGTCAAATGGGAGATCAGTTTCTAATTTTTTGAGAATCTTACATACTGTTTTCCAATAGGGCTGAACCAGTCAGCATGCCCACCAGCAGTGAAGGAGGGTCACTTTCTCACCACATCCTCGCCAACATGGTTGCTTTTTTTCTTTTGAATGTGGGCCATCTCTGTGGTGTGAAATGATATCTCATTATTGTTTTGATCTGCATTTCCCTGATGATTAGTGATGTAGAGCATTTTCTTGTGTGCCATTTTCCCATTTGATTTCTTCTTTGGGAAGTTTCTGTTAAATTCTTAGCCCCATTTTTTTTTTGATGGGGTTGGATGTTCTCTTCTTGTGAAGTACAACCAGTACTTTGTATATCCTTGATATCAACCCCTTGTCGGATGGGTAAGGGTGAATATCGTTTCCCATTCTGTAGACTGTATTTTGCTCACTGTTTCTTTTGAGGTGCAGAAGCTTCTTAGTTTATAGTCCCATTTATCTATTTCTGTTTTCACTTGCTTGGCCAGTGGCGTGTCATCATTGAAGATACTGTTCGCTTTAATATCATGGAGTGTTTTTCCAACCTTGTCTTCAATATACCTTATGGATTTCGGTCTGATGTTGAGGTCTTTAATCCATTTTGATCTTACTTTTGTACATAGTGTTAGGTAGAGATCTGAGCCCATTTTTTTTCATGTTGCTGTCCAGTTTTGCCAGCACAATTTGATAAAGAGGCTTTCCTTGATCCACTTAACATTATCAAAGATTATATAATCTTATATTTGGGAGGAGGTGTCAGTATATTCAACCCTGTTTTGTTGGTCTGCGACTCTGCCTTTGTTCCAGTACCACAAGACTATGGCAGGCATCATCCTCAATAGGGAAAAACTAAGAGCCTTCTCTCTAAGATAGGGTTGAGATAAGGATGGCAACTCTCTTCACTGCTATTCAATATAGTACTGGAAGTACTTGCAATAGTGGTTAGGCAAGAAAAAGATATTAAGGGCATTCAGGTAGGAATGGAAGAAATCAAGCTCTCACTATTGAGATATGACACTATATTTGAGAACCCTAAAATCTGTACCAAGAAACTCCTAGAAACAATAGACTTGTATACAAAAATTGCTGGCTATTAAATCAAAACCCAAAAGTCCATGGCTCTCCTATACACAAATAATGAGACAGAAGAAAGTGACTGAAAAAAAAATCCCGTTCACAGTCGTGCCCCCAAAAATCAAGTACCCAGGAATCAGCTTAATTAAGGACAAAAAAAGACCTGTACAAAAAAAACTACAAAACACTACTTCTTGAAATAAAAGAGGACTTGAGGAAATGGAAAGATATCCCCTTCTCATGGATCTGGAGAATTAACATTGTCAAAAGGGCAATACTCCCCAAAGCGTTGTACAAATTCAATGCAATCCCAATAATGATACCCATGACATTCTTCAAAGAAATGGAGCAAACACTCCTGAAATTCATATGGAACAATAAACCTCCACAAATAGCTAAAGCAATTCTTGGGAAAAAGAAAATGGAAGGAATCAACCTCCCCAACCTAAAACTCTACTACAAAGTAGTAATATATGTCTAATCTTTAGAGCTAATATATTTAGCTATAAAGCTAAATGAACTCAATTTCTTACCTGAACTTTTCTTATTTTCTCTCTTATGTTACCTTGACATTCCTTATTTTTGGCTTCTTGATCCCTTAGGGATGTCAAAGTTTCTTGGAACTTTTTCTGAAGGAAAAAAAATGTTTGATTGAAATTTATTAATTGGGCAATTTTTCATTATATATCTCAGGGGAGACCAAAAGACACAAAAGATGAATGGGTTCTTGTGAAGTACTCTGAATAGTACTCACCTTGTAGCCTTGATAGGCATTGACAGCAAGGACAGTGGTGTGCCCTTTGTGCTGTGGTTTCCGCTCGCAAAACCAGCAGACAAGCTGACCATCATCTTCACAGAACAGGAAGAGCTTCTCTCCGTGTTCTTCACACAAATATTCCTGCTCCATCTTCTTAATGGTGTCAATGAGGTTTCCTAGCTGCTTACTGGGACGGATGCTCTCCCTTTTAAACTGCGACCTACATACAGGACACTGGAAGTTTCCTTTTGACGGTGACTTCTGTTGCTGGTTCTCAATATTTTTCATTATACAGGATTGGCAGTAGATGTGTCCACAGTCTATGATCACGGGCTCAGTCATCAGCTCCAGGCAGATGGGGCAGGTGGCTTCCTCCCTCATGGTCAGAGCTGTACCCGAGGCCATGGTTTTTCCTGGAAATCTTTAATACTCAATCTAGAGGTAGAGATCAAGCAGATGGGATTTTTCTCTAAGTGATATTTAGACTTTTCACCTGAGCCTATGGGACTGACACTTTCAGAGCATGAATTGGGTGTGAAATACAGTAGTACTATAACAAGTGTTTTAAATTAGATTAAATTTTTAAATATTTATATTTATTGTCTCCTTTTAATGAGACACGTTTCATTTATTATTTATTGTGGATGTTGGTCTAACTGGCAGTTCAGAAAACAAACAGAGCATAACTACAGAAATTTTTCCTGGATCAAATCTGAGAGAGATGCCAGATACTATTCATCAAACAAATTACAGATTAACAGAAAGAATATTACCAAGTTTTTAATATAATTTACCAATGACCTAACCATCACAAATACTTTGTTTCTGACTAATTGGTTTTAACTGTGGAAGCAGTTCTTAGGAATTAGGACTGTCAATGAAGATTCAGTGGATTCATATTTAACTAATGAAAATCCCTCTGTGTATTCTATCTGCCCCTCCCTCCAAAGAACAATAATATCAGTTCAAGGAAGCCTGGGAGATTCCTCTAGTATCACAATGTAAGCTAATAGCTACCTTAAATTCCCATTCTCTAATCCTCCCTGATCTGAGGGAAGGATAATCAAGCTGAAGGGAGAAGAAGAGTAGGTCCTAGATCAGAGCTTTTGAAGACTCAGAGAAAAATGAACCTACAATTGTAAGACACCCTAAGTCAGGCTCATAATCTAATGACTTCACCAGTTATGAATAAAATGGATGAAAGAATTTTGCCCTGCTAGGAGTAATTCCTGAGTTCAGAACCAGAAATAAACCCTAGTCCCAAAGCCAAAAATCATGATCAAAAAGGCAATAGCAATATAATGAAACCACCGGTAGTTCAAACTCTTCCCTTATGACAACACCTGACAATGCTTACTTGGGCATAGAACTTCAAGCCGAGACCATGTGGAGAATATCCACATATCAGCACTTCTCAAAGTCATTCAGGGGTCTTGATCTTCTGAAGCTCACAGTCTCTTTTAAACATACAATCCTTTCTTTCTCTTCTCTTATATTGAAATTATTTCATGTCAAATCAAACAATAATATCTTGATAATATCCTCTAACCACGTGTCAAGAAAGTCATTCATTATTACCAAGCCGGACACATCTCTGAGAAAAGGATGTTTGATATGTTCAAATCATAAATGTAATATACCACTTGACTAAAGAGGTTTAAAAATGAGCAAAAATCTGTGTAAAAATGCTTCTCAAATACATAAGAGTAAACAGTTTAAAAAATAGGCAAAATATCTGTGTAAATACTTCTCAAACGCAATCCCCCGTACATATGAAAATATCAGCATGATTTATTTGTAGAGAAATGAAACTCAAGTAATAATATATGACTTGCCCTAGAGTAAAAGTTCTTTTTTTATTTTCAAAGAGTTTTTCACAGTATTCGATCACATTCAATATTTCAAAACCAATCCCACCACCATTACACTTTCCCACCACCTTTATTTTGAGTTTTGCCACCAACACCCATGCCTGCCCCAAAAACAGATGACAAGTAATTTATTTTATATTGTTTGTCATGAATAATTGACAAAAAATGATCCAAAATGTTCACTTGAAAAAAATTGTTTTTAAAAATTGTTGTATCTCATCTTGGAGCCATTAAGCCCCTGAATTAGAGATCATTGAAATGTTAGTAGAAGCTCGAGCTGTGTGTCACCCACAAGTGTACCTTGTCCTGGACTGCAAGACAGCATTTGCAGCCATATGGCACTTAATACGACACACCCTACCCATACTGCAGGATTACCACACCACCTCTGGTGGGATTCAAGGTAGGAGGCAACCAACCCTAGAGAGAAATATTATATTATTTCTGTTCTGCTTTGGGGCAGGATTTGGGGTTTGGGATGGAAATATGGTGTTGTGAAGGTGTAATGGTGGTGGGATTGGTGTTTGAATATTAAATGCAATAAAATATTGTGAACTGCTTTATAAAATAAAAAGAAAGTAAAAAAACTGTTGGTAGAGTTTGAGTCTTGTGTGCTTATATATATAATGTAATAATATTGTTAATCTTTTTTTCTGTTTTATCAGTTTTTTGCTCCAAGAATGCTCTTCCGTCTCTCTCTCGGAGAGCCAAGCAAGTTGCCAAGCGTATCCTGCCTGCACAGCAGAGCCTGGAAAGCTACATGTGGCATATTCAATATGCCAAAAACAGTAACTATAATGGGCTTCATTCTACTGACCCTGAAAGATTCTCCAGTATGGCTGCATTGGGAAGGATGAATAAGGAGAGGCTGGTAAAATCCCAGGACTGGGACAAATGGAGACATTAATGGTGTCTGCTTGAGCAAATCAATGTACAACTGGACAACAGGTGATGCACATGAATATTTTTATCAAGAATTTTTTCCTTCTAATTACACCGCACCATATGTGGTGTGCTATTCTTTGTATATCAGTGAAGGCCTTATTCTTATGGATAATTTAAGTTGACAATAACAATTATATACAGACTCTAAGTTATTCTTAACATATATATCCACACCATAGCATCAAACGCAGCTTTTCAAAAATGCTAGATTACAGCCTAAGGATAGAGAAGTTATAATATAGATCATTTATTTCAAAAAAAATTTTCAAAAATATGTTCACAACCCAGAATATTATGAAAATAAGAGACTGTGTCTTCTTGGTGTTAGATGGAGGGATGCCAAGAAAGAATTAGAGTGCACCATGCTGGAGCAATAGCACAGCGGTAGGGCGTTTGCCTTGCACGCAGCCAACATGGCCAACCCGAGTTCGATTCCTCCACCCCTCTCGGAGAGCCCGGCAAGCTACCGAGAGTATCTCGCCCGCATAGCAGAGCCTGGCAAGCTCCCCGTGACGTATTTGATATGCCAAACACAGTAACAACAAAGTATCCAATGGAGACGTTACTGGGCCCGCTCGAGCAAATCAAAGATCAACAGGAGGGCCTTTACTTACTTACTTTTGCTTTCTAGTGGGTCTATTTCTCTGTCTGTCTGTCTTCCTGTCTGTCTGTCTTTCTCTCTCACTCCCTCTCTCTCTCTCTCTCTCTCACACACACACACAAACACACACACACACATACACACGAACACACACATTAGCTTTAGGTCACCAAGCAACCTTGGTCTTATATTATCACTTTGTACTCCCCAAAACTCACATTTTTGTTACCAATCTCCTCAGTAGCTTCTATTTACTGCGGACTCCACAAAGACATTCACATGATCAGGATTAAACAAGCAAGTGAAACTGCTGATGGTTCAAAGTCTGTTTGCTGCATGTTTCAATTCACCTCCTTCTGACTGGGTGGGGACTCATAGGAACAATGCTGCTTTTACTCCCCAGCAGTCAATAAAACCACGTGATGGGGCTGGAGTCATAGTATAGCTTGTAGGGCATTTCCCTCCCAACCAGGCGACTCCTGGGTTTGATCCATGGTATCTGTTATGGTTCTTGAGGGTTGACAGGAGTGAGTCCTTAACTCAAGGCCAGGAATAACCCGTGATGTTGCCAGGTGTAGCCCAAAATCCACACAAACCAACTACCAAAATTCCCAAATCAAGTGCCACAGTAAAAACCTAGGAAGCTGATTCATATCCCCAGGAAGCCACCAAGAGCCAGTGTTCTGACTTTCACTTCAGATCTCTCTCTACATTTGCTCCTAAGTCTCCTAGGAGTTAGGCACCTTCCTGGTCCCTGTGAATTTTCCCCCATTGTTAAGCTGTGATTTATTTTAAGTATATCTGGACTGGAGCGATAGCACAGGGGGTAGAGTGTTTGCCTTGCACACAGCCGACCAGGTCGACCTGAGTTCAATTCCTCCAACCCTCTCGGTGAGCCCAGCAAGCTACTCGCCCGCACAGCAAAGTCTGGCGAGCTACATATAGGATATGCCAAACACAGTAACAAAAGTGTTATAATGTTACTGGGCCTGCTCGAGCAAAACAATGAAGAACGGTAGGACAGGGACAGTGACAGTGATATCTGAAGTAAGGTAGGAAATGACATACAAGATAAGCAGGGCCCCCAGTGACCAGAAACCAGCTTCCCTGTTTGATCTCTATCTCAGGATGCTTCTCAGTCTTACTCTGCAAATCCCAATGCTGTAGCAACAGCAGCAACAGCTTCCAGGACCGCACAGGAGCCACTAAAGCCTCATCAGTGAATGTTCTCAGCTAGAGACACAGCACCCCTGGCTTTCAGTGCTCACAGACTCTCAGCGTGGGGAAGTTTCCTCTATCCCTGTCTGCGTCCTGAGGAACGAACAGTTTGGACTCAGTGAGTAATGGAAATTTAGTAAAGAAAGAACTGCTCTGGAAAGGGGGTGCAGCTAGGGGAGGCTAAAGCAATGCACAGCTGCTGTGGAGGACTCTTACAGGGATACGGGCACCTGGTGTTATTAATCAGGCCAGAACAGTTGACAAAACTCTTGGGTGATTTCTATCCAGCTCTCACAAATGTTTTGTTAGGATTTTTAAAAATACGTGTGCTACACACCTATTGTTTCTTTTTTCTGTTTTTTTTAATGAATAACTGTAACTGTGAGGTAGTTATAGACTTAAAAACTTTCATGATTACGTTTCAGTCATACAGTGATTGAGTACCCATCCCTCCACCAATGTCCATTCTCCACCATCAATATTCCTATCACCCCATGTCGGGGTTGGACTGAGATGTCAGGATGAGCCCATGTAAACTGCTCCGCACAAGGATAAGTACATAGGGATCCATGAAAATGGGTGAGGTTTCTCATATGTCCTGATTGTTTTGTATGAGGCTGAAAATCTTTTTCTTTTGGCTGCCTTAGTAAATAATTTCATAAATTTTGGTATACTGAATTGTCAGTCATCCTTTCTCACAGGTCCCTGAAGATCACTTAGCTTGTTGTCAGTATGCAGATCCAAGGTTACTTAGCCTGCTTGTTGTCAGTATGCAGATCCTAGGTACTTTCTTTGTTTTCAGTTTGCAGAAAAGCTTTCAGTTTTGCATGTTATTCCTGTAACTCCTTGTTGATGACCTCACTGTATTGAATTGTAGGATGGTAATAAAAGGAGATTTCCGGGTTCTCTACCTTTGTCACAGGTCTGAGAAAACCTGGGCCCTCCATGACATAAATTTCTTTCTTGTTCCTTGTCTCACGCCTCTGAATGAATGGATGTTCATGCAACATTCCTATATTTTCTGATTTTTATATCCTGTGACGATATCCAGGGAGTAGTTCATCTATTGGCCTCTTTTTACCTTTTATTTTTTTAATTAATTATTTTTTTGGCTTTTTGGGTCACACCCTGCCATGCTCAGGATTTACTCCTGGCTCTGCACTCAGTAATCCCTCCTGGTACTGCTCGGGGGACCATATGAGATGTCAGGGATTATATCTGAGTAAGACGCATGCAAGGCAAATACCCTACCAGCTGTACTATCATTCCGACTCCCTCTTGGTCTATTAAGGAAACTGAAGAAACTGCACAGTAAAAGAAAATTTAAGATGGAAACTGTCAAGACATTCTCTTCTGGCACTGGGCAAGGGGAAAACTGAGGGTTTTGCTATCATCAGCCCTCTCTGGGTTTGAGGTCCTTGTTGGAATGTAACCAGTAGTTGGGGCTACAACACAAAAACTGCTGGTACAGGAGCTCAGGCTTAATAAAAATTGTGAAAATATAAGCTATGCAGAACCATTGTATAACAAACTTCTCAAAGAATATCTTTAAAAAAAAAGAAAAGGAATATTGCAAACCATAATGCCCAAAAGTAGAGAAAGAGTATGGGTAATATTGTCTGCTATGGAGGCAGGGGGAGAGTGGTAATGGAGGGGTATACCAGGGATATTGGTGGTGGTGAATGTTCACTGGTGGAGGGATGAGTCTTTGATCATTGTGTGATTGTAACTCAAACAAGAAAGCTTGTAACTGTCTCACGGTGATTCAATAAAATTTTTTTAAAAAAGGAATATCCTTATTGATAAACTGCTCTGACAGTCTTTGGTTTGTCTCATTTTCTGACCATCCCTGCAGGTTGGAACTATACTACCTGTTTTGCAGAAACCACTCTTCATTAACAAATATACATATTTAAAGAGCCCAACATGGACAGTCACAAGGAAAACTCAAAATAAGCACAAACAGAGATACTGTCTCACATCTAATGGAAGATTTCTTTAAAGAAATAACATTGGGAGAAATTAGAACTGCATATGTTGCTATGACTATGTAAAATGCTGCAGTGTGTGTGTGTGCGTGTGTGTGCGTGTGTGCACGTATGTGTGTGTGTATGTGTGTGTGTGTGTGCAGACACAATGAAGATCAGGTCTGTTCCAGATAGAAGATGGTGCTCAGGAAAATAGGCAGTGCTGTGTATTGAACTCCGAGCTCCAGCATGCAGAGCTTGTGCTTAGAAACTTCCAGCCTGGTCTGCCATAACATAGGGCATGCAATATTTTTGGAATATAGTTTTGAAGTTCCCTAAAATGTTAAACAAAATTATTACCTTGTGAACTAATAGTTCTCTCTGTATACATGTTCTCAAGAACATTGAAAATGTCTTACTACTAAATGAAGAAAATATATGACAGAATTATTTGTGGTAGCCCTAATTGGAAACAACCCAAATCCTCATTCCTTGATGAATGAATATATACAGTGTGAAGTCTATACAGTGTAATGTCATTCAGTTGTAACAGATACCAATACATATTTTTCTTTGACAGTTGAATTCAGATTCAGGCACTGACACTTGTGAAACATGTGCATTATAATCCCTTACTTTTGTTTAGTCAGTCATTGTAGGATAATGTTGGGTTTGTCCTTTCAGCCTTGCCGCAGGGAACTTAGTTTACCGTAAAGCAATGTCCTTTCTGTATGGACACAGGAAGACAGTTAATATTATGCTTTTGTAAGTTGGAAGTTGATTTACTCCACTAATATTTACTCTTGGGCATGGGCTTTCTCGACTCAGTTGCCCTTAGTTCCTAGCACCCCAAAAGCAGGGTACCAACCAGGGAATGAATGGACCCAGGGCAAGCTGTGAGCTACCCTGGCATCAAAATGAACCAGGCCAAAGCACCACAATACTCAACTATAAGTTGAGAGCATAATCATGGACAAATGCTGTCATGATCCAGAAGTAACGACAAGACTTGAACCCTGCGGTGTTAGGAAGAGTAACCTGGCCTGAGGACTGTGGTCTGGAATATATAGTAAGATGTCCTCAGGAAGAACCAAACTTGATATATCTCTTACTGTGCTTATACAGAATGCCATTGCTAGAAATATTAGAAGTAGATCTACTACAACTAATTAAGTGGATTACTCTCTGAGGAAAGAAGAAAATACACACCCTGGATGGGATCCCACCCTTAAATGGATCTCCTACTGTTAGGGCGTGGATTGTGATCTCCCTTTAACGACAAAGAAACTCCAGAGACTGCCAACAGCAAGCAAGGTTTATTGTAAGACTGGCTAGCCAAGGTCAAGCCGCCTACACAGACACGCAGGTCAGTTAGGTGAGGCAAGACCCCGAACCTCTTCAAAGGGGATCTTATATAGGCCTTCACTGGCCGTTACAGCAAAGCCCGCGCATTTCATAGCCAATAGTTTGTAACAACATATGCTTTCCTAACCAATCCAATTAAGGGTACATCACTTCTTAGCCTATAGTTTAAAGATCAGCATTTTGCGTCGGTGCTTAGGAACTGACAGGGTTTTAAGGCAGTCCTGGGTCTTGCAACATGGGTCTTATGAGAGACATCCGGTTATCTGGTCTGACCCCCACCCTTCGAGGACCTGTATCTGAATTCCTTGCTCAGGGGTAGAAAAACCAGTTATTTTGCAGTGCAGGCTCCTATAAAGCGGATCTGAAAAAGCTTATCTAGACCTGTTCCTTGAAGAACAAGTTATTTTGCAATGCAGGTTCCTATTAAGCTAAGCTAAATTAATTCTGGTGGTAGTCCATTTTGGGCCTGTCCCTTACACTACTAATCCAGAATAATCTCTTTAGATAAGATTTTATCCTTGAGTTAATCTCCTGGAGGAGTGGTTTTACCTCTCTTTGTTGATTTGTTAATGTTCAACCCACCTTTCTATCATGACCCTATGTGATTGCTGTATAAACTAAGACTGTAAGAGCAGAAGGGGGCAGAGTCAGAAGTGAGAGCAGGTTGGGCTCCAGAGAGAGAAGTAGAAGGGCTCCAGAGAGAGAGAGAGAGAGAGAGATCAGAAGAGATCAGAGGAGAGACTACACAGACAGAGTCAGAGATAGAGAGACAGAGAGAAGAGAGCACAGTGGCACACACAGAAGTAGAGCACAAAGGAGGAGCCATCCCGATCCATACACAGCAGCTCGAGAGCACTGAACACGAGTGGTGAGAGAGAACCGCTCTGAGAGCCCTCGAACAACACACAACAACACACATCACCCTTCCTGAAAGAAACTGAAGCAGTTAGAAGACATCGGAGCAACGAGTATCTCTGAAGGTGAGGAAACCAAGAACAGGTTAGTTATTCTGTCACTAGCATAAAGAATCCCTAAAGCATAAAGAAGACTGGAAATACTTTGAGATGCACACAGAGGGCCAGATTCTGACCCCAGCCCCAACCCAGAGAAGGCATCAATGCTTAGCGGAGAGTTTGCACAGAAATCAAGAGCAAATGGCTGTGATAAGCATATGCAAGACAGCAAAAGTACAAACTTCTCCCCTTACCAATACCCTAGGTACAGACTCTTATCAACACAGAAAATGCAAGGTGGTTGAGTTCAAGGAAAACCTATAAAACTCCCTTAGCTAAACCAAGCAGCATTCTGGTTCTGCAAGTACCTTAACTTGAGAAAGCTCATTTGGAGGTCCTAGCAGGGGATCACAGCTATTATATACCCTCAGCCGAAGAATGATCCTTCTCCATATGGGCAAGGCCATCCTCATCAACTCAGCATGCAACTTCGGGAGAGATGACATGGAACAGTGAGATAGAAGGAGGCCTCACCCAGCCAGTCAGATTGTTCTAATCAACCCTGGCAATCAATGGGGCACTAGATGTCTCAGCCAGATTGTCTTCACATCCACATGCCCCTTAACTTGGGTTGTGACCCTTTACTGTCTTCACTCACGAGAATCTCACATTCTCTCTTGAATGCATTTCCCTACTTCATCTTCTATCCCCTTGTGAAGTTCTTTTGTGTGAGGGCAGACAACAGACTCAGAAACATAAATGAAGGCCAGAGTTTTTCCCCTTTTCTTCAAAGAGAAATCCCTCCAACAGATCTGACGGCATGATGTTGAAGAACACATATGGTGGGGACTGAGGGCACTATCCAGAGACCAAATGACCTCATACGTAGATTGATCGCTGCCCTGTGTTTGGCACTAGTGGGATAAGAACAGCCATAGCATACAGGTGCATGTGGCAGATGTTACCAAGCCTTTTCTCCAGGCACTTCCCTTGGGAGTTACAGGTGGCTCCAGATGCAGGCATGTTCTCTTTTTCCATCTCTTTCTCCATCTCTTTCTCCATCTCTTTCTCTTTCTTTCTCTTTATCTCTTTTTTCTCTTTCTCTTTCTCTTTTGTCTCTTTCTCTGTCTCTCTCTGTCTCTCTGTGTTTCTATGTATCTCTCTCTGTCTCTCTCTGTCTCTCTCTAGGTTTCCATTTCCCTACTCCTTTCAATATCATTTGGAGTGTCATTCAGGAGAAAAACAAAGAAACTTTCTCAAGATCTTCAGGAGAACAAAGGTAACTCAATGAAAATCTTCCTTTCAAGTATGCCTCCTGGAGGGTGACTCTAGTGGTCATGCTTAGACAGAATGTAAACTATAAGTCCTGGGATATGTTATTCCTTGGCCAGAAAACTGGAGAGGTCTCTCTGTCTTCTTAGTGCTCTTTCTGCCACTTCTTCCCTTAGTGAAGGGGCAGTTTTTAGTAGGAATTGGAATCTTAATGAGACCAGGTCACGGGAAAAATGAATACAGATAGCAGGATGTATTGCTAAGAGGAAACAGCAAGGCAGAACTGCATCTATATCTTTGCCCCTTATTAATTCACCCTCTTTCTCTACATGTGGGATATTACCTCTAAGTTTTTTCAGCTTAACCAATGAATTTCCTTCTTTCTTCCCCCCAGAGAAGCTTACAGTGCTCTTGTGAGCAACCCTGATCCCCTGAGGTTACCTTTATCTTTCCTGTTTGGAGTGAATAACTTGCATTTCTATTTCCTTTATAACTTTCCATTTTAATAGGACAAAAATCTGTCCTAGTATGTGGGATTAACAGCTTTTCTCTTGACTTTACTCTCCCAATATTTTCACAAGACACTGCAAGGGAAATAGATTGGGATTGTTTCAGAGTTTTCATGCTCAAAGGAAAGGTTTTTATGTCCTAAGATGAAATCACTAATGGAATTTATGTATGCAGAGTATTTCTATAATAAAATTAAATCTACTGAATAGAGGTCCACAGCACACTTTATGGTATTTTTATCAAGTATATTCTCTCTAAAGCAGGTTCCTTATGTGTGGTACCTGCTTTATAGCCAATCATTTAATGCAAATCTATTAGGGATCTACAAAAGCTTAGCATCATTCTAGGTTATGGCAAACAGTGAAGAAAGCAACCAAAATTTCTACATTCACAGAATTTGAATTCTATTTCTTTGAACTTGATACAAGGATATAAAGATACTGTTCTTTTTTCCTTAGATAAACTAGAAATCTTTTATTTAAAAATTTCTTCCATATATCTATGATAAATGTGGAAATAAGAATCTTCACCAATACAGAAATAAGGTCTGATAGGCTCAGAGAAAGAGACCTTTGGGAAAGTGAAGATGTGGGAGACAGGAATCAAATTGTAAAAGGAGATCATTCCAGCCTCATAGTCCAGGAAAACGCCTATAATATTAACATCTTCCACTAAAAGAGGGGTTAGGGGTGATGTAAGTGCTACATAGCCATCATCTCTACAATGTCTGATGGCCCAGAATCCAGACTCAGGATCCCGTCGCATGTCATTGTCTCTTGGCACATTTTCCAGACAAATTCCGACATCCCACTTAGATCCTTTTTTAAAATATATTTCAAAGTAATATTTTCCAGAGGTGAAGGCCTCACAACCCAAGACACAGGGTAAGTCTTTAAACCTAGTAGGAGTGTCCTGCTTCACTTCGGACCTGCCACCAAGCACAGTGTTTTCATCTTTGTCCACATCTAGGTCGTTGTGAGCTGTATCTAGATCCAGAGTAAGCTTAACTGCAAAAAAATTAATAAATATAAAAAAGAAATCAAAAGAACATGGTTACTTCATGCTTAGTACTCAGTTTATTCCACATATTATCAGCCTGTCATCAAGAGAAAATTTTTTTGACAACTTTTATAATCATTTTATGAAACTTCATTGTAAAAAGTAAAAAAAAAATCATTATCTGTCACAAAGAATGGTTGGGAGGATTGAAGAGCTAATACATGCTTAGACCTGAGCAGGGCTGTGACTATGTGGAATTGTACAATATCTGGTAGCAGCAGCAATACACTACGGTAGCTCTAACATTCTATTGTTCATGTTAAATAGTATTGCCATCTTTCTCACAGCAGTATAAGTGAAGGACAAGATAAATATATTTGACAGGTTTACTTATTCTCTTATCCAAAGTCCTCCCAATTTTTTTTTCCAAATAACACTGATACAGTTTCATTTGGGAAAATACAATTAATTACGTACTTGGTTATAGGAGACAAAGGTTGTTATTGGGGCCTTAGAACACATGCTACTCATGACCTTAAGTATCTACTCTATTTAGTTTCTCATGCAGCATAAATTTTAGTACAAGATGATGTAGCAAGGACAAATATACCAAAAAAGAATCTGAGTAGAGTGAAGAAACAAAGAAATGAAATGGTCATAATGGTCCTAGCTAACAGCACAATTTAAAAAATAAAATATGAGTTTGTTCTAGCTAGAGAGTTAAGTCACTTAGTCACCTAATATGACTTGATCAAACACCGAGTAGGTGAACAGTTGGAAATGAGAAATAAAGATTGCAGAAATACTTCTTTCTCCTGATTTTTTTTCCTCAAAACCACTCTCAAACTTTTAATACCCTGTCTTCCTGAACGTGGGACTTCTACGAAACCTGCTTCCTTCCTTCTACCTGATTTCATTTTCCTTAGTAAATGAGAGTCCTGGGGAGAACGTGTGAACCTAAGAGTTGCAGTGGCAGTCGTTATCATTCTCTATTGGTGAAACATTGATTGGTCCAAACTGGTTAGAAAATGGACAAATATCAAAAAAATAGGAATCAAGCTTGTATATGACACAGCCATTACATTTCTGGGTACACTTAAAAGGATGCATACAGCTCAGGTTGAAGATGAGAAGATCTGAATAATAAGAAGTTTTGTCCTTACCTACCTAGCAACTGCATGCATCATCACCCCAGTCATGGCACAGTGCTCTCACAGTATAGGAGCATTACATTTTCTTGTATGAAACATGTGGAGCAAAACATGTTTTAGAATTCAGAACAGTTTTCTTGTCATAAATGCAAAGGAATGCATCTAAATTCTAAGTATGGGGATACATCCAATACTAAGTCAGTGCTGATCTTATCAGCATTCCTATACTAAACTAAGTGTAATAAATAAAGACTGAATACTGTCAGGTGGAGGAATTTAGTTTTGGTCACTGAGGCTGGCAAAATAACAAAGACTTTCATAAGGGCCCCTCTGTTGGCAACTTTGTATAATTACTTTCAGGACCAGAGACCAATCGTGTACAATCTACATTGAACTTATAGAGTAAAAATAATGGCTTTCATGTCTATTATTGTAGCCTATTATGACTGTGTTAATGCCATAGATTCATCCTAGAGACTCTTGCTTTTTGATCTCACTTTGAAGAAACAATTGACCATGTGGGGAGACTCATGCACAAGCATTTGAGAATTTTCTTCAGAAAGCACAGGGAGGCATCCTGCCTGCAACCAGCAAAGAGCTAGTGCCCGAGGTCCAACACACACCAGACCCAAATTTTGACAACAATCACAATGAGCATGGAACAGATTATATTAGTTTCTAGATGAAAACAAAGCCCATCGATCATAATTATTGCAACACTGTTAGACTCCAGTTAGAGGGTTCCTATGAGCTATGGTCATTTTACTGAAATTTATGAGTTATTGTGTTCTTCTAATTTGGGTGTGGCAAGTTAACAACACACCTGGCTGTGCTCAGGATTTACTTCTAACTCTGTACTTAGTCACCAATCATGGCAGAACTCAACGACTATATCAAATGCCAGGGATCTTCCCTGGTTGGCTGCATGAAAGGCAAACACTCGACTTGGGACACTATTCTCAGGACTGAAAATGCGTTATTTGTAACATAGATTTTCATTAAATTAAAAATGAAAAATTTTCAGAGTGGTTCTTATTTTATAGCCTAAAAATAATAAAATATCTTTATTTTAAGATTTTTTATGAGAAAATGCAATTATAGTTTACTATTAAAATAAAGAGATTCTGGAAAGAATAAAGAAACAAACAGCTAGTTTTCTACTAGGTAGCACTTGGCTTTCAAAAGGTTCAAACACTTATTGTGTTACCTGGTCTGACCATAAACCACTGGCAGCACAGTCAGTCTTACCTACCTTTCCGTACATACTCTGGGAATTGAATGACATAAACGTAATCATTAAGTCCCAAACCCTTTACTCTCTGCCTTGAGTAATTTATGATTTTTTTTTAATTTTTATTAGTGAAACACCATGAGGTACAGTTGTAGACTTACAAATTTTTGTGCTTGGGTTTCAGCTATACAATGATCGAATACACATCCCTCCACCAGTGCCCATTCTCCACCACCACTATTCCCAGTATCCCTTCCACTCCCCATCCCCCATTCCACCCTACCTCTGTGTCAGGGCATTCCCATTTGTTATCTCTCTTCTTTTGAGTGCTGTGGTTTGCAAAAGAGACATTGAGTGGCAATCATGTTCTTCCAAGATGGGAGAAACGTGATGAGAGTAGACTATAGACTGAACATAATTTATGATTTTTAAACCTTGTCTCCTTCCACTGAGTGTGAAGTGTTATTCTTTTGGTTTTTATATAGGAGAGATATAGAGGTTATTTACCTTGGGGACATCACTAGTGAACTGAAGAAAAAGAGCTATAGAATCATCAAGAAAAGCAGTACTCTGGCTAGAACTGCACAGGGAAGAGCAGTTGCCCAATATTCCTCCCCCCTCTACTATTTAGGGAATTTTGGATGTCACATACCGTTATCAGTCTCAAACAATTTTAACAATGAACAGAAAATGCTACTAATATCAGGTATACTGTGAGTATCCAGTGAGACATCCTCTGGTGCATTTAACTGCATAGCAGAAATCCTAGAGAAGAAGAGTCCAGAAATCTCATCAGAGCAACATTCCATTAGACTCCATATAGCTACTATCCCTCCCTCCTGTTTTCAAGGACCACTCACCTGTCCACAGTGTCCTTTGCATCCTATAGAGCAAGAAAGGTAGATGTTGATATGAAAATATTAGCTTTTCATAGAACTTTAATGGGTGGATGTTTCTTTATAATTATATGAAAGGGTAAATGCAATTGCTCTGTTCCTATGTATTAATGATTTCCCAGGGAATGATTATGATCCCAATTTTTTACCACAATGTTCTTCAACCTTTGCATACCTGCAGTCCAACACCTTTCTGCATAAATTATTCCACAGAGTCGCAGTTATAAGCACTGCGATAGACCTTTGATATTCAACCTCTCTACCCTTGTTTACCTTCAGCAGTACATGCACAAAGTTTGAGAGAAACACTGGCCAAGGATAATACCATGACAGTATCTAATCAACCAAAGAGTATGTTATCTTACTTTTCCAGCATGTAGCGTTATTATTGCTATATCCACAAACCTGTGAACTGTTTGCAATAAGATTAGGAATTGCCTCAAACTTATTCATTTAGCACTTTTAGCATTCAGTGACTAATGACTTCTGAAGAGATCATAGTGGACATTGTTTTTCACAAAGGTGCTTGCAGGAAAATTCACATAGAGCCCTGGAATGACTCACTAAGTTGTTGAAAGTAGGTTTGCACTGAGGTGGAAGGTCTTGCTCTTCTACCTCCACCTTTTATGAAGATAGAATAAGGTGCTCCAGGCTTTTATCACAGTGTAGAAGATCTTTACTATAGCTAACGTCAGGCCTCATAATATCTGTTTGAGCAAATTACAGATAGTAAGTCAAGGGAAATGTTTCTCAATCATTTTGGTGAGTGGTTTTTAGCCTCCAGAGTCAACAGGTTTACCTTTGCAGAGACCATTTGACACCAGAAATCTCTGAAAAAATACACTGAGGCTAACAGATTCAACAAAAGTTCTGTGGTTATCTGAGAACTGCCATATCTATCCAAGGGGCCTCCTTTTTGAATTACTCAGAGACACTCTACAGACTAGTGAAGGACACCTGTATATAGGCATGTGTATTAAAAAGTAAACATTTAATTTCTCCACACTTGTGTGAATATTTGAGAAAGAAGGAATTTGGCCAGTTCTCCAAATTCCTCACCATTTCCTCTGAAAGCCCAGGGACTGACTCCTTCATGCATTCCTCCACGTGCACAGTCTCACCTGCAGTAACTCCTGGGCTGAACTCTGACATTTCCTCTCCAGTTCCTGGATGTGTTTGCTCAGTTCCTGGCTTTGATCCTCCAGGTTGGCTTCACTGTTTTTTAGTCTCTGCAGAACTTGCTCTTCTTCATTTTCCAGTCTCCATAGATAAGATTTCTCTTCAATTTCTAGGATCATTTGAAAAACCTCAAAAACATATGTGATGCGGTTTTTTTTTTCCATAATTTTGGACTAGAACAAAGAAAGCATATATAAGTTACAGGGGAATGTTTATCTATAAATAAATAAACAAACATTCCTTGTTGATAGGAGATGAAAACGTAACTCTCAGGGATGTGGGTTTCTCTGCATGTTACTTGGATATTTTATTCTCCCATTACTCATGCCTGTTAAATTGAAGCAAGAAGGAATACACTCTGTGAGTCCAAATTTAAAATTCACCCAAAGAGTTCATGACATAGGTTAGGAAAGACACCCTCAAAAGCAAATAACCTGTGAGATTTTAGTATAGACTTTTGGAGTATGTCAATTTTTCCAGAAGAGCACTGAGTTTCTCTTTTGAGCAGTCTGATCAAGCAGAGCAATAGACCTTAAATGCCATCGTATATGTTCTAGCCACATTTTCTGTTCATCCCCCTGAATTTTTGAACATGAATCCTACATGCAGTGACACTGTTCATCAAAATGATTACTTTCTGACCATGGAAATTACATGCCAGACCCTGCATTGTGGTAAACTTCTGAGTGGTAAGTCTACAGGAATTTACTTTGAGATGTTTAAATCTTGTAAACAATTCAATATGAATCTAAGTAAAGACACCAATTCTTAGTTTTACTGATAGTAGGACTCTTCAACAATTTCAGTTGAAAGAACAAAGGAAGAGGAACTCAATTCTAATAGGTGTAGCCAATGAGGAGCATTAAAACAAATAATTTGGGAATAATCTATTTAGTCTAGATTAATGAGATGAAAGCATCCTTTTGTTTTGCTTAATCCTTTTATATCTCTAGGCTTTATGGTGAACATATCTGAAGCAAATAATCTTAAATACTTACCTGAAAATTTGTTATTTGCTCTCTTATTTTCCCTAGCCATTCCTTATTTTGTTCTTCTAGTCTCCTTAGGTGTATCAAACATTCCTGAAAGTTTTCCTAAAGGAAAAAATATTCGATAAAGATTTACAACTTGGGCAATTTTTCATTATATAAGTCAGGGAAGATCACAGACTTTTAAAAATTAAACAATATTGGAAACTTCGATAGTCCTTATACCTTCAAGGATACATCCTGAGGGATTTGTGTGAAGTGAAAAACCTTGATCTCCTGTGAAAGAACTGTCTGCAACATGGTCAGGCTTGTGGGTGGAATGGTTGGAAGGCAGCGGGAAGGAGACTAGTGACATTGGACATGGGTGGTGGGAAATGTACAACAGTGGAAGGGTTGAATGTTGGAATGTTATATGACTCAAACTCAACCATGAACTACCTTATAACTGTGTATCTCATGGTTCTTCAATAGATAAAATATTTTGAAAAATTTGACCTCCTGAACAACCTGATGAATTGATACTGTTGTTAATATCATTTTCAATTTTAGAAACAGAATCTTCATGATACATGGCCTAAAGTATACAATGATGCATTTGCCTGGTGAACACTGTAAAAAGAACAAGAATATAATAATGCTTGATAATATTTTCTATAGTAGCGCTGTCCTCCTGTTGTTCATCAATTTTGCTCAAGCGGGCACTAGTAACATTTTACAACATATTTGAGACTTGTTGCTACTGTTTTTGGTATATTGAATACATCATGGGGAGCTTTCCCGGCTTTTGCCATGTGGGTGAGATACTCTAGGTAGCTTGCTTGGCTCTCCGAGAGGGAGTATTGAATTAAATCTAAAAACCAATAACAGATTACTTACACCTTGACATTTTTAATATATTATTATGTGTAAATAAGAGTAGGTCAGGAGTGAGCCCTGAGCATCTCTGGGTTTGGTCCCTAAATCCCTACCCCAATGGAAGAGTCAAATGAATGTCAGTGAGACAGACCACATGCTTTGATGAGGATTCTCAGTTTGATCTCCAGAGCCCTTTTTTTCTCTGATTACCGACAGATATGATTCTGATATTCCTGAACATGATCAGGTATGGACCCAGTGACCCACAGCACTCTAGGGCCATACCACTGAGCAGTCAGGCCTCTGGCCTCGTATCACATGGAGTAGCCCCTGGATCATGGGACGACACTGCTAGGTAAACACTACTGTAAAAAATAAAGAAGCAGAGAAGAGCTATAATATCTAATGAAAAAAATCATCATGCAAGAAATTTTAAATTATGTAGTACCAATAGCAAACTTTTAAAATATTTTTCAAAATACTTTCTTCCATTTGAGGAGAACACTTTTAGGTTAACCAACTTTTTAATGTTAAAAGTGGTAATCAATTTTCTTCTTAATCAATGAATCAGTGTTTTACTTTGTCTGAATATATAGGTATATTATCAGTTGTTCATTGCTGTCAAGGGTTATCAATTTCCATGGGGATTACGACAGCACTCTGTGCATATGCTTTAATATGCCTAGTAATATATATGTGTATATTAAATAGAAGCTGATGTTAATTTTATATAAAGATTAAAATGGTAAAAGCTTTAACAACATCGTGGGTTTGAAAATAAATTATTCAGAGCATTCAGCCGAAGAGAAGAACATGGAGGGCGGGATCCAGAGATCCCGAAGGAAAAAAAAAAAAAACAGCTTCCAAAAAGAGCTGAGATCATCGGGAAGTCCGAGATGGGGTAGGTACCGCATCCCGCCTCCCCCAGATGGACCCCCGGTGACCAGAAACCTCTACAAGCACAGCTCGAGTATGCGGGAACTAGGACTTTTCCTCAAAACCGCTTATGCGGCCGCGCGACATCTCTCTAAATACAAAGTGATCCATGGGAAGTAAACCACCTAACGTTTCTCTCTGAAAATCATAGTTAAGCTTTGAGCACGGCCACAGCCCCAGAAGCACAAGGACTTAATGCAGAACCCAGCAGCTTGGAGCAGAAAAGTGAACGGACTATGCGTTAATCCAGGCCATCAAATCTGCTGGAGGGGAAAGGGTGTTGCCCCATTCGCCCTCTCCTCTCTGGAAAGAAAGATGGCGGCCACATGGGAGCCTTGTGGACAGCAGGCATGAGCCGGGGGAGCGGGGGCGACTAAAACCTCATGGGAAGGGGGGCGTTCCGGTCCGTCCTTCACGCCCTACCGAGGTCACCAGTTGCCCCCCACGAGCGGCTCTCCAGCACGGCCACAGCCCCAGAAGCACAAGGACTTAATGCAGAACCCAGCAGCTTGGAGCAGAAAAGTGAAAGGACTATGCGTTAATCCAGGCCATCATGTCTGCCCGGAGGGGAAAGGGTGTTGGTCCCTTCCGCCCTCCTCCCTCTGGAAAGAAAGGTGGCGGCCACATGGGAGCCTTGTGGACAGCAGGTATGAGCCGGGGGTGTGGGGGCGACTAAAACCTCATGGGAAGGGGGGCGCTCCGGTCCGTCCTTCACGCCCTACCGAGGCCACCAGTTGCCCCCCACGAGCGGCTCTCCAGCACAGCCACAGCCCCAGAAACACAAGGATTTAATGCAGAACCCAACAGCTTGGAGCAGAAAAGTGAACGGACTATGCGTTAATCCAGGCCATCAAATCTGCTGGAGGGGAAAGGGTGTTGCCCCATTCGCCCTCTCCTCTCTGGAAAGAAAGATGGCGGCCACATGGGAGCCTTGTGGACAGCAGGCATGAGCCGGGGGAGCGGGGGCGACTAAAACCTCATGGGAAGGGGGGCGTTCCGGTCCGTCCTTCACGCCCTACCGAGGTCACCAGTTGCCCCCCACGAGCGGCTCTCCAGCACGGCCACAGCCCCAGAAGCACAAGGACTTAATGCAGAACCCAGCAGCTTGGAGCAGAAAAGTGAACGGACTATGCGTTAATCCAGGCCATCAAATCTGCTGGAGGGGAAAGGGTGTTGCCCCATTCGCCCTCTCCTCTCTGGAAAGAAAGGTGGCGGCCACATGGGAGCCTTGTGGACAGCAGGCATGAGCCGGGGGAGCGGGGGCGACTAAAACCTCATGGGAAGGGGGGCGTTCCGGTCCGTCCTTCACGCCCTACCGAGGTCACCAGTTGCCCCCCACGAGTGGCTCTCCAGCACGGCCACAGCCCCAGAAGCACAAGGACTTAATGCAGAACCCAGCAGCTTGGAGCAGAAAAGTGAAAGGACTATGCGTTAATCCAGGCCATCATGTCTGCCCGGAGGGGAAAGGGTGTTGGTCCCTTCCGCCCTCCTCCCTCTGGAAAGAAAGGTGGCGGCCACATGGGAGCCTTGTGGACAGCAGGTATGAGCCGGGGATATGGGGGCGACTAAAACCTCATGGGAAGGGGGACGCTCCGGTCCGTCCTTCACGCCCTACCGAGGCCACCAGTTGCCCCCCACAAGCGGCTCTCCAGCACAGCCACAGCCCCAGAAACACAAGGATTTAATGCAGAACCCAACAGCTTGGAGCAGAAAAGTGAACGGACTATGCGTTAATCCAGGCCATCAAATCTGCTGGAGGGGAAAGGGTGTTGCCCCATTCGCCCTCTCCTCTCTGGAAAGAAAGATGGCGGCCACATGGGAGCCTTGTGGACATCAGGTATGAGCCGGGGGTGTGGGGGTGACTAAAACCTCATGGGAAGGGGGGCGTTCCGGTCCGTCCCTCACGCCCTACCGAGGTCACCAGTTGCCCCCCACGAGCGGCTCTCCAGCACGGCCACGACTCCAGAGCACAGAAACCAATTTCTTAACTATCTGACTTTCAGTAGAAATACTTCCAGGGTCAATAAGTAAAATAGCAGAAATCCAAAACCAACATTTAATTCTTGAACCCAGCTGTAGAAAGCAAATCACGTCACAACGTTTTTTCAGCTTGTCTGATTTGGGGGGGGGGAGGGTAAACTAAATAATAGTGGTGAATCTTTTGTTGAAACAATGAATCTAATCAAAGCAGATAGAGTGTTAACTAGAATTCATCTGCCCCACAGGGACTGGGAGGGGTGGGGGGTGGGGTTTTATTGGGGTTCTTCATGGTAAAAAAAAAAAAAAGTATTGGTAAAGGGAAATGTGTTTGATATTTGCATGACTGAGACCTAAACCTGAAAGCTTTGTAACCTTTCCCACGGTGATTCAATAAAAAAAAAAAAAAAAAAAAATTATTCAGATCCGTGATTTCAAAAGAGAAATGGGTACTTGTTGCAGTACTCTGGGCAGTACTCACCTTGTAGACTTGACAGGCCTCTGTAGCAAGTAACGTGGTGTGCCCTTTGTGCTTTGCTTTCCGCTCACATAACAAGCAGATGAACTGACCATCATCTTCACAAAACAGGTTGAGCTTCTCTCCGTGTTCTTCACACAGATTTTCCAGCTCCATCTTCTTAATAATGTCTATGAGGTTTTCTAGATGCTTAATGGGCCGGATGATCTCCCTTTGAAACTGTGCCCTACATACAGGACACTGGAAGTTTCCCGCTGACAGTGACTGCTGTTGCTGGTTCTCAAGCTTTTTCATTATGCAGGAATGACAATAGATGTGCCCACAGTCTATCATCACTGGCTCAGTCATCATCTCCAGGCAGATGGGGCAGGTGACTTCCTCCCTCATGTTCTTAACTGTGCCAGAGGCCATGGTTTTTCCTGGAAATCCTTAATACTGAAAATAAAGGTAGAGATTATACAGATGAGATTTTTCTATAAGTGATGGCTGGGTTCGATTCCTCCGCCCCTCTCAGAGAGCCTGGCAAGCTACCGAGAGTATCTCACCTGCATGGCAGAGCCTGACAAGCTCCCTGCGATGTATTCAATATGCCAAACACAGTAACAACAAGTCTCAAAATGGAGACGTTACTGGGACTGCTTGAGCAGATTGATGAACAACGGGAGTACCATGACTGTGACCATGATGGAATACATATCACCTGAGTTTGAGGGACTGACACCTGCAGAGGATGAATTGGATTTGGAATACAGTAGTACTAGTCCAAGTGTTTAGATTAAATTTTATATATTTAAATTTAGTATCTAATTGTAATGAGACACATTTCATTTGTTCGTTGCTGTAGGTGCTGGTGTAACTCGGAGTTCAGAAAGAAATAATTTCAGGCTCAATTCTGAGAGAGAAAAGCTAGAAGTTATTCCTCACACAAATTACAGATGAACAGAAAGGATATTTGGAAGCTTTTAAAACAGTTTACTAGTGACCTAACCAGGCGTTTGATTGCACGCAGACAACATGGACGACCGGAATTCATTCTTCTGCCCCTCTCAGAGAGACTGACAAGCTACCAAGAGTATCTCGCCCACACGGCAAAGCCTGTCAAGCTACCCATGACGTATTCGATATTCCAAACACAGTAACAACAAAGTCTCACGATGGAGATGTTACTGGGCCTGCTCGAGCAAATCAATGAACAACAGGAGAACAGTGACAGTGACTGTTGAATGACCTAACAATCACCAATACCTTGTTTCTTGCTTGTAACTACAGAAGCAACACTTAGGAATTAGGGCTGTTAATGAAGAAGATTCAGTGGATTCATATTTGAATAATGAAAATCCTTCTCTGTATTGTATCTACCCCTACCTCCAAAGAACAACAATATCAGTTCAATGAAGCCAGGGAGATCCCGCTAGAGACACAATGTAATCTAATAGCTAACTGACCTATCCATTCTGTCATCCTTTCTGATTTGAGGGAAGAAAAACTGATCTGAGAAGAGGAGAAGAGCAGGTCCTAGATTAGCACTTTTGAAGATTCTGGGAAAATACACCTTCAGTTGCAAGACTACCTAAGAAGAGCTTATAATCAAATGGCTCAAGCAATGTTTGAACAAATGGATGAAATAAATTTGCCCTGTCAGGGATGATTCCTAAGTGTAGAGTCAGAAATAAAGCCCAAGTCTCAAAGAGAAAAAATAAAAATTACAAAGTCACTGACAATTTAATGAGACCATCAGAAGTTCAAAATTCTTCCCTTATGAAAATATCTAACAACTCTTACGTGGGCATAGAACTTCAGGCCAAGGAACTGTGGAAAATATCCACATATAACCTCTTCCAAAAGACATTCAGCAGGGTTCTTGCTCATTTGGAGAAGCTCACAATCTCTTTTGAACATGTTACCCTTTCTTTCTCTTTCCTTATAGTGAAATTACACTATGTTAAGAAGAAAACAAAAAAATCTTGGTATAGCCTCTAACCACATGTCAAGAAAGTCATTCATTATTTCTAATTGGTTCTATAGCCGAGCCATAATGATGTTTGACATATGCAAATCATAAATGTAATTTACTACTTCAGTAAACAGGTTTAAAATATGAGCAAACTGCCTGTTTAAATGCTTCTCAAAGAAATAAGACTCAATAGTTTTTAAAAATGGTTAATAGCCTCTGTAAATACTTCACAAAGACACAATTCCCCATACATGTTAAAATATCTACAGCATCTGTTTTTAGAAAAGTGAAAATTCAAATAATCATATGCAATATGCCTTAGAGAAAAAGATCTTATTCTAATAATTTTAGGGTTGGCAATGACAATTATATACAGACCCTTAGTTTGTCTTAAAGATATTTATTTAAACAACAGCACCACGAGCACCTTTTCTAAAATGCTAGATTACAGACTAGAGACAGATAAGTTATATAACAGATTCATTTAAAAATATATTCATGAAATCTAGAGACATCCCAGAATATTATCAAGGCTGTGATTTCTAGGTGCAAGATGCAGGAATCTCAAGAAGGACCCAGACAACATCATGCCTCCTAGTTGTTCTATTTTTATCTCTGTATCTGTCTCTGTATGTCTGCCTGTCTCTCTCTCTTTTTTTCTCTCTTTCTCATTAACAAAAACAAATACACATGATCCTTAGGCTCACTGAGCAAACATTGGTGTTGCATTTCAAGCTCTACCCCAAACACTCACATTTTTATGGTCAGTCTCCTCTGTTGGGTGTATTTACTGAGGTCTGGACAAGAAAGTCCACTGGATTAAACTCCAAAGTGAAATTGCTGTGGGGTTTAGATCAGAAGTGAAAGTTCTGTGAGGTTCAAAGATTTTACCACATGTTTCCATTCACCTTCTCTGACTGGGTGGGGACACGGTAGGAGCAACACCTTTACTCCCCAGCAGTCAATAAAACCAAGTAAAAGGGCTGGAGCCATTGTACAGCTTGCAGGGCATTTGCCTTGCAACCTGCTGACCAGAAGTTTGAACCCCTGCATCTATTACTATCCCCAGAACTGCTGGACGTGAGTCCTTAGTACAAAGCCAGGAATGACTCCTGAGTGTTGCCAGGTGTGCCCAAACACTAACCAACCAAACCAACCATCACACCCCAAACCAAGTGACACAGTAAAAACTTAGAAAGCTGATTAATGGCCCCAGGAAGCTGCCAAGAACCAATGTCCTAACTTTTACTTCAGATCTCTCTACATTTGCCCTGGAGTCTCCTAGAAATTAGGAGCCTTCCTGGTCTATATGAGGTTCCCCCCCCCTTTGTTAAATTGTGATTTATTTTAAGCATGTCTAAAATAAGGTGGAAAATAAGTTATAGATAAAAAGGTTCATAATAACCGGAAACTCTGCTTCCCTGTGTGTTCTGTATCTCAGGACACTTCTCGGTCTTACTCTGCAGATCCCAATGCTGTAGTAGCAGCAGCAGAAGCAGCAGCTTCTGCGACTGCACGGGAGTCACTGAAGTCTCATTGGTGAATGTTCTCAGCTGGAACCACAGCACCCTGGCTATATCAGTGCTCACAGAGTCTCAGTGTGGGGAAGTTTCCTGTCTCCCTCTCTGTGTCCTCAGGATGGAGCAGGATGGACTCAAGGACAGCAGTGAGTAATCTAAGTTTAGTAAAGAAAGAACTGCTCTGGAATGGGGGTGTGGATAGGGGTGGCTAAAGCAATGCACAGCTGCTGGTGGAGGACTCTTACAGGGACAGGGGCACTTGGTAATACTAATCAGGCCTGAACAGTTGCCATAAGTCTTGAGTGATTTCTTCCCAGGTCCCATAGACATTTTGTTTGGAATTTTGAAAAATATTTCGCTACATACTGCTTTCTGATTCTTGTATCCTGTGACCACCCCATTCAGGGCAGAGTTCATCTATTGGCCTCTTAAGGAAACTGAGGAACCTGCAGATTAACATAAAATTAAAATGGTGAGTTGTTGGAGTACAAGGATCTTCGGTTTATCAGGTTGCATGCATCACAGAGATCTCGAGTCATTCCCATTACTTTGTTTGTATGTAACTACTTCTTTGTGCTCTCTTCCGCAACCAATTTGTAAGGTCTCATCCTTCTTAGAAAATGAAGCTGTACTGTAAGTTAATATTGCCTTTCTCCTCTCCTTATGTCTTTTGAATAGTTTACTTTAATGCAGTGTCCTTTTTTTATAGATACAGGAAGACAATTAATATTATGCTTTATAACTTAGGATTTAATGTTCATGGGCTAGAGCGATAGCACAGCGGTAGGGCATTTGCCTTGCACGCAGCTAACATGGCCAACCCGAGTTCGATTCCTCCGCCCCTCTCGGAGAGCCCGGCAAGCTACTGAGAGTATCTCGCCCACACAGCAGAGCCTGGCAAGCTCCCCGTGACTTATTCGATATGCCAGACACAGTAACAACAAAGTCTCCAATGGAGACGTTACTGGGCCCGCTTGAGCAAATCGATGATCATCGGGAGGGTCTTTAATTGGCCTTGAATATTATTCACTCCTGGGCATCTGCCTTCTCAACTTAAGCCTCAATTGCCCTCACTTCCTAGCACTCCAAGGGCAAGGTCCCGACGAGGGACTGGATGGAACCAGGGCAAGCTGGTAAGTTATGTCCTACCCTGGCATCGAGATGGGCCAAGCCAAGGTACCACGATTCTTAATGATGTAGGCAGGTAGATAGGGAAAGGCTCTCTGCAATGAAACAAAGTCTCATAGAAGAAGAATTCTAGGACCGACCCACCCTGTGGAGACAGAGAATAAGGACTTGATAAGACCATCCCCAGACCCTGAAGATATGGGCCTCCTCCCCATGAAATTCCTCCTTTCTGAGAACCCCCCTTTCAATCCGGTTGACTCCAGCGACCCAGCCCCAAGGAGATTCCAGGACATTCCAAGTCAGATGATTCTCGAACCCCCTTTCAATCCGGTTGACTCCAGCAACTCAGCCCCAAGGAGATTCCAGAATATTCTGAGTCAGAAGGATCTATAAGAACCAGCTCGAGAGCCCACTTGGCGCTCTCTCCACCCTCGGAGAAGCCCGCGTTCCCTCTGGACGTGTTACTCTCTCTCTCTCTCTCTCTCTCTCTCTCTCTCTCTCTCTCTGCTTATCCCTTTCTCTCCCTCTCCAAAAGCCTCCAAATAAAACCTGTTACTTCACTGCTCGTCTACTCCTGATACTCCTGAAATTCTTTTCTGCGAGCGAGACAAGAACCCCAGAAACCTCGGGTACAGCTTGGGACTGGTCTCTCCTTTCCTGCGAAGAGCAAATTCTCGCCCCAGCTTGAGTCCGTGGCTCCCCGAGCAATCGGGTGGCGGGGATTAACTCCCGTGCAGAGAAGATCAAGCGGACTTCAGGTGTGGCTTGACGGCCACCTCGTGGTATGGCGGGGCTCAGGCCCGTGCCGAGCAGGTGCTCACTGCAGACTTTACCGGTCCTAGCCTACCCAGGGTTCCGGGTGGCAGAGGCGGGTGAGGAGAAAGTGGCTGTCTTTCTCCTCCCCACTTCACATAAGTCACCCGTGGGGCCCACCGACATCATTAACTATATGTTAAGAGGTTGATCATAGGCAAATGCTCTCATGATCCAAAAGTAACGACAAGACTAGGACCCTGCTGCTAAGAATAGGAGAGATATGTGGCCTGAGCACTGCGGTCTGAGATCAAGATGGCCCTAGGAGAGCAATTCTATAAGCTTAAGGTATTTCTTACTGTGTCCATACAAAATGATTTATATTATGTATGCTTATATGTTTGTTGGACAAGGAGAGGAGAAACATACCCAGGGAATTCTGTTCTAGGGTGAGTCCATCTGCTAAGTGAGAGTCTGCCCTAGAAACTGTCTTCCTGTGTGTCCTGACTAGCTTGGATGAGACTGAACTTTTCTCCCCTTCAAACTGCCTTCAGTAAATGATTTCAGTATATTGAGGCAGTTTCCCTTATCTCACAGGAACCTAGCTGGTTTTAGGTATGCAGATCCCAGGTGCTAAACTAGGCCTGAGCTTGGGGATGTAGATGCCTGGCTCCAGGCAGGCTAATCTTTGAGATGTAGATTCCCAAACTCTAGCAGACTGGTCTTTGATGTGCTAATCCAAGTGCTTGTAGTTTGTAAAAGGTGAGGCCAAGATTACTTGCCAGTGGAAACAATGTATGTTTTGCTGCCTCAATGTTCTTTCTGTAACTCCTTTTGATGACATCACTATTTATTGCCCCCTTTAGAGGTACCTTGATCTATATAAGGGAGATTTCAGGGCTCTGGGGGGGGGGGAACATGCTTTAGAGAATCTGGGAAGATGGGGCTGAGGACAGGAGCTGAGAGAACAAGGGAGCACCTGCTTGATATCTCCTGAGGCCTCCATGACATACATTTCTTTCATGTAATAAACCGCTACTAAGACCAACCAGCTTGGCCCTTCTTTCCTTCCTTCGCCTGACCATCGCCATGGACCTCCTAGAGTGGGGAAACGGCCTGAGACCACCGAACGCGGGCGGTGGGAGAGATAGGCTGCTGCCGTCCCTTTGCCCACCATTTTTTGTGTGTTTACACAGTGAGTGTTGTCAGATAATCTCTCCTGGTGTTAGGTCCCTAGGGACCCTGAGGGAGATTCCAGAGTTAAAACTCTATAAATTAGTAACTTTCCCTTTCCTGCCCCCTCCCTAGCAGAGCTTTAGAGTGAAACTCTTCCCTGTTGGAATGTAAATTCAGGAACCATTTGTTGGGCCCTCCTTATCTGTTACCTCCCTTAGGAACTCATCCCTTATCCACCTCCACCAGGAATGCAGGGCTGAGAATCAAAGGAAGCCAGGTGATAACCAAATGTCCCAGTTACCAGATGCCCACTAGCCACAATGCCTATGTACATAAATGCTGATCTTCGAATCTATAGGCTAAGGAGTGATGCACTTTTAAATGGATTGGTTAAGAAAGTATATGTTGTTACAAATCTACTGGCTATGAAATGCACAGGCATTGCTGTAACGGCCAGTGAAGGCCTATATAAGATGCCCTTTGAAGAGGTTCGGGGTCTTGCCTCACCTAACTGACCTGCGTGTCTGTGTAGGCGGCTTGACCCTGGCTAGCCAGTCTTACTATAAACCTTGCTTGCTGTTTGCAGTCTCTGGAGTCTCTTTGTCGTTAAAGGGAGATCACGATCCGTGCCCTAACACTGGCACTTGACAAGGGCAAAACTGAAAGTGTCTCTTTCTTCAGCCTGCTCTGTGCTTATGGGATCCAGTTTGCAATGAGGGGAGACTTAGCTAAAGTATCACAAATAAAAAAGTAGGAGCAAGTGTATTATTTCTTCTCAACTGAGAATTACTGTTAAATGGAGAAGAGAAATAGATGACTGCCTGAAAATAAAGCTTTTCCATATTATAAACCTCAGTTGTAAAAGCCATTATAAAAGTACACATGCAAGTTTTTGTAATAAACAGGAGCAGTGACCTATCAGGCTGGGAGGGAGACTGAGGGATGGGCAGAAGTCAAATCTGGAGCCTAGAGTTGCCTTACTCACGTGGGTGCTCCTGTAGGTAGTTGTTGCTGTAGGACTGTGGGGGCCTGACCTGGGCATCAGACCTGAACCAGGAGTTGGGGCTGAGACACAAAAATTACTGCAGCTGCAGAAGCTCAGGCTGAATTATAAGTGTGAAAATATAAGCTATGCAGAACAATTGTATAAGAAACTTTTCAAAAAATATCTTTTTTTTTGAAAAACTGCTCTGACAGTTCTTTTGGTTTGTCTCATTTTCTGAGACCAGCCCTGCAGGTGGGGACTCTGAGACTCTTTGGCAGCAATCAATGTGAATATTCAAATATATATATTAACAGTGTCCACAGCAACAGGAATAAGGAAAAATCAAATTAATCACACGAAGAGAGGCTATTTCACATCTAATGAAGGTTTTGTTTAATGAAATAATAGTTGTGAGAAATTAGAACTGCAGGGGATATGGTGCTGCCAGCAGGTTCTCATTATGCAGATCCTAGGTACTTAGCTTGTTTGTTTTCAGTATGCAGAAAAGTTTTGGCTTTGCATATTCTTCCTGTAACTTCTTTGTCTTCCCAGGTTCTTCCCCTAACTCTTTTGTTGATGACCTCATTGTATTGAGCCCTATAGACTAGAGGTATGAACATGGGATAGTAATAAAAGGAGATTTCAGGGCTCTCTACCTTGTCACAGAGTCTGACCGAACCTGGACCATCCATGAAATATTTCCTTGTGTCAGCATCTCCAACTGAACGGATTATTTATGCAACACACCTTCTGAATGGTGGGGAGCAATGCCTTTACTCCCCAGCAATCAATAATACCAAGTGATAGGGCTGGAGCCATACTACAGCTTGTAAGGCATAAATTGTTTGCCTTGCAACTGGCCAACCCAGGTTTGATTCCTGGCATCTTATTTGGTCCCTGAGGATAGCCAGGAGGGAATCATTAGTGCAAAGCCGAAAATACACCCTTAGTATTGCCAGGTGTGACCCAAAAACCAGCCAAACAAAGCAACAAAACACCCAAGCCAAGTGATACAGTTAAAACAGGAAGCTGTTCTCTGAGCCCAGGAAACCACCAAGAGCCAGTGTTCTGACTTTCACTTCAGATCTTTCTACATTTGCTCCTGAGACTCCTAGGATTTAGGAGCTTTCCTGGTCCATGTGAATTTTTCCCAATTGTTAACTTGTGATTTATTTTCAGCATGTATGTGTTATTTATCTTCAACAGAGAATTACTGGTCAATGGAGAAAAGAAACAGATGACTGCCTGAGAATAAAGCTTTTCTATATTGCAAACCTCTGTTGAAAGATACATTATAAAAGTACACATGAAAGTCTCCATAATAAACAAGAACAGTGACCCGTGGGGCTGTTAGGGAGACTGAAGAATGGGTAGAAGTCAAGTCTGGATTCTAGAGTTGCCTGATTCCCATGGGTGCTCCTGTTGGTAGTTGCTACTGTGAGGGCTCTGGGTGCCTGTCCTGGGCATAAGAACTGCACAGTAGCTGGGAATCAACACAAAAATTCCTGCAGGTAGAGAAGCTCATTGTGAACCAAGATTGTTCCTTTGGAGAAGCTCAGAGTCTCTTTTGAGCATGTTACACTTTCTATCTTTTATTTTTAATGAAATTACTTTACATTAACACGAAATAAACCTTGGTAATAGCCTCTAAACCCATGACAAGGGTGTCATTTATATTACCAAGTGAGCCTCACCTCAGAGACAGTGGATGTTTTACAGAAGCAGATCATAAATGTAATATACTACTTCAGTAAACAGGTTTAAATTAGCAAAATGACTGTGCAAATACTTCTCAAAGACACTATTCGCCATATATGTGAAAAAACCAACATCATTTATTATAGAGAAGTGAAAAATCATATAAATATATGTGATATAGCCCTGAGAAAATGGTCTTTATATTATAGATAATTTTAAGGGTTGACAATGAAAATTATATATAGTTTTTCTTACCATATTTATTTGCAGGGTGAAGCAGTAGTACAGTGGTAGGTCATTTGCCTTACGTGCAGCTGGCCCAGCGAGCCGGGTTCGATTCCTCCACCCTTCTCAGAGAGCACAGCAAGCTACCGAGAGTATCTGCCCGCACGGCAAAGCCTGGCAAGCTCCCCGTGATGTATTTGATATGCCAGACACAGTAATAACAAGTCTCACGATGGAGACATTACTGGGCCCGCTTGAGGAAGTCGATGAACAACGGGAGGAAGTGCTACAGTGCTATTTATTTACACAAGCATAAAAAGCACCTTTTTAAAAAATGCATGATTACAACCTAGGGACAGATATAGTTAAAACTTATTTCAAAATACATGTTTATAAAATCTGACACACATACCAGAATATTATCAAGATAATTAAGATAATATTCTTTGGCTGTGTCTTCTTAGTACTGATGGAGGGATTCCTAAGAAGGAAGATATCATGTGTTTATCCCTTTCTATCTCTATCTTTGTGTCTATCTCGATCATTTCTGCCGTGTTTCCATCTACCTGTCTCTCCATCTCCCTCTCTTGCCTCACATCCCACACAAACACACACACACACACACACACACACACACAAACACGGGCCTTAGGCTCATTGAGCTTCCTTGGTCTTACATTTTCACTCTCTACCCCAAACACTCACATTTTTATAGTCAGTCTCCTTAGCAGCTTCTTTTCACTGAGGACTCAACACGGACTTCAGTCGAACTGGTTTAAACTCCCAAGTGTAACAGTTGTGGGCTGCAGATCAGAAGTGAAACTGTTGTGGGGTTCAGTCTGTTTGCCACATGTCTAAGTTCACATTCTTCTTACAGAGTAGGGACTCTGTAGGAGGAACACTTTTAATACCCAGCAATCAATAAAACCAAATTATGAGGCTGGAGCCATAGTACAGCTTGAGGGAGTTTGCCTTGCACCCTCATGACCCTGGTTTTGATCCTTGACATCCTTTAAGATCCTCGAGGACAGCCAGGAGTGAGTCCTAAGTTCAAAGCAATAAATAACTCCTGACTGTTGCCAGGTGTTGCCAAACAAACAAACAAACAAGCCAATAAAATTGCCCAAACAAATGACAGGAAAAACCTAGGAAGCTGATCCATGAGCCCAGAAAACTGCCAACATTCAGTGTTCTGACTTTTACTTCATATATCTCTACATTACCTCTGGAGTCTCCTAGCTGTTAGGAAGCCTCCTGGTCCTTGGGAATTTTTCTGCATTGTTGTGATTTATTTTAAGCATATATGAAATAAGGTTGAAAATAAGGTACAAAGTAAAAAGTGCTCCCAAAGACCAGAAACCCAGTTTCCCTGTTTGTTCTGTGTCTAAGGATGTCACTCAATCTTACTATGCAGATCCCAATGCTGTAGAAACATTTCGGTGATTTCTACCCAGCTCCCAAAGATGATTTGTTTAGAATTTTGGAAAAGTCCTGGCTATACACCCATCCTGTTAGTGCTATCTGATTCTTGTATCCTGTGAACCCATCCAGGGCACAGTTCATCTATTGGCCTCATAAGGAAAATGGAGAACCTGCAGAGTAACATGAAATTTAAGATGGTGAGTGTTGTCAGATTATCGTTCCTGGAAATTGGCATGGAAAAACTGAGATTTTGAAATCATCAGTATGCCCTGTGCTTGTGGGTTCCAGTGTGCAATGTTGAGAGACTCATCTAAAGTTTCACTTATGAAAAATAGGAGCAAAAATACTTTATCCTCAACAGAGAATTACTTTTGAATGGAGAAGAAAAACAGATGACTGCCTGAAAATAAAGCTTTTCCATATTGTAAACTTCCATTCAAAGAGGCATTATAAGCACGATATAAAAGAACACTTCCTCCAACGCTTCCTTCACTAGATGCCCGTCATAAGCCACAGAATAATGCCTGAGAGGAAGGACATATTCTAGAAGGGGATAAGGGTGACCACCATCAACTGATCCTTTCAGAATCCTTTCATGCATAAGAGGCAACAGTGCTAGTGAATTCCAAGGTTTTACCTTTAGACAACCAGTACAGCATGGTAAAACAGTAGAAATCTCTACTGGAGAGGATGAAGAAAAGAGTCCCGAATTCTCAACAGGGGTTACACACAAATATGTTCTCTCCAATAAAGAATTCCGAGAAGAAATGCTGAGGATGTTCAAGGAACTACTCAGGAATCAATGGTGCAGATATCAAGAAAATTAAAGGAAGAAATGGAAGAAACAGTGGAATGGTTAGTCGAGAAAATACAGGAAGAAATGAGAGCAGAAATAAAAAGATACAAAAAGAAGTGTCACAAATATAGAATTCGGTAGATGAAATTAAAAACTCAATGGGTGCCCTCAGCAGTAGAATGACTACAGCCAAGGACAGGATCAGTGAGCTTGAAGATGAGCAAAAGAAATCACGTAGGGAAAAACAAACAATGGGAAAAGACCTCAAAATATCCCTAAGCGAATCAGAGACCTAGTGGATGTTGCCAAGAGGAACAACATTCGAATCATCGAAGTACCAGAATAACAGGGAGAAAACCCCAATGAAAAAGCCACAGAGAAAGATCATTGTAAAAAGTTCCTAGAGTTAAAGAATGAAGGCATCCATATGCAAGGAGCCAGAAGGTTGCCAGTTAAAAGAGACCCTAATAAAAGCACTCCAAGGCATATCAGAGAATGATCGATGCTGCCGATAGACACAATACTGCAAGCAGCAAGGTCAAAGAAGGAAATCACATACAAAGGAGCACCCCTTAGATTTATAGCAGACCTATTAGAGGAAACCCTCCAAGCCTGAAGACCTTAGTTGGATATAGTGAAAAAACTCAATGAAATAAGTGCCTCACCAAGAATATTATCCAGCTAAACTCTCACTCAAACTCGATACACCATTTTATAGATAAACAACAGCTCAAGAAATTCATAGACTCAAATCCAAATCTAAAAGAAAGATTAAAAGAGGCTTTGTAATATAAGAAGGAAAACACTTATAAGCACAACCAACCCCTATAGAAAGACGGCAAAAAAAAACCCATGAAAATAATCTCTCTCAATGTCAACGGTCTAAATACACCAATCAAGAAACACAATGTGGCAAAATGGATCCGAAAATTGAAAACAACATTCTGCTGTCTACAACAAACTCATCTGAACAGTCAGAGAAAACACAGACTCAAATATAAAGGATGGAAAACAATCCTGTAAGCAAACAACTCTCTCAAAAAAGCTGGGGTGACCGTACTAGTATCTGACAACACAGATTTTAGGTTGGAAAAGATTAGAAGGGACAGCGAAAACCATTTTCTATTTATTAAGGGATACGTACAACAGGAATAAATAACACTCTTAAATGTATATGCACCTAATGGGAGACCAGATAAGTACTGAAGACAACTGCTAACAGATTTTAAGGAGGACTTTGCTATCAACACAATAGTAGTCGGAGACTTCAACATCGCCTTATCACTTCTGGATAGATCAACAAGAACAAAACTCAGCAAGGAAAGATTGGCTTTGAAGGAAGAAATAGAACAGAGAGGGATAATAGACCTAAACAGGGCTTTACACCCCCAAATTAAAGAGTACACAACTTTTTCCAGTGCACACAGAACATTTTCTAAAATATACCACCTACTGAGTCACAAAACGTACCTCAATAGAATCAGGAAGATAGATGTAGTATCATCAATCTTTTCAGACCACGTTGCGGCGAAGATAGAAGTGAATCACAAAGAGACAACTAGAAACAAATCAAACACTAGGAACTTAAACAACTCAATGTTGACCATTGAGTGAGTCAAGAAGGAAGTGAACGACGAAATTAAAAGATACCTGTAAACAAATGAGAATGAAGACATGAGCTACCAGAACCTAAGGATGCTGCTAAAGCCATGTTAAGAGAAAAATTTATAGCTTTGTAAGCTTTCCTAAGAAAAGAAGAAAGGTTACCTAGATAACCTGATTTCACAGTTCAATATCTTAGAAAAAGACCAACAAAAGGAAATAAAACTTAACCGAAGGAAAGAAATAATGAAATAGGCATTATAAAAGTGTACGTGCAATTTTTCATAGTAAAAACAAACAGTGGCCACTGGGGGCTGGTAGGGAAACTGAGGGATGGGCAGATGTCAAGTCTGGATTCTAGAGTTGTCTCACTCTCGTGGATGCTCCCTGTTGGTAGTTGCTGCTGTGAGGGCTGTGGGGGTCGTCCTGGGCATCTGACCTGCACCTGGAGTCGAGGATGAGACACAAAAACTGCTGGGAATCAAAATAGTGAAAATATAAACTATGCAGAATCATTGTATAACAAACTTTTCAAAGAATTTCTTCTTTTGAAAGATGCTTGACAGTCCTTAGTTTGTCTAATTTTCTAAGACCAGCCCTGCAGGTGGGGACTGTGAGGCAGTTTGGCAGCAATCAGTGTGAATTTGCAAATATATCCTATGAACAGTGCCCACCATCAACAGTCATAAAGAAAACTCAAAATAAGCTCAAAACGAGACTCTATTTCACACCTAATGGAAATTCTGCTTAAAAAAATAGTGGTAGAAATTAGAAATGCACGTGTTGCTTTTGACTATGTAAAATGTGAGCATGTGTGTGTGTGTGTGTGTGTGTGTGTGTGTATGAGTGTGTGTGTGTGTGGCAGACAAAATAATGGTCAAATTTGTTCCAGACTTAAGGTGGTGCTTAGGGAAATAGGCAGTGCTGTCTTTTGAACCCTGGGCTTCAGCACACAGAGCACGTACTTTGAAACATCCAGCCATTTGTGCTATCAAGTCAGACACAATATATTTTAGGAATGCAGTTTAGTAGTTCCCTAAAATGTTGAACAAAATTATTACTATGTGATATCATAGTTCTACATTGATATATGTTCTCAAGAACACTGAATACATCTTAAATAAAAACAACGTAATATATGCCAGTATTATTTGTGATATCCCAAATTGGAAACAACATAAATGCTCGTCTATTGATGAATGAATATACACAATGTGAAGTCTATGCAATGTCATCTTGTACAGTCATAACAGATATCAAACCATTTTCTTACTTTGACATTGGAATTCAGACCCAGACACTGACATTTGTGAAATATGTGTATTATATTCCCTGGTGTTTAGTCAGTCATGAAAAAAATTGAAGCAAGCAAGAGACCTGGGAGCAAGAAGTATCTCTAAGAAAATGAAACCAAGATGCAGATTAAAGTTATTCTGTCTCCAGCCCAATGAATTCCCAAAGCATGAAGAAGACTGGAAATGCTTTGAGATACACAATGGAGACCCAGATACTGACTCCAGCCCCAGCCCAGAGAAGGCATGAATGCTTTGGAGAGAATCTGCACAGAAACCAAGAGCAAATGGCTGTGAGAAGGATATGAAAGAGCAGTAAACGTCCTAAGTTCTTCCTTTAACAACACCCTAGGTACAGACTCTCATCTCCATAAAATACACAAGCTGGTGAAGTCAGAGGAAAACCTATAAAGCCTGCTTAGCTAAACCAAGCAGCATTCTGGTTCTGCATGTACCTGAATCTGTGAAAGCTTCTTTGGAGGTTGTAGCAGGGAAACTCAGGTACTTATATACCCTTAACCGAAGAATGGTCATTCTCCTGATCATGCAGTTTCAGAGAGATGACATGGAACAGTATGTGGGAAAGGAGACCCTCACCTAGCCAGTCAGATGAGGCAACCAACCCTGGCCACCACTGGGGCAAAAGATATGTCAGCCACGTGATTGTCTTCACATTCACGTGCCCCTTAACTTGGGTTGTGTCCTTCTGCTCTCTCCACTCAGGAAAGCCCACACTGGCTCTTGAATACATTTCCATCACTCCATCATCTATGTCCTTTTCAATCCCTTACTGTGAGGGCAGACAACAAACTCAGAAACCTAAACGGAAGATAGTACTTTCCCCCCTTTTCTGTGAAGAGAAGTTCCTCACTCAGAAATGAAGGGATGACATTGAAGAAAGCATGTGGTGGTGATTGAGTGGATTATCCAGAGACCAACTAGACATGTGTAATTTGCTGACTACCTTGTTGGTGGCAGTAGTGGTAACTGAGCAGCCATGGCATACAGGTGCTTGTTGCAAATGTTAGGAAGCCAATTCTCTATGCACTTCCCCAGGATATACAAGTGCATCCAAGGCAGGTAAGTTCTCTCTCTTGATATCTTGCTATGTCTCTGTCTCTCCCAGTTTCTCCCTCTGTATTGGCCTCTGTCTCTCTTTCTGCCATCTTTCACTCACTACTGTCAGTGTCATTAGGAGTTCCATTCAGGATTAAAACAAGGAAACTTCACCAAGAACTCCAGGAGAACAATGGTAACTCCATGAAAGCCTTCCTTTGAATATGGTCATTTGTGGGAGAACTCTTGTAGACAGGATCAGTGAAAATATAAATTTTAAGTCAGAAGAAATTTTGTTTCAAGGCCAGAATATTGGAGTGGTCTCTCTCTCATTGTGGTGCTCTTTTCCCCACTTCTTCCCTTAGTTTAGGAACATTATCTAGCAGGAATTGTAATCTTGGTAATATGAGGACACAGAAAAAAATGAATACAGGCAGCAAGATCAAATGAAAGAAGCAGAAGATAGGCTGAGTTGCTTCTTTTCTCTCTCCACTAACTAATGGAGATGCCTTTCACATCCATGGTGTGACTTGACACACAGCCACTGTCCTGTCAGATAGAAGGTGAGAACCAGGTCTGCCTGGCGCCCTAGTGCAGAGGTCACTGATGATTCAGTATACTCCAAAGACTCCCATGAATGCTTAGAAGCTAAAGTCCCTTCCAGGTTAGGGGTAAAACTTCCCTCTCTCTGGAATTTATTACCACCATGGGAAACTCAACTAAGGTGTGGTAAAAGTCTTCTTGGGATAAGACATCAAAGCCACACTGAGAGCATCAGACTTTCACACAGTGCTTCTGTATTCATTGGTCACTTCTGGTCCTAAGGACTCAAAAGCTTTCACTCCTTATTATTCACTTCTGTTTAGGGTGAGTAGTAAGACACTGGGAGAGAGTCGTGATGGCATGTTACAAGATGCAGCAATAGAGAGGGCTGCTGAACACATTATAGCCATATGAGGATGTCACTCTATTATCTAACCTCAGTAAACTGCATCTTTTAATGCCTCAGAGGCTATAGTTATCCCTGGAGATTCACTATTATAGATCCTATGGTACCTCCTATAACTATTAAGCCAGAATCCAAGGAGTATACTTACCTTTGTCAACTAGTTAATCAATATGTCCCTATGCAGTGAGAGGGAAAAAGCAGAACAGAGTCACTTAAGAAAAAACAACTTAGTTCTGGGAAGTCTCCTCTGATTTTAGTATTGGTTGTAAATTAATAGTGAAGGCAGCTGCAGATACAGTACAGAATGTGGGGCACTTGCCTAGCTCATGGGGTACCAGGGTCCAATGCCTGGTTGATGGTGTTCCTTCCACTTTGACATATGATTGAATATATGCATTGGATTCACATGCCTAAGTGGATAGAACCCTCTCAAATTATCCTGGGTATTCCAAGTGTGTAAAACTTAATGAATTTTCTTCTTGAATTCCATTATAAAACCAACTCCATCTACATCACCCAAGATAAGATTGACAGAAAACCTACAGTGAACCTACTGATGATTTAAAATTTCTTTGTAAGAATACGTTGTAGTCTTCTAAGAGAAAAGTACCATGCCTTTTTCCCTCAAAATAACTTTTATTGCTCATTACTAATAATCAGCAGATGGCCAGGAGAAAGAAGAGTTGTTATTTCTCTTCAATATTCTGGCCACGTGCAAAAGAAGAGAAACTAAACTCATTTTGGAATTTTTCCCTCTCTTGAGTCCCTCATTCATGAACAATTATTTAGATCAAAGCAGTTTTATTTACTATCTTCTAAAAAAAGTTCGTGGGGAAATAGCAATGAAACAGACCAAGGTTCTGCCCTGATATCTGCCCTGAACATTCTGACTAAACTGAAGGAAGATACAAATGAGAAACTTTACCAATATGGAAATAGGGCCTGAGGAGCTCTGAGAAGGCCTTTGGGAAAGTAAAGATGTAGGAACCATTATACATGTTGAAAAATGATACAAGTCCAGCTTTACAGTCCAGGAAAACTATCAAAAGTCAAGCCACCTCCCTCAGAGAAAGCAGAGTGAGGGAAGAGGTAAGGGCGACAGTGTCATTCTGTTTGCACAGTCAGATTACCCAGAATCTAGACTTGGCATCCAATGTCACTTCATTGTCCCTTGGCACATTCTCCAGACAAACTCCTACATACTATTCAGGTCCTTTTGGTATGAAGACTTCAAAGTCATGTCATCCTGAAGTGAAGGTCTGACATCCCAGGACACAGGGTGAGCCCTGAAAACTCCAAGGCCTATCATGTTTCTTCTGGGGGGGTCCACAAGTCCCTTGCTTCCCATTCTCAAACAGATGTGACACTGTGTGCTGGATCTGGATCCAGAGTGATGGTAGCTACAGTAAATAAATTAATTTGAAAATAAATAAACAGGTGTGAAAAATGAATGTTAAGTTTGGGCAAGGTACCAAGCATACTCTAAATAAAACCACCTTTGTTCAAATGAAATCTTTTTTTTTCACCAATTGTAGTAATTTCTAGACTCTGTAAAAATCCAAGTAGAAATTATCACTTTCACATAATCCTGGACTTCAGACTAACTTATTTCAGGTCCATGGATGCAAAAGAGGAAGGGGTACTTGGTGAAGCACTCTGGGCAGTACTCACCCTGTAGCCTTGACAGGCATCTGTAGCAAGGATGGTGGTTTGCCCTTTGTGCTGTTTTGTCCGCTCACAACACCAGCAGATGAGCTGACCATCATCTTCACAGAACAGGCTGAGCTTCTCTCTGTGGTCCTCACACAGATGTTCCTGCTCCGCCATCTTAATTGTGTCAGTGAGGTTTCCTAGCTGCTTACTGGGCCGGATACTCTCCCTTTGAAACTGTGCCCTACATACAGGACACTGGAAGTTTCCCCAGAAAGGTGACTTCATTTTCTGGTTCTCAAGATTTTCTAATAAGCCCGAATGGCAGTAGATGTGTCAACAGTTTTTCACTGGCTCAGTCATCAGCTCTAGGCAGATCAGTCAGGTGGCTTCCTCTCTCATGGTCTTAACTTTGCCCGAGGCCATGGTTTTTCCTGGAAACCATTAATACTGAAAATAGAATTAGAGATCAAGCAGATGGGATTTCTCTCTAACTGATGGAAATCTGAGTGACGTGCTGAGTCTGACTGGACTGACACTTTCAGAGAATGAATGTGTGTGTGGAATACAGTAGTACTATCCCAAGTGTTTTAGATTAGATGAAATTTTATATATTTAAATTTAGTGTCTCATTGTAACGAGAGCATTTTATTTGTTACATGCTGTGGGTGTTGGTCTAACTAGCAGTTCAGAAAAAGAAAAGACCATAACCACAGAAATGTTTTCTGGAAAAAATCTGAGAGAAGTCAGATGTTATTCATCACACAAGTTACATATGAACAGAAAGAATATTAGGGATTTTAAAAAATAAGTTACCAATAACCTTGTTAGGTACTCAGACCTAGAGCAAGACTGCAGCCATGACAGGCTGCAGCTGACATTATGTTTTGACTAGATGTAAGTTTCTGTTTCCCAGAAACTGGAGCTTGCAATTTCTGTTAAACTCCCTGTTGAGTAACTTGCCCAAAGAAGGAACTGCTAGACCATCTGACTGGTCATGAAGGGTCACGTGTCCATTTTTTTTTAAACAGAAACTGTTATCAAATGCTGACTGATCGCTAACAACTGTTGCTTGATCACTGCTATCATAGTGCCTTCTCAGCCTTGGAACCTGTATAAACTGCCTGCACTTGGTGGTCGGGGTTGCTATCAAGAGACCACTTTGTGGGTGAGACTGTTGACCCTAGTAAACTGAAATAAAATTCCTTCGCACTTGCATTACTATATCTTTGACTCTGTCCATTATTGCTATGACCTGAAAACCAGGGAACAACAAATATAACCATCACAAATACTTTGTTTCTGATTAATTGCTTGTAACTATAGAAGCAACGTTTAGGAATTAGGGCTGAAAATGAAGAAGATTCAGTGGATTCATATTTAACAAATGAAAATCCCCCTCTGTATTCTATCAACCCCTCTCTCCAAAGAACAGTAATATCAGTTCAATGAAGCCAGGGAGATCCCTCTAGGGTGACTATGTAAGATAATAGCTAACTTAAATGTCCATTCTGTCATCCTCCTGATCTGAGGGAAGAATAATTGATCTTAGGAGAGAAGAAGAGTAGGTCCTAGATCAGAGCTTCTGTAGACTCACAGAAAATTAACCTGCAAGTGCAAGACTTCCTAAGAAGAGCTCAGAATCAAATTACTTTACCAGTTATGAATAAAATGAACGAAAGAAATTTGCCCCACAAGGATTCATTACTGAGTGCAGAGCCAGAAATAAACCCTAGTCCAAAAGCCAAAAACCATGAAAAAAAAGGCAATGGTAATGTAACTTCAAGTCAAGGTAGTGTGGAGAATATCCACATATGACCCTTTCCCAAAGTCATTCAGAGCCCTTGCTCCTCTTGTGAAGCTCATAGTCTTTTTGGAACAATTTTTCCTTTCTTTCCTTTCCCTTATAATGAAATTATTTTATGTTAAACCAAAAAACAATATCTTGATAATAGTCTCTAACCATGTGTCAAGAAAGTCCTTCATTATTATCAAGTGGGTCTCGTCTTTTAGACAAGGATGTTTGATATACCCAGATCATAATGCAATATACCACTTCACTAAAGAGGTTTTAAAAATGAGCAAAATGCCCTTCACGCCCTACCGAGGCTATGAGTGTCTGTCTCTTTTGCCTCTCCCTCCCCCCACACCCCCCCACCGCCTACCAGCAGCGTGATGTGGCCACAGCCTCAGAGCTTATTGGACAGCCAGGTGTGAGCCGTTGATGACGGGGTAACTGCAGCCTCATGGGTTAGGGGGCAGAACCAGCATGTCCTTCACGCCCTACCAAGGCCATGAGTTGTCCCCACAAGCGGCTCTCCAGCACGGCCATGGCACCGGAGGCACACAAACCAATCTCGTAATTATCCAGTTCTTGGCAGAAATCCCTCCAGACTTAATTAGTAAAATATCAGAAATCCAAAATCGCAATAGCGGCCACGTGACACTATACAGTTTTTATAATCAGCAATAGAAAACAAATTATTTCACAATACCTTTTCAGCAGTTCTGATTGTTGGGGGAAATTCCAAACAATAATGGTGCATCTTTTGTTGAAATAATGAGTGTAATCAAAGTAGAGAGAGAGTTAAGTAGAAATCATCTACCTCACAGGCATCGGGAAGGGTGGGAGGGGGGTATATTGCTTCTTGGTGGTAAAAAATAATTAATGGTGAAGGGCTGGGTGTTCGATCATTGTATGACTGAGACTTAAACCTGAAAGCTTTGTAACTTTCTCATGGTCAATCAATAAATAATAAATAAATAAATAGCAAAATGTCCGTGTGTTTCCTAAAGACATAAGACTAAACAGTTTTTAAAAATGGGCAAAATGTCTATGTATATACTTCTCAAACACAATTCCCCATACATGTGAAACAAAAACATCATTTATTATTAGAGAAGTGAAATCTCAAATAATAATATATGATATGCCCCAGAGAAAAAGGCCTTAATCTTTTTTAATACTTTCAAGGAGCTGTTCACAGCAACTGATTACATTCAATATTTCAACACCAATGCCACCAACATTACACTTTCTCAACAACTTTATTTTGATTTCTACCACCAACACACATGCATGTCCCAAAGGCAGATGATAAATAATTTATTTTGTATTACTTCTATGAATAATTGACTACAAATGTTCCAATAGGTTTCCTTAAAAAGAAGTGTGTAAAAATTGTTGTATCTCATCTTGGAGCCTTTAAGCCCCTGGGTTAGAGATCATTAAAATGTTGGTAGGGGTTGAGTCTTGTGTACTATATATAATATATATGTACACATGTACCTACATATGAATTTTTTATCAACATTGTATTCCTTCTAATTACACCACTCCAAATATGTTGTACTACTCTTGGTATATCAGTGAAGGCCTTATTTTTATGGATAAATTAAGGATTGACAATGAAAATTACATATAGACACTAAGTTATTCTTAACATATTTATCCACACAGTAGCATCAAAAGCAGATTTTTAAAAAGGTAGATTACAGCCTAGGGATAGAGAAGTTATAATATAGATTATATCACTTGATCATTTGACATCCCATTACTCATAGATTTGCTCGAGCGGGCACCACTAACATCTCCATTCGTCCCTGTCGTATGCTTGTGTAGCCTAGATTATATATTTCAAAAAATATTTTCAAAAATATGTTCACATCCCAGAATATTATCAAGATAAGAGGCTGTGCCTTCTTGGTGTTAGATGGAGGGATACCAAGAAGGAACTAGAGTAAATCATGCCTTCTAGTGAGTCTATTTTTTTTCTCTGTCTCTATCTGTCTCTCTGTATGTCCGCATGCCTTTCTCTCTGTTTCTGTCTCTCTGTCTCTCCCTATGTCTCTCTCTATGTCTCTTTCTCTGTCTCTCTCTCTCACACACACACACAAACACACACACACACAGATATACAATCCTTAGGTCACATAGCAAACCTTGACCTTGTATTTTCACTTTCTAGTCCCCAAAACTAACATTTTTGTTGCCAGTCACTGCTGTAGCTTCTAGTGACTGTGGACCCCCTTTCACCCAAACTGGATTAAACTGGAAAGTGAAACTGTTGTGGGGTTCAAAGTCCTGATTTCCAAAGGTTTCAATTCGCCTTATTGGGGCCGGACTGATCCATCAGAATGAGCCCAGGTAGACTGTGCCACACATGGGCAGGAACAAGGGCCTTTGTCTTCCCAGGTTCTTCCCCTAACTTTTTTGTTGATGACCTCACTATATTGAGCCCTATACACTAGAGGTATGAACAATGGGATAGTAATAAAAGGAGATTTCAGGGCTCTCTACCTTGTCACAGAGTCTGTCCGAACCTGGACCATCCATGAAATATTTCCTTGTGTCAGCATCTCCAACAGAACGGAATATTTATGCAACACACCTTCTGACTGGTGGGGAGCAATGCCTTTACTCCCCAGCAATCAATAATACCAAGTGATAGGGCTGGAGCCATACTACAGCTTGTAAGGCATAAATTGTTTGCCTTGCAACTAGCCAACCCAGGTTTGATTCCTGGCATCTTGTTTGGTCCCTGAGGACAGCCAGGAGGGAATCATTAGTGCAAAGCTGAAAATACACCCTTAGTATTGCCAGGTGTGGCCCAAAAACCAGCCAAACAAAGCAACAAAACACCCAAGCCAAGTGATACAGTTAAAACAGGAAGCTGTTCTCTGAGCCCAGGAAACCACCAAGAGCCAGTGTTCTGACTTTCACTTCAGGTCTTTCTACATTTGCTCCCGAGACTCCTAGGAGTTAGGAGCTTTCCTGGTCCATGTGAATTTTTCCCAATCGGTAACTTGTGATTTATTTTCAGCATATATGTGTTATTTATCTTCAACAGAGAATTACTGGTCAATGGAGAAAAGAAACAGATGACTGCCTGAAAATAAAGCTTTTCTGTATTGCAAATCTCTGTTGAAAGATACATTATAATAGTACACATGCAATTTTCCATAATAAACAAGAACAGCGACCCTTGGGGCTGTTAGGGAGACTGAGGAATGGGTAGAAGTCAAGTCTGGATTCTAGAGTTGCCTGACTCCCAAGGGTGCTCCTGTTGGTAGTTGCTACTTTGAGCGCTATGTGGGCCTGTCCTGGGCGTAAGACCTGCACAGTAGTTGGGAATCAACACAAAAATTCCTGCAGGTAGAGAAGCTCATTGAGAACCAAAATTGTAAAAATATAAACTATACCAAGCAAAATTTCAAAGAATATCTTTTTTTGAAAACCTGCTTTGACTCTCCTTTTAGATTGTCTGTCTCATTTTGTGAGACCAGACCTGCAGATGGGGACTGTGAGACTACTTTGGCAGCAATCACTGTTCATATGCAAATATACATATGAACAGTGTCCACCATCAACAGTCTTAAGGAAAACTCAAAATAAACACAAAAATAGATGCTATTACACATCCAATGGATGTTTTCTTTCAAGAAATAACAGCGGGAAAAATTAGAACCGCATATGTCGCTGTCACTATGTAAAACACTGCAGCATGTGTGTGTGTGTGTGTGTGTGTGTGTGTGTCTGTGTGTCTATGTGTATCTGGGCAGATGCAACGATGATCAGAGTTGTTCCAGGCAAAAGGTGGTGCTCAGGGAAATAGGCAGTGCTGTGTATTGAACTCTGAGCCCCAGCATGCAAAGCTTGTGCTTTGAAACTTCTAGCCTGGTCTGCCATAAGATTTGACATGCAATATTTTGGGAATATAATTTTGAAGTTCCCTAAAATGTTGAACAAGAGTATTATCTTGTTATTTAATAATTCTCTCTGTATATACATTCTAAAGAACATTGAAAATATCTTAGAACAAAATGATTAAATTTATGGCAGCATTATTTGTGGTAGCCCAAATTGGAAACAACCCAAATCCACATTCCTTGATGAATAAATATATGCAGAATGAAAACTATACAATGTAATATCACCCTTTCATAACAGATACCAGTACATGTTTTTCTTTGACAGTGGAATTCAGACCGAGGCACTGACACTTGTGAAACATGTGCATTATAATCCCTGGTGCTTAGTCAGTCATGAAAGAAATTGAAGCAGGCAGGAGACATGGAAGCAATGAGTATCTCTGAAGGTGATGAAACCAAGATACAGACTACTGTTTTTCTGTCACAAGCCTAAAGAATCCCCAAAGCATGAAGACAGCTGGAAACACTTTGAGATGCACAGAGGCTCAGATTCTGATCCCAGTTCTAGCCCAGAGAAGGCATGAATGCTTAGGGGAGAGTCTGCACAGAAACCAAGAGCAAAGGGCTGTGATAAGAATATGAAAGACAGCAAAAGTCTAAAATTGCTCCCCTTACCAACATCCTAGGTACAGACTCTTATTAACACAGAAAGTGCAAGCTGGTGGAGTTTGAGGAAAACCTATAAAACCTTCTTACCTAAACCAAGCAGCATTCTGGTTCTGCATGTATCTTAACTTGGGAAAGCTCATTTGGAGGTCCTAGCAGGGGACCACAGCTATTTTTATATCCTCAACTGAAGAATGATCCTTCTCCATATGGGCAAGGCCATCCTCATCGACTGAGCATGCAGCTTCGGGAGAGATAACATGGAACAGTGAGGTAGAAGGGGACCTCACCTAGTCAGTCTGATTGTTCTAATCAGTCCTGGCAATCACTGGGGCACTAGATGTCTCAGCCAGATTGTCTTCACATCCACATGCCCCTTAACTTGGATGGTGTCCCTTTACTGTCTTCACTCACGAGAATCTCATTCTCTCTTGAATGTGTTTCTCTCACTTCATCTTCTCTTGCCTTTTGAAGTTCTTTTTTGTGAGGGCAGGCAACAGACACAGAAACCTAAATGGAGGCCAGAACTTTTTTCCCTTTTCTACAAAGAGAAGTCCCTCACTCAGATTTGAAGGCATGATGTTGAAGAGCCCATGTGCTGGGGACTGAGTGGATGATCCAGAGACGAAGTGTACCGCATGTGTAGATTATTGGCTGCCTTGTGTGTAGCATTAGTGGGATAAGAACAGCCACAGCATACAGATGCTTGTGGCAGATATTAATAACCATTTTCTCTAGGCACTTCCCCTGGGAGTTACAGGTGACTCCAGAATCAAGCCTGTTCTCTCTCTCTCTCTCTCTCTCTCTCTCTCTTCGTTTCAATTTCCCTACTTCTTCCAATATCATTTGGAGTGCCATTAAGGTGGAAAACAAAGAAACTTCATAAAGATCTCCAGGAAAACAGAGACAACTCGATGAAAACCTTCCTTTCAAGTATGCATTCTGGGGGTGACTCTTGTACTCATGCTAAGACAAAACGTAACTTTATTATTTTTTTAAATTTATTTATTCATTGAATCACTGTGGGAAAAGTTGCAAAGCTTTCAGATTTAAGTCTTGGTCATGCAATCATCAAACACATTTCCCTTCACCACTACTTATTTTTCACCAAGAAGAACCCCAATATACCCTCCTTCCCAACCCTCCTAATGCCTGTGAGGCAGATGAATTCTAGTTCAAAATGTAACTTTAAGTCCCGGATATATTATTCCTAGACCAGAATACTGGAGAGTCTCTTTCTGTCCACTTAGTGCTCTTCCTGTCAATTCCTCCCTTAGTGTAGGAGCAGTATCTAGTAGGAAATGGAATCTTAATGAGACCAGCACACAGGAAAAATGAATACAGACAGCGGGATATAGTGCTAAGAGGAAACAGCAAGGCAGAACTGCATCTACATCTTTGCCCCTTATCAATTCATTCTCTTTTTTTAAATTTTTAAAAAAATTTTTTTTTTATTAGTGAAACACCATGAGGTACAGTTGTAAATTTACAAATTTTTGTGCTTGGATTTCTGTCATACCATGATCAAATACCCATCCCTCCACCAGTGGCCATTTTCCACCACCAGGATAATATCCCTCCCCCCATCCCCCCAACCCCCCCATCCCCCTCTGCCACTGTGGCAGGGCAGTCCCTTTTGTTCTCTCTCTCCTTTTGGGTGTTGTGATCAGCAAAAGAGGCATTGAGTGGCAAACATGTTCAGTGCAGTCTACTTTCAACCTGCATCTCCTCTCCTGGGAGGATCCTCCAAACACCCCCCATTTGGTGCTCCCTTCTCTATCTGAACTGTCCTTTCCCCTAGAATACCCGGCTGGCCTCTAAGCTATGGAGTAATCCTCCTGGTGCTGATCTCAGCTATTCTTGGGTATTAATCTCATATTTTGTTACTTTATATCCCCCAGATGAATGCAATCTTTCTATGTCTATCCCTCTCTTTCTGACTCATTTCGCTTAGCATGATACTTTCCATATTGTACCACTTGTATGTAAATTTCATGACTTCATCTTTTCTAAGAGCTACATAGTACTCCATTGTGTAGATGTACCAAAGTTTCTTTAACCAGTCATCTGTTCTTGGGCACTCAGGTTTCTTCCAGTTTCTGACTACTGTAAAGAGAGCTGCAATGAACAAACAAGTGCAGATGTCACTTCGATTATACATTTTTGCCTCTCTGGGATATATTCCGAGGAGTGGTATCGCTGAGTCAAATGGGAGCTCAATTTCTAATTTTTTGAGGAACGTCCATACTGTTTTCCAAAAGGGCTGAACCAGTCAGCATTCCCACCAACAGTGAAGGAGTTTCCCTTTCTCGCCACATACGCGCCAGCAACGGTTGCTTTTCTTCTTTTGAATGTGGGCCAGTCTCTGAGGTGTGAGATGGTATCTCATTGTGGTTTTCATCTGCATCTCCCTGATTATTAATGATTTAGAGCATTTTCTCATGTGCTTTTTTGCCATTCAGATTTCTTCTTTGAAAAATTTTCTGTTCATTTCATTGCCCCATTTATTGATGGGTTTGGATGTTTTCTTCTTGTGGAGTTCAACCAGTATTTTGTATATCCTTGATATCAACCCCTTGTCAGATGTGTTATTCGTCGATTACCTCGAGCAGGCCCCAGTAACGTCTCTTTCATCCTAGCCCTGAGATTATATTCAAGGCTATTTAGGAGAATGAGACCCATCATTGTTACTGGTATTTGGCATATTTGGTATGCCACGGGGAGTTTGCAGTTTGCCTGACTCTGCCCTGTGGACAAGCTACATTCGATAGCCTGCAAGTTTGTCCAAAGTAGGAATGAGACAATAAGATGTCATTAAAAAAAGTTCTGATAAGATGTCGCGCGGCCGCGAATGCGGCCGTGCGGTTCCGGGATCTGGATTTTATAGTCTCTGAGTCTTGGCCGCTGATGGGATTACACGGTGCCAGGGGGCCAGGTGGTGGGTGTGACCCCCGCCTACTGGAATTTGGAGGATCTGGGTGGAAGATGCTCGACTCCAATTCGAGTAGGCTTGGAGGTCTCGGCCCCGGAACCCGCGTGGCTTTGTTCCTCTGCCAGTACCTTCATGTGTGCGGAGAGTGGTCACAGCATGGTGGTGGCTGGTCCTGGAGGTCTTCGGCTACAGGAGCCCTGGTCGGGGCGGGGAGGAAAGCTCAACCCGCTCCCCTCCAAGGGGCTCCGGGAAGGAACACCCAGGCGCGGGGGCAGAAGACTGCACTGTTCTCATCCGGGATCTGGATTTTATAGTCTCTGAGTCTTGGCTGCTGATGGGATTACACAGCGCCAGGGGGCCAGGTGGTGGGTGTGACCCCCGCCTACTGGAATTTGGAGGATCTGGGTGGAAGATGCTCGACTCCAATTCGAGTAGGCTTGGAGGTCTCGGCCCCGGAACCCGCGTGGCTTTGTCCCTCTGCCAGTACCTTCATGTGTGCGGAGAGTGGTCTCAGCATGGTGGTGTCTGGTCCTGGAGGTCTTCGGCTGCCGGAGCCCTGGTCGGGGCGGGGAGGAAAGCTCAACCCGCTCCCCTCCAAGGGGCTCCGGGAAGGAACACCCAGGCGCGGGGGCAGAAGACTGCACTGTTCTCGTCCGGGATCTGGATTTTATACAAATGTGTATTCAGCGAATATTCTTTCCCATTCTGTAGACTGTCTTTGTATTTTGGTCACTGTTTCTTTGGAGGTGCAGAAGCTTCTTAGTTTAAGATAGTCCCATTTATCTATCTCTGTTTTCACTTGCTCAGCCAGTGGCGTGGCATCTTTGAAAATAACATTAGCCTCAATGTCATGTAGGGTTTTGCCAACTTTGTCGTCAATGTACCTTATGGTTTCTGGTCTGATGTTGAGCTCTTTAATCCATTTTGATCTTACCTTTGTACATGGTGTTAGACAGAGTTCTGAGCCCTTTTTTTGGTATGTAGCCATCCAGTGTTGCCAGCACAATTTGTTAAAGAGGCTTTCCTTACTCCACTTCACATTTCTTGCACCTTTATCAAAGATTAGATGATTATATGGTTGAGGGGAGATGTCAGTGTATTCAACTCTGTTCCACTGATCTGCAGTTCTGCCTTTGTTCCAGTACCATGCTGTTTTGATTATTACTGTTTTGTAGTAAAGTTTGAAGTTAGGGAGGTTGATTCCTCCCATTTTCCTTTTCCCAAGAATTGTTTTAGCTATTCGTGGAGGCTTATTGTTCCATATAAATTTCAGGAGTGTTTGCTCCATTTCTTTGAAGAATGTCATGGGTATCCTTATAGGGATTGCATTGAATTTATACAATGCTTTCGGTAGTATTGCCATTTTGACAATGTTAAGTCTCCCGACCCATGAGCAGGGGATATCTTTCCATTTCCTCATGTCCTCTTTTATTTCCTGAAGTAGAGTTTTGTAGTTTTCTTTGTACAGTTCCTTTACTTCCTTAGTTAAGCTGATTCCTAGGTACTTGATTTTCTGGGGGCACAATTGTGAACGGGATTGATTTTTTCATGTAGCTTTCCTCTCTCTCACTGTTTGCGTATAGGAAAACCATGGACTTTTGAGTAGTGATTTTATAGTCTGCAACTTTACTAAACAAGTCTATTGTTTCTAGGAGTTTTTTGGTGGAGGTTATTGGGTTCTCTAAGTATAGTGTCCTATCATCTGCGAATAGTGAGAGCTTGATTTCTTCCTTTCCTACCTGAATGCCCTTAATATCTTTTTCTTGCCTAATTGCTATTTCAAATACTTCCAGTATTATATTGAACAGCAGTGGGGAGAGTGGGCATCCTTGTCTCGTCCCTGATCTTAGAGGGAAGGCTCTCAGTTTTTCCCCATTGAGGATGATGCTTGCTGTAGGCATGTGGTAGAGGGCTTTAACTATGTTGAGGAAAGTCCCCTCTATACCCATTTTGGCTAGGGTTTTCATCATAAAGGGGTGCTGGATCTTATCAAATGCTTTCTCTGCATCTGTTGATATGATCATATGCTTTTTATCTTTTCTTTTTTTGATATGATGGATTATGTTGATTGATTTCCGAATTTTAAACCATCCTTGCATCCCTGGGATGAATCCTACTTGGTCATGGTGTATGATCTTTTTGATGAGTAGTTGGATTCTATTTGCTAGTAGTTTGTTGAGGATCTTTGCATCTGTGTTCATCAGGGATATCGGCCTGTAGTTCTCTTTCTTTGTGTTATCTCTGTCTGCTTTTGGTATTAGTGTGATATTTGCTTTGTAGAAACTGTTCGGAAGTGTATTTGATATTTCAATTTCGTGGAAAAGCTTAAAGAGGATTGGGAGTAAGTCTTCTTTAAAGATTTGGAAGAATTCACTGGTGAATCCATCAGGGCCAGGACTTTTGTGCTTGGGGAGACTTTTTATTACCAGTTCAATTTCCTTGATGGTGATAGGTCTGTTCAGGTATTCCAGGTCTTCTTGGTTCAGCCTTGGGAGTCTGTAGGAGTCTAGGAATTTATCCATTTCCTTGAGGTTTTGATGTTCTGTGGCATAAAGCTTTTCAAAGTATTCCCTGAGGATCCTTTGAATTTCTGTAGTGTCTGTTGTAATGACCCCCTTTTCATTCCTGATTCGGTTTATTAGGGTTTTCTCTCTCCCTTTCTTTGTGAGTTTTGCTAGGGGCTTATCGATCTTGTTAATTTTCTCAAAGAACCAGCTCTTGGTTTCATTGATCTTTCAGATTTTTTGGGGGTTTCCATCTCGTTAATCTCTGCTCTAAGTTTTATTATTTCCTTCCTCCAGTTAGGGTTGTGCTCCTTTTGTTGGTCCTTCTCCAAGTTCGTAAGCTGTGAGTTAGTTTATTTATGTGGACTTGCTCCTCCTTTCTGACGAATGCTTGTAGAGCTATAAGCGTTCCTCTTAAGACCGCTTTTGCTGTGTCCCATAAGTTTTGGTAACTAGTGTCCTCATTTTCATTCGTTTCTAGGAATCATTTGATTTCCTCCTTATTTTCCTGTCTAAGCCACTCGTTGTTTAATAATTTAATTAATTTCCAGGTGTTTGATTTAGTTTTCTGTTTTTGTGTGTGATTTACTTCTAATTTCAGCGCATTATGGTCTGAGAAGATTGTTGATATAATCTCTATCTTCTTAATTTTATGGAGGCATGTTTTGTGGCTCAGCATGTGATCTATCTTGGAGAATGTTCCATGTACGCTTGAGAAGAATGTGTATTCAGCTTTTTGTGGATGAAGTGTCCTGTGTATATCTACTAAGTCGCTTTCTTACATTGTTTCCCTCAGATGAAGTATGTCCTTGCTAATCTTGAGTCTGGTTGATCTATCAAGAGGTGACAACGCGGTGTTGAAGTCTCCCACTAGTATTGTGTTGCTATTGATGTCTTTTTCCAAATCTATGAGTAGTTGTTTTAAGTACTTTGCTGGTCTCTCATTAGATGCATATACATTTATTATTGTAAGTTCTTCCTGTTGTACAGATCCTTTGATCAATAAGAAATGGCCTTCACTGTCTCTTATGACCTTCTTCACTCTGAAATCGATGTGGTCTGATATTAGGATGGCTACCCCAGCTTTTTTCTGGGAGCTGTTTGCCTGTAGGATTGTTTTCCAGCCTTTGACTCTGAGTCTGTGTTTGCTTTGACTATTGAGATGCGTTTCTTGCAGGCAGCAGAATGTTGGGTTCAATTTTCTAATCCGTCCTGCAACTCTATGTCTTTTAATTGGTGCGTTTAGCCCATTGACATTGAGAGAGATTATTGTTATGGGATTTTGTCCCATTCTGTTAAAATTTGGTGTATTTGAGGGGCCTTTCTTGCCTTAAAGTAGCCCATTTAGTTGTTCTTGTAACCATGGTTTTGAGTCTATGACGTTCCTGAGCTTTCGTTTGTCTATGAAACTGTGTGTTGTTCCTTCTATTATTAATGAGAGTCTTGCTGGGAAAAGTATTTTTGGGGAGGCATTTATTTCATTGAGTTTTTTCACTATGTTCCACCACTGCTTTCGGGCCATGAGGGTTTCATCAGAAAAATCAGCTGTGAATTTTAAGGATGCTCCTTTGTAAGAGATTTCTTTCTTCGATCTTGCTGCTTTCAGAATTTTGTCTCTGTCTAAGGTTTTGGTCATTTTGATCAGAATGTGTCTTGGGGTATTTTTATTCGGATTTCTTCTAGCTGGTACCCTTCGGGCCTCCTGAATGTGGTCACAAGTTTTCTTCAGCTCTGGAAACGTTGTAGCAATGATTTCTTTGACAGTTTTTTCTTCATCAAGGTTTTCTTCCTGTCCCTCTGGGACTCCAATAAATCTTATATTATCCCTCTTGGCTTTGTCACGATCTTCTCTTGCCATCTGTTCTCGAACTGTGAGTCTCTTTTCCATTTTCTGCTCTTTTCTGGCAAGTCTCTGAACTTGATCTTCGAGCTCACTGATTCTGTTCTCAGCCGCTGTTACTCTGCTGTTGAGGCCTTCCACTGAGGTTTTCAATTTGGCTACCAGGTTTTTCAGGTCTGACATTTCCGATCGCATTTTCCTCATTTCTGCCTTCAAATCCTCTTGTCTTTTATTGGCATTGCTTTCCATTGTTTCTTTTAGTTCCCTAAGCATCCTAAGTAGCTCCCTTCTGAATTCCTTGTCAGAGAGGTTGTGTAACGCTATAGTACTATTGGTGTCTTCTGGGCTAGCCTCGTGAATAAGAAAGTTTGGTGGGCTTTTGCATTGCTTTACCATTGTGCCCAGTGTGGTTTGGTCCTTCACAGTCACTGTTACTATTCTGTTTGAGTGAGCAGAGACTGCCAGGAGCCGTTCAGCTTTGTTGCTGCTAGATGGGCCTCTTCTACCTTTCTGAGTCTGACCTTCTTCTCAATCAGGAGTTATTCGTTGTTTTATAACTGACATTGAGTGAAACTTTTGGAGGAGGTGCTATTTACTACTGAGCTTGTGCAGCTATTTTCAAACAGAACTTTTGTTGGACATGGAGTAGGCGAGTGGGATGTTGTTGAATTGTAGTAGAAGAGGTGAGAAATTTTTGGTCGGTATTAGGTGACAAGTTGATGAAAAGGATGAAAGGATGAAGGTCCAAATTGCTTGGAGTGAGTGATATACCTGCGACCGCGTGAGCAGCCGCCTGCCATGAAGAAGGTCACGCCCCCTTCTTAGAGGCCATGCCCACTTCTTAGAGGCCCTGGCGGGGATCATTGGGCAGGCGGCGTGTCTGGGGTCAGGGGCGGGCCTTGGCTGGGCTCCTCCAACCCACCTCGATGGGTGGGGCCGGTGGACTGCTGGACAGGCTGGTCCTGGAGCTGGACGCGGTAGGGTCTGCGCTGTCCTCCGGCCAATTCATTCTCTTTAAGTGTTGAATATTACCCCTAAGTGTTTTAGGCTTCATTGATGAATTTCCCCCTTCCTCCTCCCAGAGAAGCTTAAACTGCACTTGTGAGCACCCCTCATCCCCTGACAATACCTTTATCTTTCCTTTCTGTTTGAAGTGAATTACTTGCTTTTCTATTTCCCCTAAAGCTTTCCATTTTATTATAAACTTTTCATTTTACTCTTTGCTTAAATACAGAAAGACCGTTAATGCTATGCTCCTAATATCTGGGGTCCTAATATCTGAGAGTATCCTTGAGTTAATCCCCCCAAAAGAACGACCTCCACTGAAATGCTTCACATCTGCAGATGATCGATCATACCTATGTGCAGTCCTATACCTCAAACCCCTCCAGATGTTTTATAAGTATGCTAACAACTCTGTATTAAACAAATCATTTTGACCATCAGTCTATGGTCCTCCATCTCTTTCATGTTGAGGAAGCCTGGGAGGTGGCTCTTTGCCACTGAACGTGTTGCACACCCATATCGTGGGCTCACAGCTATATAAATTAGAAATTGACTACCAATGCTTCTTTCTCTGTTTTTGCTCTACTTTGACTCAGAGGGTGTACAATTACTTTGAGCAAGCTGTCTTACTTAGTATCAGTGTTACTCATTCTTATCATACTCTATACTTTATTTAATTATCTTCTTTATCTATTGAATTTCTCTGAAATGGATGGACCAATAGCAAAGCGGGTAGGGCGTTTGCCTTGAATGCGGCCAACTCGGGTTCGATTCATCCATCCCTCTTGGAGAGCCTGGAAAACTACTGAGAGTATCCCATCTGCATGGCAGAGCCTGGCAAACTCCCTGTGGTGTATTTGATATGCCAAAAACAGTAACATCAAATCTCACAATGGAGATGTTACTGGTGTCTGCTCTAGCAAATTGATAAAAATTGGGAGGACAGTGCCACTCAGTTACAAAGTTGTTCATGATGCGGTTTCAGTTATGCAATGTTATAACACCATGTCCCTTCACCAGTGTACAATTCCTACCACCAATGTTCCCAGTTTCCCTCCTGCCACAACTACAACTCCACTGAGCCCTCCTGTACAGCAGGCACTTTTACTATTCTTCTTTCTTCTTTCTTCTCTGTCTCTGTCTCTCTCTCTTTCTCTCTCTCTCTCTCTCTTTCTCTCTCTCTCTCTCTCTCTCTCTCTCTCTCTCTCTCTCTCTCTCCCACTCTCTTTCTCTCCTTTTGGGCATTATTTTTGTCCAGAATGATCTTATACAGCTATCATTGTCATAGTGAACCCTACTCTATCCTAACATCTTCTCCTTCCCCCTAATCTCATACACACACACTCATGGCAAGCTTCCCATCATGAATTATTCATTCTGGCCTTCAATTCTACTGCATATGGGTATTAACCACATACTATGTGCTTGTTTTATATTCCACAAGTGAGTGCAGAGTGTACAGATTCTTAAGTGAAAATTGTGCTGTAATAGAACTTTTTAAAAAAAAATTTTATTAGTGAAACACCATGAGGCACAGTTGTAGACTTACAAACTTTTGTGCTTTGGTTTCAGTTATACAATGATCAACCAGTGCCCATTTTTACATCACCATGGATCCCAATATGCCATCCACGCCCCATCCCCTCCATGCCTCTGTGGCAGGGCATTCCCTTTTGTTCTCTCTCTCCTTTTGGGTGTTGTGGTTTGCAAAAGAAGCATTTTTAAAAGTCATCATCTGTCACAAAGAATGGTGGGGAGGATTGAAGAGCTAATACATGCTTAGACCTTGGCAGGGCTGTCATTATATAGCATTTTACAATATTTGGTAGCAGCAGCAATATACTACAATGACTCTGACACTCTCCTGTCTTATTAAATAGTATTGCCATCTTTCTCACATCAGTATAAGTGAAAGACAAGATAAATATATTTGACAGCTTTACTTATTTTATTATCCAAAGTCCTCCCAATTTTTTCCATATGACACTGACACAGTTTCATTTGAGAAAATACAGTTAATTCCATACTTGGTTATAGGAGACAAAGGATGTTATCAGGGCCTTAGAACACATGGCTACTCATCAACCTTAAATGTCAGTTCTCTTCAGATTCTCATGCAGCATAAAGTTTAGTACAAGATGATGTAGCAAGGACAAATATACCAAAAAAAGGATCTGAGTATAGTGAAGAAAGAAAGAAATGAATTGGTCATAATGGTCCTACGTAACAGTACAATTTAAAAAATAAAATATGAGTTTGTTCTAGCTAGAGAGTTAAGTCACTTAGTCACCTAATGTGACTTGATTAAACACCGAGTATATGAACAGTTGGAAATGAGAAATAAAGAATGCAGAAATACTTCTTTCTGAGCTGTGGTCATTTTAGGGGGAGTTATGATCTGTTGTGTTCTTCTAATTTGGGTGTGGGCAGTTAACACCACACCTGGCTGTGCTCAAGACTTACTGGTAACTCTGCACTTAGTGACCAATCCTGGCAGAACTCAGGGACTATATAAGATGCCAGAGATCTTCCCAAATCCTTTACTCTATACCTTTTGTAATTTTAACTTTCCCACCTTCCACTGAATGTGATGTATTATTCTTTTGGTTTTTATATAGACAGATATAGAGATTATTTACCTTGGGGACATCACTAGTGAACAGGAGAAAAGGAGCAATAGAATCATTGAGAAAACCAGTACTCTAGCTAGAACTGCAAAGGGAAGAGCAGATGCCCAATATTCCTCCCCCCTCTAATATTTAGGGAATTTTGGATGTCACATACCAATATCAGTCTCAAACAATTTGAACAATTGGGGGAAAATTCTATCAATATCAGGCACACTGTAAGTATCCAGTGAGACATCTTCTGGTGCATTTAACTGCATAGCAGAAATCCTAGAGAAGAAGAGTCCAGAAATTTTATCAGAACAATATTCCATTAGACTCCATATAGCTACTATCCCTCCCTCCTGTTTTCAAACAGCACTCACCTCTCCAAAGTGTTCCTTACATCCTATAGAGCAAAAAAGGTAGATGTTGATATGAAAATATTAGCATACCATATAAATTTAATAGGTGGATCTTTCTTTATAATTATAAAAAAAGTGTAAATGCAATTCCTCTGTTCCTAGGGAATTATTCTGATCCCAATTTTTTGCCACAATGTTCTTCAACCTTGCCATACCTGCAGTCCAACACATTTCTGCATATTATTCCACAGACTAGCAGTTATAATCACTGCAATAGACCATTGATATTCAACCTCTCTAACCTTGTTTACCTTCACTAGTACATGTAAAAAGTTTGAGAGGAACACTGGCCCAATATAATACCATGACAGTATCTGATAAAACACAGAGTATGTTTTCTTACTTTTGGATCATGTAGAGTTATTATTGCTATATCCACAAACCTATGAACTGTTAGCAATAAGATCAGGAATTGTCTCAAACTTTTTCATTTAGCATTTTTACATTCAGTGGCTCACTTCTTCTGAAGAGATCATAGTGAACATTGTTTTTCACAAAGGTACTTACAGGAAAATTCACATAGAGCCCTGGAATGACTCACTAAGTTGTTGAAAGTAGGTTTGCACTGAGGTGGAATGTCTTGATGTACTAACTCCATCCGTTATGAAAATAGAATAAGGTGCTCCAGATTGCTATCACAGTGTAGAAGATCTTTACCATAGCTAATATCAGGCCTCATAATATCTGTTTGAGCAAATTACAGAAGTAAGTCAAGGGTCAAGTTTCTCAATCATTTTGGTGAGTGGTTTTTAGCCTCCAAGAGTCAACAGGATTATCTTTGTAGAGAGCATTTGACACCAGAAATCTCTACAAAAATACACTGAGGCTAACAGATGCAACAAAAGTTCTCCTGTGTTTCCCTGAGAACTGACATATCTATTCAAGAGGCCTCTTTTGTGAATTACACAGAGACACTCTACAGACTAGTAAACACCTGTCTAAAGGCAGGTGTATCAAAAAGTAAGCATTCATTTACTTTCTCCACAGGAGGTTCTAGCAGGGGAAGGTATCTACTATACCCTCAACCAAAGACGGTTCTTTTCTATTTGGGGAATAGAAATCGACTGAGCATGCCACTTGCTGAGAGACACACATGGAGCAGTGGAGAAGGCAGGGAACGCTCCCATAGACAGATCAGCCAAATCAACCCTGGTGAACACTGGGGCACCAGATGTCTCAGCAGATTGCCTTCATATCCACATGCCCCTTAACTTGGGGTGTGTCCCTCTGCTCTGTCCACTCAGGAGAGCCCACTTTGGCTCCTCTGTCTCTTTCTGTTTCACTCTCTCTGTTATCTTTGTTTTTGTCTCTATCTCTGTCTCTGTCTCTCTCTCTATCTTTCTCTCTGTCTCTCTCTCTGTCTCTGTCTCTCTCTCTCTCTCTCTCTCTCTCTCTCTCTCTCTGTTTCTACTACTCTACTTCTTCCAATATCATTTGGAGTGTCATTCAGGAGAAAAACAAAGAAACTTCCTCAAGTTCTCCAGGAGAACTGAGGTAACTCCATGAACTCATTTCATGTACATATTCTGGGGGATGACTCTCGTAGTTGTGCTTAGTCAGAATGTAAACTTTAAATCCCAGGATATATTGTTCCCAGGACACAATACTGGAGAGTGTCTCTGTCCTCTTAGTGCTCTTTCTGCCACTTCCTCCCTTAGTGCAGGGGCAGTATCTAGTAGGATTTGGAATCTTAATGAGACCAGCACTGTCCTCCTGTTGTTCATTGATTTGCTCAAGCAGGCCCAGTAACGTCTCCATTGTGAGACTTGTTGTTACTGTGTTCAGCATATTGAATACATCACGGATAGATTGCCAGGCTTTGCCTTGTGGGCAAGATACTCTCGGTAGCTTGCCGGGCTCTCCAAGAGGGGCCGGAGAATCAAACCTGGGCCTTACCTACCGTGCTACTACAATGAGACCAGCACACAGGAAGAAAAGAATAGAGACAGCATAATCTACTGCTAAACTGAAACAACTGGCAGAATTCCATCTATGTCTCTGCCCCTTATTAATTCACCCTATTTCTCTAAGTGTGGGATATTAACCCTAAATGTTTTAGGCTTCATAAATGAATATCTCCTTTTCCTCCTGCCAGAGAAGCTTACAGTACTCTTGTGAGCACCCCTATTCCCTTGAGGTTACCTTATCTTTCCTTTCTGTTTGAAGTGAATTACTTGCTTTTCTAGTTCTTCTATAACTTTTCATTTTATTATAAACTTTTCATTTTACTCTTTGCTTAAACACAGTAAGACTGTTAATGCTATGGTCCTAATATCTGGGATTTGATCGACTCAAATATATCTATTCCTAGGCATTCATTATAATTACTTGACTCACACTTCGGTATAGTTTCTAATACCCAACAAAGTGAGGTCCCGCCAAGGGACTTGGATGAACTTGGGCCGAGCAGAAAAGCAACCCAGACAATCAAAATCAGACAGTATACAAAGCATAAAACTATAGTCTTGATACAAGCCATTAAGATTCAAGAAACAGGACCCCCAGGGAAAGGAAAAGGTGACGTGGCTTGAGGACCTACTCTGTGATTTACAGTAAAGTCCAGTGATGTTGGCTTTGGAGGCCAGAGAACTAAGATTTAGAATCTATTCTCTTACGATGTTTCCAAATACTGCTAATATTAATAAGACGCAACGTATTTGATTACTATGTACACCAAAAGGAAAGAGAAACCGATATTGATGTCCCTGGGAGTAGAGTGTCTCCTTGAGTTAATCCCCCATAGAGAATGGCCTCCACTGAAGTGCTTCACATCTGGAAATGATAAATCACACCTATCTGCAGTCCTATACCTCAACACCCTTCAGATGTTGTTTAAGTATGCTAGCAGATCTGCATAAATGGGCCATTCTGACCATCAATTCGTGTCCCCTCATCTCTTTTTCTGTTGAGGAGGGCCAAAAAGGAGGGTCTAACCACCAAACGTGTCGAACACCCTCTTCATGAGCTCACAGAAATATAAATTAGAAATTGAGTATAAATGTTCTTTCTCTGTTTATGCTCTACTTTGAATCCCAGGGCAATTACTGTGCCCTCTTGAGTACAATTACTTTGCCCCCAAGCTACAATTACTTTGAGCAAGATGTCTTACTTAGCATCAATGCTACTCATTCTTACCATATATGTACATTTTATTTAATTTTTTTCTGTTTTTATTAAATTACTTTGAGATATACAGTGACAAATTGTTCATGATTGGGTTTCAGTTATACAATGTTCCAACACTCATCCCTTCACCAGTGTACATTTCCCACCACTGATATCCCTAGTTTCCCTCCTGCCACAACCCCAACTCAACTTAGCTTGCCTCTACAGTCCAGCATTTTTACTTTCCTTCTCTCTCTCTTTCTCTCTCTCTCTCTTTCTCTCGCTCTCTCTCTTTCTCTCTGTACTTCTGTCTCCAACCCTCTTCTCTCTCCCTCTCTGTCCCTCTCTCCTTTTAGGTATTAGTTTCTGCAATATAGATATGTGGGAAGCCAAGAGCCCTCTCATAGACCCTGACCGTGGTTCCCATGCTAGGAACTGCTTGGGACAGACATTAGTGACAGTCTCCCAGGACTTCCTGATCTCAGTGGATGCCTGATCTATAGCAAGCAACATCAGGCTGACAGTTAGCTTAGCTGGCCTTATCTATAGTAACCTCCAGGATGCATCTACTCCCTAAGACCCTTTGATATACAAATGTAAAGCTCAGGATACACCTAATGCCATAAGGTCCTTTGATATACAAATGTAATGCTCAGGATGCACCTTCTGCCACAAAACCCTTTGATGTACAAATGTCTACCTTGAATGTTAGGTAAAGCTCTTGTTGCTGACCTTACCATATATGGTTATATTGCTTCTGCTCCTGACTGAGCTGCCCGGACCCTATATAAACAGCCTGTATCCCTCAACAAAGTGCTGTCCCTTTTTCTCTCTTTTTCTATTTCTAAACTATACTCTGTCTCTTGTGTCTTGTGTTCACTCTGTCGGTCCTTCCCTGCACCTACGGATCCTTGGGCCACCTCCGCGGGTCAGAGAGTGGTTTGCAGGCCCCCCGCACAGATACTGCAAAGTTATTATGAATATCCTTTTGCCTCCTTTCAGGACTCAGTTTGCTTCCAGAGTAATCATCTCCAATTATCATCTGTCCTAACACCCATTCCTGCACCAGTGTACATTTTTCACCACCAAGAATCCCAGTATACCCAGCCTCCCACTCCTCCCCCTGCTGAGTGGTAGATTATTTCCACTTTATCTCTCTCTACTTTGATTACATTGAATATTCGCAGCCACGTGACATCTTATTTATCTCATTCTTACTTTGGACAAACTGGCAGGCTACCAAATGTATCCTGCCCACATGGCAGAGTCTGGCAAACTCCCCGTGGCGTACCCAATATGTCAAATACCAGTAACAATGATGGGTCTCATTCTCCTAAACCTGAAAGAGCCTTGAATATAGCACTTTTAAAAAAATCTCAGGGCTAGAATGAAGGAAACTTTACTGGGGCCCGCTCGAGGTAATTGACAAACAACAGGATGGTCGTGATAGTGATTGTGATTTCGAAAAAAGATGCCCCCATTATTATTTGGAATTTCCCCCAAACAATCAGACCTGCTGAACGTTATCACTAGATAATTTGATTACTATTGCTGATTATGAACTGCATATGATGTCACACAGCTACAATCGCGGCTGCACGACTTTGGATTTCGGATATTTTAGTAATTACGTCTGGAGGTATTTCTGTCAAAAGCCGCTGGGTTCCGAGATTAGTTTTTGTACCTCTGGGATCATGGTCATTCAGGAGCTCAATAAGCAGCTGGAGGAACAATTCGTGGAAGGTGACTCAGGGTCTCTTCAGGGTTGGGATAAAGGACCAGTTCCAAACCCCATCTTGTGAGGCCCTATGTATCTCCTCACTGCAGCCTCCTACCTGACCAGAGTCCAGTAGGCTCTGAAAGATGGCGGCCAACGTGCTGCCATGGAGAAAGGGTCAAAGAAAACACCTTTCTCCACCTGTGGTGGCACAGCACGATAGCTTAATGCACAGTCTGAACATATATCACCTGACCCTTATTTCTAATGTTCTCGCACTATGAATTTTTTTTCAACTCCCACAAGTAAATGCAATTTGTACCACTCTTAAGTGAGTACTGATCTCTAATAGACCTTTTTATATTATTTATTTCCACATCCTGAGCTAGTATTTGCTCTTTTGGATAAAATAAACCTTTTCTAGGATTTGGGATTAACTGCTTTAGTCTTGACTATATGCTCCCAACATTTGGACAGGACACTGTAAGGGAGACGGGATGGGGACTATTTCAGCAATTTCATGCTCAAAGGAAAGTGTTTTTTGTCCTAAAAAGAAATCACTAATGGAAATTTACATTTGAAGAGTATTTCTTTCATAAAAACGAATCTAATAAATATATGTCAACAGGACAATGTATGGTCTTTGTTATTAAGTAATTTCCCTGTAAAGCAGGTTTGTGATACCTGCTGAGTCTTTATATACAATCACTGAATGCAAATTGATTATATATCTACCAAAGCTTAGCATCATTCTAAGTTATGGAAAACTGTGAAGAAAGCAACCAAAATTTCAACATTCACAGAATTTCAATCCTATTCCTTTGAATTGGATACAAGAATAAAGACAACGTGCTTTTTTTCATTTCAAAACTTACAAATCTCTTTCTTCGAAATTTCTTACATATATTGACCACAAGTATACAAATAAGAATCTTCACCAATACAGAAATAAGGCCTGATAGGATCGGAGAAAGAGGCCTTTGGGAAAGTGAAGATGTGGGAGCAAGTTTTCAAGTTATAAAAAGAGACAAGTCCAGCCTCATAGACTAAAAAAAAAATATAAATCTAAGATCGTCCAGAAAAAGAGGCGACATCGGAGAGGTAAGTGCTACGCAGGCACCATCCTCACAATGTCTGATGGCCCAGAATCCAGTCTCAGGATCCCGTGTCATGAAATTGTTTCTTGGCACATTTTGCAGACAAACTCCTACATCCCACTCAGATCCTTCTAGAAAACATAGTTCAAAGTAATGTTTTCCTGAGGTGATGACCTCATATTCCAGGACACAGGGTAAGTCTTTAAACCTAGTAGGAGTGTCGTGCTTCACTTGGGGTCGTCCACCAATCACTGTGTTTTCATCCTCGTCCACGTGTAGGTCATTGTGAGCTGTATCTGGATCTAGAGTAAGCGTAACTGCAAAAAATTTAATAAATTTTTAAAAAGAAAAGAATGTGGTTACTTCATGCTCAGTTCTCAGCATATTCCAAATAATATCAGGCAGTGGTCAAGATAAAAATTTCTTTTTGACTACCTTTATAGTCATTTTATGATAATTTATTGAAAAAAAGTAAAAAAAATCATCTGTCATAAAAATTGTGGGGAGGATTGAAGAACTAATACATGCTTATAACTGGGCAAGACTGTCATTATGTGGCACTGTAAAATATCCATTAGCAGGAGCATTATACTACAGAAGCTCTGATACTCTCCAGTTCTTATTTAATATTATTTCCATCTTTCTCACAGTAATATAAGTGAAAGATGAGATATATGTATTTGACATGTTTACTTATTCTCTTCTCCAAAGTCTTCCCTGCTTTTACAAATGACACTGACATTATCAGAATGGGAAAATAAAGTTAATTCCATGCATTGTTATAGGAGACAAAGAACGTTATTGGGGACTTAGGACACATGGCTACTCATCGACTTGAAGTAACTGCTGTCTTTAAGTATTAGTACAAGATGATGTACCAAAGACAAATATACCCCAAAATTATCTGAGTAGAGTTAAGAAAGAAAGAAAAAGTATGGTCATAATGGGACTAGCTAACAGCACAACTTAAAAAATAAACATAATAAGAGTTTGTTCTAACTAGAGAGTTTATCACTTAGTCACCTAATGTGTCCTTGATGAAACACAAAGCAGATGATCAGAAGGACATGGGAAATAAAGATATGCAGAAGCAGTTCTTTCTCCAATTTTTTTTCCCCAAACGAATCCGTATCTGTTAATGTCTTTTCTTACTGAACATAAGAAAATTCTGACTTCTAGAAAACGTGCTTCCTTGTTTCTACCAGGTTTCATTTTACTTAGCCAATAAGAGTGCTGGGGAGAAGATGTGAAACTAAGAGGTGGAGTGGCAGTCATTGCTATGGAAGTTTCTCCCCAAAGACCTCCAGGACCAGCCACCACCATGCTGAGACCACTCTCTGCACACATGAAGGTACTGGCAGAGGACAAAGTCACGCGGGTTCCGGGCCCGAGATCTCCAAGCCTACTCGGATTTGGGCCGAGCATCCTCCACCCAGATCCTCCAAATTCCAATAAGAGGGGTCACACCCACCAACTGGACCCCTGGCGCCGTGTAATCCCATCAACGGCCAAGACTCAGAGACTATAAAAACGAGCTCCCGGTTTTTATAAGACATCTTATTATGACATCTTATTATCTCATTCCTACTTTGGACAAACTGGCAGGCTACCAGATGTAGCCTGCCCACACGGCAGAGTATGGCAATCTCCCTGTGGCATACCCAATATGCCAAATACCAGTAGCAATGATGGGTCTCATTCTCCTAAAGAGCCTTTAATATAATCTCAGGGCTAGGATGAAGGAGACGTTACTGGGGCCTGCTCGAGGCAATCGACGATTAACAGGATGATTTGTGATTTGTGATTTGTGATCAACACCTAAAATTTTGGAAGCACTGCCAAGAATTCTCAAGTACATTTGGTGCATTGCTTTGGTGGGAATTGAATGGCATGCAAACACAATGATTATGCCATGGACCATGTCCTATAAACTTTAAACAAGTTGTTGATTTCATTTCATTATGATGTCATTCATGTTCAATATTGAAATTTCAATTAATTTTGATATTGAAATTGGTTAGAGGGGTTATTTATCTTTGTGATAACGATAACAAACTGGATAGCAAACCTTTAAAGATTTTGCACAAAAAAAATTCTAAAACCTACCTAGATGCTAGAGTGAATAGGGAGAGATTGCAAATTACGTTACAATAACTAAACATTGAGTCTATGAGCATGGCAAGGTACACAAGTAAATATGCTTGCATAATATCATTTCCAACTTTACCATCTGGGGAAATCCTTTTTCCATTTTATTTCATTTTTAATGTTTATAAAGTGGTTTCTGAGGATCTATTAAATTCTATATGCCAGCACACATCCCAAAATCTCAAGGCTGAAATCGGCTGCAAAATGAAGGACAAAAATGACTGTCTTTACTTTCAATGCACGAATGCTGGGATCGGATGCATCCATCGAGGACCTGATGGTGCAAGTGTGAAAGACCAAGTACGACATCATTGGTCTGTCTGAGACAAGAAGGCATCAATCACATCATGCCATTTTTGACACTGGAGAAGAACTTTTTCTTGGAACATGAGACAAAAGAGCCATCGGTGATGTTCGTGTCTTGTCAACACAAATTTGCCATGAGCATTGATTCATTCAAATGTCTAACAACCTAAATCAGAGATTGCACGTGAATAGATGTGGCTCACTGCCTGCAGTTTCTATAGTCATTGTCTACACACCAACATCCAATTATGATGAAGGAGAAATTGAGAAGTTCTACATGGAGCTGGAGAAGTTCTATAAAGAAATCCATACCTTCTACAAGATCATTGTCGGTGATTTTAATGCCAAGGTAGGACCAAGAAGATCAGCCAAAGAACTCCACATCGGGAGCCATGGCCTAGAATGGAACAAACAGGGTGAGTACTGTCTGAGTTTATCATGTCCACCAAGACCATTCATGGTAACTCACAGTTCCAGAAGGCCGAATCTAAACATTGTACAAGGTAGTCTCCCGATGGATGGTTCCACAATGAAATTGACCACATCATATTCAATAGATGATTTTGCTTGACCAATGTTCCTGTTGTCTCAAAATTCAAAACGAGACGGACCACCCTCTCCTTCATGCAAAATTCTACTTCACAGAGTGGGAAGAAAGGGCTGCAAAGTTTAAGAAGAGAACTCATAGAATGACCACCAACTGGGAACTCTTTGGCACTATTGCAGCAACCTGGGAAAATGCCATTGTTAACAACATTGATAGGGAATACGATTGACTGGTTCAGCTCCTCCATGATTGTGCAAGGAACGCTGAGAGAGAGATAGCCACAAAAAGATGCCTGTCTTTGAAAAATCTTGAGTTCCTTCACCAACATGCCTTGGGGCAAGCCTCAGGCAAGCACAAGCAAACATCTGAGCTCATAATGTAGTGCCAAGAAGAAATCAAGTAAGACCTCAAAGAGAGAAGAACCAGCAGCACTGGCAGATGCAACAGAAGCCAGGAAAAGCATTCGCAATGCTTGCCTGTCCTTCGCCAACCACAAGATCAAGATGACTGCCCTCCGACGTCCTGATGGATCTATTACATTTTCCAGAAGGGCAATGGAGAAGATTATCCATAACTTCTACTAAGATCTCTTGGATAGCCACATCCACCTGCCCACATACCAAATTCTGCAGGGTGGATATGTCGTTCCCAACGTTCTTCCTTCTGAAATCCAACATGCCATTTTGTCGCTAAAGAAGTGAACAGCACCTGGCCTAGACAAGGTCAGATCCGAACACCTGAAGTACGTGCCTTCAGTACTCATCATACATTGGCTTGGCATTTTACATGCTACCTGTAGATAACCAATAAGGATATCCAAAATTTACTAACAGGAAAATAAATATCAGAAATGCAATGAGGGGCTGTAGCAACAGCACAGTGGGTAGGGCATTTGCCTTGCACGCGGCTGACCCGGGTTCAATTCCTAGCATCCTATATGGTCCCATGAGCACTGCCAGGGGTAATTCCTGAGCGCAGAGAGAAGAGTAACCCCTGTGCATTGCCGGTGTGACCTGAAAAGCAAAATAATAAATAAATAATTAAAAATGCTATAAAGATTGGGCTGAGCGTGAATATCCAATGAGATATCCTCCTGTGTGTTTAAATTCATAGTAGAAATCCTAATGAAGAAGAGTCAAGAAATTTTATCAGAGCGATATTCCATTGAACTCCATAAAGCCACTCTCCTTCCCTCCTTAATTCAAAGAGCACTCACCTGTCCAAAGCGTCTGTCACATACTATAGAGAAAGAAAGATAGAAGTTGAATATTAGCATTATAGAGAACTTTGATGGGTGAATGTTTCTCTATAATTATGCCACTAGTAATGTCAATTGTTCCACTCCTATGTATTAATGAATTCCCAGGGTATGATTCTGATCCCAATTACCTAGTACAGCATTCTTCAGCCATTTCACCTGTGGTCCAACACCTGTCTGCATATCATTCCTGAGTAGCAGTTATAAGCACTGTGATAGACCACTGATATTCAACCTCTCAACCCTTGTTTACCTTCACCAGTACATGCACAAAGTCTGAGAGAAACACTGGCCCAGGATAATACCATGCCAGTATCTGATCAACCACAAAGTTGCTTTCTTACTTTGGGAACATGGGGATTTAATACTTCTACAACCACATAACCTGTGTGCTGTTTGGAGGAAGATCAGGAATTGTCTCAAACTTGCCCATTAAGCAGTTTTCGCAATCAGTAACCTCATTGCTTCTGAAGATATCATAGTAGACATTGCCACAAAGGCCCTAACAGATGAATTCACATAGAGCCCTGGAGATTGACTCAGTTAGGTGGTGGCAGAAAGTTTGCACTGAGATGGAAGGTCTTGCTGTGCCACCTCCATCATTTGTGAAAATAGTATAAAGACTTCCCAGCATTTATCACACTGTCTTATATCCTTACTATAGCTAATATCAGGCCTCACTGTATCTGTTTGAGCAGGATACAGGAACAAATCGAGAGGAAAATTTATCAGTCCTTTTGGTGACCAGTTTTTAGCCTGCAAGAGTCTACAGGACATTTGATACCAGAAATCTCTGCATATTAGATGGAGGCTAGCGTATGCCTACCAAAGTTCTCCTGAGGTTCCCCAAGAATGGCTATATGTATCCCAGGGACCTCTTTTTTAATTTACACTGGAGCGATAGCACAGCGGGTAGGGCGTTCGCCTTACAAGCGGCCAACATGGCCGACCCGAGTTCGATTCCTCCGCCCCTCTCGGAGAGCCCAGCAAGCTACCAAGAGTATTCGATATGCCAAACAAAGTAACAACAAAGTCTCCAATGGAGACGTTACTGGGCCCGCTCGAGCAAATCGATAATCAACGGGAGGGCCTTTACCTTACCTTTACCTATGGCAGTGTACAGATTAGCAAAGGAAACCCACATACAGGCATGTGTATCTAAAAGTAAACATATATTTAAGTTATCGATACTTGTGTGCAATTCTTTTTTCTTTTTGGGTCACACCCAGCAATACTCATGGATTGCTCCTGGCTCTGCACTCAGGAAATACTCCTGGTGGTGCTTGGGGTACCCTATGGGATGCCGGGGATTGAACTTGGGTTGGCTGCATGCAAGGCAAATGCCCTACCAACTGTACCATCGCTTTGGCCTTGTGTCCATTTCTGAGAAAGAATGCTGCAGACCATTTCTCCAAATTACTCACAATTTCCTCTGAAAACACAGGAACTGATGCCTTCATGCATTCGTCCACATTCACAGTCTCACCTGCAGTAACTCCTAGACTGATCCCTGACATTTCCTCTCAAGTTCCAGGATGTGTTTGTTCAGTTCCTGGCTTTGCGTATCCAGCTGGGCTTCACTGTCCTGCAGTCTCTTCAAAACTTGCACTTTCCATTCTCTAGTCTAGGTAGATAAGATTTCTCAACCATGTATAGTATCATTTGTCCTCTCCTGTCCTGTCCTCTCGTTGTTCATCGATTTGCTCGAGGGGGCCCAGTAACATCTCCACTGGAGACTTTGTTGTTACTGTGTTTGGCATATCGAGTACATCATGGGTAGCTTGCCAGGCTCTGCCGTGCTGGCGAGATACTCTAGGTAGCTTGCCTGGCTCTCCGAGAGGGGCAGAGGAATTGAACTCGGGTCGGCCATGTTGGCTGCATGCCTGGCAAACGCCCTACCGCTGTGCTATCGCTCCAGTATCATGTGAGGTATCTTAAAGCTATACTCGATAAAATTTTTTTCATGCAAAATTTCAGACTGAAATGAAGAAAGCATGTTCCAAACACAGGGGAATGTTTATTTTTAGATAAAAAACAATTAAAATATAGTAGTATCATTCATGTAAAATTGAATAGAACTGGCATCAATGCTTAGGGGAGAGTCTGCACAGAAATAAAGAGCAAATGGCTATGATAAGGATATGCAAGACAGCAAAAGTACAAACTTCTCCCCTTATCAATACCCTAGGGACAGACTCTTATCAACACAGAAAATGCAAGGTGGTGGAGTTCAAGGAAAACCTATAATACTCCCTTAGCTAAACCAAGCAGCATTCTTGTTCTGAATATACTGTAACTTGGGAAAGCTCACTTGGATGTTCTAACAGGGAACCACAGCTACTTATATACAGTCAACCGAAGAATGATCCTTCTCCTTATGGGCAAGGCCATCCTCATCAACTCAGCATGCAACTTCAGGAGAGATGACACAGAACAGTGAGATAGAAGGGGACCTCACCCAGCCAGTCAGATTGTTCTAATCAACCCTGTCAATCACTGGGGCACTAGATGTCTCAGCCAGATTGCCTTCACATTCCCGCGCCATTAACTTGGGTTGTGTCCCTCTGCTGTCTTCACACAAGAAAATTCCACATTATCTCTTGAATGCATTTCCCTTACTTCATCTTCTATCCCCTTGTGAAGTTCTTTTGTGTGAAGGCAGACAACAGACTCAGAAACATAAATGAAGGCCAGAACTTTTTCCCCTTTTCTGCAAAGAGAAAGCTCTCTGTCAGAACTGAAGGCATGATGTTGAAGAACACATGTGGTGGGGACTGAGGGGACTATTCAGAGATCAAGTGGACCTCATGTGTAGATTGATGGCTGCCCTGTGTTCGACACTAGTGGGATAAGAACAGCCATAGCATACAGGTGCTTGTGGCAGATGTTACCAAGCCTTTTCTCCAGGCACTTCCCTTGGGAGTTACAGATGGCTCCAGATGCAAGCCTGTTCTCTTTCTCCATCTCTTTCTCTTTCTCCAACTCTTTCTCTTTCTCTTTCTCTTTCTCTTTCTCCGTCTCTGTCTCTTTCTCTGTCTCTTTTTCTGTCTCTTTCTCTGGCTCTTTCTCTTTCTCTGTCTATCTCTCTGTTTCTCTCTCTCTCTCTCTCTCTCTCTGTTTCTCTGTCTCTGTCTCTGTCTCTCTCGTTCTCTAGGTTTCCATTTCCCTACTTCTTTCAATATCATTAGGAGTATCATTCAAGACAAAAACAAAGAAACTTTCTCAAGATCTCCAGGAGAACAAAGGAAACTCCATGAAAATCTTCCTTTCAACTATGCCTCCTGGGGAGTGACTCTAGTAGTCATGCTTAGACAGAATGTAAACTATAAGTCCTGGGATATGTTATTCCTTGGCCAGAATACTGGAGAGGTCTCTCTGTCTTCTTAGTGCTCTTTCTGCCACTTCCTCCGTTAGTGCAGGAGCAATTTCTAGTAGGAATTGGAATCTTAATGAGACCAGATCACAGGAAAAATGAATACAGACAGCTGGATGTAGTGCTAAGAGGAAACAGCAAGTCAGAACTGCATCTATATCTTTGCCGCTTATTAATTCACCATCTTTCTCTAAGTGTGGGATATTACCTCTAAGTTTTTTCGGCTTAAGCAATGAATTTCCTACTTTCCTCCTCCCAGAGAAGCTCACAGTGTTCTTGTGAGCAACCCTAATCCCCCGAGGTTACCTTTATCTTTCCTTTCTGTTTTAAGTGGATAACTTGCTTTTCTGTCTCCCTTATAGCTTTCCATTTTACTATAAACTTTTCATGCTACTCTTTGCTTTAACACAGGAAGACCGTTAATTCTCTGATCCTAATATCTGGGGCGTAATATCTGAGAGTCTCCTTGAGTTAATCCCCTCAAGAGAATGACCTCCACTAAAGTGCTTCACATCTGCAAATGATCAATCACACCTATGTGCAGTCCTGTACCTCAAGTCCCTCCAGATGTTGTATAAGTATGCTAACAACTCTGCATTAAATGAATCATTTTGACCATCAGTTTATGGCCCTCCATGTTTTTTTTGTTGAGGAAGCCTGGGCGGTGGCTTTTTGCCACTGAAAGTGTTGCTCACCCATATCATGATCTCACAGCTATATAAATTAGAAATTGACTATGAATGCTTCTTTCTCTGTTTATGCTCTACTTTGACTCAGAGGGTGTAAAATTACTTTGAGCAAACTGTCTTACTTAAGAATAATGCTACTCATGCTTAGCATACATCTACACTTTATTTAATTCTTTTCTTTTTCTATTGAATTTCCATGAGATACTCATTTACAAAGTTGTTCATGGTGGGGTTTCAGTCATGCAATGTTACAACACCCTGTCCCTTCATCAGTGTACATTTCCTACCTCCAATGCCCCCAGTTTCCCTCCTGCCACAACTACAACTCTACTGAGCCTTCTGGTACAGCAGACAATTTTACTTTTCTTCTTTCTTCTCTGTCTCTGTCTCTCTCTCCCCTCTGTCTCTGTCTCTCTCTTTTTCTCTTTCTCTCTCCCTCTCTCCCACCCTCCTTTTGGGCATTATTTTTCTCCAGAGTAATCAACTCCAACTATCATTGTCATAGTGGAGTCTACTCTATCCTAACATCCACTCCTTCTTTCTACTCTTATACACACAAATACTCCTGGCAAGCTTATCATCATGAATTAGTCCTCCTGGCCTTTGATTCTACTCTCCATGGGTATTAACCTCATACTATGTGTTTGTTTTATATCCTACAAGTGAGTGCAATTGATACACGTTCTTAAGTGAATATTGTTCTCTAAAGGAAATTACATATTATTTATTTCTCTGTCCTGAGCTTGTATTTAATCTTGTGGGTCACAAAAATCTGTCCTAGGATGTGGGATTAACTGCTTTAGTCCTGACTCTGGAATATTGAATGACATCCCATTTGTTCTCAAGGGAACAACCATCTCCGAATGGAACAGTTATGTGTACCTAGGCGGAGAAGTCAACATGATGAATGACCTGGCACCTGAGTTGCACAGGAGGAAGAGAGCAGCTTGAAACACCTTTAAGAGCATCGAAGAAATAGCTAAGAGGACAAAGAACCTCCGGCTATTGCCACATCTCTTTGATTCCACTGTTCTTCCTGCATTAACATATGCCTCAGAGACCTGGGCCCAACGAAAAGAGGATGAGAACAATATTTGGGTCTCCCAAAGAGGAATTGAAAGAGCTATGCTTGGAGTATCACTATTGCCTCAAGCAGACCCCAGTAACATCTCCTTCGTCCTAGCCCTGAGATTTTTTAAAAAGTGCCATATTCAAGGCTCTTTCAGGTTAAGGAGAATGAGACCCATCATTGTTACTGGTATTTGGCATATTGGTTACACTACGGGGAGTGTGCCAGACTCTGCCGTGTGGGCAGGTTACATACGGTAGCCTGCCAGTTTGTCCAAAGTAGGAATGAGATAATAAGGTGTCTCATGAGATAATAAGATAATTATCATGAGATAATAAGCTTCTGGGACCTGGATTTTATAGTCTCTGAGTCTTGGCCATTGATGGGATTACATGGTGCCAGGGGGCCAGTTGGTGGGTGTGACCCCTGCCTACTGGAGTTTGGAGGATCTGGGTGGAGGATGCTCAGCCTCGATCCGAGCAGGCTTGGAGATCTCAGCCCCAGGACCGGCATGCCTTTGTTCCTCTGCTGGTACCTTCATGCATGTGGAGAGTGGTCTCAGCATGGTGGTGGCTGGTTCTGGAGGTCTTTCGCTGCCGAAGCCCTGGTCAGGGCGGGGAGGGAAACTCAACCCACTCCCTCCAAGGAGCCCGGCGAGGACAGCCAGGCGTGGGGGGGGGGGACTCTTGGAGTATCAATTACTCCAAGGAGACTCTTGGAGTATCAATTTCACTCAAATGAGAGAAAGAATCTATAGTTCTCACTCGGTCGAAGGTCAAGAATCAGGGATGCTGTCTTGTTTGCAAAGGCATCGAAAATCAGATGGGCTGGACACATAATGAGATTTGGAGATGACTGCTGGACTAGAGCCATTACCAACTGGATTCCATGGGACGCTAAAAGAGCAAAAGAGCACGTGGCCACCCACCTACGAGATGGTCAGACCTCTTCATCAAGACCCTGAACGATCAATTTGAGGCTTTTCCTGTTCCTAGAACGAGCAGACGCCATTGGGCTACCCTAGCATGCGACAGGGAAAATGGAGACATTACTGGTGCCTGCTCGAGCAAATCATGAGAAACAGGATGTCAAGTGATCAAGTGTGAGATCAAAAAGCAAGAAACAAATGACACGTTACTGGCACCCGCTCAAGCAATTCAATGAATAACGGGATGTCAAGTGATCAAGTCATCAAGTCCTGACTCTCTTCTCCCAACATTTTCACAAGTCACTGCAAGGCAAATAGACTGGGATTGTTTCAGCATTTTCATGCTCAAAGGAAAGGCTTTTATGTTCTAAGAAGAAATCACTAATGGAATTTATGTATGCAGAGTACTTCTATCATAAAATTAAATCTACTGAATAGAGGTCCAAAGCACACTTTATGGTCTTTTTATCGATTAAATGCTCTCTAAAGTAGTTTCCTTTTATGTGGTACCTACTTTATATCCAATCATTTAATGCAAATATATTAGGGATCTACAAAAGCTTGGCATCATTCTAGGTTATGGCAAACAGTGAAGAAAGCAACCAAAATTTCTACATTCACAGAATTTGAATTTGAATCCTATTCTTTTGAACTTGATAAAAGGATATCAAGGTGACCCGACAAGTCAATGTGGATAACCGGGAGAAGGACGGCGAGTGGGAAAAAAAGAGAGACAAAAGAATGGGAGCAAGACAAGTCTCTGATCATGCTCCAAATTTATTTTTCCCAAGCTATCTTTTTATAATTGATTACAAGAGGAAGTGGGCAAAATGGGGAGTTAACAAAGCATGCAGATTTTCAGTGAATCATGGTGTGAGCCCTCACGGCTGGCTCATGGCAGTTATCTCAGGCATAGCTCAGAAAATTACACAACGTATTTTAACATTTTTCCAAGAAGAAATTAGTTCCCAATTTACAGGTCAGGCTATACTGATTTTTTGGCTCACAGCATAAAGAATCTGTGCTTTTTTCCTGAGATAAACTAGAAATCTTTTATTTACAATTTTTTTTTACATTTGTCCAGGATAAATACACAAACAACAATCTTCACCAATACAGAAATAAGGTTTGATAGGTTCAGAGAAAGAGGCCTTTGGGATAGTGAAGATGTGGGAGACAGTATCCAAATCGTAAAATGAAACAAGTCCGGCCTCGTAGTCCAGGAAAACCCCTATAAAACTAACATCCTTCAGAAAAAGAGGAGTTACGGGTGACGTAAGAGCTACAGAGCCATCATCTCTACAATATCTGATGGCCCAGAATCCAGACTCAGGATCCCGTCTCATGTCATTGTCTCTTGGCACATTTTCCAGACAAACTCCAATATCCCACCAAGATCCTTGTTGAAAATGTATTTTAAAGTAATATTTTCCAGAGGTGAAGGTCTCACATCCAAGGACACAGGGTAAGTCTTTAAACCTAGTAGGAGTGTCCTGTTTCACTTGGGGCCTGCCACCAAACACGGTGTTTACATCCTGGTCCACCTTTAGATTGTTGTGAGCTGTATCTGGATCCAGAGTAAGTGTAACTGCAAAAAATTAATAAATATAAAAAAGAAACCAAATGAACATGGTTACTTCATGCTTAGTACTCAGTTTATTCCACATATTATCAGTCTGTCCTCAAGAGAAAAAAAATTCTTTATGACAACCTTTATAGTCATTTTATGAAACTTCATTGTAAAAAGTAAAAAAAAAAGATCATTATCTGTCACTAAGAATGGTGGGGAGGATTAAAGAGCTAATACATGCTTAGACCTGGGCAGGGCTGTCATTAGGTGGCATGGTACAATATCTGGTAGCAGCAGAAATACACTATGATAGCTCTGACACTCTCCCGTTCTTATTAAATATTATTGCCATCTTTCTCACAGCAGTATAAGTGAAAGACAAGATAAATATATTTGACAGGTTTACTTATTCTCTTATCCAAACTCTTCCCAATTTTTTCCAAATGACACTGACACAGTTTCATTTGAGAAAATGCAGTTAATTCCATACTTGGTTATAGGAGACAAAGGATGTTATCGGGGCCTTAGAACACATTGCTACTCATCGATCTTAAATGTCTGCTCTCTTTAGGTTCTCATGCAGTATAAAGTTTAGTACAAGATGATGTAGCAAGGACAAATATACCAAAAAAGGATCAGAGTATAGTGAAGAAAGAAAGAAATGAATTGGTCATAATGGTCCTACGTAACAGTACAATTTAAAAAATAAAATATGAGTTTGTTCTAGCTAGAGAGTTAAGTCACTTAGTCACCTAATGTGACTTGATTAAACACCGAGTAGATGAACAGTTGGAAATGAGAAATAAAGAATGCAGAAATACTTCTTTCTCCTGTTTTTTTTTTCTTCACCGTACCACTCTCCACCTTTTAATACCTTGTCTTCCTGAACATATGTCTTCTACAAAACTAGCTACCTTCCTTCTACCTGGTTTCATTTTACTTAGCCAATGAGAATGCTGAGGAGAACATTTGAAACTAAGAGGTGGAGTGGCAGTCATAACCATGGAAGCTTCTCCGCAGTGCTCTGAAAGTCTGCACTTCTCTCTCTCAGGTCACACTCTCTCCTGTTCTTCAGATCCCGCTACCAGTAGTTGAGGCCCAGAATGGTGAGAACTTGCTATCTCCACTCTGGTTGCTTCTGTGTTCCTTAGTCATTGTTCAAATCTTTTCTTTAACTCGCTTATTAAACTCTCCTCAATGAGTTCTTAACAGGAGCTGAGTGAACACATTTGGGATTTCGTTTATAATACTTTGAATGGCTAAAAACTAAACCTTGTTTGAAATGACCGTCCAAAATGAAACGAATAAAGAAAACCAAAAAAAAGAGACACAAGAGATAAACAGACACTTTTTCAAAGAAGTCATGCCGATGATCAATAGGCTATGAAAAATGTTCTCCATCACTTACTATCAGGCAAATTGATATCAAAATAGGCAATGAGATATCATCTAACATCAGTGAAACTAGCATATACTTGAAAGAACAAAAAAATTAGTATTTGCAAGAATGTGGAGGAAAGTAAGCTTCATTCACTATTGGTGAAATGTCGTTTGGTTCAAACTGGTTAGAAAATGGACAAATATCAAAAAACAGGAATCAAGCTTGTATATGACACAGACATTACACTTCTGGGTTCACTTAAAAGGATGCATACAACTCACGTTGAAGGTGAGGAGATCTGAATAATAAGAAGCTTTGCCCTCACCGACCTAGCTACTGCATGCGTCATCACCCCAGTTATGGCACAGTGCTCTCACAGTATAGAAGCATTACGTTTTCTTGTACAAATGTAAGAGCAAAACATTGCTTAGAATTCAGAATAGTTTTCTTGTCATAAAGGCAAAGCAATGAATCTATACTCTAAATATGGAGACACATAGAATATTAAGTCAGTGCTCATTTATAGGCACTCTACATTAAACTAAATGGAATAAATAAAGACTGAATACTGTCCAGTGGAGGAATTTAGTTTTGGTCACAGAGGCTGGCAGAATAACAGTGACTTCAATAATGGCCCCTCTGTTGGCAACTTTGTATAATTACTTTCAGGATCAGAGACCAATATGTACAAGCTACATTGAACTTATACAGTAAAAATAATGGCTTTCATGTCTATTATTGTAGCGTATCATGGCAGTGTTAATGCCAATGATTCATCCTAGAGACTCTCACTTTTTGATCTCACTTTGAAGAAACAGCTGATCATGTGGGGAGATCATGCACAAGCATTTGAGAATTTTCTTCAAGAGACACAGGGAGGCATCCAGCCTGCAACCAGCAAAGAGGTAGTGCCTGAGGTCCTACACACTACCAGAACCAAATTCTGACAACAATCACAATGAGCATGGAACAGATTAAGATTATATTATTTTCTAGGTGAAAACACCGCCCATCCATCATAATTATTGCAACTTTGTTAAACTCCATTTTGAGAATTCCTCTGAGCTGTGGTCATTTTAGGGGGAGTTATGATCTGTTGTGTTCTTCTAATTTGGGTGTGGGGAGTTAACACCACACCTGGCTGTGCTCAAGACTTACTGGTAACTCTGCACTTAGTGACCAATCCTGGCAGAACTCAGGGACTATATCAGATGCCAGACATCTTCCCAAATCCTTTACTCTATACCTTTTGTAATTTAAACTTTCTCACCTTCCACTGAATGTGATGTATTATTCTTTTGGTTTTTATATAGACAGATATAGAGATTATTTACCTTGGGGACATCACTAGTGAACAGGAGAAAAAGCGATAGAATCACTAAGAAAACCAGTACTCTAGCTAGAACTGCAAAGGGAAGAACAGTTGCCCAATATTCCTCTCCCCTGTCTTATTTTGGGAATTTTGGATGTCACATACCAATATCAGTCTCAAACAATTTGAACAATTGAGAGAAAATGCTATCAAGATGAGGCAAACTGTGAGTATCCAATGAGACATCCTCTGGTGCATTTAACCGCATAGCAGAAATCCTAGAGAAGAAGAGTCCAGAAATTTCATCAGAATAACATTCCATTAGACTCCATATAGCTACTACCCTCCCTCCTGTTTTCAAAGAGCACTCACCTCTCCAAAGTGTTCCTTACATCCTATAGAGCAAGAAAGGTAGATGTTGATATGAAAATATTAGCTTTTCATAGAACTTTAATGGGTGGATATTTCTTTATAATTATATGAAAGAGTAAGTGCAATTGCTCTGTTCCCATGTATTAATGATTTCCCAGGGAATGGTTCTGATCCCAACTTTTTACCACAATGTTCTTCAACATTGGCATACCTGCAGTCCAACACCTTTCTGCATATTATTCCACAGAGTAGCAGTTATAAGCACTGCAATAGACTATTGATATTCAACCTCTCTAACCTTGTTTACGTTCACTAGTACATGTAAAAAGTTTGAGAGGAACACTGGCCCAGTATAATACCATGTCAGTGTCTGATAAAACACAGAGTATGTTTTCTTACTTTTGGAGCATATAGAGTTATTATTGCTATACCCACAAACCTGTGAACTGTTAGCAATAAGATCAGGAATTGTCTCAAACTTATTCATTTAGCATTTTTTACATTCAGTGACTAAATTCTTCTGAAGAGATCATAGTGGACATTGTTTTTCACAAAGGTGCTTACAGGAAAATTCACATAGAGTCCTGGAATGACTCACTAAGTTGTTGAAAGTAGGTTTGCACTGAGGTGGGAGGTCTTGCTGTGCTAACTCCATCCTTTATGAAAATAGAATAAGGTGCTCCACATTGCTATCACAGTGTAGAAGATCTTTACTATAGCTAATATGAGGCCTTATAATATCTGTTTGAGCAAATTACAGAAGTAAGTCAAGGGGCAAGTTTCTCAATCATTTTGGTGAGTCGCTTTTAGCCTCCAAGAGTCAACAGGATTATCTTTGCAGAGATCATTTGACACTAGAAATCTCTGCAAAAATACACTGAGGCTAACAGATTCAACAAAAGTTCTCCTGTGTTTCCCTGAGAAATGACATACCTATCCAAGAGGCCTCCTTTGTGAATTACACAGAGACACTCTACAGACTAGTGAAGAACACCTGTCTAAAGGCATGTGTATCAAAAAGTAAACATTCATTTACTTTCTCCACACTTGTGTGAATTTCTGAGAAAGAAGGAATCTGGCCAGTTCTCCAAATTCCTCACCATTTCCTCTGAAAGCCCAGGGACTGACTCCTTCATGCACTCCTCTACGTGCACAGTCTCACCTGCAGTAAATCCTGGGCTGAGCCCTGACATTTCCTCTCCAGTTCCTGGATGTGTTTGTTCAGTTCCTGGCTTTGCTTCTCCAGCTTGGTTTCACTGTTTTTCAGTCTCTGCAGAACTTGCTCTTCTTCATTCTCCAGTCTCCATAGATATGATTTCTCCTCCATTTCTAGGATCATGTGAAAACCCTTAAAATAATATTTCATGCTTTTTTGTGGTCCATAATTTTAGACTAGAAAACAGAAAGCATAGTCAAGTTACAGGGGAATATTTATCTATAAATAAATAAATAAACAGTGCTTGTTGATAGCATATGAAAGTTTAACTCTCAGGGATTAGGGTTTCTCTACATGTTACTTGGATATTTTATTCTCCCATTACTCATGCCTGTTAAATTGAGGCAAGAAGGAATATCCTCTGTGAGTACAAATTTAAAATTCACACAAAGAGTTCAGGGCATAGGCTAAGAAAGACACCCTCAAAAGCCAATGACCTGTGAGATTTCATTGTGGACATTTGGAGTACATCAATTTTTTCAGAAGAGCACTGAGTTTCTCTTCTGAGCAGTCTGGTCAATCAGAGCAGTAGAACTTAAATGCCGTTGTATATGTTCTTGCCACATTTTCTATTCATCCCCCTGAATTTTTTGAACATAAATCCTACATGCAGAGATACTGTTCCTCAAAATGATTACTTTCTGACCATGGAAAATACATGCCAGACCCTTCATTGTGGTAAACTTCTGAGTGGTACGTATACAGGAAGTTACGTTGAGATCTTTAAACCTCGTAAACAAGTCAAGATGAACCTAAGTAAAGACACCTATTCTTAGTCTTACTGATATTAGAACTCCTTAACAATTCCAGCTGAAGTATCAAAGTAAGAGGAGCTCAATTCTAATAGGTGTAGCCAATGAGGAGAATTAAAACAAATAATTTGGGATAAATCTATTTAGTCTAGATAAATAAGATGAAAGCATCCTTTTGTTTTGCCTAATCGTTCTATATATCTGGGCTTTATGGTGAACATATCTAAAGCAAATAAACTTAAATACTTACCTGAAAATTTGTTATTTGCTCTCTTATGTTTCCTAGCCATTCCTTATTTTTTTCTTCTAGTTTCCTCAGGTGTGTCAAAGATTTCTGAAAGTTTTCCTGAAGTAAAAATTATTTGATGAAGGTTTATTACTTGGGCAATCTTTTATTATATATGTCAGGGGAGATCACAGACTTTCAAACATAAAACAATATTGGAAACTTCAATAGTCCTTATACTTTCAAGGATACATCCTGAGGGATTTGTGTGAAGTGAAAACCTTGATCCCCTATGAGAGAAGTGTCTGCAAAATAGTCAGACTCTTGGGTGGAAGGATCGGAATGCAGCAGGAAGGAGACTAGTGACATTGAACATGGGTGGTGGGAAATGTACAGCAGTGGAAGGGATGAATGTTGGAATGTTATATGACTCAAACTCAACCATGAACTACCTTATAAGTGTATATCTCATGGCTCTTTAATAGATAATATATTTGAAAAATTTCATCTCCTGAACAACCTGATGAATTGGTACAGTTATTAATATCATTTTCAATTTTAGAAACAGGATCTTCATGATACATGGCCTAAAGTATACAGTGATGCATTTGCCTGGTGAACACTAAAAAGAAAAAGAATATCATAATGTATGATAATATTTTCTATAGTAGCACTGTCCTCCTATTGTTCATCAATTTTGCTCGAGCGGGCACTAGTAACATCTCACAACAAATTGTGAGACTTGTTGTTACTGTTTTTGGCATACTGAATATGTCACGGGAGCTTGCCAGGCTTTTGCCGTGCGGGTGAGATATTCTCGGTAGCTTGCTGGGATCTTTGAGAGGAGTATTGTATTAAATCTAAAGACCAATAACAGATTACTTACACCTTAACATTTTTTATATATTCGTATGTGTAAATAAGAGTAGGTCAGCAGTGAGCCCTGAGCATCTCTGGGTTTGGTCCCTAAAACCCAACTCAATAGAAGAGTCAAATGAATGTCAATAAGACAGTCCACATGCTTTGATGAGGATTCTCAGTTTGAACTCCAGAGCCATATTTTCTCTGAGTGCCAACAGATATGATTCTGATATTCCTGAACATGGCCAGGTATGGATCCAGTGACTGAAGCACTACAGTGCCATATAACTGAACATTCAGGTCTCAGGCCTTGTATCACATGGAGTGGCCCCTGGATCATGGGTCACTACTAGGTAAACACTCTTGGAAAAAATAAAGAGGTAGAGATGAGTTATAATATCTAATGAAAAATTCATCATGCAAGCAATTTTAAATTATGTAGTATGAATATCAAACTTTTAAAATATTTTTCAAAAAACTTTCTTGGAGAGCCTGGCAAACTACCGAGAGTGTCTTGCCCGCACAGCAGAGCCTGGCAAGCTACCCGTGACGTATTTGCTAAGCCAAACACAGTAACAACAAAGTCTCCAATGGAGATGTTACTGGGCCCGCTTGAGCAAGTCGATGAACAATGGGAGGACAGTGACAGTGACAGTGACATTTGAGGAGAACAATTTTATGGTTTACCAACTTTTTAGTGTTAAAAGTAGCACAGCGAGTAGGGCGTTTGCCTTGCACACAGCCAACATGGCCAACACAGGTTCGACTCCCAGCATCCCATATGGTCCCCCAAGCACCGCCAAGAGCAATTCTTGAGTGCATGAGCCAGGAGTAATCCCTGAGCATCACCGGGTGTGACCCAAAGAGCAAAAAAAAAAAAAAAAAACAAAGTAGTAATCAATTATCTTCTTACTCTATATGTCAGTATCTTACTTTGTCTGAATATATAGGTATAACTATCAGTTATTCAGTGCAATCAAGAGCTTTATGAAAGTTTTTCATAAAACACTGTTGTTTTTCCATGGCCTAGTAATATATATGTGTATATTTGATAGACGCCATTGGAAATTTTATATAAAGATTAAAGCGGTGAAAGATTTATCTACATCGTGGGTTTCAGAGTAAATTATTCAGATCCGTGATTGCAAAAAGAGAAACGGTTACTTGGTGAAGCACTCTGGGCAGTACTCACCTTGTAGCCTTGACAAGCATCAGCAGCAAGGACTGTTCTGTGCCCTTTGTGCTGTGTTGACCGCTCACAACACCAGCAGATGAGCTGACCATCATCTTCACAAAACAGGTTGAGCTTCTCTCCGTGTTCTTCACACAGATTTTCCTGCTCCATCTTCTTAATGATGTCTATGAGGTTTCTTAGCTGCTTACTGGGCCGGATGTTCTTCCTTTCAAACTGTGCCCTACATACAGGACACTGGAAGTTTCCCACTGACGGTGACTGTTGTTGCTGGTTCTCAAGATTTTTCATTATGCAGGAATGGCAGTAGATGTGTCCACACTCTATCATCACTGGCTCAGTCATTAGCTCCAGGCAGATGGGGCAGGTGGCTTCCTCCCTCATGTCCTCAACTGCACCTGAGGCCATGGTTTTTCCTGGAAATCTTTAATACTGAAAATAAAGGTAGAGCTCAAACAGATGAGATTTTTCTTTATGTGATGGAATATATGTCACCTGTGTTTGAGGGAACTGAAGCCTTCAGAGGATGAACTGGATGTGGAATACAGTAGTACTATACCGAGTGTTTAGATAAAATTTTATATATTTAAATTTAGTATCTAATTTTAATGAGACACATTTCATTTGTTCGTTGCTATAGGTGCTGGTGTAAATGGGAGTTAAGGAAGAGAACAGACTATAACTTACAGAAATGATTTTGGATTCAAATCTGAGAGGGAAAACCCAGAAGTTATTCCTCACACAAATAGCACATGAACAGAAAGGATATTTGGAAGCTTTTAAAATAGTTTATCCATGACGTAATCATCACCAATACTTTGTTTCTTGCTTGTAACTACAGAAGCAACACTTAGGAATTAGGGCTGTTAATGAAGCAGATTCAGTAGATTCATATTTGACTAATGAAAATCCTTCTCTGTATTGTATCTACCCCTACCTCCAAAGAACAACAATATCAGTTCAATGAAGCCAGGCAGATCCCACTAGAGAGACAATGTAAACTAATAGCTAACTGACATATCCGTTCTGTCATCCTTCCTGATTTGAGGAAGAGAAAACTGTTCTAAGGGAAGGAAAAGAGTAGGTCCTAGATCAGAGCTTCTGAAGATCCAGAGAAAATACACCTTCAGTTGGAAGACTCCCTAAGAAGATCTTATAATCAAATGACTCAAGCGATGTCTGAATAAGTGGAAGAAAGAAATTTTCCTTGTCAAGAATGATTCCTAAACGCAGAGCCAGAAATAAAGCCCTAGTATCAAAGAGAAAAAAAATCAAAATTAAAAAGTCACTGGCAATTTAATGAAATCACCAGAAGTTTAAAATTGTTCCTTTATGACAATTTCTGACGACTCTTAAGTGGACATAGAACTTCAGGCCAAGGCACTGTGGAGAATATCCACATATAACCTCTTCTAAAAGACCTTCAGCAAGGTTCTTGCTTGTTTGGAGAAGCTCACAATCTCTTTTCAACATGTTACCCTTTCTTTATCTTCCCTTATACTTAAATTACTCTATGTTTAAAAAAGAAATCTTGGTATAGCCTCTAGAGACATGTCAAGAAAATCATTCATTATTACTAATTGGGTCTATCACTGAGAAAGAATGATGTTTGGCATACACAAATCATAAATGCAATATACCACTTCACTAAACTTGTTTAAAACATGAGCAAACTGCCTGTTTAAATGCTTCTCAAAGAAATAAGACCCAATAGTTTACAAAAATGGTTAAAAGCCTCTGTAAATACTTCACAAAGACACAATTTCCCATACATGTAAAACTCTACACGTCATTTATTACTAAAGAAGTTAAAATTCAAATAATCATATATGACATGTCCCAGAGAAAAAGGTCTTTTTCTGATACATAATTTTAGGTTTGAAAATGACAATTATATACAGAACCTTAGTGTTTTTTTTAACTTACTGATTTATACAATAGCATCAAAAGCAGCTTTTCTATGATGCTAGATTAGCAATTTAGTCAGGGACTTGGCATTTGCCCCTCAAAGGCCCAGGCGTCCTCTCAGACCCTGAAACAAAAGCGACCTGAGCCCCGTTCTGTCTGACTGCTCCCAACGCTGCTCCGCCAGTCTCCTCCCCATCCAGTCTTTACACCCCAGACACACACCAGGTACCGGTGGGGGAGTGGCCACTTTGGAGGTGGGTGTGGCTTTTAGAAGTGGGCGTGGCTTTCTAGAAGTGAGCGTGGCCTATTTTCAGCTGGCCAACCCTCACGCATCTCCAAGTAGTTTACTCATACCAAGAAATCTACTCCCTACACTGACACACCAACATGAAGAAACAATGCAAATCCCCGCCGCAGGGAGAGGACTAGGAAACGAGCCCAGAAGCCTCAGTAAGTGCTAGACACCTAAGGGACCTCTCTGACAAAGAATTCAGATATGAAGTCATCAAGATATTCAATCAACTCAATGAAACAGTCAGACAGATATACAGTAACTTGAAAGAGAACATGAAAGAAACAATCGATAGCACAATTGACAAAATACAGGAAGAAATGAGAGCAGAATTTGGAAAGCTACACATAGAAATGGCACAAATCAAAATTCCATAGATGAAATCAAAAACTCAGTCTGTGCCCTCAAAAATAGAATGACCACAGCAGAAGAAAGAAAAAGTGAACTGGAGGATCAGCTGCACCAAGCCAGCAGGCAACAACAAACTGTGGAAAAGGACCTCAAAATAGAGAATCAGAGTCCTAGGAGACGATTCCAAAGGAAACAACATTAGAATCATTGGACTACCAGAAGCTTAGGGAAACAATCCCAATGAAAAAACCATGGTTAAACAAATCATCGCTGAGAAATTCCCAGAGCTCCACAATACAGCCATTCAGATTCAAGGCGCCCAAAGGGTGCCAGCTAAAATAGACCCTAAGAAAAACACTCCAAGACATATTATAGTTAGAATAATTGATGCTGCTGATAGAGACACAATACTGCAAGCAGCAAGGGCAAACAAGGAAATCACATACAAAGGGTCACCCCTTAGATTCACAGCAGACCTATCAGAGGAAACCCTCCAAGCCCGAAGGCAGTGGCGAGATATAGTAAAAAAATTCACTGAAATTAATGCTTCACCAAGAATACTCTATCCAGCTAAACTCTCACTCAAAATCAAAGGAATTGTACACTATTTTCTAGATAAACAGCAGCTCAGGAACTTCATAGACTCAAAACCAAACCTAAAACAAGGGCTAATGTGGCTACTATAAGACAAGACAAACCCTACAACCACATCACACCCTTACAGAAAGATGACACAAAACCCCATAAAAATAATCTCTCTCAATGTCAACGGTCTAAATTCACCATTTAAGAGACACAGAGTGGCAAAATGGATACAGAGACAGAACCCAACATTCTGCTCCTACAAGAAACTCATCTCAACAATCAAAGCAAACACAGACTCAAAATCAAAGGATGGAAAAACAATCCTGCAAGCAAAAGCTCCTTCAAAAAAGTTGGGGTGTCCATACAAGTATCCGACAGCATTAATTTCACCTTGAAAAAGATTAGAAGGGACAGCGAAGGGTATTTTCTCTTCATCAAGGGATACGTACAACAGGAAGAAATCACACACTTAAATGTATATGCACCTAATGAGGAAACAGCTAAATATTTAAAGGAACTGCTAACAAATTTTAAGGAGGACGTTGCTAGAAACACAATAGTACTTGGAGACTTCAACATTGCCTTATCACCTCTGGATAGATCAACAAGAACAAAACCTAGCAAAGAATCATTGGCTTTGAAAAAAAAATAGAAGAGAAGGGCCTTATAGACCTATACAGGACTTTACCCCCCTCCCCCAGAAAAGAATACACATTCTTCTCCAGTGCACACGGAACATTTTCCAAAATAGACCATGTGCTAGGACACAAAACATACCTCAACAGAATCAGGAAGATAGAAATAGTATCAACCATCTTTTCAGACCATGATGCACTGAGAATAGAAGTGAATCAAACACAGAAATGGAGAACCAAATTAAACACATGGAAATTAAACAACTCGATGCTGAACAACGAGTGGGTAAAAAACGAAGTCAAGGACAAAATCAAAAGATACCTGGAAACAAATGAGAATGAAGACACGAGCTACCAGAACCTATGGGATGCAGCGAAAGCCGTATTAAGGGGAGAATTTATAGCTCAGCAAGCATATCTTAGAGCTGTAGAAAGGATGCACATAAACAACTTGACCTCACAGCTCAAGAACTTAGAAAAGGATCAACAGAAAGAGCCTCAATCAGGTAGAAGGAAAGAGATAATAAAACTATGAGCAGAAATCAATGACATGGAAACCAAAGAAACAATCCAAAAGATCAATGAAACCATGAGCTGGTGCTACAAAAAAATAAACAAGATAGATAAACCACTAGCAACACTCACAAAGAAACAGAGAGAGAGAGAAGCCTAATAAACCGAATCAGAAATGAGAAGGGGGATATCACAACAGAAACCAAAGAAATTCAAAAGATCATCAGAGACTACTTTGAAAGTCTATATGCCACATAACAAGAGAGCCTAGAAGAAATGGATAAATTCCTGGACTCCTATAATCGCCCAAAGCTGAATCAAGAGGATCTAGAGTATCTGAATAGACCTATTAACATCAACAAAATTGAAAATGTAATCAAAAGTCTTCCGTAAAAATAAAGCCCAAGTCCAGATGGATTCACTAGCAAATTTTTCCAAACATTTAAAGAGGATCTACTGCCAGTCCTTCTCAAGCTTTTCCAGGAAATTGAAAAAACGGGAATTCTCCCAAATAGTTTCTATGAAGCCCATATCTCTCTAATACCAAAAGGAAACATAGGCACCACGAGAAAAGAAAACTACAGGCCGATTTCCCTGATGAACACGAATGCGAAGATTCTCAACAAAATACTAGCAAACAGAATTCAACTGCTCATCAAAAAGATCATACACCATTCACCCCAGGGATGCAAGGCTGGTTTAACACTCAGAAATCAATCAACATAATACATCATATCAACAAAAGAAAAGACAAAAAGCACATGATCATACCAATAGATGAGAGAAAGCATTTGACAAGATCCAGCACCCGTTTATGATGAAAACCCTCGCCAAATTGGGGATAGAGGGGACTTTCCTCAATATAGTCAAAGCCATCTATCACAAGCCTACAGCAAGCATCATCCTCAATGGGGAAAAAGTGAGAGCCTTCCCTCTAAGATCAGGGAAGAGAAAAGGATGCCCACTCTCTCCACTGATGTTCAATATAGTACTGAAAGTACTTGCAGTAGCGATTAGGCAAGAAAAAGATATTAAGGGCATCCAGGAAGGAAAGGAAGAAATCAAGCTCTCACAATTCGAAGATGATATGATACTATACTTAGAAAACCCTAAAACCTCTACCAAGAAACTCCTAGAAACAATAGACTTGTATAGTAAAGTTGCTGGCTATAAAATCAAAACCCAAAAGTCCATGGCTTTCCTATATGCAAATCATGAAAGAGAAGAAAGTGACATGAAGAAAACGACTCCGTTCACAGTTGTGTCCCAAAAATCAAATACCTAGGAATCAGTTTAACTAAGGAAGTAAAGGACCTGTACAAAGAAAACTACAAAACGCTGCTTCAGGAAATAAAAGAGGATACTAGGAAAAGGAAAAAATATCCCCTGCTCATGGATCGAGAGAATTAACATTGTCAAAATGGCAATACTTCCCAAAGCACTGTATAAATTCAACGTGATCCCTATTAGGATACCCATGACATTCTTCAAAGAACTGAAGCAAACACTCCTGAAATTTATATGCAACAATAAGCCCCCACAAATAGCTAAAGCAATTCTTGGGAAAAAGAAAATGGAGGAATCAACCTCCCTAACTTCAAACTCTACTACAAAGCAGTAATAATTAAATCAGCATGGAACTGGAACAATGGCAGATCTATAGACCAATTGAACATAATTGAATATACTGACATTTCCCCCCAAGCATACGAGCATCTAATCTTCGATATGGGGGCAAGAAAAGTGAAGTGGAGCATGGAAAGCCTCTTTAACAAATCGTGCTGGCAAAAGTGGACGGCTACATGCAAAAAAGTGGGCTCGGATCTCTGCCTAACTCCATGTACAAAAGTAAGATCAAAGTGGATTAAAGACATCAACATCAAACAGGTATCCATAAGGTACATTGAGGAAAAAGTTGGCAAAACCCTCCATGACATAGAAGCTAATGGTATCTTCAATGATGTCACGCTGCTGGCCAAGCAAGTGAAAACAGAGATAGACAAATGGAACTATCTTAAACTAAGAAGCTTCTGCACCTCAAAAGAAACAGTGACCAAAATACAAAGACAGTCTACAGAATGGGAAAGGATATTCGCCAAATACACATCCAATAAGGGGCTGATATCAAGGATATACAAAGTACTGGTTGAACTCCACAAAAAGAAAACATCCAACCCCATCAAAAAATGGGGAGATCAAATGAATAGAAACTTTCACAAAGAAGAATTCTGAATGGCAAAAGCCACATGAGAAAATGCTCCACATTAATCATCACAGAGATGCAGATCAAAATCACAATGAGATATCACTTCATACCACAGAGACTGGCCCATATCCACAAGAACAAAAGCAACCAGTGCTGGCAGTGCTGCATGGATGTGGCGAGAAAGGGACACTCTTTTACTGTTGGTAGGAATGGCAACTGGTTCAGCCCTTTTGAAAAACAGTATGAACGATTCTCAAAAAATTAGAAATTGAACTCCCATTTGACCCAGCAATACCACTCCTCAGAATATATCCCAGAGAGGCAAAAATGTATAGTCGAAATGACATCTGCAATTGTTTGTTCATTGAAGCACTCTACAATAGCAGGAATCTGGAAAAACCTGAGAGCCCAAGAACAAATGACTGGTTAAAGAAACTTTGGTACATTTACACAATGGAGTACTATGTAGCTGTTAGAAAAGATGAAGTCATAAAATTTACATACAAATGGTACTACATGGAAAGTATCATATTAAGCAAAATGACTCAGAAAGAAAGGGATAGACATAGAAAGACTGCATTCACCTGGGGAACATAAAGTAACAAAATGGAGATTATCACCCAAGAATGGCGAGATTAGTACCAGGAATTTTACTCCATGGCTTGGAGGCCAACCACACATGCTAGGGGAAAATGGAGCTCAGATAGAGAAGGGAACACCAGAACACCAAATAAAGGTGTTGGGAGGATCCTCCCAGGATGGGAGAAGCATGCTGAAAGTAGACTGTAGACCAAACATGATTGTCACCCATTGCCTCTTTTGCAAACCACTGCACCCAATAACAGAGAGAGAACAAAAGGGAATGCCCTGCCACAGAGGCTGGGCGGGATGGTGGGATGGGGGTGGGAGGGATACTGGGATCCATGGTGGTGGGAAATGGGCACTTGTAGAGGGATGGGTATTTGATCATTGTATAATTGAAACCCAAGCACAAAAATTTGTAAGTCTAAAACTGTACTTCATGATGTAAAAAAAGGAGAGAAAAAAATTTAAAAAATGCTAGATTAGGCTTAGAGACAAATAACTTATGTTATAGATTTATTTAAAAATATATCCATGAAATATAGACACATCCCAAAATATGACAAAGGTTGTGCCTTCTAGGTGCAAGATTCAGCAATTCCAACAAGGGCCCAGAGAACATCATGCCTTCTAGTAGTTCTATTTTTTCTCTATATCTGTCTCTGTCTATTGTCTTTCTCTCTCTCTCTCTCTTTCTCTCACTCTCTCATATACAAACACAAACACACATGAGCCTTAGGCTCACTGAGTAAACATAGGCGTTGCATTGTCATGCTCTACCCCAAACACTCACAGTTTTGTTGTCAGTCTCCTCTGTTGGGTATATTTACTGAGTTCTGGACAAGGAAGTTCACTGGATTAGACTCCAAAGTTAAATTTCTGTGGTGTTCTGCTCAGAAGTGAAACTGCTGTGAGGTTCAAAGTCATATTTACCTTCTCTGACTGGGTGGGGACTCTGTAGGAGCAACACTTTTATTACCCAGCAATCAATAACACCATGTAACAGGGTTGGAGCCATGGTACAACTTATAGGGCATGTGCCTTGCAACGTGCCGACCAGGAGTTTGAATTCTTGCATCTATTCTGGTCCCCAGGACTGCCAGGAGTGAGTCCTTATTTCAAAGCAAGAACAACCCCTGAATGTTGCCAAGTGTGCCAAAAAACCAATCAACCAAACCAACCACCAACCCCCACGAACCAAGTGACACAGTAAAAACTTAGGAAGCTGATCTATGACCCCAGGAAACCAAGAACCAATGTTCTGACTTTCACTTCAGATCTCTCTACATTTGCTCCTGAGACTTCTAGGAGTAATTACTGGTCCTGAATGCATGCATATGATCCTAGCGTACGTGCATTGAAAGTACAGACAATCATTTTTGTCTTCCTTCGTTTGGGCAGCCTAGTTTGGCCTTGAGATTTTATCAGACTTTCCTTCCTTATCCTTCTCAACACTGCCATATTGGTGATGCCTTCAGCATCAGGGAATGAGACCCATTGTAATTACTGGTTTTGGCATATAGAATACACAATGGATAGCTTGTGAGGCTCTGTCATGCGGGCGTAATACTCTCAGTAGCTTGCCAGACTCTCCGAGAGGGATAGAGGCTTTTGGGGCGGCCTCTAATTCTGTTGAGACGGAAGTGGTCATTGAAGCCCTAGCCAATCAGGGCATTTAAACTCAATACATCAGGATCATCCGTGAGCTGTATTACAGATTCACTACCAGGATCTCACTATTCTACAAAGAAGTAATCATTGATGTCAAGAGAGGGGTTCGACAAGGTGATACCATTTCACTGAAACTCTTCAGTGCCATCCTCGAGAACATCATGCGACGACGGAAATGGGAAGGAATGAGAGTGAAGATAGACAGTTGGCAAATATACCACCTCCGCTTTGCTGATGACATTGTTTTAATAACACCAAACATTAGCCAATCGGCACAAATGGTGGCTGACTTTGACCATGAGTGTGGAAAGGTTGGACTACAGCTGAATCTTATGAAGATAACGTTTATGAGAAACAGCCTCATCCCTGACGCTCCATTCACTCTCAACAAAACGACCATCTCTGAATGCAACAGTTATGTGTACCTAGGTTGAGTAGTCAATATGATGAGTGACCTGACCTCTGAACTGAGCAGGAGGAAGAGAGCGGCTTGGAACGCCTTTAAGAGCATGAAAGAAATAGCTAAGAGGACAAAGAACCTCCAACTCTGGGCACATCTCTTTGATTCCACCATTCTTCCTGCATTTACATATGCCTCAGAGACCTGGGCCCTATGCAAAAAGGATGAGAATGCTATTCTGATCTCTCAAAGAGGAATTAAAGAGGTATACTTGGAGTATCATGTTTCACTTAAATGAGAGAAAGAATATCGAGTTCTGACATCCATCGACTATCAAGAATCAGGGACGCTGTCTTGTTTGCCAAGGCATCAAATATCAGATGGGCTGGACACGTAATGAGATTTGGAGACGACCGCTGAACTAGAGCTATTACTGATTGGATTCCACGGGATGTCAAAAGACCGCTTGGCCGCCCACCTACTAGATGGTCACACTTCTTCGTCAAGACCCTGAATGATCTGTTTGAGGCTCTTCGTGTTCCTAGAATGAACAGACACCATTGGGCTACACTAGCACGCGACAGGAACAAATGGAGACGTTACTGGTAGCCGCTCTAGCAAATCACAATTAACGGGAAGTCAAGTGATCAAGTGATCTACTAGGAATAGGAGCCTTCCTGGTCCATGTGAGTTTTCCCCATAGTTACGCTTTGATTTATTTTAAGCATGTCTGAAGTAAAGTGAAAAATAAGTCATAGATAAGTAGGGGTCAGAATGACCAGAAACCCAGCTTCCCTGTTTGTTCTGTGTCTCAGGATCCTTCTCAGTCTTACTCTGCAGAGATCATTGCTGTAGCAGCAGCAGCAGCAGCAACAGGAGCAGATTCAGGGACTGCACAGGAGCCACTAAAGCCTCATCAGTGAATGTTCTCAGCTGGAGCCACAGCACCCCTGACTATAAGTGCTCAAAGAGTCTCAGTGAGGGGAAGTTTCCTGTATCCCATCTTCTGTCCATAGAAATCAGCAGGTTGGACTCAAGGACAGCAGTGAGTAATGAACGTTTAGTAAACAAAGAACTACTCTGGAATGGGGTTGCACCTAGGGGAGGCTAAAATAATGCACAGCTGCTGTGGAGGACTCTTACAGGGACAGGGGCACCAGGTGTTACTAATCAGGTCTGAACAGTTCCCATAACTCTTGGGTGATTTCTACCCAGCTCCCACAGAAAATTTGTTTGTAATTTTGAAAAAATCTTTGTTACACACCCATCCTGTTACTGCTTTCTGATTCTTGTATCCTGTGACCCCATCCAGGGCATAGTTCTTCTATTGGCCTTTTAAGGAAACTGAGGAACCTGCATATTAACATGAAATTTAAGATAGTGTTGTCAGATAATCTCTCCTGGCACTTGGCCCGGGGAAAGTTGAGGGTTTCACTGTCATCTGCCTGCCCTGTGCTTGTGGGATCCAGTGTGCAATGAAGAGAGACACAGATAAAGCCTCACTAATAAAAAAGTAAGAGTAAGTGTATTATTTTCCTCAATGGAGAATTGATATTGAATGAAGATGAGAAACAAAGACTGCCTCAAAATAAAGTTTTCTACATGGCAAAACTCAGTTACAAGTGCCATTATAAAAGTACACATGCAAGTTTCCATAATAAACAGAAAGAGGGACCCATTGAGCTGGTAGGGAAACTGAGGCATGGGCAGAAGTCAAATCTGGATCCTAGAGTTGCCTGATTCCTGTGGGTGCTCGTCTTGGTGGCTGCTGCTGTGAGGACTGTGGGGGCCTGTCCTAGGCATCAGACCTGCACCAGTGGTTGGGGATCAACACAAAAATTCCTGCAGGTACAGAAGCTCAGGCTGAATCATAATTGTGAAAACATAAGCTATGCATAACCATTTTATAACAAATTCTCAAAGAATATCTTTTCTTGAAAAACTCCTCTGACAGTCCTTTTGGTTTGTCTCAATTTCTGAGACCAGCCCTAGAGGTGGGGACTTAGACTGTTTGGCAGCAATCAGTGTGAATCTGCAAATATACATATTAAGAGTGCCCCCATCAACGGGAATAAGGAAAACTCAAATAATCACACAAAGAGAGGTTATTTCACAACTAATGGAAATTTTGTTTAATGAAATAACAGTTTTGAGAAATTAGAACCGCAATGCTGCTTGTGACTATGTAAAATGTGCAGTGTGTGCATGTATGTGTGTGTGTGTGTTTGTGTGTGGAGGGGGGCAGATCCAATGATGACCATGATTGCTTCAGTCTGAAGGTGGTGCTTAGGGAAATAGACAGTCCTGTGTATTGAATTCTGAGCTCCAACATGCAGAACTTGTGCTTTGAAACTGCCAGCATTTTGTGACATCCCTTCAGATGTGCAATATTTTTGGAATGTAGCTTTCTAGACCTTATGGTACAAGCACGAATGATCAAGTACGACATCATTGGTCTGACCGAAACAAGAAGACATCAATCCCATCATGCTGTTTTCGACACTGGAGAAGAACTGTTCCTTGGAACATGTGATAAAAGAGGCGTCGGTGGTGTCGGTATCCTTGTCAACACAAACTTAGTCACAAGCATTGATTCATTTGAATGCCTAACAACCCGAATCGGACGATTACACTTGAATAAATGTGGCTCACTACCGGCAGTTTCTATCTTTGTTGTCTACGCACCAACATCCAGTTATGGTGAAAAAGAAACTGAGAAATTCTACATGGAGCTGGAGAAATTCTATAAAGAAGATCACACCTTCTACAAGATCATTGTCGGTGATTTTAATGCCAAGATAGGACCAAGAAGATCAGTCGATGAACTCCACATCGGAACCCATGGCCTGGAATGGAACGAACAAGGTGACAGACTGTCTGAGTTCATCATGTCAACCAAAACCTTCCATGGTAACTCACAATTCCAAAAGGCTGAATCTAAACGTTGGACATGGGAGTCTCCCGATGGACGGTTCCACAATGAAATAGACCACATCATATTCAATCGGCGGTTTTGCCTAACCGATGTTGCTGTTGTCCCAAAATTCCAAACGGGATCAGACCACCGTCTTCTTCGTGCAAAATTCTACCTCACAGAACGAGGAGAAAAGAATGCAAGGTTTAAGAAGAAGACTCCCAGAACAACCACCAACTGGGAACTCTTTGGCTCTGTTGCAGCAACATGGGAAGATGCCGTCATTGACAACATTGATGAGGAATATGATCAAATGATTCAGCACCTCCATGATTGTGCAAGGAATGCCAAGAGAGAGATAACCACAAAAAACCGTCTTTCTTCGAACACTCTTGAACTTATTCGCCAACGTGGCGTGGCACGTGCCTCAGGCAACCACAAGCAAACGTCCGAACTGGCAAAACAGTGCAGAAAAGCCATCAAGGATGACCTCAAAAACAGGAGAGCAGCAGTACTGGTAGATGCAGCAGAAGCTGGGAAAAACATTCATAATGCCCGCCTGTCCTTCACCAACTACAAAACCAAGATGACTGCCCTCCGACATCATGATGGATCTATCACATCTTCCAGAAGGGCAATGGAGAAGATTATTCATGAATTCTACTCAGATCTCTTTAATAGCCACATCCACTTGCCCACATACCACATACCACATGATGGATATGTCGTTCCCAATGTTCTCCCTTCCGAAATCCAACATGCCATCTCGTCGGTAAAGAAACAAAAAGCACCTGGCCCAGACAAGATCAGACCTGAACACCTGAAGAACTTACCATCAGTACTCATCAATACATTAGCTCGACTCTTCACACGCTACCTGTCTGAATGCAAGGTTCCATCCCAATGGAAAACCAGCAAGACTGTACTACTATACAAGAAAGGAGACATCCACGACATTGGCAACTATCGCCCAATCTGCCTATTGTCTGTCATCTACAAACTATTCACTCGAGTCATCCTGAATAGGATTAGCAGAACACTAGATGAAGGACAACCATGTGAACAAGCTGGATTCCGAAAAGGATTCAGTACCATCGACCATATCCACACAATAACCAAGCTCATTGAGGTATCTCGGGAGTTCAAGATGCCGCTCTGTCTAACGTTCATTGATTTAAAGAAGGCCTTTGATTCTGTTGAGACGGAAGCGGTCATGGAAGCCCTAGCCAATCAGGGCGTACAAACTCAATACATCAGGATCCTTCGTGAGCTCTATTGTGGATTCACTACCAAGATCTCACCATTCTACAAAGAAGTAATCATCCATATCAAGAGAGGGGTTCGGCAGGGTGATACCATTTCACCAAAACTCTTCAGTGCCACCCTCGAGAACATCATGCGACGACTAGAATGGGAAAACATGGGAGTGAAGATAGATGGTCGGCAACTACACCACCTCCGCTTTGCTGATGACATCGTTTTAATAACACCAAACATCAGCCAAGCGGCACAAATGCTTGCGGACTTTGACCGTGAGTGTGGAAAGGTTGGACTACAGCTGAATCTTACGAAGACAATGTTTATGAGAAACAGCCTTGTTCCTGACGCTCCATTCACTCTCAACGGAACCACCATCTCCGAATGCAACAGTTATATATACTTAGGTCGAGAAATCAACATGATGAATGACCTGGCACCTGAGTTACGCAGGAGGAAGAGAGCGGCTTGGAATGCCTTCAAGAGCATTGAAGAAATAACTAAAAGGACAAAGAACCTCCAACTACGAGCACATCTCTTTGATTCCACTATTCTTCCTGCATTAACATATGCCTCAGAGACCTGGACCCTACGAAAACAGGATGAGAACACTATTCAGGTCTCTCAAAGAGGAATCGAAAGAACTATGCTTGGAATATCACGATTCACTCAAATGAGAGATAGAATCCGGAGTTCTGATCTTCGTCAACGCTCAAGAATCAGAGACGCTGTCTCATTTGCCAAGACATCAAAAATCAGATGGGCTGGACATGTAATGAGGTTTACAGACAACCGCTGGACTAGAGCCATTACTGATTGGATTCCACGAGACATCAAAAGATCACGTGGACGCCCACCTATAAGATGGTCAGACTTCTTCGTCAAGACCCTAAATGATCGGTTTGAGGCTCTACATGTTCCTAAAATGAACAGATACCATTGGGCTACGCTAGCACGCAACCGGGATGAATGGAGACGTTACTGGCACCCGCTCGAATAAATCGATGAATAACGGGGATTAAGTGATTAAGTGAAGTGATTAAGCTTTCTAGTTCCCTACAAGACTGAATAAAATCTTTTTCTTGTGATGCCATAATTCGACCTCTATATATGTTCGCAAAAACATTAAAAATATCTTACAAAAAATTATGAAAGATATGCCAGGATTTTTTTGTGGTAACCCAAATTGGCAAGAACCAATATACTCATCTGTTGATGAATGAATATATACAAAATGAAGTTTATGTGATGTGATATCATTCAGTCAAAATAGACACCAATAATTTTTTTCCTTTGACATTTGGATTGACGGTTTTGCCTGACCAATGTCGCTGTTGTCCCAAAATTTCGAACGGGATCGGACCACTGTCTCCTTCGTGCAAAATTCTACTTCACAGAGCGGGGAGAAAGGGCTGCAAGGTTCAAAAAGAGAACTCCCAGAATGACCACCAACTGAGAACTCTTTGGTACTATTGCGGCAACATGGGAAGATGCCATTGTTGACAACATTGACTAGGAATATGATCGACTGGTTCAGCACCTCCATGAATGTGCGAGGAACGCCAAGAGAGAGATAGTCACAAAAAATCGCCTATCTTCGAAAACTCTTGAGCTAATTCGCCAGCGTGGTTTGGCGCATGCTTCAGGAAACCGCAAGCTAACGTCCGAGCTCGCAAAGCAGTGCAGAGATGCGATCAAGGAAGACCTCAAAGAGAGAAGAGCAGAAGTACTGGTAGATGTGGCAGAAGCTGGGAAAAGTATTCGTAACACCCGCCTGTCCTTCGCCAACTACAAGACCAAGATGACTGCCCTCCGACATCCTGATGGATCCATCATACCCTCCAGAATGGCAATGGAGAAGATTATCCATGACTTCTACTCAATTCTCTTCGATAGCCATGTCCACTTGCCGAAATACCAAATTCCACAGGATGGATATGTCTTTCCCAACTTTCTCCCTTCCGAAATCCGATACGCCATTTCGTGGGTAAAGAAACAAACAGCAGATCCAGCCCCTAGACAGCCGGTTTTCAACCCCTGAGCTGCGCGGGACGGGCACGGAGGTCCAGCTCTGGCCATCAAAGCTGAACGGCTCCAATTTCAAACAGGTACAGCCTGCCTCCAAGGGCCTGGGACCCTTTCTGGGCACGTGCACCTAGATCCAGCCCCTAGACAGCCGGTTTTCAACCCCTGAGCTGCGTGGGATGGGCACGGAGGCCCAGCTCTGGCCAACAAAGCTGAACGGCTCCAATTCCAAACAGGAGACGTTCCCAAATCCTCGCCAGTGCCAGGGACTCTTTCCGGAGCCACAGCCGCATCAGCGGCCGCGAAATATTTTCCCACTACGTATGCCATAGGAACCATAAGCTACCTTCTTAGATGGAAACTTCTCTATTTTAGCTCAGACACTAGAAACACAGTAGCCAATAACTCATAAGCCTATCTTAACTCACACTGCATATCAAGCAGAATAGTAACAGTGAACGTGAAGGACTAAACCACACCTCTCACAATGGTAAAGCAACGCAAAAGCCCACCAAACTTTCATATTGAAGAGTCTAGCCTAGATGACACCAACAGTACTGTAGTGTTAGACAACCTCTCTGACAAGGAATTCAGGAGGGAGCTACTTAGGATGCTTAGGGAATTAAGAGAAACAATGGAAAGCAATGCCAATAGAAGACAAGAGGATCTGAAGGCAGAAATGAGGAAAATGCAATCAGAAATATCAGACCTGAAAAATCTCGTAGGCGAATTGAAAAGCTCAGTGGAAGGCCTCAGCAGCAGAGTAACAGCTGCTGAGAACAGAATCAGTGAACTCGAAGATGAGGTTCAGAGACTCTCCAGAAAAGAGCAGAAAATGGAAAAGAGACTCACAATTCGGGAACAGATGGCAAGAGAAGATAGGGATGAAGCCAAGAGGGGTAACATAAGAATTATTGGAGTCCCAGAGGTACAGGAAGAAAACCTTGATGAAGAAGAAACTGTCAAAGACATCATTGCTACAACGTTTCCAGAGCTGAAGAAAACTTGTGACCACATTCAGGAGGCCCGAAGGGTACCAGCTAGAAGAAATCCGAATAAAAATACCACAAGACACATTCTGATCAAAATGACCAAAACCTTAGACAGAGACAAAATTCTGTAAGCAGCAAGATCGAAGAAAGAAATCTCTTACAAAGGAGCATCCTTAAAATTCACAGCTGATTTTTCTGATGAAACCCTCATGGCCCGAAAACAGTGGTGGGACATAGTGAAAAAACTCAATGAAATAAATGCCTCTCCAAAAATACTTTACCCAGCGAGACTCTCATCCATAATAGAAGGAACAACACACAGTTTCACAGACAAACAACAGCTCAGGAACTTCATAGACTCAAAACCATGGTTACAAGAACAACTAAATGGGCTACTTTAAGGCAAGAAAGGCCCCTCAAATACAACAAATTTTAACAGAACAATGGGACAAAATCCCATAACAATAATCTCTCTCAATGTCAATGGGCTAAACGCACCAATTAAAAGACAGAGAGTGGCAGGATGGATTAGAAAATTGAACCCAACATTCTGCTGCCTGCAAGAAACGCATCTCAATAGTCAAAGCAAACACAGACTCAGAGTCAAAGGCTGGAAAACAATCCTACAGGCAAACAGCTCCCATAAAAAAGCTGGGGTAGCCATCCTTATATCAGACCACATCGATTTCAGAGTGAGGAAGGTCATAAGAGACAGTGAAGGCCATTTCTTATTGATCAAAGGATCTGTACAACAGGAAGAACTTACAATAATAAATGTATATGCACCTAATGAGAGGCCAGCAAAGTACTTAAAACAACTACTCATAGATTTGGAAAAAGACATCAATAGCAACACAATACTAGTGGGAGACTTCAACACTGCTTTGTCACCCCTTGATAGATCAACCAGAACCAAGCTTAGCAAGGACATACTTCATTTGAGGGAAACAATGGAAGAAAGGGACTTAGTAGATATATATAGGACACTTCATCCAGAAAAAGCTGAATACACATTCTTCTCAAGCGTCCATGGAACATTCTCCAAGATAGACCACATGCTGAGCCACAAAACATGCCTCCATAAAATTAAGAAGATAGAGATTGTATCAACAAACTTCTCAGACCACAATGCGCTGAAATTAGAAGTAAATCACACACAAAAACAGAAAACTAAATCAAACACCTGAAAATTAAACAGTGCACTATTGAACAACGAGTGGATTAGACAGGAAATCAAAGAGGAAATCAAAAGATTCCTAGAAACGAATGAAAATGAGAACACGAGTTACCAAAACTTATGGGACACAGCAAAGGCTGTGTTAAGAGGAAAGTTTATAGCTCTACAAGCATTCCTCAGGAAGGAGGAGCGAGCACACATAAGTAACCTAACCTCACAGCTTAAGAGCTTGGAGAAGGACCAAAAAAAGGAGCACAACCCGAACAGGAGAAAGGAAATAATAAAACTCAGAGCAGAGATTAACGAGATGGAAACCCAAAAAACAATCCGAAAGATCAATGAAACCAAAAGCTGGTTCTTTGAGAAAATTAACAAGATCGATAAGCCTCTAGCAAAACTCACAAAGAAAGGGAGAGAGAAAACCCTAATAAACCGAATCAGAAATTAAGAGGGGGTCATTACAACAGAAACCACAGAAATTCAGAGGATCCTCAGGGAGTACTTTGAGAAGCTTTATGCCACGGAACATCAAAACCTCGAGGAAATGGATACATTCCTAGACTCCTACAGACTCCCAAGGCTGAACCAAGAAGACCTGGAATACCTGAACAGACCTATCACCATCAAGGAAATTGAAATGGTAATAAAAAGTCTCCCCAAGCACAAAAGTCCTGGCCCCGATGGATTCACTAGTGAATTCTTCCAAATCTTTAAAGAGGACTTACTCCCAATGCTCTTTAAGCTTTTCCACGAAATTGAAATATCAAAAACACTTCTGAACAGTTTCTACGAAGCAAATATCACACTGATACCAAAAGCAGACAGAGATACCACAAAGAAAGAGAATTACAGGCCGATATCCCTGATGAAAACAGATGCAAAGATCCTCAACACACTACTAGCAAATAGAATCCAACTACTCATCAAAAAGATCATACACCATGACCAAGTAGGATTCATCCCAGGGATGCAAGGATGGTTTAACATTCGAAAATCAATCAACATAATCCATCATATCAACAAAAGAAAAGATAAAAAGCATATGATTATATCAATAGATGCATAGAAAGCATTTGACAAGATCCAGCACCCCTTTATGATGAAAACCCTAGCCAAAATGGGTATAGAGGGGACCTTCCTCAACATAATTAAAGCCATCTACCACAAGCCTACAGCAAGCATCATCCTCAATGGGGAAAAACTGAGAGCCTTCCCTCTAAGATCAGGGATGAGACAGGGATGCCCACTCTCTCCACTTCTGTTCGATATAGTACTGGAAGTACTTGCAATAGCGATTAGGCAAGAAAAAGATATTAAGGGCATTCAGGTAGGAAAGGAAGAAATCAAGCTCTCACTATTCGCAGATGATATGATACTCTACTTAGAGAACCCAATAACCTCCACCAAAAAACTCCTAGAAACAATAGACTCATATAGTAAAGTTGCAGGCTATAAAATCAATACCCAAAAGTCCATGGCTTTCCTATACGCAAACAGTGAGAGAGAAGAAAGCAACATGAAAAAAACAATCCCGTTCACAATTGTGCCCCAGAAAATCAAGTACCTAGGAATCAGCTTAACTAATGAAGTAAAGGACCTGTACAAAGAAAACTACAAAACGCTACTTCAGGAAATAAAAGAGGATATGAGGAAATGGAAAGATATCCCCTGCTCATGGGTCGGGAGACTTAACATTGTCAAAATGGCAATACTACTGAAAGCATTGTATAAATTCAATGCAATCCCTATAAGGATACCCATGACATTCTTCAAAGAAATGGAGCAAACACTCCTGAAATTTATATGGAACAATAAGCCCCCACGAATAGCTAAAGCAATTCTTGGGAAAAAGAAAATGGGAGGAATCAACCTCCCTAACTTCAAACTCTACTACAAAGCAGTAATAAGTAAAACAGCATGGTACTGGAACAAAGGCAGAACTGCAGACCAATGGAACAGGGTTGAATACACTGATATCTCCCCTCAATCATATGATCATCTAATCTTTGATAAAGGTGCAAGTAATGTGAAGTGGAGTAAGGAAAGCCTCTTTAATAAATTATGTTGGCATCATTGGACGGCTACATGCAAAAAAATAGGCTCAGAACTCTGCCTAACACCATGCACAAAAGTAAGATCAAAATGGATTAAAGACCTCAACATCAGACCAGAAACCATAAGGTACATTGAAGATAAAGTTGGCAAAACCCTCCATGACATTGAAGCTAATGGTATCTTCAAAGATGCCATGCCACTGGCCGAGCAAGTGAAAACAGAGATAGATAAATGGGTCTATCTTAAACTAAGAAGCTTCTGCACCTCCAAAGAAACAGTGACCAAAATACAAAGACAGTCTACAGAATGGGAAAGGATATTCGCCGAATATACATCTGACAAGGGGTTGATATCCAGGATATACAAAATACTGGTTAAACTCCACAAGAAGAAAACATCCAACCCCATCCAAAAATGGAGCAATGAACAGAAACTTTCTCAAAGAAGAAATCCGAATGGCAAAAAAGCACATGAGAAAATGCTCTACATCATTAATCATCAGAGAGATGCAGATCAAAACCACAATGAGATACCATCTCACACCTCAGAGACTGGCCCACATTCAAAAGAACAAAAGCAACCAATGCTCGCATGGATGTGGCGAGAAAGGGACACTCCTTCACTGTTGGTGGGAATGTCCACTGGTTCAGCCCTTCTGGAAAACAGTATGGACGATTCTCAAAAAATTAGAAATTGAGCTCCCATTTGACCCAGCAATACCACTCCTGGGAATATATCCCAGAGAGGCAAAAATGTATAGTCGAAGTGACATCTGCACTTGTTTGTTCATTGCAGCACTCTTTACAATAGCCAGAAACTGGTAGAAACCTGAATGCCCAAGAACAGATGACTGGTTAAAGAAACTTTGGTACATCTACACAATGGAGTACTATGTAGCTGTTAGAAAAGATGAAGTCATGACCTTTACATACAAGTGGTACAATATGGAAAGTATCATGCTAAGCGAAATGAGTCAGAAAGAGAGGGATAGACATAGAAAGATTGCATTCATCTGGGGGATATAAAGTAACAAAGTATGAGATTAATACCCAAGAATAGCTGAGATCAGCACCAGGAGGATTACTCCATAACTTAGAGGCCAGCCGGGTATCCTAGAGGAAAGGGCAGTTCAGATAGAGAAGGGAGCACCAAATATAGGATGCTTGGAGGATCCTCCCAGGAGGGGAGATGCATGTCGAAAGTAGACTATGGACTGAACATGTTTGCCACTCAATGCCTCTTTTGCAGACCACAACACCCAAACGGAGAGAGAGAACACAGGGGATTACCCTGCCACAGAGGCAGGGGGGATGGGGGGATGGGGGTGGGAGGGATATTGTCCATGGTGGTGAAAAACGGGCACTGGTGGAGGGATGGGTATCTGATCATTGTATAATTGAAACCCAAGCACAAAAAAAAAATTGTAAATCTACAACTGTAAAAAAATAAATAAATAATAAATAAATTTAAAAAAAAAAAAAAGAAAGAAACAAACAGCACCCAGCCCAGACAAGGTCAGACCTGAACACCTGAAGAACATGCCGTCAGTACTCATCAATACACTGGCTCGGCTCTTCACTCGCTACCTGTCTGAATGCAAGGTTCCGTCCCAATGGAAAACCAGCAGGACCGTACTACTGTTCAAGAAGGGAGACATCCATGACATTGGCAACTATTGCCTGATCTGCCTATTGTCTGTCACCTATAAGTTGTTCACTCGAGTCATCCTAAATAGGATTGGCAGAACACTAGATGAAGGACAACCATGCGAGCAAGCTGGGTTCCGCAAAGGATTCAGCACCATCGACCATATCCACACGATAACCAAGCTCATTGAGGTTTCTCAGGAGTTCAAGATGCCGCTCTGTTTAACGTTCATTGATTTAAAGAAAGCCTTTAATTCTGTTGAGATGGAAGCGGTCATTGAAGCCCTAGCCAATCAGGGCATTCAAGCCCAATACATCAGGATCCTCCATGAGCTGTATTGCGGATTCACTACCAGGATCTCACCATTCTACAAAGTAGTGATCGTTGATGTCAAGAGAGGGGTGCGGCAGGGTGATACCATTTCACCAAAACTCTTCAGTGCCACCCTCGAGAACATCATGTGATGACTGGAATGGAAAGGAATGGGAGTGAAGATAGATGGTCGGCAACTACACCACCTCAGCTTTGCTGATGACATTGTTTTAATAACACCAAACATCAGCCAAGCAGCACAAATGCTGGCCGACTTTGACCATGAGTGTGGAAAGGTAGGACTACAGCTGAGTCTTACAAAAACAATGTTTTTGAGAAACAGCCTCATTCCTGACGCCCCATTCGCTCTCAACGGAATGACCATCTCTGAATGCAACAGCTATGTGTACCTAGTTCGAGATGTCAACATGACAAATGACCTGGCACCCGAGCTGCGCAGTACGAAGAGAGCGGCTTGGAACGCCTTCAAGAACGTCGAAGCAATAGCTAAGAAGACAAAGAACCTCCGGCTCCGGGCACATCTCTTTGATTCCACTGTTCTTCCTGCATTAACATATGCCTCAGAGACCTGGGCCCTACGCAAACAAGATGAGAACGCTATTCAAGTCTCCCAAAGAATAGAAAGAGCTATGCTTGGAATATCACGTTTCACTCAAATGAGAGAAAGAATCCGGAGTTCTGACATCCATTGACAATCAAGAATCAGGGATGCTGTCTCATTTGCCAAGGTGTCAAAAATCAGATGGGCTGGTCATGTAATGAGATTTAAAGATGACCACTGGACTAGAGCTGTTACCGACTGGATTCCACGGGATGTCAAAAGACCGTGTGACCGCCCACCTACCAGATGGTCAGACTTCTTCGTCAAGATCATAAACGATCGGTTTGAGGCCCTTCATGTTCCCGGAGCGAACAGATGCCATTAGGCTACACTAGCACGCGACAGGGACAAATGGAGACGTTACTGGCGTCTGCTCGAGCAAATCGAAGTCTAATGGGAAGTTAAGTGATTAAGTGATTAAGTGACATTTGGATTCATACCAGGGTAGAGAAGGTTATGAAACATATACATTATAATCTTTGATGTTTAGCCAGTCATGAAAGAAATTGAAGCAAGCAGGAGACATGGAAGTAAGAGTTATCTCAGAAGGGAATGAAACCAAGGTAAAGATTAAAGTTATTCTGTCACCAGCCTAAGGAATCCCCAAAGTATGAAGATGGCTAGAAATACTTTGACATACATAACAGTGGCCAATATATTAAATCCATCTCAAGTCCAGAGAAGGTATGAATGCTTCAGGCAGAAGTCTGCACAGAAACCCAAGAGCAAATGGCTGTGATAAGGACATGAAAAAAAACAGTAAAAGTCCTAAGTTTTTCCCTTAACGACACCCTAGGTACAGGCTCCTCTTATCTCTATAGAAAATGTTTGCTGGTGAAATTAGAGGAAAACCAATTTAACCTCCTTAGCTCAACCAAGCAGCATTCTAGTTCTGCATGAACCTCAACTTGGGAATGCTCATTTGGAGTTTGTAGCAGGGAACTGCAGCTACTTATACATCCTCAACCGAAGAATACTCCTTCTCCTTATAGGAAAGGCCATCCTCATCGACTGAGCATGCAGCTTTGGCACAGATGACATGGAGTGGTGAGGGAAGAAGGGGATCCTCACCTAGCAAGTCAGATAAGCTAATCAACCATGACAATCACTGAGGCAAAAGATGTCTCAGTGTTATTGCCTTCACATCCACGTGCAACTTAACTTGATATATATTCCTCTGCTCTCTCCACTCAGGAGGGCCCACACTGGCTCTTGAATGCATTTCTCTCATTTCATCATCTATCTCATCCTGAAATTCTTTTGTGTTAGGGCAGACAACAAACGCACAAAACTAAATGGAGGGCAGAACTTTTTTTCTCTTTTCTGCAAAGAGAAATACATCACTCATATCTGAAGGCATGAAGTTAAAGAACGCATGTGTTGTTTACTGAGTGGATTATCCGGAGTCCAACTGGGCCTCATGGTTAGTTAGTCGGCTGCCTTTTGGGTGGCACTATTGGTAAATGAACATCCATGGTATACAGGTGCTTGTGGCAGATGTTACCAAGTCTATTCTGGCACTTCCCCTAGGGAGATGCAAGGTGGCTCCAGGGCAGGTAAGTTCTCTAACTCTGTCTCTGTCACTTCCTGTCTCTCTCTCTCTCTCTCTCTCTCTCTCTCTCTCTCTCTCTCTCTGCCACCTTCCACTTCCCTAATTCTACCAATATCATTTGGAGTGTCATTCAGGAGAAAAAGAAACTTCACCAAGATTTCCAGGAGAACAACAGTAACTCCATGAAAATCTTCCTTTGAAGTATGCTTACTTGGGCTAGGATGCTTATACATAGGCTTAGTGAATATACAACATTTAAGTCATTAGATATTCTTTTTTAAGGCCAGAATACTGGAGGGGGTTGGTCTCTCTCTCTCTCTCTCCTCTCTCTCCCTCTCTCTCTCCCCTCTCTCTTTCCCTCTCTCTCTCCCCTCTCTCTTTCCCTCTCTCTCCTCTCTCTCTCTCCCCTCTCTCTCTCTCCCTACCTCTCTCTTTCTCTCTCTCTCTTTTGTTGTTTTTTCCCCACTTCCTTCCTTAGTTCAAGAGCATCATCTAGCAGGAAATTTTATCTTCATGATATAAGGACACAGGAAAAAATAAATACAGACAGCAAGATCCCATGATAAGAGGCTGACTCTAGGTAGAATTGATTTTTTTCTTCTCTCTTCAAAACCCAGTGTAGAAGCTGCTTTTAAAACTATTGTGTTAGGTGTGGCTTGACATACAGCCACTGACAGTCAGATAGAAGGTCAGAGCCAGGTGTGCCTGGGGCCCTAGTGCAGAGGTCACTTTTCAGTGACTCACAAATGCTTTAGGGGATAAGGTGTCTTCAAGTTTAGGGGTTAGAGTTCCTTTCCTATGTACTTTACCAACATCACATGGAACTCAACTCTGGTGAGGATAGTCCCTGTGAGATAAGAAATCAAAGCCACACTGAGTAATAAATCTTCAGACTTCCCTACAGTGATTCTCTCTTCATAAGTCACTTCTGGTCCTAAGGACACAAAAGCTTTCACTGCCAAATATTTACTCCTGTTTTGGGTGCTTAGTAAGCCACTGGGAGAGAGCCATGATGGCATGTTAGCACAATGCAGCAATGCACAATGCACACGTTAGAGCAGTACGTGGGTGTCATCCTATTGTATAACCTTAGAAACCTAAGTCTATTAATGGCACAGAGGCTAGAGCTATCCTTGGAGAGCTTCTACTACAGCTCCTGTTGTACCTCCTAAAACACTTAAGCTAGAAGAAGCCAAGGAGTGAGACTTTCCATTGTCTACTAGTGAATCAATCTGTCCCTGATGCAGTGAGAGTCAATAATGAGAAGAGAGTCACCTAAAAAATCTGAGCTCTACAAAGACTCCCATGAGGTTATTGTTGATTGAAAATGAAGAATGTGGGAAGCTAAAGAGTTAGTAGAGAATGTAAGGCACTTGCCTTGCACTTGGACTCCTTGGGTCTAATCCCCAGTGCTGGTGTTCCTTCCACTTTGACATATTATTGAATACATTCATTGCATTAACATGCTTAAGTGGAAGGAATCCTCTCAATTTATTCTGAGTATTCCAAATGCTTTAGAAGACAATGGAGTTTCTGCTTGGACTCTTGTATAAAACCAGTTCTGTATACATCAACTTAGAACAGATTAAAAGAAAACTAGTTTACCTACTCTTGTGAACCGACTAAAGATTAAAAATTCTTTTTAAGATAAACTAGGTAATAATCTTCTAAAAGAAAGGTATCGTGTCTCTTCCCCTCAATATGGTGTTTTACTTCCCATTACTAACAATAAACAGACTGCCAGCAGAAGGAAGAGTTGCTACTTCTCTGCAGCATACCCATCAGAGTGAGAAAGGAAAAAACCTACCCTCCTCTTGTAACTTTCCCTCTCATTTGAGTTCCTCATTCCTAATACATTCTTTAGAATTTTATACCCATTCATTCAAAGCAGTTTATTGTCTTTGTAAGTTCAGTTAGAATAGCAGTGAGGAGAACAGACCAAATTTATGCCCTGACAGAATTTGAATTTTCTAACACAGCGGTAGGGTGTTTGCCTTGCACGCAGCCAACATGGCCGACCCGAGTTCGATTCCTCTGCCCCTCTCAGAGAACACGGCAACTAAATAATATACTGTGTATATACAAGATGAAACCATCTTGTGTGTGATTGTCTGGGCTTGATTTCTGGCACCTCAAGGTCCTCTGAGCACTACTAAGGCACTCATGTGGAACTTATCACTGGAAAATGTTCATGATAAAATTGTAAGAACTAAAATGTGATTCCCCTCTTGGAGAACCCGGCAAGCTACTGAGAGTATCTTGCCCGCATGGCAGAGCCTGGCAAGCTCCCCGTGACGTATTCGATATGCCAAACACAGTAACAACAAAGTCTCCGATGGAGACGTTACTGGGCCCGCTCAAGCAAATCAATGATCAACGGGAGGGCCTTTAACTAAACTGAAGGAAGATATAAATAAGAATCTTTACCAATATGGAAATTATGCCTGAGGGACTCGGAGAAGGAGGCCTTTGGGAAGGTGAAGATGTGGGAACCATTGCATATGTTGCAAAATTATACAAGTCCAGTATCACAGTCCTGGAAAACCTCCACAAGCCAAGCTACCTCCCTCACACAAAGTGGAGTGATGGGAGACCTAAGGGCATCATAGTCATTCTGTTTGCACAATCCTATGACCCAGACCCAGATTCAGGAATCTGTGTCACTTCACTCTCCCTTGGCACATTTTCCAGAAAACTGCTACTCAGGTCCCACTCAGGTCCTGTTGGCATGGACACTTCAAAATATTGTCGTCCTGAAGTGAATCTCTCTTGTTTCCCCTCCCCATCCTCTCCTGCCTTACTCTGTTCCCAGAAGAAAGATCTGTGTGGTTACATCAACCAGCTCCTTTCCCTCTCCCTAATTTCTGTTAATTTCACTCAATGGGAGCCCTAGACAAGATCAGGAGACACAAAGACACAGAGTTGGAGTAGTTGTTGTTTCCAAATAGAGCTCTGATCAGCAAGGTCTTCATCCCGCTCCTTCTGGTCACTCTCCTCTTCTACAGAGTCCTGACCATATACTTGAGGCATAAGCTGGAGAAAGGATCCTGACTATTCTAGATCTGAAAACTTCACTGTTCTTGTTAATCTCCCTAAATCTCATCTTTCTTTAACCTTTTTAAAAATACCTTTCAATTAGTGCTTAAAATGTTCTGATGGAATATTTATAGTTTCATATTCTTTGAATAGTCAATCAATCCTGTTTGAAAAAGTAAATATGTTTCAGGAGATCTCAGAAGAAATATGCTTGAGCAGAATATATCAGATGGATTTTTTAAAATCCACGTGTATTTAAAACTCTTTTAATTAAAACAGAAAGGTTCAGTGTTAGAAGATCTATGATATCATTTTGCAATTATGATTAAGTGCTTGTGTAATAATGGCTGATAGAATCGTTAGACAAAAAGTCTGAATTCTGAAGATGGTAGTATAAGCAGTTAAAGAGAGTTTTATATTTTATTCTTTAATCAACACCTAAAATTTTGGAAGCACTGCCAAGAATTCTCAAGTACATTTGGGGCATTGCTTTGGTAACAGGGAGAGAATGCAAATTACATTCCAATAACTAAACATTCAATCTATGAGCCTGCCAAGGTACATAAGTAAATTTGTTTGCCTAACATCATTCCCAAGTTTACCATCTGGGGAAATCCTATTTCCATTTGATTTCATTTTTAATGTTTATGAAGCTGCTTCTGATCATCTATTACATTCTATATTCCAACACACATCCCAAAAGCATTGCACCTTCCCACCACCATTATTTGTAATTTTCCCAACACCATTCATCTGGGAAATCTTGATGTCACATACCTTGGTATCATTCTACAATTTTTTTATCTATAAAAATAGAGCTCAGAAACATGCGAATGGTACCAGTATTCTTCTAGAAAACATTTGGTATATTGAATGTAAAGTAACATACACCTCAGAGGCCTGGGTCCTATGAAAACAGGATGAAAACGCTATTCAGGTCTCCCAAAGAGGAATCAAAACAGCTATGCTTGGAGTATCATGTTTGAGAGAATGAGAGAAAGAATCCAGAGTTCCAACCTCATTCGATGATCAAGAATCAGGGACGCTGTCTCATTTGCCAAGGCTTCGAAAATCAGATTGGTTGGACACGTAATGTGATTTGGAGACAACTGCTAGACTAGAGCCATTACTGACTGGATTCCAAGGGACGTCAAAAGTTGCATGGCCGCCCACCTACGAGATGGTCAGACTTCTTCGTCAAGACCCTGAACAATCAGTTTGAGGCTCTTCATGTTCCTTGAGCGCGCAGACATCATTGGGCTACACTAGTATATGACAGGGACAAATGGAGATGTTATTGGCACCCGCTCGAGCAAATAAATGATTAATGGGATGTCAAGTGATCAATTGATATTGAATGGCATCGCTGACTTCTGGGAATAAGTAGATTCCAGGGATTTCATCACTGAAACATTCTATTGTACCTTATATATCCTGACTCCACTTCCCTCCTGAATTGATAGAGCACTTACATGCTCAAGGTGTCTATCATATCCTACACAGAAAGAAACACAGGTGTTACTATGGAACATAGCATTTCATGGGACCGTTCTCTATAAACAAGGCTCCCAAAGAATAAATACAACAGCCCCAGACTCAGAGAACCATGGTTTCTCAGGAAATGATCCTCAGTTCCTAGGATACTAATCATATGAGTTTGTGCCACTGAAGTCGGAGTGCTTTTGCCTTATTGAAGCTGAGCAGTTGTAGGAGCAGCAATCACCTAATTCTGTGAGCTTCTTGGGGAAACGGACCAGGAATTTGTCTATGGGAACTCTGCAAGTTTTGAATCCAGCTACCTCTTTCTTGAGAAGATCCCATATTAGATATTGCTCACTGCAAAGATCTTCCTTGAAGAATCCATGCCACGGCCTCGAGACTAACTCATTGAAGTGGTGGCAGAGGTATAACAAAAAGGTCAAAAAATATTTTTACATTCTCAATCAGGAGTAAAATCTCCAGTGCACTAAACAGAAATTAGATTAGAGTGCAATGGAGGGCCTGAAGCCATAGCATAAAGGGTAAAACATTTTTCTTGTTGTGGCCAACCTGTGTTTGATCCCCAGCATCCTGTATGATTCCCACATCAGTGCCAGGAGTAATTATGAATAACAGAGTAAAGAATAACCCCTGAACATCACAGGGTATGATCCAAAAAGTCAAACAAAAGAGTGCAAAGGACTTTTTGAAGTGACTAAAACCTTAATGTAGTTAAAAGAAGGCCTCATACCTAACTTAGAAAAAGACACAATGAACAAATGGGAAGGTTATCAATCATCTTGGCTACCCAACTTTATCCTCAACTAGCCTTGTGAAATACATTTCAGAATAGAATGTTACAGTGAGGGTTATGTGCAGGTATCATGTGGGATGCCGAGAATCAAATCTGACTTAGTTCTGTGCAAAGCAAATGCCCAAGCTACTGTGCTAACTCTCTCTTCCCAGAAGCACCACTTTAAATTCCCCACACTCCTGTGCACTCTTTACCAAAAGCAGCAGCCCCTAATGACCAGAAAGTATGCCTTACCTTCTCTTCTTACTATCTTAGAAGCAGACAAACTCATTCCTTTCCTCCATAGCCTCACCATTAGGAATTCATGTCCTGGGCCCTTCTGATTCCTCTTCAAGCTCTAAGATGTATATCTTTGATTCTTGGCTTTCCTTTTCTAGGGTGGCTTCTCTGTTGTCCAACTCCATCAGGATTTTCTCCTTTTTTCTTCCAGTGTCTATAGATAAGAATTTCCTCCTCGTTCAGAATTGTATGGAGATTCTTAAAGTCAGACTGGATCTTTTCTCTCCTATGCTCTATAACCCTCTAGAAATAGGAGAGCATATCCTAAAAGTGAATAGATGTTTATAGATGAATATTATAGATGAATGTTAGAAAACTGTGCTGATATCCAGCTCCATCTATAAACAATAGCTGGTTATAGGTTTTTTGCTTTAGAAGAAAATAATTCTTTTGAAGGAGAAAGATTTAACTTTATTTTTATTTACTTTTAATTTTATTTTTTTAATGAATCTCAGTGAGGTAGTTACAGACTTACAAACTTCCGTGCTTATGTTGCAGTCATACAATTATCTAGTATCCATCCCTCCACCAGTGCCCATTCTCCACCACCAATGTTCCCAGTATCCCTCCCAACAGACCCATACCTGACCAATCCCCCCCCCCACACACACACGCTGTGGCTGGTGCATTACCTTTTACTCTCTCTCCTTTAGGGTGTTGTGGTTTGCAATGCAGGTATTAAGTGGCCACCATGTTCAATCTATAGCCTATTTTCAGCACACATCTCTCATCCAATGTGGGCTCTCTAAGAACCCTTTACTTGGTGGTCCCTTCTCTATCTGAGCTCCTTTATGCCCAGTATTTGAGGCTTCCAAGCCATAGAGCAATCCTCCTGGTCCTTATCGCTACTATTCTTGAGTGTTTGTCTCCCATTCTGTTATTTTATATTCCACAAATGAGTTCAGTCCCTCTATGTCTATCTCTCTCTTTCTCACTCATTTCACTTAACATGATACTCTCCATGTTGATCTACTTAATGCAAATTGCATGACTTCATCTTTTCTGATAGCTGCATAGTATTCTATTGTGCAGATGTACCAAAGTTTCTTCAACCAGTCATTGACTCAGGTTTGATTACCCTGCCCCTCTCAGAGAGCCCAGCAAGCTACCGAGAGTATATCGCCTGCATGGCAAAGCCTGACAAACTGCTCGTGACATATTTGATATGCGAAACACACTAATAAGTGTCACAATGAAGACGTTACTGGGCCCTCTGGAGCAAATCGATGAACAACAACAGGAGGACAGAGACAGTGACAGTGACAAGCACTGGGGTTGTGAGCATTGCCAATATAGCTCTGGGCCTTTCTGTTGAATCAGACCTCCGGACCTAATATTGGCGGAGTGACATCCAAACCACGGCAAAAATCTGGGAAACAACTCCAAAAAATGGAAGTGGTGAAAAGTATAAATGCAATATCTAAAGAATAAAGTTACTATGATTCAATTTTAAATATTTCAATATCAAGTTGTTATACTTTTCTTTTTGGCTTTGGGTCACATCTTGGCTGCATTGAAGCTTCACCTCTGCTGGTGCTCAGGGGACTTTATGGGTGTCAGGGATAGAACCTGGTTTGGACATGAACTAGGCAAGCAGTTTTCTTTCTCTACTATCTCTCCAGCCTCACAGTACAAGCCTTTAAGTGATTTATCAAAAACATTTTCTCCCTTTTTCATGAAGAATATTTTAAGGTGAACCAATATTCTATTTTATCAATAGGAATCAATTGTTATCATACTGTATAAAATCAATACAATGTATATACTCGAGTGTGATTATATAAATATGCTCTTTAATTCTCTGGTACTGTCAAAAACGCTCTGTAAAACTGTCTCCAAAACATTGTGTTGTTCTGCTATAGGCCAAATGCTTTACAAGAATGAATGTCCTTATAGATTATGACAACATCTTGGTTGCTGTCATGTGGGTATGATAAACTGCCTTTGGTGTTTGCCATTTCATGTGGTTGTATGATGTGCTCCAATTCTTGAGCTTATCTTGAATATCTCAGCCAATGTAAAAGAATTTGTTGGGGCTGGACTGAGCCATCAGGGTGAGCCCATGTCAACTGCACCGCACACGGGCAGGAACATAAGGACCCATGAAAATGGGCAAGATTTCTCATGTGTCCTGGCTGGTTTGGATGAGGCTGAACATCTTTTTCTTTTAGCTGCCTTAGTAAATAATTTCATAAATTTCAGTATACTGCAATTGTCAGTCTTCCTTTTCTCACAGATCCATGGTGCTTACTTAGCCTGTTTGTTGTCAGTATGCAGATTATAGGTACTTAGCCTGTTTGTAACAGAAAAGTTTTCAGCTTTGCATGTTCTTCTTTGCTGATGACCTTACTTCTTTGTAACTCCTTTGCTGATGACCTTACTCTATTGAGCCCTTTAGAGTATGAACTGCAGGATGGTAATAAAAGGAAATTTCGGGGCTCTCTGCCTTTGTCACAGGTTTGAGAGAACCTGGACTCTCCATGACATAAATTTCTCTCATGACTCCTTAATCTCAGCGCCTCAAACTTGAACAAACGTTCATGAAACATCTGGCGCCTTTTGCGGGGCCCGAAGGTGAGGACCAGTACGGCAGATTGGAGAAAAAAACAGGTGATGGGCAATTTTGTAACCTCGCAGAGGGAAGTTTCTTTTGATATCTTGAACTCTCCCACAAAAGCAGTTGGTCTGCCTTTGAAGGAACAAGTAGTGCAACGACGCCTCCTTGAGAGGGTAAATAAGTATTGCTATTGGTTTGAGTTCAGATATAGAGGTCAGTTCAACTTAGAACTGTGGAAAAGAGTAGGAAAAGATCTGCATCATGCCCATGACAAAGGGGACTTGATCCCTGCAGGTGAATGGGGCGATTGTGGTGTAATCACCAGGACCCTGATGCCTTTCCAGTCTGTCCCCAAGTGGGAAGAGGCTCCTCAGCATGAGTCTGGCCCTTTCTTCCCAGAGAGGAAGGTGAGTGTGAATGCAAAACACATGAGCACTGGAAGGTAGCTGGTCAGGGAGTGTGGGAGCCATCCGCACTGACCTCGGGACACTCCGGGAATGGGGCATTGTTGGATAGGACATTCTGACCTGGCAGGAGTTAGCTGAACTCCTAGTTTTTAACCTGCCTAGTTAAAAACAAGAGCTTTTGTGAAACAGTGCAGACATAAAATTAGTTCTGGTGTTTTCTTATGCTGCTATTTAAAATTTAGTGAGTGCCAATGGCGCGTGTGTGTGTGTGTGTGTGTGTGTGGGTGTGTATCTGAAGGCATGTCTGTAGTGTGAAATTGTTAAAGTGTTCAGGTCTGGTGTGGAGATTTTATGATTTAAGGTAATTAAGAACTTTTTGAAGTCAAAGTAAAATATGAAAATGGTCAACATTTTACCACCTAAGGTTAACAATAACTTTGTCATAGTTTATTATGCCAGCTCTATAGTAACAAATGCATTTTTTTACCCAATTTTAACAAGCAGGAGACAGGCTAGTTAGTCTGAGAAACGGGGGAAAATCCCATTGGCCGACGGGGACTGCCGTTCCTTTCTCCGCCTATCAGTCTTTTTCCCTGCCATTTTTGAAGGGTCAGATTGATTGATCAAGTACATATATGTGCACATGCATATGTGATGTTTGTTGTCCTTCTGGCTGCGTCTGTGTTGAGTACTCAAATGTTAGAGTCAGGCTAAAATCAGGCTTAAACCTGGGCAGGCAGCCCCATCACAGAGGTCAGTGATATTCAATCCAGCAATTTAAAAAGTTAAGGCCGTTTTTGAAACTTGTTAGATTAAGATTCAAACAAAGATTTCTAATCAGAATGTGGTGCCTATAGAAAAACTGAAATACTTAATCTAAAATCTCTTCTTAGATGGGGCTGGAGCGATAGCACAGCAAGCAGAGTGTTTGCTTGCACGTAGCCAACATGGCCAACCCAGGTTCAATTCCCAGCATCCCATATGGTCCCCCGAGCACTGCCAGGAGTAATTCCTGAGTGCAGATCCAGGAGTAACCCCTGAGTATCGCCCAGTGTGACCCAAAAAGCAAAAAATAAAATAAAATAAAATCTCTTATTAGAAAAACAGTAATGGTTATTAACAGTTAAAATTATTTTTAACTTAAGAATCTGTACTATCTAGGAAGAGCTGTGGAACTAGAGCCTGAAACTAAAGTGAAACGAGTTCAGGGAATGCAAGGCCTTATCTTACAAGCCTCAGCCAATTTTAGTGAAAAATTTAGGCTGTTTTACAAACAACAGGGGTACAGAAACCATCAAAATAAACAAAGTTTTCTTATAAACATTGGCAGTTCAAGTGTTTTCTTAGACTTATATCAAAGTTTGGTAAAAACCAACAACATTTTTTTCTGCGTCTAAAAGCATGTTTGTATTGTGGAATTGGTAAAGTATCTGGTGTAGAAAGTTCGGATTTAAAATAACTAGGTGTAAGAATTATTGAAATTTAGCCAAAGAGGTTTTCCTCATGCTTAAAAAATGGTTCCAAGTTCTTCTTATGCTGCCATGTCTATATCACTTGATCACTTGACATCCCATTATTCATTAATTTGCTTCAGCAGGTGCCAAAAACGTCTCCATTCATCCTTGTTGGGTGCTAGTGTAGCTCGATGGTGTCTGCTCACTTCAGGAACATGAAGAACCTCAAATCATTTGTTCTGGGTCTTGACAAAGAAGTCTGACCATCTTGTAGGTGAGCAGCCAGGTGATCTTTCGATGTCCCATGGAATCCAGTCGGTAATGGCTCTAGATCAGCAGTCATCTCCAAATCGCATTATGTGTCCAGCCCATCTTATTTTCAACACCTTGGCAAACGAGACAGCATCCCTGATTCTCAATAGTCAATGGAGGTTGGAACTCTGAATTCCTTCTCTCACTTGAGTGAAGCATGATACTCCAAGCAAAGCTCTTTTGATTCCTCTTTGGGAGACCCGAATAGCGTTCTCATCCTGTTTTCATAGGGCCTGGGTTTCTTAGGCATATGTTAATGCAGGAAGAAAGATGGAGTCGAAGAGATGTGCCCAGAGCCAGAGGTTCTTCATCCTCTTAGCTATTTCTTCGACACTTTGACATTCCATGCTGCTTTCTTCCTCCTGTGCAACTGAGGTACCAGGTTGTTTGTCATGTTGAGTTCTCGACCTAGGTACACATAACTGCTGCATTCAAAGATGTTTGTTCTGTTGAGAGCGAATGGAATGTCAGGAATGACTTCGTTTCTCATGAACATTGTATTTGTGAGATTCAGCTGCAGTTCCATGTTTCCACACTCATGGTCGAAGTCGATCAGCATATATATCATGGTCACGGTCCTCCCATTGTTCATCAATTTGCTCCAGCGGGCTCAGTAACATCTCCATCGTGAGACTAGTTGTTACTGTGTTTGGCATATTGAATATGTCACAGGTAGCTTGCCAGGTGAGATACTCTCGGTAGCTTGCTGGGCTCTCCGAGATGGGCAGAGGAATTGAACCCAGCTTGGCAGGGCTGGCTGCGTGCAAGGCAAATGCCCTACCGCTGTGCTATCGCTCCAGCTCAATATATATATATATATATATTGTATTTGTTTTTGTTGTTTTTTTGTATTTGCATCGCATTGGATTGTTAAAATGAGTTGAAATAATTGTAGTATCTAAAAACAGGTTCTAAAGGTACTGGTTTGGTTCAAAACATGAGTTTTTAGAGTTATAAAATTGGTTGCAAAACTTATCCTACCACATGTTTTATTTGATCTCTGAGACTTTTCGTAGCTAACATTTCTAGAGCTAATTAGCAAAGAGTTAAAGTGGATTAATCTCAGATATCAGTCTGACAGCCTGAAGTGGCTGACAACTGCCCTTTTTGGGTTTTAGTGATCTTGCAGGGGAAGAGAGGAAGTTGCCTCCTTCCACCTTTTTTTTTTCTTTTCTCCCTCTGCCCTTTCTCAGCTTTCTGATTTCAGTTTTGAAATTAGGGAGCTAATATCTAAAGTTTTAAAATTTTTGAATGCCTTTCAAATTGAGTATATCTAGAAAACAAAATACGTATTTGTGGTAAAAAAGGAATGTAAATTTTAAAGTATTCCGGCAGAAGAGTTTTATCTCAACAATTATGAAAAGAAATAGGCAATAAAACAGGAAATTGGAAGGAATATTAAAATTTTGCTCCCTTTCTTTAAGTATGTGATTTTCAAGTCTCTAAGTATGTGATTTTCAAGAATTATTTAAAATACAAGCCTAAACTGAATAAATTACCATTAGCGCTGTATATTGGAGAGAGAATAAAAAAAAATGAGGTTAAAGACATTTAATAGAATAAAACATAAAACGCTGTCCACTGGAGTGATGAAGTGGGCAAAGATTGCAGGAAAATGTAGGTAAATGTAATATATGAATCTTGTGAGGATTTTAACCCTCTTATTCATGTACTCCTACAGTTTAGAATTCTATATTATAACATCTTTAAGTATGCACATTACAGACCTTTTGAAAATATATAGGATTAATGTAATGCTTTTGAAGGAGTATTACAGAGTACAATGTAGTCATAGTAAATGAGATTGATTAGCAATCTTCTTAAGAACTCTCTAGATTATATCTGCAGAATTGTTTTAGTATTTGGACTCCTATTACAGTGCTCCAAGATAATTAAAAATCGAGGTTTAATTAGACATGATGTTGTTAAACTGTATATTCTATCTCTACAGAACTTAATGCTTCTGTTGATTTGACTAGGACCCATAGCAAATGGGTATTGGTTGCATTTTCAAAAAAACAGCTTTCACAATAGTCTGGAAACAGGTTGAGCCTGTTTGGGTTGAGCAGTAGCACTTGACAAAAGAAAAACATGAGGTTTTGTTTTGAATTGGTTACAGAGTAGCTTGATCTACAGTTCTTGGAATTCCCCTGTATTTGTAAGAAAAAGACTGGTAAATGGAGAATGTTAACTGATTTAAGAAAAGTCAATGTCTGTATGGAATCAATGCACCCTTTATAGCTGGGCCTGCCTAATTTGGCCATAATTACAAAGCAGTGAAATATTATAATTGGCTTAAAAGATTATTTCTATAATATCCCCTTAAGGGAAGAGGACAGAGAGAAGTTTTCTTTTACTGTGCCTACTATGGGCTGGAGCGATACCACAGCGGTAGGGCGTTTTCCTTGCACGCAGCCAGCCCGGCCGAGCTGGTTCGATTCTTCCACCCCTCTCTGAGAGCCTGGCAAGCTCCTGAGAGTATCTTGCCCACACGGCAAAGCCTGGCAAGCTCCCCATGACGTATTCGATATGCCAAACACAGTAATAAGTCTCAAAATGAAGAAATAGAGGAGCCAAAGTGGGCTCTCCTGAGTGGAGCATTCTCTGCACGCATGTACCTTAACTTGGAAGAGCTTTTTTGGAGGTTATAGCAGGGGAGGGTATCTACTATACCCTCAACCAAAGACGGTTCTTTTCTATTTGGGGAATAGAAATCGACTGAGCATGCCACCTGCTGAGAGACACACATGGAGCAGTGGAGGAGGCAGGGAATGCTCCCATAGACAGATGAGCCAAATCAACCCTTTCTCTGTTTCTCTGTTTCTCTGTTTCCCTCTCTCTCTCTCTCTCTCTCTCTCTCTCTCTCTCTCTGTTTTCACTACTCTACTTCTTCCAATATCATTTGCACTGTCATTCAGGAGAAAAAAAAAGAAACTTCCTCAAGATCTCCAGGAGAACTGAGGTAACTCCATGAAAACCTTCATTTCATGTATGTATTCTGGGGATGACTCTCGTAGTCGTGCTTAGTCAGAATGTAAACTTTAAGTCCCAGGATATATTGTTCCCAGAACAGAATACTGGACAGTCTCTCTGTCCTCTTAATGCTCTTTCTGCCACTTACTCCCTTAGTGCAGGGGCAGTATCTAGTAGGAATTGGAATCTTAATGAGACCAGCACTGTCCTCCTGTTGTTCATCAATTTGCTCGAGCAGGCAGGCCCAGTAACATCTCCATTGTGAGACTTGTTGTTACTGTGTTTGGCATATTGATTACATCACAGGTAGCTTGCCAGGCTTTGCCGTGCGGGTGAGATACTCTTGGTAGCTTACCGGGCTCTCCAAGAGGAGGAATCGAACCTGGGCCGACCTGGTCGGCCACATGCAAGGCAAATACCTTACCCACTGTGCTATCACAATGAGACCAGCACATAGGAAAAAAGAATACAGACAGCAGGATCTAGTGCTAAGCAGAAACAACTGGCAGAATTGCATCTGTCTCTGCCCCTTATTAATTCACTCTATTTCTCTAAGTGTGGGATATTAATCCTAAGTGTTTTAGGCTTCATCAATGAATATCTCCTTTTCCTCCTGCCAGAGAAGCTTACAGTACTCTTGTGAGCACCCCTAATCCTCTGAGATTACCTTATCTTTCTTTTCTGTTTGAAGCGAATTACTTGCTTTTCTAGTTCCTCTATAACTTTTCATTTTACTATAAACTTTTCATTTTACTCTTTGCTTAAACACAGTAAGACCGTTAATGCTATGGTCCTAATATCTGGGATTTGATCGACTCAAATATATCTACTCCTAGGCATCCATTATAATTACTTGACTCACACTTCGGTATAGTTTCTAACACCCAACAAAGTGAGGTCCCGCCAAGGGACTTGGATGAACTTGGGCCAAGCAGAAAAGCAACCCAGACAATCAAAATCAGACAGTATACAAAGCATAAAACTACAGTCTTGATACAAGCCATTAAGATTCAAGAAACAGGACCTCCAGGGAAAGGAAAAGGTGACGTGACTTGAGGACCTATTCTGTGATTTACAGTAAAGTCCAGCGGGGTTGGCCTTGGAGGCCAGAGAACTAAGATTTAGAATCTATTCTCTTACGATGTTTCCAAATACTGCTAATATTAATAAGACGCAACATATTTGATTACTATGTGCACCTAAAGGAAAGAGAAACCGATATTGATGTCCCTGGGAGTAGAGTGTCTCCTTGAGTTAATCCCCCATAGAGAATGGCCTCCACTGAAGTGCTTCACATCTGGAAATGATAAATCACACCTATGTGCAGTTGTGCAGTTCTATACTTCAACCCCCTTCAGATGTTGTTTAAGTATGCTAGCAGCTCTGCATAAATGGGCCATTCTGACCATCAGTCCATGTCCCCCCATCTCTTTTTCTGTTGAGGAGGGCCAAAAAGGAGGGTCTAACCACCAAACGTGTCGAACACCCTCTTCATGAGCTCACAGAAATATAAATTAGAAATTGAGTATAAATGTTCTTTCTCTGTTTATGCTCTACTTTGAATCAGAGGGCAATTACTGTGCCCTCTTGAGTACAATTACTTTGCCCTCAAGCTACAATTACTTTGAGCAAGATGTCTTACTTAGCATCAATGCTACTCATTCATACCATATATGTACATTTTATTTAATTTTTTTCTGTTTTTATTAAATTACCTTGAGATATACAGTTACAAATTATTCATGATTGGGTTTCAGTTATACAATGTTCCAACACTCATCCCTTCACCAGTGTACATTTCCCACCACTGATATCCCTAGTTTCCCTCCTGCCACAACCCCAACTCAACTTAGCTTGCCTCTACAGTCCTGCATTTTTACTTTCCTTCTCTCTCTCTCTCTCTCTCTCTCTCCCTCTCTCGTTCTCTCTGTACTTCTCTCTCCCACCCTCTTCTCTCTCCCTCTCTCCTTTTAGGTATTAGTTTCTGCAATACAGATACTGCAAAGTTATTATGAATATCCCTTTGCCTCCTTTCAGGACTCAGTTTGCTTCCAGAGTAATCATCTCCAATCATCCAATCATCTCCAATCCAATCATCCAATCATCTCCAATCATCCAATCAGAGTAATCATCTGTCCTAACACCCATCCCTGCACCAGTGTACATTTTTCACCACCAAGAATCCCAGTATACCCAGCCTCCCACCCCTCCCCCTGCTGAGTGGTAGCTTATTTCCACTTTATCTCTCTCTACTTTGATTACATTCAATATTCACAGCCGCGCAACATCTTATTATCTCATTCTTACTTTGGACAAACTGGCAGGCTACCGAATGTAACCAGCCCACACGGCAGAGTCTGGCAAACTCCCCGTGGCGTACCCAATATGCCCCATTCCCTTCCCTGTGACTGTATGTCAGAGCACCATGTCCCTACTTGTTTGACTCCTCAGAGTTCCCTGTATTTCCCTGTGTGACCCTTCCTCAGAGCCCCGTGTCCTCCCTGTGTGACCCTTCCTCAGAGCCCTATAGCCCTCCCTGTGTGAGCCCACCTCAGAGCCCCCGTGTCCCTACTTTTGTGAGCCCACGTCTGAGCCCATGGCCCAGTAACAATGATGGGTCTCATTCTCCTAAACCTGAAAGAGCCATGAATATGGGACTTTTTAAAAAATCTCAGGGCTAGGACGAAGGAGACGTTACTAGGGCCTGTTCGAGGTAATCGATGAAGAACAGGATGGTCGTGATCATGATTGTGATTTCGAAAAAAGACCCCCCCCCCATTATTATTTGAAATTTCCCCCAATAATCAGACTTGCCGAAAAGTCATCGTTAGATAATTTGTTTCCTATTGCTTATTATGAACAGCATATGATGTCACGCAGCTGCAATAGTGGCTGCATGACTTTGGATTTCTGATATTTTAGTAATCCAGTAGTAATTCTGATATTTTATTTAAGTCTGGAGGTATTTCTGTCAAAAGCTGCTGGGTTCCAAGATTATTTTTTGTGCCTCTGGGATCATGGCATTTCAGGAGCTCAATAAGCAACTGGAGGAACAATTTCTGGATGGTGACATAGGGTCTCTTCAGGGTGGGGAAGAAGGGCTGGTTCCAACCCCCATCCCGTGAGGCCCCATGTATCTCATCACTGCAGGCTCCTACCTGGCTGTCCAATAGGCTCTGAAAGATGGCAGCCAACGTGCTGCCGTGGAGAAAGGGTGAAAGGAAACACCTTTTTCCATCCGGGGTGGCACAGGACCATAGCTTAATGCACAGTCTGAACATATTTCTCTTGGCCCTCATTTCTAATGTTCTCACACTATGTATTTTTTTCAACTCCCACAAGTAAGTGCAATTTGTACCCCTCTAAAGTGAGTACTGATCTCTAATAGAACTTTTTATATTATTTATTTCCATGTCGTGAGCTAGTAGTTGCTCTTTTAAATAAAGTAAACCTTTTCTAGTATCTGGGATTAACTGCTTTAGTTTTGACTGTATTCTCCCAACATTTGGACAAGACAATATAACGGAGACGGGATGGGGATTATTTCAGCAATTTCATGCTCAAAGGAAAATGTTTTTTGTCCGAAGAAGAAATCACTAATGGAAATTTACATTTGAAGAGTATTTCTTTCATAAAACTGAATCTAATAAAGAGATGTCAACAGGTCAGTGTATGGTCTTTGTTATTAAGTAATTTCCCTCTGAAGCAGGTTTGTGGTACCTGCTGAGAGTCTTTATATCCAATCACTGAATGCAAATTGATTAGATATCTACTAAAGCTTAGTATCATTCTAAGTTATGGGAAACTGTGAAGAAACCAACCAAAATTTCAACATTCACAGAATTTGAATCCTATTCCTTTGAACTGGATACAAGAATAAAGACAATGTGCTTTTTTCATTTCAAAACTTACAAATCTCTTTCTTCGAAATTTCTTACATATATTGGCCATAAGTATACAAATAAGAATCTTCACCAATACAGAAATAATGCCTGATAGGTTCGGAGAAAGAGGCCTTTGGGAAAGTGAAGATGTGGGAGCAAGTTTTCAAGTTATAAAAAGAGACAAGTCCAGCCTCATAGTCTAAGAAAACAAATATAAATCTAAGATCCTCCAGAAAAAGAGGCGATATGGGAGAGGTAAGTGCTACATTGGCATCATCCTCGCAACATCTGATGGCCCCGAATCCAGTCTCAGAATCCCGTGTCATGAAATTGTCTCTTGGCACATTTTGCAGACAAACTCCTACATCCCACTCAGATTCTTCTCGAAAACATAGTTCAAAGTAATGTTTTCCTGAGGTGATGACCTCACTTTCCAGGACACAGGGTAAGTCTTTAAACCTAGTAGGGGTGTCCTGCTTCACTAGGGGCCATCCACCAATCACTGTGTTTTCATCCTCGTCCACATGTAGGTCATTGTGAGCTGTATCTGGATCTAGAGTAAGCGTAACTGCAAAAAAAAAATTAATAAACTTTAAAAAAGAAAAGAAAAGAACATGGTTACTTCATGTAACCATGAAGTATATGTTCAGTTCTCAGCATATTCCAAATAATATCAGGCAGTGGTCAAGATAAAAATTTCTTTCTGACATCCTTTATAGTCATTTTATGATAATTTATTGAAAAAAGTAAAAAAGATCATCTGTCACAAAAATGGTGGGGAGGATTGAAGAGCTAATACATGCTTAGAACTGGGCAAGACTGTCATTATGTGGCACAGTAAAATATCTATTAGCAGGAGCAATATACTACAGAACCTCTGACACTCTCTAGCTCTTATTTAATATTATTTTCATCTCTCTCACAGTAATATAAGTGAAAGATGAGATAAATATATTTGACATGTTTACTTATTCTCTTCTCCAAAGTCTTCCCTACTTTTACAAATGACACTGACAGTATCAGAATGGAAAAATAAAGTTAATTCCATACATTGTTATAGGAGACAAAGAACGTTATTGAGGCCTTAGATACATGGCTACTCATTGACTTGAAGTACCTGCTGTCTTTAGTTTCTCATGCACTATAAGTATTAGTACAAAATGATGTACCAAAGATAAATATACCAAAAAATTATCTGAGAAGAGTTAAGAAAGAAAGAAATTGTATGGTCATAATGGGACTAGCTAACAGCACAATTTAAAAAATAAAACATTAGAGTTTGTTCTAACTAGAGAGTTTATCACTTAGTCACCTAATGTGTCCTTGATGAAACACTGATCAGAAGGACATGGGAAATAAAGATATGCAGAAACACTTCTTTTTCCAGTTTTTTTCCCCCAAACAAATCCATATCTTTTAATGTCTTGTCTTACTGAACATAAGAAACTTCTGACTTCTAGAAAACAAGCTTCCTTGTTTCTACCAGGTTTCATTTTACTTAGCCAATGAGAGTGCTGGGGAGAAGATGTGAAACTAAGAGGTGGAGTGGCAGTCATTACTATGGAAGCTTCTCCCCAGTTCTCTGAGAGTGCACTTCTCTCTCTCTCTCAGGTCACACTCTCTCCTGTTCTTCATATCCCTCAAACCTGTATTTGAGGCCCAGAATGTTGAGGACTCACTATCTCTGCTTTGTTGCTTCAGTGTTCCTTAGTCATTTTTCAAATCTATGCTTTGTTTAACTCACTTATTAAACTCTCCTCAATGAGTTCTTAACAGGATCTGACTGAACACATTTAGGATTTTAATATATAATACTTTAAACAGTAAAAATATAAATCTTGTTTGAAAAAATACATCCAAAATGGGGCAAAGAAAGAAAACCAAAAAGGGGGAAAAAGCAAAAGGGATTGAATAGACACTTACTCAAGGAAAACATACTTATGACCAATAGGCTAGCAAAAATATTCTCCATCACTTACTATCAAGGAAAGTCATATCAAAATCATAGCAATTATTTATCATCTAATACCAGTGAGACTAACACCAGCCTGAAAGAACTAATATACCAGTATTTGCATGGATGTGGGTGGTGGGGGGAAACTTCATTCACTGTTGGTAAAATGTTGCTTGGTTCAAACATTTTAGAAAATGGGCAAATATCAAAAAATAAAAATCAAGCTTGTATATGACACAGCCTTTACACATCTGGACACACTTTAAAGGATGCATAAAACTCACGTAGAAGGTGAGGAGATCTGAATACTAAGAAGCTTTGCCCTCAACTACCTAGCAACTGCATGCATCATCACCCCAGTCATGGCACAATGCTCTCACAGTATGGAAGCATTACATTTGCTTGTATGAAACATGTGGAGCAAAGCATGTCTTACAATTCAGAATAGTTTTCTTGTCATAAAAGCGAAGCAATGTATCTATACTTTAAGTATGGGGACACACTCCTACAACTAAACTAAGTGAAATAAGTAAAGACTGAATACTGTCCAATCAGAGCAATTCAGTTTTGGTCACTGAGGCTCTCAGACTAACAATGACTTTAACAATCCCCAATCTGTTGGCAACTTTGTATAAGTACTTTCAGTACCAGAGACCAATCGTGTATAAGTTACATTGGACTTCCATAGTAAAAAATGATGGGGTTTCATATTTATTATTATAGTTTATTATGGCAGTCTTAATGATGCCATCATATTTGTCCTAAAGATTCTTGTTTTTGATCTCACTTCGGAAAAACAATTGGCCATGTGGGAAGACTGCACAAGCATTTGAGAATTTTCTTCAGGAAGCACAGGGAGGCATTCAGCCTACAACCAGCAAAGAGTCAGTACCTGAGGTCCTACATACACCAAGAACAAAATTCTGCCAACAATCACAATGAGCTTGGAAGTAGAATGTGTTAGTTTCCAGATGAAAATACAACCTAGCGATCATGTTTATTGAAGCTTTGTTAAACTCTACTTCGAAGATTCCTCTGGGCTGTAGGAAGTTTACTGAAAATTGTGTGCTACTGTGTTTTTATTTGGGTGTTGTTGTTGGTGGTGGGTGGCGTGGAGGGGTTTTGACAAGACACTCAGGATTTCCTCCTAACTCTTCACTTCTGGCAGAATTCAGGGACCATATCAGATGCCAGGGATCTACTGTGTTTTTATTTGGGTGGTGGTGGTGGTGATGGGTGGCATGGAGGGGTTTTGACAACACACTCAGGATTTACTCCTAACTCTTCAATCCTGGCAGAATTCAGGGACCATATCAGATGCCAGGAATCTACTGTGTTTTTATTTGGGTGTTGGTGGTGGTGATGGGTGGCATGGAGGGGTTTTGACAACACACTCAGGATTTACTCCTAACTCTTCAATCCTGGCAGAATTCAGGGACCATATCAGATGACAGGGATCTAACCTGGGTTTGCTGCTTGCAAAACAAATACTTGACTTGTGATACTATGCTCAGAACTAATAATACATTATTTTTAACCACTAGATATTCATTAAATTAAAAATGAAGTTTTTCATCGTGATAAAAACAAATGAAGTTTTTTTTAATAGTTGAACAAATCATAAAAATATCTTTTTTTCCATTGTTTTCTTAAGAAAATGCAATTATAGGTTACTATGGAAATAAAGCAATTATGAAAACAATGAAGAAACAAACAACTAGTTTTTTACTATGTAGCACTTGGTTTTCAAATGATTCAAACATTTATTGTGTTTTCTGGTCTAGCCCTAAAACCACTGGCAGCACAGTCTTCACCTACCTTTCTGCGATTACTCTGGGAATTGAATGGCTTAAACATAATCATTATTATCTTGAACCCTTTTCTCTGTGCTTTGTGTAATTAATAATTTTTTAAAATTTGTCACCATCCACAAAGTGTTAAGTGTTATTATTTTGTTTATTTATTTACCTCAGTGACATCACTAGTGAACTGGAGAGACATCACGAAAAACAATACTCTGCTAGAACCTGCTCAAGAAGTGCTGTCAAATGTGTTCCCCAGTATTCCTCCACCTGTATTATTTAGGGAATTATAGATGTTACATACTGTTATCAGTCTCAAATATTTTTATCAATTCAAAGAAATGCTATCAAAATCAGGCATAGTGTAAATATCCAACGAGACATCCTCTGGTACATTTAACTTCATAGCAGAAACCCTGGATAAGAAGAGTCCAGAAAGTTCATTAGAGCAACATTCCATTAGACTTCATTTAGATACTATCCTCCCCTCTTAAATTCAAATAGCACTCACCTGTACAAAGTGTCCCCTACATCCTATAGAGAAGGAAAGATAGATGTTGGTGTGGGAATATTAACATTTCATAGATCTTTCATGGGTGGCTCTTTCTCTATAGTTATACCAAGGTTCTACTCCTATGAATTAAGGAATTCCCAGGGAATGATTCCCATCCCAACTTTCTTGCACAGTGTCCTTCAAACCTTTGACACCTGTGGTCCAACACCTGTCTGCCTATCACACCACAGAGTAGCAGTTACAACCACTGCATTGGACCATTGATATTCAACCTTTCTGCCCTTTTTTACCTTCATCAGTGCATGCACAAAGTTTGGAGGAGCACTGGCCCAGTATAATACCATGACAGTATCTGATCAACCTCAGAGTATGCTTTCTTATTTTTGGAGAATGAAGAGTTATTATTGCTACAATCAAATAAGCTGTGAGATATTAGGAGGAAGATTGGGAATTGCCTCAACTTGATCATTAAGCACTTTTTGCATTCAATGACCTAATTTCCTGTAGAGATGTCATAGTAGACATTGTTTGTCACAAAGGTCCTTACAGGAGAATTCATGTAGAGAGCAGGAGATGGACTCACTCAGGTCGTGGCAGCAGCTTTGCACTTAGGGGAAGATCTTGCTGTGCTACCTCCATCCTTTATGAAAATAGAATAAGGAATTCCAGGCTTTTATCACAGTATGCACTATCCTTACTATAGTTAAAATCAGGTCTCAAATATCTGTTAGGGAAAGTACAGAAGCAAGGAAAGAGGAAAGTTTATCAATCATTTTGGTGACTGGTTTTTAGCCCTCCAAATTCGACAGGATTATCTTTGCAGAGATCATTTGACACCAGAAATCTCTGCAAATTAGGCTGAGGCTAACAGATGCCAACAAAAGTTCTCCTGTGATTCCATAAGACCTGCCATATCTATCCAAGGGGTATCTTTTGTGAATTACACTGAGACTCTCTACTGACTAGTGAAGGACACCCATATACAGCCATGTGCATCTAAAGAAGCATTCATTTAAATTCTCTACACTTGTGTGCATTTTTGAGAAGGAAGGCAGCAGGCTATTGATCCAAATTCCTCACCAGTTTCTCTAAAACCTCAGGAACTGACGCCTTCATCCATTCCTCCACATGGACAGTCTCACCTTCAGTAACTCCTGGGCTGATCCCTGACATTTCTTCTCCAGTTCCAGGATGTGTTTGTTCAGTTTTTGGTTTTGCTTCTCCAGCTTGGCTTCACTGTTTTTCATTCTCTGCAGAACTTGCTCTTCTTCATTCTCCAGTCTCCATAGATAGAATTTCTCCTCCAAATGTAGGATCATGTGAGATCATCATCATCATCCTGTTATTCGTCGATTGCCTCGAGCAGGCGCCAGTAACGTCTCTTTCATCCTAGCCCTGAGATTATATTCTAGGCTCTTTAGGAGAATGAGACCCATCATTGTTACTGGTATTTGGCATATTGGGTACGCCACGGGGAGTTTGCCAGACTCTGCCCTGTGGGCAGGCTACATTCGATAGCCTGAAAGTTTGTCCAAAGTAGGAATGAGATAATAAGGTGTCATAAAAAGATGTCCTGATAAGATGTTGCGCGGCCGCGAATGCGGCCACGCGGTTCCGGGACCTGGATTTTATAGTCTCTGAGTCTTGGCCGCTGATGGGATTACATGGCGCCAGAGGGCCAGGTGGTGGGTATGACCCCCGCTGACTGGAATTTGGAGGATCTGGGTGGAAGATGCTCGACTCCAATCCGAGTAGGCTTGGAGATCTCGGCCCCGGAGCCCGCGTGGCTTTGTCCCTCTGCCAGTACCTTCATGTGTGCGGAGAGTGGTCTCAGCATGGTGGTGGCTGGTCCTGGAGGTCTTCGGCTGCCGGAGCCCAGGTCGGGGTGGGGAGGAAAGCTCAACCCGCTCCGCTCCAAGGGGCCCCGCCGAGGAACAGCCAGGCGCGGGGCAGAAGACTGCACCATTCTCGTCCAGGAGCTGGATTTTATAGTCTCTGAGTCTTGGCCGTTGATGGGATTACATGGCGCCAGAGGGCCAAGTGGTGGGTGTGACCCCCGCCTACTGGAATTTGGAGGATCTGGGTGGAAGATGCTCGACTCCAATCCGAGTAGGCTTGGAGATCTCGGCCCCGGAGCCCTCGTGGCTTTGTCCCTCTGCCAGTACCTTCATGTGTGCGGAGAGTGGTCTCAGCATGGTGGTGGCTGGTCCTGGAGGTCTTTGGCTGCTGAAGCCCTGGTTGGGGCGGGGATCATGTGAAAAACCTCAAAATTGTACTTGATGCAATGTTTTTTATTCATGATTTCAGACTAGAACGAAGAAAGTATATTCAAGTACAGGGGAATGTCTATCTTTAAATACATTAACAGTCCTTGTTTATAGGAGACAGGAAGTTTAACTCTCAGGGACTTGGGTTACATGGACATTTTATTCTCTGATTAACCATGCCTGTCAAATTGAGTGAAGAAAGAATATCTTCTATAAGTTCAAATTCACACAAAGAGATCAGGTCACAGGTTAGGAAAGTTAAACTCAAAAGCCAATGACCTGTGAAATTTGAGTATAGACTTTTGTAGTACACCGATTTTGCCAGAAGAGCACTGAGCAGTCTAGTCGATCATAGTAAAAGACCTTAATATCCCATTGCAGATGTTTTTGTGGCATTTTATGCTCATTTTCATGAATTTTTTAAATATGAATCCCACCTGGAGAGACCCTTTTCCTCACAATGATTACTTTCTGAACATGTAAATCACATGCCAGATCATGCATTGTGGTAAATTTCTGAGTGGTAGGTCTAGGCTTCAAACAGGAAGATACTTTGATATGTGTAAAGCTTGTAAACCAGTCAAGATGAATCTAAGTGAGGACCACCACTTCTTCTCCTAACTGATATTTGGACTCTTCAACAATTACTGTTGAAAGGTCAAGGAACAGGCATTCAGATCTCACTGGTGTAGCCAATTAGGAGTAGTAAAACAAATAATTTGGCATTTATCTCTTTAGTGTACATTAATAAAAATGAAAACATTGATTTGTTTTGCCTAATCCTTCCTTATATCTAATCTGTAGAGCTCACATATCTGAGGTCAGTGAACTCAAATTCTTACCTGAAATTTTGTAATTTGCTCTCTTATGTTTTCCTTGCCGTGCCTTATCTTGTTCTTCTAGTTCTCTCAGGTATGTCAATTTTTCCTGTAAATTTTCCTGAAGGAAAAATTGTTTGATGAAGGTTTATTATTTGGGCAATTTTTCATTGTATATCTCAGGAGAGATCACAAACTTTTGAACATAAGATAATGTTTAAGATTTGTACAGCGGTAGGGCGTTTGCCTTGCATGCAGCCAGCCTGGCTGAGCCGGGTTCGGTTCCTCGGCCCCTCTCGGAGAGCCTGGCAAGCTCCTGATAGTATTCAATATGCCAAACACAGTAACAAGAAGTCTCACAATGGAGACTTTATTGGGCCCGCTCGAGCAAATCGATGAACAATGGGAGGACAGTGTTTGTTTGTTTGTTTGTATATTTTTATGCTTTCAAGGGTACATACTGAGTAGCTTGTGTGAAGTGGAAAATTTGATCCCCTTAGAGAGAAGTGTCTGCAAAAGGGGCAAGCTGGTGATTTGGAGAGTTGGAAGGCAGTGGGAAGGAAACTAGCGACATTGGACATTCAATCACAAATCACACAAATCATCCTGTTATTCGTCGATTTCCTTGACCAGGCCCCAGTAACATCTCCTTCATCCTAGCCCTAAGATTATATTCAAGGATCTTTAGGAGAATGAGACCCATTATTGTTACTGGTATTTGGCATATTGTGTACGCCAAGGGAAGTTTGCCAGACTTTGCCCTGTGGGCAGGCTACATTCGGTAACCTGCCAGTTTGTCCAAAGTAGGAATGAGATAATAAGATGTCATATGGCGCCAGGGGGCCAGTTGGTAGGTGTGACCCCCGCCTACTGGAATTTGGAGGATCTGGGTGGAGGATGCTCGGCCCAAATCCAAGTAGGCTTGGAGATCTCAGCCCCGGAACCCGCGTGACTTTGTCCCTCTGCCAGTACCTTCATGTGTGCGGAGAGTGGTCTCAGCATGGTGGTGGCTGGTCCTGGAGGTCTTTGGTCCTGGAGGTCTTTGGCTCACACATTGGACATTGGTGGTTGAAAATGTACAGCAGTGGATGGGATGGGTGTTGTTATGTTATATGGCTGAAACCCAATCATGAAAATCTTATAACTGTGTATCTCATGTTACTTCAATAAACAAAATATTAAAAGAATTTTGGTCTCCTAAACAACCTGATAAATTGGTATGGATATTAATATTTTGTATTTTAGAAACAGGTTCTTCTTATGAACTATGGACTAAGTTATACAATGCTGCATTCTCTTAGTGAACACTAAAAAGAACAAGAATATAGTATTGTGCTCAGTACAAAAACCAATAGCACATTATTGACACCTTGACATTTCTTATATATTAGTATTTATAAGTAAGAGTAAGCCCAGTGCCACTAAAGTTTTTGAAAAGGGTCAAGGGACAGACAGAGTGATAATACAGGGGTTAAGGTGGTTGCCTTGTTAGAGCATACCTGGTCTGATCCTGCCTATGTTTCCCCAAGTACAGCCAGAAACTAACCCTGAGCATAGAGCCAGGAGTCAATCCTGAGCACCTCTGGGGTTGGTCCCTAAATCTCAACCTCAGTGGAAGAGTCACCGGGTCAAATGAATGTCAGTGAGACAGAGCACATGCTTTATGAGGATTCTCAGTTTGATCTCCAGAACCATATTTTTCTCTGAGTGGCAACAGATATGATACTGGTATTCCTGAACATGGCCAGGTATGGACCTAGTAGCCCAAAGCACTGCAGGGCCATAGTACTGAACATTCAGGCCTCTGGGTCTTGTATCATATAGAGTGTCCCCGGGATCACATGACACTGGTAGGAAAACACTCTTGGAAAAAAGAGACAGAGAAATGTTATAATATCTAATACAAAAAAGAAATTGTGCAAGCAATCTTAAATTATGTATTACCAATATCAAACTTTTAATTATTTTTCATAATACTTTTTTCTATTTTAGGAGCATACTTTTAAGGTTAAACAACTTTCTATCTTAAAAGTAGTAATCAATTATCTTCGTGCTCTATAAGGTCAGTATATTACTTTGTCAGAATATATCACTGTATCACTGTTATCCCATTGTTCATTGATTTACTCGAGCAGGCACCAGTAATGTCTCCATTTGTCCCAGCCCTGAGATTTTAGCAGCCTCTCCTTACTCATCCTTCCCAACACTGCCGTATTGGAGGCTCTTTCAGGGGCAGGGGAATGAGACCCATTATTGTTACTGTTTTTGGCATATCAAATACACCAAGGGTAGCTTGCCAGGCTCTGTTGTGCAATCAAAAACATACCACAGTATAAAAAGTAACCATTCCACTTATCACTGCTTGGTTGAGTTTAAAATTTGTGTTTAAAAGGTCCAAGATGACTGCATTTTTACAAAAATGGGCAGGTGGAAAGTTGCAAACTTCATGTGCCTCTGGATATCAAGATTTCCATTTATACAATACTCACAGTTAAAAACACATTGCTGGTAATACACAATTATACCCTATTAAGGGCATAAACCAGCAATAAACAATAAAGCCTATACAACTTGTACTTCTACTTAACTGTTGACTAGTATAGGTAACATGAGATAAATGAAAAGTTCCTATGGTTTAAATGAACTCCTAAAACTTTGATCTTTTTACAAATCTGAGTAGTGGTGTTTTTTTCCTCTTTCCTTCTTAGTCAAGACTTGTAGTGTTATAAACCTGCTTCAAAAAATACATCGTAATAACTTTTTCTTTTTCTACAAAGCAAAACCAAAAAACCAAGCCTTTGCACCATTGCTAATGGCACATTATCTTGGAAGCATTCTGCAACACTTCGATTTTCCATGTGTGGCCCTTATCACTTCATCTGCTATGCCTTTTTGACCCACCCATCTCCTTCATATATGGGCATGTCTGTAGATTGACAAAGAAAGTTTATATTTTTGTATAAAGAAGCAAAGTATACAAAAACATTAATACTGATGCAAAACAATTTTTTTTAAAAAAAGAACAGAAACAAGGCAGAGGAAGGGGGTGGGAGCTTAAGCTCTCTTCGACCTGTTGGAATGGTGGTATCAGAATGATCTGTTTTTGTATACTTTGCTTCTTTATACAAAAATATAAACTTTCTTTGTCAGAGTATGAATTGGGTGTGGAAGACAGTAGTACTATCCCAAGTGTTTTAGATTAGATTAAATTTTATATATTTTAATTTAGTTTCTCATTGGAATGAGACACATTTCATTTTTTTGTTGCTGTAGGTGCTGGTGTAACTGGAAGTTGTCAAAGAGAACAGACCAAATTCCAAAAATTTTTTTCTGAATCAAATCTGAGAGATAAGGAGGATGTCACTCCTCATTAAAATTACAGATAAACAGAAGAACGTTAAGACACTTTTAAAATAATGTACCAATGATCTAACCATAACAAATACATTGTTTCTGATTATTTGTTTGTGACTAAGAAGGAACACAGGAATTAGGGCAGTCAATGATGAAGATTCAGTGGATTCATATTTGACTAATGAAAATCCCTCTCTGAGATTGGACAGTCCTTGCCTCCAAGAGCCGGCTCCTCCCCTCTTGGGGGGGGGGACTTCCATCTGCACCTCCTACTCCAGCTTCTGCCAGGAGGAAGGTGTAAAGAAGGGAAGTGAGAAGTCCCAGGTCAACACAGACAGGCCTGTTGCTACCATAAGAGTCAATGAACAACTTTGACCCCTCAAAAAAAAAATCCCTCTCTATATTTTATCTACCCCTACCTCCTAAGAACAATAATATCAGTTCAATGAAGCCAGGGAGATCCGTCTAGCATAACATCGTAAACTACTAGCTAACTTAGTGTCAATTTTGTCATCCTCCCTGCTTATTATAGGTCCTGTCCTGTCTTCCCGTTGTTCATCAATTTGCTCAAGTGGGCCTAGTAAGGTCTCCATTGGAGACTTTGTTGTTACTGTGTTTGGCATATCGAATACATCACGGGTAACTTGCCAAGTTCTGCTGTGCTGGTAAGATACTCTCGGTAGCTTGCCGGGTTCTCCAATAGGGGCAGAGGAATCGAACTCGGGTCAGCCATGTTGGCTGCGTGCAAGACAAATGCCCTACCGCTGTGCTATCGAAAATTGATCTGTTGGGAGGAGAAGAGTAGGGGAGGAGAAAAGTAGTAGTAAGATCAGAGCTTCTGAAAACTCAGAGAAAATGAACCTGCAACGCAAGACTCCATAAGAAGTGCTTATACTCAAATGACTTCACCAGTGTATGAATAAAATGGATGAAAGAAATTTGCCCCACTAGGAGTGATTCCTGGATATAGAGCCAGAAATAAACCCTAGTCCCAAAGACAAAACTCATGATCAAAAAGGCAATGGCAATGTAATGAAACCACCAGAAGTTCAAAACTCTTTCCTTAGAACACTAGCTGACAAATCTTATGTGGGAAAATAATTTCAAGCCAAGGCACTATGTAAAATAGCCATGTATGACCCCTTCCCAAAAGTCATTCAGAGCTCTAGTTCCTCTGTAGAAGTTCAAGTCTCTTTTGAACATGTTTTCCTTTCTTTCTCTTCCCATAAAATTAAATTACTTTATTGTAGGATAACATTGGTTTGTCCTTTCTCCCTTGCCATGGGGAACTTAGGTTTATTGTGTTACACCCATCACAGTGCTCTCTGAGTCACTTCCGTTCCTTTGTTTATCTGTAACCTATGCTCTGTGCTCTCCTCCCCAATCAGTTAATCACCTTTTCCCCCTAATCAGATTCTGTTAACTCATAAGGTCAGATCCTTCTAAGGACATTGAACTTGTAAGTTAATATTGCCTTTCTCCTCTCCTTATATCTTTTGAATAGTTTGCTTTAAAGCAATGTCCTTTTTGTATGGACAAAGAAAGACAGTTAATACATGCTTTTGTAATTTGGGAATAGTTGTCTCTGAACAATACACAATCTGAGGCATCTGCTTCCTGGACTTAAGCCTCAGTTGTCCTTAGTTCCTAGCACCACAAAATCAGAGTCCCAACGAGGAACTGAATGGACCCAGGGCAAACTGTGAGCTACCCTGGTATCAAAATGGGTCAGACCAAAGTGCCACAATACCCAACTATAAGTAGAGAGTATGGTCATGGACAAATGTTGTCATGATCCAAAAGTAATGATGAGATTAGGATACTGCTCGAGATAGGAGAGACTAATCTGGCCTGAGCACTGTAATCTGAGATCGAGATGACCCCATGAGAGCAATTCTATAAGCTTAATGTATCTATTCCTGTGTCCATACAAAATTATTAAAATTATGAATGTTTACATGTTCTTGGATAAGGAGAGGAGAAACACACTCATGGGATTCTGCTCATGGGTGGATCATCCGGCTGAATGAGAATCTGTCCTAGAAGCTTCCCCTGAGGGAAAGCCTTTACCCTTAGTGATTGTGACCACATGTATGTGTAAGCCCCAGCCCCTCATGTTTTGGGGTTTAACTGGAGTGTAAGAGAGGGCTGGGGGATCCAGAGCCAGATGAAGTGGGAGTGAGGTGGAGAATGAAGGGGAATCCTGAAAGAGGATGAAGTCGCGAGGGGGAGGAAGAAGAAGGGAGAGAATCAGAGGAGAATAGAGATGGGAGTGAAATAAACTGCAACTGACACCAACCAGCCTGGCTCTCGTTCCTTCCTTTGTCCTCCCTTCACCATCGACCTCCCTGGGGTGGGGTAAGTGCCCTGAGACTACCAAACACAAGCAGTGGGAGAAAGAGTTGCTGCACCGACTTCGTAATTTACTTTTAGGAAATACAGAATTTATGTTCAAACAAACAAAAATATATTTGTAATAGCCTCTAACTACATGTCAAGAAAGTCATTCATTATTACATGGGGGTCTCATCTCTGAGACATGGATGTTTGATATATGCAAATCATAAGTGTAATATACCACTTCACTAAACAGGTTAAAAAATGAGCAAAATTTATGTGGAAATGCTTCTCAAAGATATGACTACACAGTTTTTTAAAACATCTGTGTAAATGCTTCTGAAAACACAATTCCCCATACATGTGAAAAAAATAAATATCATTTGTTATTAGATGTTAAAAGATATAAGGAGAGGAGAAAGGCAATATTAACTTACAAGTTCAATGTCCCACTACCCAGCCTTCGCCACACTCCAGGACGCTTTCCGGACGCTTTCAGGACACATCATAAGACACTAAATACCCATCTTCCGGAATTGTCGTACCGTATTTGATAGGGTTCAAATATGGTAACACCTACAAGGGTGATTAGAGGTCGCCCCAAAAGCCTCTATCCCTCTCGGAAAGACAGGCAAGCTACCGAGAGTATTCTGCCCACACAGAAGAGCCTGGCAAGCTATCCGTTGTGTATTCGATATGCCAAAACCAGTAACTACAACTGGTCTCATTCACCTGACCCTGAAGGCTTCAACGACATGGCAGCACTGAGAAGGATGAGAAAGGAGAGGCCAACAAAATCTCAAGGGCGACCTAGGCTGCCACAACGAAGGAAGACAAAAATGATTGTCTGTACTTTCAATGCACGTACGCTAGCATCAGATGCATCCATTGAGGACCTGATGGTACAAGCGCGAATGATCAAGTACGACATCATTGGTCTGACCGAGACAAGAAGGCACGAATCTCACCATGTCGTTTTCGACACTGGAAAAGAATTGTTCCTCGGAACATGCGATAAAAGAGGTGTTGGAGGCGTCGGTGTCCTTGTCAACACAAACTTGGCCAAGAGCATTGATTCATTCGAATGCCTAACAACCCGAATCGGACGTTTACATTTGAATAGATGTGACTCACTGCCTGCAGTTTCTATCTTCATTGTCTACGCACCAACATCTCATTATGATGAAACAGAAATCGAGAAGTTCTACATGGAGCTGGAGAAGTTCTATAAAGAAGACCACACCTTCTACAAGATCATTGTGGGTGATTTTAATGCCAAGATAGGACCGAGAAGATCAGCTGAAGAACTTCACATCGGGACCCATGGCCTAGAATGGAATGAACAGGGTGAGAGACTGTCTGAGTTCATCATGTCGACCAAGACCATTCATGGTAACTCACAGTTCCAGAAGGCAGAATCTAAACGATGGACATGGGAGTCTCCCGGTGGACGATTCCACAACGAAATAGACCACATCATATTCAATCAATGATTTTGCCTGACTGATGTCGCTGTTGTCCCAAAGTTTCGAACGGGATTGGACCACCGTCTCCTTTGTGCAAAATTCTACTTCACAGAGTGGGGAGAAAGGGCTGCAAAGTTCAAAAAGAGAACTCCCAGGATGACCACCAACTGAGAATTCTTTGGTACTATTGCGGCAACATGGGAAGATGCCATTGTTGACAACATTGATGAGGAATACGATCGACTGGTTCAGCACCTCCATGAATGTGCGAGGAACGCCAAGAGAGAGATAGCCACAAAAAATCGCCTATCTTCGAAAACTCTTGAACTAATACGCCAGCGTGGTTTGGCGCATGCTTCAGGCAACCGCAAGCTAATGTCCGAGCTCGCAAAGCAGTGCAAAGATGGGATCAAGGAAGACCTCAAAGAGAGAAGAGCAGAAGTACTGGTAGATGCGGCAGAAGCTGGGAAAAGTATTCGTAACACCCGCCTGTCCTTCGCCAACTACAAGACCAAGATGACTGCCCTCCGACGTCCTGATGGATCCATCACACCCTCCAGAATGGCAATGGAGAAGATTATCCATGACTTCTACTCAAATCAAGAGGTAATAAAGTGGTGTTAAATTCTCCCACTAGTATTGTGTTGCTATCAATGTCTTTCTCCAAGTATATGAGTAGTTGTTTAAAGTACTTTGCTGGTCTCTCATTATGTGCATATACATTTAGTATTGTAAGTTCTTCCTGTTGTGCTGATCCCTTGATCAATAAGAAATGGCCTTCATTGTCTCTTGTGACCTTCTTAACTCTGAAATCAATGTGATCTGAAACCAGGATGGCTACAGCAGCTTTTTTATAGGAACTGTTTGCCTGTAGGATTGTTTTCCAGCCTTTGACTCTGAGCCTGTGTTTGCTTTGACTATTGACATGTGTTTCTTGTTAGCAGCAGAATGTTGGGCTCAACTTTCTAATCCATCCTGCCACTCTGTGTCTTTTAACTGGTGTGTTTAGCCCATTGACATTGAGAGAGTTTATTGTCATGGGGTTTTGGCCCATTTTTCTGTTGAACTTTGGTGTATGTGAGAGGCCTGTCTTGTCTTAAAGTAACCCATTTAGTTGTTCTTGTAATCATGGTTTTGAGTCTATGAAGTTCCTGAGCTGTTGTCTGTCTGTGAAACTGTATTGTTCCTTTTGCTATGAATGAGAGTCTTGATGGGTAAAGTATTTTTGGTGAGGCATTTATTTCATTGAGTTTTTTCACGATGTCCAACCACTGTTTTGGGGCCATGAGGGTTTCATCAGACAAATCTGCTGTGAATCTTAACGATGTTCCTTTATAGAAAATTTCTTTCTTTGATCTTGCTGCTTTCAGAATTTTATCTCTAAGGTTCTAGTCATTTTGATCAGGATGTGTCTTGAGGTATTTTTATTCAAATTTTTTCTAGCTGGTACCCTTCGGGCCTCCTGAATGTGGTCACATGTTTTCTTCAGCTCTGGAAACGTCGTAGCAATGATGTCTTTGACAGTTTCTTCTTCATCAGAGTTTTCTTTCCGTCCCTCTGGGACTCCAATAATTCTTATCTTACTCCTCTTGACTTCATCACGATCTTCTCTGGCCATCTGTTCCCGGATTGTGAGTCTCTTTTCCATTTTCTGCTCTTTTCTAGAGAGTCTCTGAACTTCATCTTCGAGCTCACTGATTCTGTTCTCAGCAGCTGTTACTCTGCTTCTGAGGCCTTCCATTGACTTTTTTAATTCGTCTACCAGGTTTTTCAGGTCTGACTTTGTTTGCATTTTCCTCATTTCTACCTTCAAATCCTCTTGTCTTTTATCCGCATTGCTTTTCATTGTTTCTTTTAGCACCCTAAGCATTCTCAGTAGCTCCCTTCTAAATTCCTTGTCAGAGAGGTTGTCTAGCACTTCATTACTGTTTGGGTTTTCTGGGCTAGCCCCTTTAATAAGTTAGCTTGGTGGGCTTCTGCATTGATTTATCATTGTGACCTGTGTGGTTTAGACTTTCATACTCACTGTTACTATTCTGCTTATGATGCAGTATGAATTGAGATGGGCTGAATGAATTATTGGCTAATGTATTTGTGGTGGTTAAGCTAACCTAGTGAAAGTACCACCTAAGAGGGTAACTTATGGTTCCTATGGAATATATAGGGGGAGAATGACTTTGGGCTTCGTTAGCAGCCTTGGCTCCTGGAAGGGACCCTGCCGTCAGGCGGGTACCTGGATGTTTGAGCTATGGTGTTGTGTGGTGTGCCTAATTTACATCCCCTACATACCAAGGGTGTAAGCCAGCCATTCTTGGGGGGGTCTAGTTAGAGGTGCAGCCCCGGGAAGGGGCTCTGCCACCAGACCAGTACCTGGATGAGTGAGTCTACCTTATAGATCTTGGCCTGATGTTGAGATCTTTAATCCATTTTGATCTGACTTTTGTGCATAGTGTTAGGTAGAGGTCTAAGCCCATTTTTTTCATGTGATTGTCCAATTATGCCAGCACCATTTATTGAATGGCTTTCCTTGTTCCACTTCACATTTCTTGCTCCCTTATCAAAGATTAGATGTTCATACATTTGGGGTAGTGTGTACAGATACTTACCCTGTTCCATTGGTCTGTTGCCCGGCATTTGTTCCAGTACCATGCTGTTTTAATTATTACGGCTTTGTAGTAGAGATTGATGTTGGGGAGGTTAATGCCTCCCCATGTGTTTTTCCCAAAAATTGCTTTAGCTATTGGTGGGCGTTTCTTGTTCCATATGAAGTTCAGGAGTGCTTGATCGATTTCTTTGAAGAATTTCATTGGTATCCTTATAGTGATTGAATTGAATCTATATAATGCTTTGGGGAGTATTGCCATTTTGACAAAGTTGATTCTTTCTATCCATGAGCAGTGGATATGTTTCTATTTCCTCGTGTCCTCTTTTATTTTATGGAGCAGCGTTTTTTAATTTTCATTGCAGAGGACCTTTACCTCTTTAGTTAGTCTTATTCCAAAGTATTTTATTTTCTGGGGCAAAATTGTGAGCAGGATTTTTTTATGTCACTCTCCTCTGTCTTAACATTTGCTTATAGGAAGGCCATGGATATGGAGACATTAATTTTATAGCTTGAGACTTTATTATACAGATGTATTGTTTCTAGGAGTTTCTTGGTAGAGGATTTAGGATTCTCGAGATATAGTATCATATCATCCGTGAATAGTGAGAGTTTGATTTGTTCCTTTCCTATCTGAATGCCTTTAATATCTTTTTCTTGCTCAATCACTATTGCAAGTACTTCCAGTACTATAGTGCACTGAAGTAGTGATAGTTCTCATTCTTGTCTTGTCCCTTATCTTAGAGGAAAGGCCCTTATTTTTTCCTCATTGAGGATAATGCTTGCCATTGCTGTAGATGGCTTTGATTATCTTGAGAAAAGTTCCTTCAGAATTCATTTCTGTGAGAGTTTTTGTCATAAACGAGTGCTGGATCTTTCAAAATCTTTTTCTGCCTCTATTTATATGATCATATGGTTTTATCTTAACTTTTGTTGATATGATGGATTATATTGATAAATTTCTGAATGTTAAACCATCCTTGCAACCCCGGGATAAATTGCACGTGGTTCTAGTATAAACTCATCTTTTTGAAGAGTTGTTGGATTCCATTGACTAATATTTTGTTGAGAATCTTTACATTCGTGTTCATCAGGGATATTGGCCTATAGTTTTCTTTGCTTGTGGTGTCTTTGCTTGCTATTGGAATTAGGGAGATATGTGGCTCATAGAAGCTGTTTGGCAGAGTTCCTATTTTTTTTTATAATTTTTATTAGTGAGACACCATGAGGTACAGTTGTAGCCTTACAAGTTTTTGTGCTTGGGTTTCAATTATACAATGATCAAATACCCACCCCTCCACCAGTACCCATTTCCCACCTTCACAGATCCCGAGAACAGACTATTAGACCAAACATTCCTATTTTTTCAATTGCCTGGGAAAACTTGAGGAGAACTGAAAACAGGTCTTCTTTAAATGTTTGGAAGAATTCGCTACTGAATTCATCTGGGCCAAGGCTTTTTTTTGGGGGGGAGACTTTTGATTACTTGATATGAATGGGTCTATTCAGGTATCCTAAGTCTTCTTGGTTCAATCTTGGGAGATTACAGGAATCCAGGAATTTATCCATTTCTTCTAGTTTCTCTTGTTTCGTGGAATACAGACTCTCAAAGTAATCTCTGATGATCTTTCGAATTTCATTGATTTCTGTTGTAATGTCTTCTTTTTCATTTCTGATTCAGTTTATTAGGATTTTTCACTCTCTTTCTTTGTGTGTCTTGCTAGTGGTTTATCAATTTTGTTTATTTTCTTAAAGAACCAACTCTTGGTTTCATTGACCTTTTGGATGATTGTTTGGGTTTCCATATCATTAATTTCTGCTCTAAGTTTTATTTCATTCCTCTGGCCAAGTTTTTTTCCTTTCGTTAGTCTTTTTCTAAGATCTTGGGCTGTGAGGTCAGGTTATCTATGTAGGCCCTTTCTTCCTTCCTTAAGAATGCTTGCAAAGCTTTAAATTTTCCACTTAAAACAGCTTTTGCTGCATCCATAGGTTCTGTATCTCATGTGTTCATTCTCATTTGTTTCCAGGTATCTTTTAATTTCGTCCTTGACTACCTTCTTGACTCACTCATTGTTCAACATTGACTTGTTTAATTACCTGGTATTTGATTTGTTTCTAGTTGTTTTTGTGTAATTCGCTTCTATCTTCAGTGCAACGTGGTCTGAAAAGATTGTTGATACTACTTCTATCTTCCTGATTCTATTGAGGTATGTTTTGTGACTCAGCACTTGGTATATTTTATAAAATGTTCCGTGTGCACTGGAAAAGGATGTGTATTGTTTATTTTTGGGGTGTAAAACCCTGTGTAGGTCTATTATCCCTCTCTGTTTTATTTCTTCCTTCAAAGCCAATGTTTCCTTGCTGAGTTTTGTTCTTGTTGATCTATCCAGAAGTGATAAGGTGATCTTCAAGTCTCCGACTACTACTGTGTTGCTAGCAATGTACTCCTTAAAATCTGTTAGCAGTTGTTTTCAGTACTTAGCTGGTCTCTCATTAGGTTCATACACATTTAAAAGTGTGATTTCTTCCTGTTTTATGTATTCCTTGATAAATAGAAAATGGACGTTGCTGTCTCTTCTAAGCTTTTCCAAGCTGAAAATCTATGCTGTCAGATACTAGTATGGTCACTCCAGGTTTTCTGAGGGAGTTGTTTGCTTGCAAGATTGTTTTCCATCCTTTAACTTTGAATCTGTGTTTGCTCTGACTGTTCAGATGAGTTTCTTGTAGACAGCAGAATGCTGTTTTCAGTTTTTGGATCCATTTTGCCACATTGTGTCTCTTGATTGGTGCATTTAGATCGTTGACATTGAGAGAGATTATTGTCATGGGGTTTTGTGCCATCTTTCTGTAGGGTTAGTTGTGTTTATAAGTGTTTTCCTTTTTATCTCATAGGAGTCCCTTTAATCCTTCTTTTAAGTTTGGTTTTGAGTCTATGAAGTTATTGAGCTGTTGTTTATCTATAAAATGATGTATCGTTCCATTGAGTTTGAGTGAGAGTTTAGCTGGACAAAATATTCTTGGTGAGGCATTCATTTAATTTTTTCACTATATCCAACCATTGTCTGCAGGCTTGGAGGATTTCCTCTGATAGGTCTACTATAAATCTAAGGGGTTCTCCTTTGTATGTTATTTCCTTCTTTGACCCTGCTGCTTGCAGTGTTGTGTCTCTATCCAAGGCATCTGTCATTCTGACTATAATATGCCTTGGAGTATTTTTATTAAGGTGTCTTTTAACTGGCACCCTTCTGTCTCCTTGGATCTGGATGTCTGCAGTCTTTTACTCTGGTAACTTTCAGCAATGATTTCTTTCACTGTGGCTTTTTCTATGGGGCTATCTCCCTGTCCTTCTGGTACTGCGATAATTCTAATGTTGTTCCTCTTGGTGTTATCCCCTAAGTCTCTGATTCGCTTAGAGCTATTTTGATGTTTTTTCCCATTGTTTGTTGTTCCCTATACAATTTCTGTTTCTCATCATCAAGCTCACTGATCCTGTCCTCGGCTGTAGTCATTCTACTGCTGAGGGCATCCACTGAGTTTTTAATTTCATCTACCAAATTCTTTATTCGTGATACTTCTTTTTGTAGCTTTTTTATTTCAGCTCTCATTTCTTCCTGTATTTTCTCGACTAACCATTCCACTGTTTCTTTCTTTTCTTCCTTTAATTTTCTTGATATCCACTCCATTGATTCCTGAGTAGTTCCTTGAACATTCTCAACATTTCATCTTGGAATTCTTTATCGGAGAGAACATATTTGTGGCTAACCGCTTTTGAGGACTCGGGACTCTTTTCTTTGTCCTCTCCTCATACTGGAGATTTCCACTGCTTCACGATGTTGTTCTGGTAGTCTAGGGGTAAAACCTTGGAATTCACTAGCACTGTTCCCTCTTATTGCAGGCAAGGGTTCTGAATAAGGTCAGTTGATGTTGGTCACCCTTATCCCCTTCTAGAATATGTCCTTTCTCTCAGGCATTATTCTGTGGCTTATGACAGGCACATTGTGAAGCATTGGAGGAGGTGTTATTTTATATTGTGCTTATAATGCCTCTTTGAATGGAAGTTTACAATATGGAAAAGCTTTATTTTCAGGCAGTCATCTGTTTCTCTTCTCCATTTAACAGTAATGCTCCTACTTTTTAATAGTGAAACTTTAGATGAGTCTCTCAATATTGCTCACTGGAACCCAGAAGCACAGGGTAGGCTGATGGCATCAAAACCTCAGTATTTCCCATGCCAATTTCCAGGAACGATAATCTCACAACACTCACCATCTTAAATTTCATGTTACTCTGTATGTTCTTTATTTTCCTTATAAGGCCAATACATGAACTGTGCCCTGGATGGGTTCACAGGATACAAGAATCAGATAGTGGTAACAGGATGGCTGTATAACCAGTACTTTTCCAAAATCGTAAAGAAATCGTCTTTGAGAGCTGGGTAGAAATCATCCAAATGTTGCTACAGCATTGGGATCTGCAGAGTAAGACTGAGTGACATCCTTAGACACAGAACAAACAGGAAAGCTGGGTTTCTTGTCATTGGGAGCCTTGTTTATCTTATACCTTATTTTCCACCTTATTTCATATATGCTTAAAATATATCACAACAATGAGAAAAATTCCCAAGGACAGGAGGTTTCCTAACTCCTAGGAGACTCCAGTTGTACTATGGCTACAGCCCATAACTTGGTTTTATTAATTGCTGGGTATCAAAGTTGCTCCTACAGAGTCCCTACCCAGTAAGAAGGTGAACTTAGACATGTGGCAAACAGACTTTGAACCCCACAACAGTTTCACTTCTGGTCTGCACCCTACAACCATTTCGCTTGGGAGTTTCATCCAGTTCAATTGCAGTCCGTGTTCTGTACTCAGTGAAAAGAAGCTGCTGAGGAGACTGACTATAAAAATGTGAGTGTTTGTGGTAGAGAGAGTAAATGTAAGACCAAGGATGGCTCAATGAGCCTAAGCCCGTGTTTGTGAGTGTGTGTGTTTGTGTTTGTGTGTGTGTGGGGGGAGGTGAGGCAAGAGAGAAAGATGGAGAGACAGGTATATGGAAACCCTGACAGAGATGATCGAGATAGACACAGAGATAGAGATAGAAAGGAATAAACATATGATATCCTCCTACTTAGGAATCCCTCCAGCAGTACCAAGAAGACACAGCCAAAGCATATTATCTTGATAATATTCTGGGATGTATGTTAGATTTTTGTGAACATATATTTTGAAATAAGTTTTTTCTATCATCTATCTGTCCCTAGGTTGTAATCTATCATTTTTTTAAAAAAAGGTGCTTTTGATGCTGTTATGGTGTAAATAAATAGCACTGTAGCACTGTCCTCCCCTTGTTCATCGATTTGCTCGAGTGGACCAGTAATGTCTCCATCCTGAGACTTGTTGTTACTGTACTTGACATATTTAATATGTCACAGGGAGTTTGCCAGGCTTTGCAGTGCGGGTGAGATACTCTCGGTAGCTTGCTGGGCACTTCGAGAGGGGTGGAAAAATCGAACCCGGATCGGCTGGGCCGGCTGCACCCAAGGCAAATGCTCTACCTGTGTGCTATCGCTACACCCTGTAAATAAATATGGTAAGAAAAACTGTCTGTATATAATTTTCATTGTAAACCATTAAAATTATCTATAATATAAAGACCATTTTCTGAGGGCTGTGTCATATATAATTATTTGAGTTTCACTTCTCTATAATAAACACTGTTTGTGTTTTTACATATATGGTGAATAGTGTTTTTGAGAAGTATTTGCACAGTCATTTTGCTCATTTAAACCTGTTTACTGAAGTGGTATATTACAGTTATGATCTGCTTGTGTAAAACATCCACTGTATCTGAGGTGAGACTCACTTGGTAATATAAATGACATTCTTGTCATGTGGTTAGAGGTATTACCAAGATTTATTTTGTGTTAACGTAAATTACTTTGATTTAAAAGAAAAGGTAAAAAGAGTAACACGCTCAAAAGAGACTCTGAGCTTCTCCAGAGGAGCAAGAGCCCTGAATGATATTTGGAAAGAGGTTCACTTAATCACTTAACTTCCCGTTAGTCGTCGATTTGCTCGAGCGGTCGCCAGTAATGTCTCCATTTGTCCCTGTCGCTTGCTAGTGTAGCCAAATGGTATCTGTTCGCTCTGGGAACATGAAGAGCCTCAAACCGATCATTCATGATCTTGATGAAAAGGTCTGACCATCTGGTAGGTGGGTGGCCACGCAGTCTTTTGACATCCCACAGAATCCAGTCGGTAAAAGCTCTAGTCCAGCAGTCATCTTTAAATCTCATTACGTGAGCAGCCCATCTGATATTTGGAAAGAGGTTATATGTGAATATCCTTCTCCGTGCCTTGGTTGGAAGTTCTAGGCCCTAAGTCTTGTCAGGCATTGTCAAAAAGGAACAGTTTTGAACTTCTGATGCTTTCATTACATTGCCGTTGATTTTTTATTTTGATTTTTGTCTTTGCCACAGAAGGTTTATTTCTGGCTCTGAATTCATGGATCATTCCCGGCAGGGCAAAATTCTTTCATCCATTTTGTTCATGCATTAGTGAAGTCGTTTGATTCTGAGCTCTTCTTACAGAATCTATCAGTTACAGGTTCATTTTCTCTGCTTCTTCAGAAGCTCTTAACAAAGCCCTAATATTCTTCTCTCCTCAGATCAATTTTTCTTCCCTCAAATCAGGGAGGATAAAAGAATGAACATAAAAGTTGCCTATTAGTTTACATTGTCACTCTAGAGTAGTCTCTCTGGCTTCATTGATCTGATATTGTTTTTCCTTGTAGGTATGGTTAGATACAATACAAAGAGGGATTTTCATTAGTCAAATATGACTCCACTGAAAATTCTTCATTGATAGCCCTAATTCCTAAGTGTTGCTACTAGCAGAAGCAATTGATCAGAAACAAAGCATTCATGATGTTTTGTACAGTGGTAAATTTTTTTAAATGCTTCCTAATATCCTTTCTCTTCTGATATTATTTGTGTGAGAAGAACATCGGGCTTCTCTCAGATTTCATCTAGAAAAAAATTTCTATGGTTTATGGGATGTTATCTTTCTATACTGCCGGTTATATCAGCAACTATGAAATGCCTAAAACTAGTTAAATTGACCCACTAGATTTAAATATTTAAAATTCTGTATTCCACACCCAAATCAGGCTCTAGAAGTATCAATTCTATCACAATCATTTGACAAGTATTTCCATTACTTAAAGAAAAACCCATCTCTTTGATCTCTTCCACTAGATCAAATATTAAAGATTTCCAGGAATAACCATGGCCTCAGAAACAGCTAAAACCATGAGGGAGGAAGCCACCTGCTCCATCTGCCTGGACCTGATGACTGAGCCAGTGATGATAGACTGTGGGCACATCTACTGCCGTTCTTGCATATTTGAAAATCTTGAGAACCAGAAAAAGAAGTCACCTACTCTGGGAAACTTCCAATGTCCTCTATGTAGGACGCAGTTTCAAAAGGAGAGCATCCGGCCCAGTAAGCAGCTAGAAAATATCATTGACACCATTAAGAAGATGGAGCAGGAGCATCGGTGTGAAAAACACAAAGAGAAGCTCAGCCTGTTCTGTAAAGATGATGGTCAGCTTATCTGCTGGTGTTGTGAGAGGACACCAGAGCACCAAGGGCACACCACGGTCGTTGCTGAAGCTGCCTGTCAAGATTACAAGGTGAGTGTGAGTACTGTTTAGAGTGCTTCAGCAAGTACCCGTTCCTCTCTTGCATCCATGGACCTGAAATATTTTAATCTGAAACCGAGGATAATGTTATAGCTTTCATCACTTTAGTCTTCAGATAATCTTTATAACGGCTGTCTATATAATATAGACATATATAGACATGTTAATGCATATACACAGAATGTTCTCAAACCTTTATATACATAATTTAAAATTTCTTGCCTAATGACTTTTTCATTAGATATTACAGCTTTTCCCTTTCCCTTTCTAATTTTGTCAAGAGTGTTTTCCTAGCTATGTTCTGTGATCCAGTGGTCACTTCATGTGACACAAGACCCAGAGGCCTGGCTGTTCAGTGCTAGGGCCCTTCAGTGCTGTGGACCACCAGGTTCATACCTGGCCATAACAGGAATAGCAGTATCATATATGTTGGCGCTCAGAGAAAATAGCGGTCTGGAGATCAAATTCAGATTCCTAAAATAGCATTTTCTCTGTCTAATTGATCTTCTATTTGGGTTTGCATTTAGGGACCATACCCACAGGTGCTCAAGGTTTACTCCTGACTCCATGCTGAGCATCCATTTCTAGCTGTGCTAAGGGAACTATATGCAGGATCAGACCAGGTGTGCTTTTACAAGGCAAACACCTTAACGCCTGAACTATCTTTCTATCTGTTCCAGGCCTTTTTTGATAAACTTTAGTGGTACTTGGCCAACCCTTACTTTTATTTAGTGTTACTTATAGTACTAATAAAAATGTCAAGGTGACCTATTATCGTATAACTGAAACCCAAGCACGAAAGTTTGTAAATCTACAACTGTACATCATAGTGTTTCACTATAAATTATTATTATACATTATTATATATAGTTCTTTGAATAATGTTCACTGGGGGAAAAGTTAGCATTGTATACCTTAGAAGAAGGTTTCAATAGAAGAACCTGTTTTTTTAAATAGAATAATGATATTAATAAATATACCAATTACTCATGTTGTCCAGGAGATGAAAACTCTTCTAAAATTTTGATTATTGAATCACGATGAGATACTCAGTTACCAAGTGTTCATGACTGGGTGTCAGCCATACAGTGTTCCGACATTCATCCCTTTCATTGGTGTACATTTCTTGCCACCAATTTTGCCAGGTCCCATTGCTTTCCAACCCCTCCCCCACCAGTCTGCCTGTATGCAGACACTCCTCTCTCAGGGGATCAAATTTTTCACTTCAGAGTCAGTATCTTTGAAAGTGTAAGGACTATAAAAGTTTCCAATATTATTTTATGATCGAAAGTCTGTTATCTCTCCTGAGACAGATAATAAAAATTATCCAATTAATAAGCCATCATCAAACAATTTTTCTTTCAGGTAATCTTCCAGGAAAAGTTGACATACCTTAGGGAACAAGAAGACCAAAATTATGAATACCAAGAAAACATAAGAGAGCAAATAAAAGAATTTCAGGTAAGAATTTGAGTTCATTGACCTAAAATATATTCCCCCTAGAGTTTAGACATATGGAAAATTAGGCAAAACAATAGGATGCTTTAATATCATTTATCTAGATTTAGAGAGGTAAATCCCACATTATTTGTTTTAATGCTCCTCGTTGGCTACAAATATGAGAATTGAGCTCCTGTTCCTTTGACATTCCACCAGTAATTCTTGAGGAGTCCTAATATCAGTTAGAAGAAAATTAGTGGTGTCCTTACTTAGATTCATCTTGACTTGTATACAGTTTTAAAAATCTCAAAGTCCCTTCCTGTTTGAAGCTTAGACCTACCACTGTGAGAAATTTGTCACAATGCTAGGTCTGGCATGTAATTTGCATTCTATGAAAATAATCTTCTTGAGGAAGAGGGTCTCTTCAGATGGGACTCGTATTCAAAAATTTCATGAAGAGTTGCAGAAAGCAGTGCAAGAACATCTTCAAGGTCAGACTAAAGTCTATTTCTATGACTGACCAGGCTGCATAGGAGAGAAACTCAGAACTTTACTTTCCACAGTGATGTAATCCAAAATCTATACTCATTTTTTCACAAGTCATTGCATTTTGAGGTTTTCTTTCTTTCTTTTTAATTGAATCACTGTGACATATAGTTACACAGTTACAAATTTTCATGATTACATTTCAGTCATACAGTGATCGAGGGCCCATCCTTCCACCAGTGCTCATTGTCCACCACCGTGCTCCCAGTATCCCTCGTGCATCCCCCGTATCCCCCCACCACCAACAACTGTGCAGCAGGCACATTTCCTCTTACTCTCTGTCTTTTGTTTTTGGTGTTATGGTTTGCAATACAGGTACTAAGAGACCATGATGTTTAGTCCATAGTCTACTTTCAGCACACATCTCCCATCCCGAGTGTTCCCCCACACCATCATTTACTTAATGGTCCCTTCTATATCCCAGCTGTCTTTTCCTCTTGCATTTGAAACCAACTTCCAAGCCATGGTGCAATCCTCCTGGCCCTTATCTCTACAGTCTATAGGTGTTAGTCTCCAATTACATCACATTCTATTCCTGCACACAAATGTGTGCAGTCATTTTATGTCTGTCCCGCTCTTTCTGACTCATTTCACTCTCCATGTACATCCACTTCTATGCAAATTTCATGCTTTCATCTTTTCTAACAGCTGCATTGTATTGCATTGTGTAGATGTACCAAGGTTTCTTTACCCAGTCATCTGTTTTCCAGAACTCAGGTTTTTTTCCAGTTTCTGGCTATTGTAAGCAGTGCTGCAATAAACAAATATGTGCAGATGTCATTTCTACTGTATTTTTTGCCTCTCTGGGATATATTCCCAGATGTTATGTTGCTGGGTCAGATTGGAAAAATGTATGCAAAACAATATTTCTATATAATCATAGAAATATATTGCTGAGTCAGCTCTATATATAGTTTTTTGGGGAATATCCATATTTTTTTTCATAAGGGATGGACCATTTGGCATTCCTATCAACAATGAATGAAACCCCTTTCTCCCTGCACCTGGCCAGCACTGGTTGTTCTTGCTTTTTTTGATGTGTGCTAGTTTCTGTGGTGTAAAATGATATTTCATTGTTGTTTTGATCTGTATCTCCCTGATGATTAACGATGTAGAGCATTTTTTCATGTGCCTTTTGGCCACTTGAATTTCTTTTGTGAGGACGTTTCTGTTCATTTCTTCTCCCCATTTTAGATGGTGTTGGAGGTGTATTTTTTTTTCTTGTAAAATCCGATTAGTTTTTTGTATATCCTGGATATTAAGTACCTGTCTGAATTTGATTGGGTAAATCATTTCTCCCACTTCTTGTGCTCTTTCTCTATTTTTGGTCACTGTTTCTTTTGAAGCGCAGAAACTTCTCAGCTTAATGTAGTCTCATTTGTTTATATTTGTTTCCACTTGCTTGGTCAGTGGTGTTTCATCCTTTGGATAACTTTAGCTTGAATATTCCTCCGCCCCTCTTGGAGAGCCTGGCAAGCTACCGAGAGTATTCGATATGCCAGACACAGTAACAACAAAGTCTCCAATGGAGACGTTACTGGGCCCGCTCGAGCAAATCGACGATCAACGGGAGGGCATCATGGAGTATTCTGCTACATTTTGCTCCATGTACCTTATGGATCAGGTATGATATTTAATCCATTTGGATCTGAATTTTGTGATTCGAGGCAGACAGAGGACAGAGTTCTTCGGTTAGCATATAGTTTTTCCAGCACCTCTTGTTGAAGAGGCTTTTCTTGACCCAGTTCACGTTTCTTGCTCCTCTGTCAAAGATTAAGTGATCATATACTTGAGAGGTTGAGTCAGAATGTTCAACTCTGTTCCATTGGTCTGCAGATCATTTTCAAATCCAGTACCATGCTTTTTTAATTACTACAGCTTAATAGTACAGTTTGAAATGGGGAAAGTTAGTGCCACCTATTCTCTTTTTCCCAAGGTTTGCTTTAGTTATCTGTGGAGTTTAATTGATCCATATGAACTTTCCAGTAGTGTTTTGTCTCTTTCTTTGAAAATTGTCATGAGAATTCTTATTGGGACTACATTGAATCTGTATAATGCTTTGGGGACTATTGCCATATTGACAGTGTTAATCCTCTGTATCCACGAGCAGGGGATATGTCTTTTGTTCTTAGTGTCCTCTTTCATTTCTGGAAGTAGTGTTTTGCCCTTCATCTATGTAGTTATGCTGATTCCAAGGTACTTGATTTTCTGAGTGACTATTGTGAATGGGATATTTTTTCAATTTATTTTTAATAGTGAGACATCATGAGCTACAGTCTTTTTCTTAATCTCTCTTTCTTCTCTTTCATGTTTGTAGATACTTTTGGGTACTGTTTTTGTAACCTGTCACTTTTCTATTATAAACCTATTATTTCTTGGAGTTTCTTAGTAGAGGCTTTAGGGTTTCCTAAATAGAGTAACATATAATCTGCTAATGGAGAGAGTTTGACCTCTTTCTTTCCTCACTGTATTCTCTTGATATCACTTTCTTGCTTAATTCTTATGGCAAGTACTTCCAGTACTATATTGAATACAAGTGGTCAGAGTGTGCAACCTTGTCTTGTACTGGATATTAGAAGGAAGGCATTTAGTTTTTCCCCGTTGAGAATAATGTTTGCTGTGGGCATATGGTAGATACATAGCTTCAACTATCTTAAGAACAATTCCTTCGACTCCCATTTTGCTGTTAAGTTTTTATCAGAGATGGGTTCTGGATCTTGTCAACTGTGTTATCTGAATCTATTGATATAAACATATGGTTTTATCTTTTCTTTTATTGATATGAAGGATTATGTGGATTGACTTTCAAATGTTAAATCATCCTTGGATTCCTGGGATGAATTCTAATTGGTGTTGGTGTATGATCTTTTTGATCATTCCTTGATTAAATTTTGCTGTAATTTTGTTGAGGATCTTTGTACCACTATTCATAAGAGATATCGGTCTCTAATTCTCTTTTTTGGTGGTGTTTCTGTCTGCTTTGTTATGAGGGTGATATTTGCCTCATTGAGACTCTTTGGAAGTGTTTCTGCTTCTCCAACTTCTTGGAAGAGTTTAACAGGATTGGGAGTAGGTGCACTTTTAGAAGGCTTGGAAGAATTCACTAGTGAATCCACCTAGACAAGGACTTTTCTTTTTTGGAGGACTTTTGATTACTATTTCAATTTCCTTGATAGTTTGTCCAGGTACTCAAAGTCTTCTTGGGTCAACTTTGGGAGATTATAAGAGTCCAGGAATTTATCCATATCTTCAAGGTTTCCCTTTTTCTTGGTACAAAGCTTCTCAAAGGAATATCTGATTATCCTTTGAATTTCTGGGGTTTCTGTTGTGATGTCCTTCTTTTTTTTGTTTCTGATTCTGTTTATTAGGAATCTTTCTCTCTTTCCTTGTGAGTCTTGCTAGTGCTTCATTAATCTTGTTGATTTTCTCAAAGAACCATCTCTTCTTGTTTTTGATATTTTGTACTATTTTTTCAGTTTCATGTCAGCGGGTAGGGCGTCTGCCTTGCACGTAGCCAACATGGCCGACCCGAGTTTGATTCCTCCGCCCCTCTCGGAGAGCCCGGCAAGCTACCGAGAGTATTCGATATGCCAGACACAGTAACAACAAAGTCTCCAATGGAGACATTACTGGGCCCACTCGAGCAAATCGATGATCAATGGGAGGGCCTTTACTTTACTTACTTACATGTCATTAATTTCTGCTCTAATGTTTATTATTTCTTTCCTTCTGGCATGTTTGTGCTCCTTTTTTTGGTCATTCTCCCGATCTTAAGCTGTGAGCTTAGTTCTTTATGTGGCATCACTCATCCTTTCTGAGAAATGACTGTAGAGCTATTAAATTTCCTCTTATCACAGCTTTGTCTTCATTCTCATTCCATTATAGGAATGTCTTCATTCTCATTCTATTGTGTCGAATTCAATTTGCTAGTATTTTGTTGAGAATCTTCACATCTGTTTCATCAGGGATATCGGCCTATAGTTTTCTTTTCTTTTGGTGTCTTTGTTTCCTTTTGGTATTAGAGAGATATGAGCTTCATAGAAACTGGGAGAGTTTCTGTCTCTTCAATTTCCTGGAAAAGTTTGAGAAGAACTGGCAATATTTCCTCTTTAAATGTTTGGAAAGATTCGCTAGTGAATCCATCTGGACCTGGGCTTTCGTTTTGGGGAAGACTTTTGATTACATTTTCAATTTCCTTGATATTAATAGGTATTCTAGATCTTCTTGATTCAGCCTTTCGAGATTATAGGAATCCAGAAATTTATCCATTTCTTTTTTGTTCTCTTGTAGAGCTATTTAGAGGTCCCTTGCCATTGTTTGTTGTCGTCTGTAGACTTCCTGCAGCTCATCTTCCAGCTCACTGATTCTGTCTTCAGCTGTAGACATTCTACTGTTGAGGGCATACACTGAGTTTTATTATTTCATCTACCGAATCTTTTATTCATGTCATTTCTGTGCATATCTTTCCAATTTCTGCTCTCATTTTTTTTCTGTATTTTCTTGATTGTTTCTTTCATATCCTCCTTTTATTTACTGGATATCTGTCGCACAGTTTCATTGAGTTCATGAACATCTTCATTACATCATATCTGAATTCTTTCTCAGAGATTTCCCTTAAGTGAGTAACACCTAATGAGGTTTCTGGGCTGTTTTCATTGTCCTCTCCTTGTGATGGGGATTTGCATTGTTACTTCAAGTTAGTGTGGTGGTATGGAGACTGAGATGTTGCATGAAGTTGTTGGGTATGAGTAATTTACCTGCGGCCGCATTAGGATCCAAAGGCCCCAAATTAGGTCACGCCCACTTCTACAGTAGCCATGCCCACTTTGGTAGAGGCAACGCCCCCTATGGGTACCTGGTGTGTGTGTGTGGGGGGGGAGGTACAACCTGTGAGAAGAAGAAGACCGGGCTATTTGTTGGGGATGAACAGGAAGAGGCTCAGGTATGGTGGCCATCCCTTGGTCCTAGAGAACACCTGTGGAGTGTACACAGGGAAAGCGAAGTCCTGGGTTAGAATAATGACGGACATGAAAAGAGAAGCAGACTGGGTTGTGTGTTATGAACAAACAGGAAGATGGACTCTGTGTTTTTTCTGACGGTTCAGACATGTTTTTTGCAGGCCGCAGGATGTTGGGTTCAATTTTCTGATCCATCCTGTCATTCTTTGTCTTTTAATTGGTGCATTGAACCCATTGACATTGAAAAAGATTATTATTATCTTTGGGCCCTTAGTGTTTCATCATATGAATCTGCTGTGAATCTTGAGAATGATCCTTTATTATAAATTTCTTTCTTCGATCTTGCTGGTTTCACAATATTATCTCTCTATATGGTCTTCATCATTTTGATAAGGATCTGTCTTGGAATATTTTCATTTGGATTTCTTTTAGTTGGTATGCTTCCAACCTCCTGAACCTGTTTGCGTGTGATCCTAAACTCTGGAAATGTCTCAGCATTTATGTGTTTGGCAGTTTCTTCTTCCTCGGGGTTTTTATTCCTGTCCTTCTGGGACACAAATGATTCTTTTGTTATCCCTTCTGGCTTCATCTTGATTTTCTCTTGTCATCTTCCATCTTATCTAGAGTTTCCCTTCCATTTTCTGCTATTGTCTGGATATTCTCTGCACCTCATCTTGGAGTTCACTGATTATGTCCTACATAGCACTTACTCTGCTACTGAGGCCTTCCACTGATTATTTCATTTCATGTACCATTTTCTTCAGGTCTGCCATACCTGCTTATATTTTCATTTGCATTTTCCTCACTTCTACTCTCATATTATCTTGTATTGTATCAGCATTGCATTCCATTGATTCTTTGAGATCCTCATACATCCTTTAAAATGTCCATTTTTAATTTTTTAATTTTTTATCTCAGAGGTTATATAGCTCATGGTTACTGTTTGGTTCATCAGGGCGAGAAACTTAAATCATTAAGCCTGGTGGGTTTCTGCATTGTTTTACTATTATGACCTTTTTGCTTTGGAGTTTTGTCCAGTGTTCTTTTATGTCAATGAGCCTGTGATGGGATTATCTTTGAGTGTTACCATGGCTTATTGGTAGGTATGTAAAGATATGTGAGGCCTGGGTTAATTAGTGCCTAATATGTGGAGTGTAGGCACAGCAACTTCTTTCTTCCCTCACTATAAATCTCATGGGTAGTGGGAGGATAAAAGTTCCAAGACCCATGTAGAGAAATCCAAATCCCTGAGAATGAAATTTCTTGTTTCCCATAAAAGTTCTATTTAATAATAATTGTATGAAACTATTACATTTTGATTATTTATTTAGAGATAAAATTCCCCCATTTTTGGGCTATGCTTTATTCATTCTAGTCTGAAATTCTGAGTAAAGAAGAGTGCATCAAGTATAAGTTTAAGGTTTTTCATATGATCCTGCACATGGAGGAGGAATCTTATCTATGGAGACTGGAGAATGAAAAAGACAAAGTTCTCAAGAGACTGAAGGACAGTGAAGCAAAGCTGGAGGAGCAAAGCCAGGAACTCAACAAACACATCCAGGAACTGGAGAGGAAATGTCAGGGCTCAGCCCAGGAGTTACTGCAGGTGAGACTGTGCACATGGAAAAATGGATAAAGGCATAAGTGCCTGGGGTTTTAGAGAATCAGGTGAGGAATTTGGAGAAATGGTTTAAATTTTTATTTTATCCAAAATATTTTATTAGCCTCTACTTCCTCATCCTTTCTAACGCTGCCTTATTGGTGGCTCTTTCAGGGTCAGGGAAATGGGACCGATTGTACTTACTGGTTTTGGCATATTGAATGTGCCACAGAAGCTTGCCAGGCTCTGCCGTGCATACAAGGTATTCTTGGTAGTTTGCCAGGCTGTCCGGGAGTGATAGAGGCTTTTAGGGAGGCCTCTAATCGCCTTTGCAGGTGTTCCCTTGGTTCAAACCATATTTGAACCTCATCAAATGTGGTGCAGTAATCTTGGAAGACCGGTATTAAGTATCTTATGATGTGTCCAGAAAGCGTCCTGGAACGTGGCAGCAGCTTGGTTGTGGAGGCAGTGTAGGTAGTAGAGGTCTACCGATGAAGTATTTATCTGGTACCAGTAGGGTGGGTCTTCTGTGTGTAATCCCTGGATTTCTGGAGATTGGTGGAAACAGACAGGGCAGGGTAGTGTCGGGATTCTGAATTTAATCCCTGGGTCCCCAGAGATTGGTGGAAGGAGGCAGAGGATCTCTGTTCCTGGGTCCTGTTGAGCCTGAATAGTGGTGTTTATACATACTCTTCAAAGAATTATTTTGGGTCCTGGATCTTAGAAACATCTTGAGTGTTGCCATGTGGGCCCAGGAAACCAGTAACTGCAGGGTTGTTGATCAGCACAAGTTTCTTAGGTGGCCCAAGAGGGACCCCTAATTGGAGAGCAATTCTGTCCAAGAGTCACTGCCACTAGCTACCACCATATGAAGCATATGAAGAAATGAGGAATGAGGAAGGAGAGGTTGATAAAATCTCAAGGCCAAACTAGGCTGCCACAGCGAAGAAGGACAAAAATGACTGTCTGGATTTTCAATGCACATATGCTGCCATCAGATGCATCCTACAAGGACTTGATGGTAATCAGGTACGACATCATTGGTCAGAGTGAGATAATAAGGTATCAATCACATCATGCCTTTTTTGACACTGGAGAAGAACTGTTCCTTGAAACACGGGACAAAAAATGCAGCGGTGGTGTCAGTGTCCTCGTCAACATGAACATGGCCATGAACATTGATTCATTCAAATGCCTAACAACCCAAATTCGAAGATTACACTTGAATTGATGTGGCTCACTGCTGGCAGTTTCTATCTTCATTGTCTACACAACCACATCCAATTATGATGAAGGAGAAATTGAGAAGTTCTACATAGAGCTGGAGAGGTTCTATAAAGAAGACCACACCATCTACAAGATCATTGTCGCTGATTTTAATGCCAAGATAGATATCATTCCCATTGTGCTCCCTTCCGACATGCCATTTCATCGGTAAAGAAGCAAACAGAACCAGGCCCATACAAGGTCAGATACAAAAACCTGAAGAACCTCCCTTCAGTACTCATCAACACACTGGCTCGGCTCTTCACATACTACCTGTGTGAATGCAAATTTCCATATCAATGGAAAACCAGCAGGACTGTTCTACTTAACAAGAAGGGAGACATCCACGATATTGGCAACTATCACCTGATCTGCCTGTTGTGTGGACTACAAGCTGTTCACTCGAATCATCCTGCATAGGATTGGGAGAACACTGGATGAAGGACAACCATGCGAGCAAGCCGAGTTCTGAAAAGGATACAGCACGATCGACCATATCCACACAGTAACCAAGCACAATGAGGTTTCTTGGGAGTTCAAGATGCCGCTCTAACATTTATTGATTTAAAGAAGGCCGTTGATTCTTTTGAGATAGAAGTGGTCATTGAAGCCCTAGCCAAACAGGGCATTCAAACTCAATATATCCAGATCCTCTGTGAGCTGTATTATGGATTCACTACCAGGATCTCACCATTCTACAAGGAAGTGATCATCCATGTCAAGGGAGGGGTTCTGCAGGGTGATACCATTTCACTGAAACTCTTCAAAGCCACTCTTAAGAATATGATGCAGGAACTGGAATAGGAAGCAATGAGAGTGAAGATAGATAGATGATCGGCAACTACACCGCCTATGCCTCGCTGATGACATTGTTCTAATAACACAAAACATTAGCCAAGAGGCACAACTGCTGGCAGACTTCAACCATGAGTGTGGAAAGGTCATACTACAGCTGAATCTCACAAAGACAATGTTTATGAGACACAGTCTCGTTCCTACGTTCCATTTGCTCTCAACGGAACGAACAACTCCAAATGCAACTGTTACATGTACCTAGGTGAAGAAGTCAACATGACAAATAACCTGGCACCTGAGTTGCACAGGAGGAAGAGAGGGGTTTTGAAAGCCTTCAAGAGCATTGAAGAAATAACAAAGAGGATAAAAAACCTCTGGCTCTTGGTACATCTCTTCGATTCCACTGTTCTTCTTGCATTAACATATTCCTCAGAGTCCTGGGCCCTATGAAAACAGGATGAAAAGGCTACTCGAGTCTCCCAAAGACAAATCGAAAGAGCTATGATTGGAGTATCCTGCTTCACTCAAATGAGAGAAAGAATCCAGAGTATTGACCTCTATCGATGACCAAGAATCATGGACAATGTCTCATTTGCCAAGGTATTTAAAATCAGATGTGGTGGACACATAAAGAGGTTTTGAGATTACCATTGAACTGGAGCCATTACCAATTGGATTCCACAGGATGTCAAAATATCGTGTGCCCGCAAACCCTCGAGATGATCAGACTTCTTCGTCAAGACCCTGAATGATCAGTTTGAGGCTATTCATGTTCCTAGAATGAGCAGTTGCCATTGGGCTACACTAGCTCGCTACAGGGACAAGAGGAGACATTACTCTTGCCTGTTCAAGCAAACTGATGAGTAATGGGATGTCAAGTGGTCAAGTGATCAAAAACATACCCACATATGGTAAATTTAAGTGAATTCTTCTTTACATGTGCCTCTATTCAGATGTCCTCTGCTAGTATGTAGAGTTTCTCTGTGTAAATAAAGGAGCACATATGAGGCTCCTTGGAAAGATATCAAGTTCTAGGAAACATGAGAGAACTTTGGTAGACATCTGTTAGCCTCAGTCTAATTTCTAGAGATTTCTAGTGTGAAATGATCTCCTCAAAGATATGCTTGTTGACTGTTGGGGGCTAAAATGAGTCATCAACATCATTGATAAACTTACTTCATGATTTGCTCCTGAATCTTGCTCAAGATTATTTTAAGCTATCGTAAGGATATTGCACATTGTGGTAAATGCCTGGACTACTTATTCTATATATATATATATATATATATATATATATATATATATGGTATTGCAAGACCTTCCACCTTAGTCCAAACTTGCTGCCACCAACTTTGGGAGTCAGTCTCACGGCCTCTATGGTTATTCACCTGAAAGGACTTTTTGTACAGAGAAAAGCATAAAACTTTATTGAATGAAATTAAAGGAGACTTTAATGTCTTAGAGTCAGATGGACATTTTAGATTGTGACACTTAATGAGCAAAGATGTTAATTCCCTCCCCAATCTATGTATTCAGTGCATCCCACTTGAAATCCAAATAGACTTTGGATTTGAAATTGACCATCTATATCTAAATGTATTCGGCTGTAAAAAAAAGCCATCTTTTCTAGTTGTGTGGTGAGGATGAACTTCGGAAAGTTAAGAGGAGGTGATGATTTTGCTACCTGATATGCAGAAAAGAAAGGTAGGGGGTGTTTTTGAAAAGCTCTTCATTCAAATGGGGAGGGGGTAGTAGTACAGTTATTTCTCTATGGCTGAGTTGAGGGAAATGGGCAGAAGATAGAGAATAACAGTTTTGCGCATATGAACAATGAAAAATTTATTGTATTTTATATGTTTTCCTAAATTTCTTTGAACTTGTTACTTCACAGAATTTTATTTATTTAACAATTCATTTATATTTTTGGAGATGCTGTGATTTACAATACCTAGAATGCCAGTTTTGTGCATACAATGTTGTAGCACCGCACCAACCCCAGAAGTGTGTACTTACCTTGACCAGTGCCCCAGTGGTTTCTTCCAACCCACCCCATTCCTAAATTTCTAGAGATTTTGGACAATAAACTGACCTGAAAGTCAGGAGTTACCATACCTGAACTCGGAACCAAGATTTTTTGAAAATTTTTTTAGTGAAACACCATGAGGTACAGTTGTAGACTTACAAATTTTTGTGCTTGGGTTTCAGTTATACAATGATCCAATACCCATCCCTCCACCAGTGCCCATTCTCTATCACCACCAGTCCCAGTATCCCTGGTGTAAGGACCTTTTGTGAGAAATAATGTCCACTGTAACCTCTTCAGAAGAAATGAGGTCACTGAATGCAACACGGGCCTAGTGAACAAGTTTGAGATAATTCCAGTGTTTCCTCAAAAGATCACATCTGTTTGTCGAAATTATAATTCTCGTATTCCAAAAAATAAGAAAACATACTCTGAGGTTGATCACATACTGTCATGATAATATAATGGGTCAGTGTTTCTCTCAAAAGCTGTGCATGCACAAGTGAAGGTAAACAAGGGTAGAGAGGTTGAATATCAATGGTCTATTAAAGTGCTTATAACTGCTAGTCTGTGGAATGATGTGCAGATGGATGTTGGACCACATGTGGAATAATGTGCAGATGGATGTTGGACCACATGTGGAATAGGTTGAAGAATGCTTTGCTTGGACATAGAATAGGAATTTTTCCCTAGAAATTCACTAATACATTGAGTACAACCATTACATTTATTCTTTAGTGTAATTATAAACATCCACCCATCAAAGTTTTATGAAATACTACTTTTCCATACCAACATCTATCTTTCTTTCATTATAGGATGCAAGAGACACTTTGAACAGGTGAGTGCTCTTGGAATTCAGGAGAGAAGATAGTAGCTATATGAAGCCTAATGGAATGTTTCTCTGATGAAATTTCTGGACGTTTCTCTAGGATTTCTGATATGAAGTTAAATGCACCAGAGGACGTCTCATTGAATATTCACGCTATGCCTGATTTTGACAGCATTTTCTGTGAATTGATAAAATTGTTTGAGACTGATCATGGTATGTGATAAAAAAATTTCCCTGAATAATACAGACGGGAGGAATATACTGGGCAACATATTGTACTACACTTTCCTCTCCAAGTTCTAGGTAAAGTATTGGTTTTCTTGATAACTCTTCAAGCTCTTTCTCTCCAGCTCACTAGTAATGTCCCACAGGGAAATAACCTCTATATCTGTCCCATATGAAAAACATAAGCACTAACACTTTCCAGTGGACTATAACAAATTTAAAACAAATCATCAATTACAGAAAGTTTAGAGAAGAGGGTTCAGAACATAATGATTATATTTATGTCATTCAATTCCCAGAGTAATTCCAGAAAGTTTGATGAAGACTGACTATTCTGCCAGTGGTCTTAGGAATAGACTAAGTAGCATAATAAACATTTCAAACATTTGAAAACCAATTGCTACTTAGTAAAAATCTTGCTTTTTTTCTTTATTCTTTTCATAATTACTTTAATTCCAAATATCCTACCAAGAAAACTCTGAAACACGAATTTTTTTCATGATGTGTTAGGCTATGAAAGAAGAACAGTTATGACATTTTTCTTTATGAATTTATTGAAAATATTGTGGTTAGAAATAATGTAGTGTCAGGTCTGAGCACAACATAGCAGGTCGAGTGTTTGTCTTGCGTACAGCCAACCCGGGTGTGATTTCTGTGCACCAGATGGTCCACTGAGGTCGGGCAGGAGTGATCAGTAAGTGCGGAGTTAGGAGTAGGTTTTGAGCACAGTCAAGTGTGGTGCCAACCCTGCCCCTCTTTCCAGTAAGAAAAACAAAAGAACTCACAAGATTTCAGTAATCTTACTACAGCTCAGAGAAAACCTCGACCAGAACTCTAAAATAATACTGCAATAAATGATCGCTGGGCTGTGTTTTCATCTGGAAGCCAGCACAATCCACTTTCAATCTCAATGTGATTGTTGGCAGAATTCACTTCTAGATGCCTGTAGGACATGAGCTACTAGCTCTTTGCTGGTTGTAGGCTGGATGCAGCAAAGACTGTGTTTCCTGAAGAAAACTCAAATGCTTGTGCATGAGTCTCCCAACATGGTCGACTGTTTCTTCAAAATGAGGTAAAAAATGCTAGAGTCTATAGCATGTATCTGATAGAGTTATTAACACTCACATAATAAAAGACAATAACAGACATGCAACCCCATCATTTTTAGTGTTTAAGTCCAATGTAACTTGAGTATTTATAGCTTTCTGATCTGAAAATTTGTAATACAAAATTTAGAACAAAAAGAGGAGGGGATTATTCAAGTAACTGTTAGATTGTTAGCCTCAGAGATAAAAAATAAAATAGCTCTGTTTTGGCAGCATTGTGTGTGTCAAAGTGCTTAGAGTTTAGAGACATTGCTCTGCAATTGTGAGGAAAAAAATGATCTGAATTCTAAGATATGCTATGCATCATATGATTAATGTGATAAAATCTAATGCTCCTATACTGTGAGAGCACTAAACCATAACTGGGGTGATGATGGAGGCAGTTGCTAAATATATAAGAGCAAAATAAGCTTCCTGTAATTCAGTTTTATATAACCAGTTTAGTGTGTTTCTGCAGACATTGTATCTCTCCATTACTATAACCAGTGATCAATCAGATCTATTGATAACAATATCACATCCCTTCTCTATCTAAAATGAAACCATTACAGTATTTTTATTATGTATTAATTATGCATTAATGTTTTGTTATAAATATGTAATTTTTAAAATTTTCTATCAAAAACCTTAAGATTTTTTTTACTCCTCATTCTAAGTTCTGTTGCATTCTCTTGCATATATATGTATATAAAGATATATCTATATATCTATATATATGTATATTGATATCACAGATGTTTGCCTTGCACATGGCCGACCTGGGTTTGATTTTTCCCTTCCTCTCAGAAAGCCGGGCAAGCTACTGAGAGTATCCTGCACACATGGCAGTGCCTGGAAAACTCCTTGTGGTAACAAGAAGTCTCATAATACAGATGTTACTGGTGCCTGCTCCAGCAAATCGATGATCAACGGGAGGACAGTGCTACAGTGATACTAGAGAATTATGCTGTTCTAAGAGCAAAAATTATATATATATATATATATATATATATATATATATATGTAGTCCTCCCATTATTCATCGATTTGCTTAAGCGGGCCCAGTAATGTCTATCATGAGAATTGTTGTTACTGTGTTTGGCATATCAAATACGTCACAGGTAGCTGGTCAGGCTTTGCCATGCAGGTGAGATACTCTCATTACCTTGCTGTGCTCTCAGAGAGGAGCAGAGGAATTGAACTGGGGTCGGCTGGGTCGGCCATGTGCAAGGCAAATGCCCTACCCTCTTGACACACTTCCTTTATCCAGTTTTCTGTTCTTGGAAACTTGAGTTGCTTCTAGATGTTCACTGTGTTACTAGTGCTGCAACAATCATAGAAGTGCAAATTGTTTTTCTGAATAGAGTTTTGGGGTCTTTGGGGTAGATGCTCAGATATGTAATGACTGTGTCATATAGAAGTTCATTTCTTATTTTTTGATATTTGTCCGTTTCCTAAAAAGGTAGAACAAAAAGACCTTCCCAGACAATGGAAGAATATTTCATTTCCCCACATTCATGCCAATACTGGTTGTTTTGTTCTTTTAGCTATTTGTCAGTCTCACTGGTGTGAGATGATATCTCATGGCTATTTTAAGATGAGTTTCCCTGATAGTAAGTGATGGAGAACATTTTCATATCCCTGTTGGTCATCTGCATGACTTCTTTGAGGAAGTGTCTGTTCATCTTTCATTGATTCTACCCTCCACCCCCTACCCCTCATTCTTTTGGTTTTCCTTTTGTCTACACATTTTGGATGGGTTTTCTCACAAGGTTTATTTTTTAACCATTCAATGTATTCAAATGTGTTCAATCATCTCCTGTTAAGAACTCATTGAGGATAGTTTAAAAAGTGAATTAAACAAAGATTAAATAGAGAACAATGAATAAGGAACACTGGAGAAGTTAGAGCTGAGATAGTCAGCAAGTTCTCACCATGCTGGGTCTCAAACACAGGTGGAGGGATCTGAAGAACAGGGGAGAGTGTGACCTGAGAGAGAGAAGTGCAGACTCTCAGAGCCCTGGAGAGAAGCTTCCAGAATAATGACTGCCATTCCACCTCTTAGTGTCACAGGTTCTCCCCAGTACTCTCATTGGATAAGTACAATGAATTCAGGTAGAAGGAAGGAAGCTGGTTTGTCACAGTCCTGAGGTTAGAAACACAAGACATTAAAAGGTGGGGAGTGGTCTGTAGAAAAATATAAGGTACAGATAAGAAGTGTTTCTGCATTCTTTATTTCCTTTGTGCTTCTGTCCATCTACTTGGTGTTTAACCTTTAACCAAGGACACTTTAGGTCACTAAAAGACTAGCTCTCTAGCTAGAACACTTTCTTATCATGTTTTAATTTTAAATTGTGCTGTTGGCTAGTACCAGTATGACCATTCTATGCTTGTTTTTTTTAAACTCTACTCAGATCAATTTTTGTTCTTTTTGTCCTTGGTACATCATTTTGTACTAATCCTTATGGTGTATGAGAAACCGAAGAGTGAATCCTGAAAGTATATCTCTATCCATGTGCTCTCAGGCCCCAATAGAATTCTTTGTTTTCAATAGCCATGTATGGAATTAGCTGTATTTTCCCATTGTGATATTTTGGGGTTTTTTTGTTTTGTTTTGTTTCGTTTCACACATTAAAAATAAGTTCGTGTCATTTGGGTGAATAGGAGGACTTTGGAGAAGAGAATTAGTAAATATTTCAAATATATTCATTATGTCTTTGGGCTGGAGAGATAGCACAGCGTTAGGGCATTTGCCTTGTGTGCTGCAGGCCCTGCAGAGTCAGATTCAATTCCTCTGTCCCTCTCAGAGAGATTGGCTAGCTAGGGAAAGTATTTCACCCTCACGGCAAAGCCTGGAAATTACCCATGATCTATTTGATATGCCAAACACAGTTACAATGAGTCTCACAATGGAGACGTTCCTGGGCCCGCTCGAGCAAATCAATGAGCAATTGGAGGACAGTGCTACAGTGCTACATCTTGTCTTCGGCATATATTAGTTTGAGAAAGATATATATCATGTTAAATATGAACATTTTAGTAATCAGAGCCTTCAGAGTCTACTGTTACTACTACCAGATATTTCAAAATCCTACAGAATGACAGTCCTGCCCAGTTCAAAGCACATATTAGTTCTTCAATCCTACACACCATTCTTTGTGTCAGATATGATTTCTATTTCACTTTTTAGCAATAATTTTAATTATCATCGAGGCTTTCAGACACAAATTTTTCTTTTGAGTATTGGCTGATAACAGTTGAATATTACTGAGCATTAAGCATGAAGTAACCATATCATTTTGTTTTCTATTGTTTTTTATTTTAATAATTTCTTTGCAGTTAACGTTACTGTAGATCCAGATACCGCTCACGTTAACCTAACTGTGCGGAACAATGGAATCATGGTGACTGGTGCAAATCTCATACTGGACGACACTGACGACACTCCTGCTAGGTTTAAGGACTTACCCTGCATCCTGGGATGTAACACCATCACCTCAGGAAAACATTACCTTGGAATGTTTTATATGGGTGGATCTGAGTGGGACGTCGGGGTGTGTCTGGAAAATGTGTCAAGAGACAATCACAAGACACGGGATCCTGAGTCTGGATTCTGGGCCATCAGACACTGCGAAAATAGAAACTCTGTAGCTCTTATGTCACCCAGAACACCTCTTTATTTTTTGCAGGCCATTAATTTTATAGGGGTTTTTCTGGACTATGATGCTGGACTTGTCTCCTTTTATGACTTGGTAACTTGCTCCCACATCTTCACTTTCCCAAAGGCCTCGTTCTCTGAGCCTATCAGGCCTTATTTCTATATTAATGAAAATTCTTATTTGAACATTAATGGTCCATATTGGGGCTGGAGTGATAGCACAGCATTAGGGTGTTTGCCTTGCAATCAGCCAACCCGGCGCCGCCAGGTTCGATACCTCCACGGCTCTCGGAGAGCCTGGCAACCTACCAAGAGTATCTCACCTGCGCAGCAAAGCCTGGCAAGATACTCGCGACATATTCAATATTAAAAACAGAGTAACAAGAAGCCTTAAAAAAATAGAAACGTTATTGGGACAACTTGATCAAATCGATGAACAATGGGAGGACAGTGTTTGTTTGGTTGTGATTCATATTTGTAAGAAAATTGTAAGAGAAATATTTTGAGATTTGTAAGAAAAAGAGCATGGTATCTTTATTCTTGTATTCAATTCAAAGTAATATGATTTAAATTCTGTGAAAGAATAAATTTTGGGTTTTTTTCTTAATTATTTTTTGTAACCTAGAATGATGCTAAACTTTAGTAGATACCTAATATATTTGCATTAAATGAATGGATATAAAGACTCAAAGCAAGGACCACAAATGAGGAACCTGCTTTAAAGGGAAATATATCAAAGACCATACACTATCCAGTTGACTCTCTACAGTAGATTCAGATTTATGAAATAAAAACTAGGCCTTTGTAAATTCCGCCAGTGATTGATTTCTTCTTAGTAAATAAAAGCATGCTGAAACAATGCCCAATCAATGTCCCTAGCAGTGTCTTGTGAATATGTTGGGAGAATACACTCAGGACTAAAGCAGTTAATCCCAGATCCTAGGACAGTTTCATATGACTCACAACAGTAAATGCAAGCTCAGATCAGAGAAATATAGAATAGAAATAGTTTTATTAGAAAAGAATATTCACGAAAGCCTACCGAGGCCATGAGTTACCCCCCATGTGCGGCTCTCCAGCAAGGCCACGGCACATGAACTAATCAAGACCCTAGCATCTTGTGGCAGAAGAGTGAATGGACTATGAGTTAAATTATGGCACCATGCCTCCCTGGAGGAAAAAGGTTGTCTATCTCTTCTGCCTTTCTCCCCCTTTCTTGGCAGCAAGGTGCCTGAGTTTATTGTAAAACCAGTTATGAGCTGGCGGTGACTGGGCAACTGCAGCCTCATGAAATGGGGGGCATTACTGGCTCATCCTTCACACCCTACTGAGGCCACGAGTTGTCCCCCACTAGCAGCTCTCCAGCACGGCCATGGAACCAGACGCACAAAAACCAATGTCATAATTATATGGCTCTGGGCAGAAATCCCTCCAGACGTAACTAGTAAAATATCAGAAATCTAAAATCATGGCGCTGTAGTTAAATACATAGTCCATTCACATGGCTCTGTATTTTAATGCATTGTGCACAATAGTGGCCATGCGACATCATACGGTTTTCCAAACCAGCAAGAGAAAACAAATTATTTCACAATGCCTTTTCAGGAGTTCTGATTGTTGGGGGGAAATTCTAAACAGTAATAGCGTATCTTTTGTCGAAATAATAAATGTAATCAAAGAAGAGAGAGAGTTACGTAGAAATCATCTATCTCACAGGCATTGAAAGGAATTGGAGGGGGGTATATTGGGCTCCTTCTTGTTGGTGAAAAATAACTACTGGCTAAGGGAAGGGTGTTTGATCATTGTATGACCAAGACTTAAACCTTAAAGCCTTCTAAATTTTCCGACATTGATTCAATAAATAAATGTAACCAAAAAAAAGAGTATTCACTTAAGAAACAAAGTCTATAGATTTCTCTCACTTCTGGGTTATAAAAAAACATAGTATGAGACTAAACACAAGGACAGGAGAAATGAGGGCCATATGCACTGTTCCATGTTTTGAAACTTGTTAGATATGTTTGCTGAAGCAGGATGTGTGAGGGTATGTTGGGTCAGAGAAAAGACTACTATGACAATGAAGTTTAGAGATGATCACTCTGGATGCAAATAAAGGCTGAAAGGAGGCAAAGGGATATACACGATAAGCTTCAGTATTTGTTTTGCAAACCATAATGCCCAAAGGAAAGAAAGACAGACAGAGAGACAGAAGAAAAGGAAAAGTCCCTGCAGTATAAATAGTCTAGGTGGGGAGTGGGTGTTTCAGGATGGAACCTGGGGACATTGGAGGTAAGAAATGTACATTGTTGAAGGAACAGGGTGTTGACAAATTTTATGACTGGAACCCAATATTGAACAACTTTATATCTTAAGGTAAATCAATAGAAAGGAAAGAATTAAACTGGGTGTACATATATGCTAAGAATGAGGAGCACTGTTCCTAAGTAAGACAGCTTGCTTACTCTCAGTCAAATCTATCATAAACAGAGAAAGAAAACCTATTTATTTTCAATTTCTAATTTATAGAGCTGTGAATGCACACTGTGGATAAATGATGTGTTCGGTGGCTGAGAGCACCACCCAGGTCTCCCCAGCAAAGGAACAAGTAGACAGGGGACCACAACCTAATCATTAATATGACCCACTTAATGCAGAACTGTTAGCATACTTATAGAATATCTGAAGCAGTTGAGGTATAGGACTGCATGGAGGTGTGGTTGATCATTTACAGATGTAAAGTATGTCATTGGAGGCTATTCTCTTGGGAGCATTAACTCAAGGAGACACTGTTTCCCATGGACATCCATACTGCCTTTCTCTTTTCCTTCTATTGTACGTTTTAAAAAAATTAAATTTACTTCTTATTAATCTCTTAATCACTTAACTTCCCGTTAGTCATCGATTTGCTCGAGCGGGCGCCAGTAACGTCTCCATATGTCCCTGTCGCGTGCTAGTGTAGCCAGTGGCATCTGTTCGCTCTGGGAACATGAAGAGCCTCAAACCGATCGTTCATGATCTTGACGAAGAAGTCTGACCATCTGGTAGGTGGGCGGCCACGCGGTCTTTTGACATCCCGCGGAATCCAGTCGGTAACAGCTCTAGTCCAGCAGTCATCTTTAAATCTCATTACGTTGTCCCTTTAGTCCGGCCGCCCATCAGAGCTGCTTCCTTGTCCCCCATCCCCCAGGTTGGTCTTTGCACCTCCCCCCTGACCTGGGACTGGAACCCCACCGCGCAAGTGTCTGCAGGCGCCTCCCCCCCCCCATGCTCGGAAGAAAAGGGGATCTGCGTCCCTCTCTGCCTGTCCCTTTGGTCCGGCCACCCATCAGAGCTGCTTCCTTGGCCCCCACCCAGTCTTTACTTCTTGGACAAAAAGCAGGTATCTGCGGAGGCGTGGCCACTTCAGAGATGGGCGTGGCTTTAAAAGTGGGCGTGGCTTAATTTTCGGCAGGACAACGCTCACTTGGCCGCAGGTTGTTCACTCAAACCAACAAATATTACCCCTCCACATACACAACAACATGAGGAAACAATGCAAATCCCCACCACAGGGAGACCATCAGGAAATCTCTCAAGAAGCCTCAGTAGGAGCTAGCCACCTTAGGGACCTCTCTGACAAGGAATTCAGATATGAAGTCATCAAGATGTTCAATCAACTCGATGAAACAGTCACACACATATCCGCTAAACTGAAAGAGGACATGAAAGAAACAATCGATCGCACAATTGACAAAGTACAGCAAGAAATGAGAGCCGAAATTGGAAAGCTCCGCACAGAAATGGCACGCATTACAGATTCCATAGACGAAGTCAAAACCTCACTCACTGCCCTCAACAACAGAAGGACCACAGCTGAGGAAAGAATCAGTGACTTGGAAGATCAGCTGCACCAAGCCAACAGACAACAGCAAACGATGGCAAGGGACCTCAAAATAGCTCAAGAGCGAATCAGAGTCCTACGAGATGATTCCAGAAGAAACATTAGAATCATTGAACTACCAGAAGCTCAAGGAAACAATCCCAATGAAAAAACCTGCTGAAACAAATTATTGCCGAAAAATTCCCAGCGCTCCATGATACAGCCATCCAGATTCAAGAAGCCCGAAGGGTGCCAGCTAAAAGAGACCCCAACAGAAACACCCCAAGACATATTATAGTCGGAATGATCGATGCTGCTGATAGAGACACAATACTGCAAGCAGCAAGGGCAAAAAAGGAAATCACATACAAAGGAGTACCCCTGAGATTCACAGCAGACCTCTCAGAGGAAACCCTACAAACCCGAAGACAGTGGCGAGATATAGTAAAAAAAAAACTCACTGAAATGAATGCTTCACCAAGAATACTCTATCTGGCTAAACTCTCGCTCCAAATAGATGTAAAGCTACACTATTTTCTAGATAAACATCAGCTCAGGAACTTCATAGACTCAAAACCAAACCTAAAACAAGGACTAAAGGGGCTACTATAAGACAAGACAAACCCTACAACCACAACACACCCGCACAGAAACATGACACAAAACCCCATAACCATACTCTCTCTCAATGTCAACGGTCTCAATTCACCATTGAAGAGACACAGAGTGGCAAAATGGATACAGAGACAGAATCCAACATTCTGTTGCCTACAAGAAACTCATCTCAACACTCAGAGCAAACACATACTCAAAGTCAAAGGATGGAAAACAATCCTGCAAGCAAACAGCTCCTGTAAAAAAGCTGGGGTGGCCATACTAGTATCTGACAACATTAATTTCACCCTGAAAAAGGCTAGAAGGGACAGTGAAGGCCATTTTCTATTCATCAAGGGATACGTACAACAGGAAGAGATCACACTCTTAAATGTATACGCACCTAATGAGGGAACAGCCAAATATTTAAAACAACTGCTAACAGACTTTAAGGAGGACATTGTAAGCAGCACAATAGTACTTGGAGACTTCAACATTGCCCTATCACCTCTGGACAGATCAACAAGAACAAAACCCAGCAAGGAATCATTGGCTTTGAAAGAAGAAATAGAAGAGAGAGGGCTTATAGACTTATACTGGGCTTTACACCCCAGAAAGAAAGAATACACATTCTTCTCCAGTGCACACGGAACATTTTCCAAAACAGACCTTGTGCTAGGACACAAAACATACCTCAACAAAATAAGGAAGATAGAAATAGTATCAGCCATCTTTTCAGACCATGATGCACTGAGGATAGAAGTGAATCACACACAGACACGGAGAACCAAATCAAACACCTGGAAATTAAACAACTCGATGCTGAACAATGAATGGGTCAGGAACGAAGTCAAGGACGAAATCAAAAGATACCTGGAAACAAATGAGAATGAAGACACGAGCTACCAGAACCTATGGGATGCAGCGAAAGCTGTATTAAGGGGAAAATTTATAGCTCTGCAAGCATATCTTAGGTCTGTAGAAATGGTGCACATAAACAACTTGACCTCACAGCTCAAGTCCTTAGAAAAGGATCAACAGAAAGAACCTAAATCAGGCAGAAGGAAAGAGATCATAAAACTTAGAGCAGAAATCAATGACATGGAAACCAAAGAAACAATCCGAAAGATCAATGAAACCAAGAGCTGGTTCTTCGAGAGAATAAACAAGATAGATAAACCACTCGCAACACTCACAAAGAAACAGAGAGAGAGAACCCTAATAAACCGAATCAGAAATGAGAAGGGGGATATCACAACAGAAACCAAAGAAATCCAAAAGATCATCAGAGACTATTTTGAAAGTTTGTATGCCACGAAACAAGAGAACCTAGAAGAAATGGACAAATTCCTGGACTCCTATAAGCTCCCAAAGCTGAATCAAGAAGACCTGGAATACCTGAATAGACCTACTAATATCAACGAAATAGAAACTGCAATCAAAAGCCTTCCCAAAAACAAAAGCCCGGGCCCAGATGGATTCACTAGCGAATTTTTCCAAACATTTAAAGAGGACCTGCTGCCAGTCCTTCTCAAGCTCTTTCAGGAAATTGAAAAAACGGAAACTCTCCCAAACAGTTTCTATGAAGCCCATATCTCTCTAATAGCAAAAGGAAACAAAGATATCACGAGAAAAGAAAACTACAGGCCGATATCCCTGATGAACACGGATGCGAAGATTCTCAACAAAATACTAGCAAATAGAATTCAACAACTCATCAAAAAGATCATACACCATAACCAAGTAGGATTCATCCCAGGGATGCAAGGCTGGTTTAACACTAGGAAATCAATCAACATAATCCACCACATCAACAAAAGAAAAGATAAAAATCATATGATCATATCAATAGATGCAGAGAAAGCATTTGACAAGATCCAGCACCCATTTATGATGAAAACCCTAGCCAAAATGGGGATAGAGGGGACTTTTCTCAATATAGTTAAAGCCATCTACCACAAGCCTACAGCAAGCATCGTCCTCAATGGCGAAAAACTGAGACCCTTCCTCCTAAGGTCAGGGACGAGACAAGGATGCCCACTCTCTCCACTGCTGTTCAATATAGTATTGGAAGTACTTGCAATAGCGATTAGGCAAGAAAAGGATATTAGGGGCATCCAGGTAGGAAAGGAAGAAATCAAGCTCTCACTATTCGCAGATGATATGATACTATACTTAGAAAACCCTAAAACCTCTATCAAGAAACTTCTAGAAACAATAGGCTTGTATAGTAAAGTGGCAGGTTATAAAATCAATGCCCAAAAGTCCATGGCTTTCCTATATGCAAATAGTGAAAGAGAAGAAAAAGACATGAAGAAAACAATACCATTCACAATTGTGCCCCAGAAAATCAAGTACCTAGGAATCACCTTAACTAAGGAAGTAAAGGACCTGTACAAAGAAAACTACAAAACTCTACTTCAGGAAATAAAAGAGGATACGAGGAAATGGAAAAATATCCCCTGTTCATGGATCGGGAGAATTAACATTGTCAAAATGGCAATACTTCCCAAAGCACTGTATAAATTCAATGCAATCCCTATTAGGATACCCATGACATTCTTTAAATAATTGGAACAAACATTCCTGAAATTCATATGGAACAATAAGCCCCCACGAATAGCTAAAGCAATTCTAGGGAAAAAGAAAATGGGAGGAATCAACCTCCCTAACTTCAAACTCTACTACAAGGCAGTAATAATTAAAACATTATGGTACTGGAACAAAGGCAGAGCTGTAGACCAATGGAACAGGGTTGAATATACTGACGTCCCCCCCCCCCCAAGTATACGAGCATCTAATCTTCGATAAGGGGGCAAGAAAAGTGAAGTGGAGCAGGGAAAGCCTCTTTAACAAATTATGCTGGCAAAACTGGACGGATATATGCAAAAAAATGGGCTCAGATCTCTGCCTAACTCCATGTACAAAAGTAAGATCTAAGTGGATTAAAGACCTCAACATCAGACCAGAATCTATAAGATACATTGAGGAAAATGTTGGCAAAACCCTTCATGACATAAAAGCTAATAGTGTCTTCAAAGATGTCACACCGCTGGCCAAGCAAGTGAAAACAGAGATAGATAAATGGGACTATCTTAAACTAAGAAGCTTTTGTACCTCAAAAGAAACAGTGACCAAAATACAAAGACAGTCAACTGAATGGGAAAGGATATTCGCCAACTACACACCTGATAAGGGGTTAATTTCAAGGATATACAAAATACTGGTTCAACTCCACAAAAAGAAAACATTCAACCCCATCAAAAAATGGGGAGATGAAATGAATAGAAACTTTGACAAAGAAGAAATCCGAATGGCTAAAAGACACATGAGAAAATGTTCCACATCATTAATCATCAGGGAGATGCAGATCAAAGCCACAATGAGGTATCACCTCACACCACAGAGACTGGCCCATATTCACAAGAACAAAAGCAACCGGTGCTGTCGCGGATGTGGTGAGAAAGGGACACTCCTTCACTGTTGGTGGGAATGCCAACTGGTTCAGCCCTTCTGGAAAGCAGTATGGATGATTCTCAAAAAACTAGAAATTGGGCTCCCATTTGACCCAGCAATACCACTCCTGGAAATATATCCCAGAGAGGCAAAAAAGTATAGCCGAAGTGACATCTGCAATTGTCTGTTTATTGCAGCACTCTTTACAATAGCCAGAATCTGGAAAAAACCTGAGTGCCCGAGAACAGATGACTGGTTGAAGAAACTCTGGCACATTTACACAATGGAGTACTATGTAGCTGTTAGGAAAGATGAAGTCATGAAGTTTACATACAAGTGGTACTACATGGAAAGTATCATGTTAAGCGAAATGACTCAGAAAGAAAGGGATAGACATAGAAAGATTGCATTCATCTGGGGAACATAAAGTAACAAAATAGGAAACTAACACCCAAGTATGGCAGAGATTAGTACCAGGAATTTTACTCAATGACCCGGAGGACAACCACACATGTTAGGGGAAGGAGGAGCTCAGAAAGAGAAGGGAACACCAAATAAAGGGTGTTGGGAGGATCCGCCCATGATGGGAGAGCATGCTGAGGGTAGACTGTCGACCAAGCATGATTGCCACTCAATGCCTCTTTTGCTGACCATGGCACTCAAAAGGGGAGAGAGGGAAATGCCCTGCCACAGAGGCAGGGTGGGATAGGGGCTGGGGGGGGGGGAGGGGATGCTGGGATCCGAGGTGGTGGGAAATGCACACTGGTGGAGGGATGGGTGTTTGATCATTGTATAATCGAAACCCAAGCACAAAAATGTGTAAGTCTACAATGGTACCTCATGGTGCCACACTATTAAAAAATAAATAAATATAAAATAAATAAATAAAATAAAATATTGAAGGCCGTAGTAAAATTAAAAAAAAAAGTGTTTCTGTGTCAAGGATTGAGTTCAAAACCCCTTATGATTCACATATTCAGAACCACTGAGCAGTATCCCTGAACCTGCTTTATGCTTTTGAATTAAATTTTAAATGGAATTTTTCTTAAAATAAATAAATAAATAAATAAATCTCATTACGTGACCAGCCCATCTGATTTTCGACACCTTGGCAAATGAGGCAGCGTCCCTGATTCTTGATCGTCGAAGGATGTCAGAACTCCGGATTCTTTCTCTCATTTGAGTGAAACGTGATATTCCAAGCATAGCTCTTTCTATACTTCTTTGGGAGACCTGAATAGCGTTCTCATCTTGTTTGCATATGGCCCAGGTCTCAGAGGCATATGTTAATGCAGGAAGAACAGTGGAATCAAAGAGATGTGCATGGAGCCAGAGGTTCTTCGTCCTCTTAGCTATTTCTTTGACGTTCTTGAAGGCGTTCCAAGCCGCTCTCTTCCTCCTGCGCAGCTCGGGTGCCAGTTCATTTGTCATGTTGACCTCTCGACCTAGGTACACATAGCTGTTGCATTCGGAGATGGTCGTTCTGTTCAGAGCGAATGGGGCGTCAGGAACGAGGTTGTTTCTCATAAACATTGTCTTCCTAAGATTCAGCTGTAGTTCTACCTTTCCACACTCGCGGTCAAAGTCGGCCAGTATTTGTGCCGCTTGGCTGATGTTTGGTGTTATTAAAACAATGTCATCAGCAAAGCGGAGGTGGTGTAGTTGCCGACCATCTATCTTCACTCCCATTCCTTCCCATTCCAGTCGTCGTATGATGTTCTCGAGGGTGGCACTGAAGAGTTTTGGTGAAATGGTATCACCCTGCCCTACCCCTCTCTTGACATCAACGATCACTTCTTTGTAGAATGGTGAGATCCTGGTAGTGAATCCGCAATACAGCACACAAAGGATCCTGATGTATTGGGCTTGAATGCCCTGATTGGCTAGGGCTTCAATGACCACTTCCGTCTCAACAGAATCAAAGGCCTTCTTTAAATCAATGAACGTTAAACAGAGCAGCATCTTGAACTTCCAAGAAACATCAATGAGCTTGGTTATCGTGTGGATATGGTCGATGGTGCTGAATCCTTTGCGGAACCCTGCTTGCTCGCATGGTTGTCCTTCATCTAGTGTTCTGCCAATCCTATTCAGGATGACTCGAGTGAACAGCTTGTAGATGACAGACAATAGGCAGATCGGGCGATAATTGCCAATGTCATGGATGTCTCCCTTCTTGAACAGTAGTACGGTCCTGCTGGTTTTCCATTGTGACGGAACCTTGCATTCAGACAGGTAGCGAGTGAAGAGCCGTGCCAGTGTATTGATGAGTACTGATGGCAGGTTCTTCAGGTGTTCAGGTCTAACCTTGTCTCAGCCGGTTGCTGTTTGTTTCTTTACCGACTAAATGGCGTGTCGGATTTCAGAAGGGATAACGTTGGGAACGACATATCCATCCTGTGGAATTTGGTATGTCTGCAAGTGGACATGGCTATCGAAGAGATTTGAGTAGAAGTCATGGATAATCTTCTCCATTGCCATTCTGGAGGATGTGATGGATCCATCAGGACGTCGAAGGGCAGTCATCTTGGTCTTGTAGTTGGCCAAGGACAGGCGGGCGTTACAAATACTTTTCCCGGCTTCTGCCACATCTACTAGTACTTCTGCTCTTCTCTCTTTGAGATCTTCCTTGATTGCATCTCTGCACTGCTTTGCGAGCTCAGACGTTCGCTTGCGGTTGCGTGAGGCATGTGCCAAACCACGCTGGCGAATTAGCTCAAGAGTTTTCGAAGATAGGCGATTTTTTGTGGCTATCTCTCTCTTGGCATTCCTCGCACATTCATGGAGGTGCTGAACCAGTCGATCGTATTCCTCGTCAATGTTGTCAACAATGGCATCTTCACATGTTGCCACAATAGTACCAAAGAGTTCCCAGTTGGTGGTCATTCTGGGAGTTCTCTTTTTGAACTTTGCAGCCCTTTCTCCCCGCTCTGTGAAGTAGAATTTTGCACGAAGGAGACGGTGGTCTGTTCCCGTTCGAAATTTTGGGACAACAGCGACATCAGTCAGGCAAAACCGTGGATTGAATATGATGTGGTCTATTTCATTGTGGAATCGTCCACCAGGAGACTCCCATGTTCATCGTTTAGATTCTGCCTTCTGGAACTGTGAGTTCCCATGAATGGTCTTGGTCGACATGATGAACTCAGACAGTCTCTCACCCTGTTCGTTCCATTCTAGGCCATGGGTCCCGATGTGAAGTTCTTCAGCTGATCTTCTTGGTCCTATCTTGGCATTAAAATCACCCACAGTGATCTTGTAGAAGGTGTGGTCTTCTTTATAGAACTTTTCTAGCTCCATGTAGAACTTCTCGATTTCTCTTTCATCATAATGAGATGTTGGTGCATAGACAATGAAAACAGAAACTGCAGGCAGTGAGCCACATCTATTCAAATGTAAACGTCCGATTTGGGTTGTTAGGCATTCGAATGAATCAATGCTCTTGGCCAAGTTTGTGTTGACAAGGACACCGACGCCTCCAAGACGTCTTTTATCGCATGTTCCGAGGAACAATTCTTCTCCAGTGTCGAAAACAGCATGGTGAGATTCGTGCCTTCTTGTCTTGGTCAGACAATGATGTCGTACTTGATCATTCGCGCTTGTACCATCAGGTCCTCAATGGATGCATCTGATGCTAGTGTACATGCATTGAAAGTACAGACGATCATTTTTGTCTTCCTTCGTTGTGGCAGCCTAGGTTGGCCTTGAGATTTTGTCGGCCTCTCCTTTCTCATCCTTCTCAGTGCTGCCATGTGGGTGAAGCCTTCAGGGTCAGGTGAATGAGACACTATTTCCACTACCCAGGCGTCGCCACACTCCAGGACAGTTTCCGGACCCGCGCGGCAGCTCCGGCCGAGACCCACGCATGACTGAAGACCCACAGAACAAGATAAGCGGAACTCTCTGAGACCTTGGACCCAGGGACAGAGCTTCTCTGCTTGCTCCCACCATCACAGGTGACAAAGGGATTCTAATCAGGAGCCCCACCCTACCCTGCCCTGTCTGCTTCCATCAACCACCCAGGGCTCGAATTGCGCACAGGAGACCCACCCTACCCAGATAAATACCCCACTGGCAGACAAGCAGCCGCACGACACATCATAAGACACTAAATTCCCATCTTCTGGAATTGTCGTACCGTATTTGATAGGGTTGAAATATGGTAACACCTACAAGGGTGATTAGAGTTCGCCCCAAAAACCTCTATCCCTCTCAGAAAGACTGGCAAGCTACCGAGAGTATTCCGCCTGCACGGAAGAGCCTGGCAAGCTATCCGTTGTGTATTCAATATGGCAAAACCAGTAACTACAACTGGTCTCATTCACTTCTTATTAATACTTGCAGTTATTGAAATAAATACAGTAAGAGATACAGATTCCAAGACTAAGTTCTTTAGGCTCCTAGGGAAAGCCCACAGGAATTTACTGGAAATCCTAGACTGGGTCCTCAGTACAGAAGATCTAATCCTTCCACTTGGGGGTCCTGAATGATGAAATCATAAATGCTTGCACCAAGACTGTGCTTTTATTCTCTCTAAACTGTTCTATTTCGATGTCAGGGTAGCTAACCTGCTTGTCCTGAGTCCATCCAAGTCCCACAGTGGAACCTCCCTTTGTGAAATGTTATGTTCTGTGGCAACCAAAGTCTGAGTCTAGTATGGCTGCCCATGAGTAGATATATATGAGTGAATCAACAAGCAGATATTAATACCATAGCCTTAAAGATATTTCTTTGTTTACGTGAAAAACATGACTCTATGGTAAAATGAAATATGATAGGGAAAATGGAACAACAAGTAGTTCACTGGTATAACAAAGTCAAGAATTATCAGAAGTTTTCACTTAGTCATTAAAACAAAGGAAAGGTTAAAGATAAATGAGGGGATTGGAGGTTCTCATGAGAGCACTGCTGCTTCTCTGGGCGAGGTAAAGGGGCAATTGATTGATGAAGCCTAAAACACTTAGTGTCAATATCCAACAGTGATAGAAATAAGGGTGAATAAATAGGGGGAAGAAACACAGATGCAGAATAGTTTTTTTCTTTTGGAGTGTGGCAGTGAGCAATGTAGGGTTAGGCCCACATGCAGCTATGCTCTTGGTTCTGCATCAGGAATCAACCTGTCACTGACTGAGGACACATATGTGGAGCTGGGGATCAAACTCTGCTGTGTTGTGTAAAGTGCAGACCACTAACCCACTGTACTCTCTCTTCAGCCCTCAGGTCACTTTTGCCTCAGGGATTCCATTAACTGACTCAGAAAGTTTTCTGTCTCACATGGCAGTGTAAACTGAGGCTTTGCTCACATGAGATGCTGGGAATTTCATGGGGGTCCACCAAGAACAGGGACATGAGTCTCTTCCCAGCTTACTCTGTTAACTTAAAGAAAACTCTTCTTCTTGCCATAAAGGAATAATCTGGAATTATTTCAGAGTTTTCAGGGCCCCCTAAAGGAAGAAGGCAGAGTGCCTTTCCTGCTCTCTGACAGGCCTAATTGTAGGATCAAAGAGAAATCTCCTCTCCTGCATCCCTTCCATATGTTTCCTATCTCTACTCCTCATCTATTCCGATTATTGAGTGTCAATCCCTTGTGTTGGCAAGTTTAAAAAAGAGCAGCTAAATGATCTAGATATCTGATGGCCCTCTCTTTCTCCCTCCAGCTTCTTCATAACAGTAGGATAATCAGCAGGGGAGAGAAACATGTTCAAGAGAAGATTTCTGTTTCTCCAGAGGGCAGAGAGCTGAGGGTACCCTGTAAAATACAAAAAGGAACAGCGCTTTTCAAGTTGAGGTACAATTAAACCCCAGAATGACAAGTGTCTCACTTGTGTTTGCAAAGCTTATGCTCCTACTGCATTCTGCAGTGAAGAGGGGCCTCCCACATGCTAAAATACAAATGACACATCATTGTACCTGGCTGTGAAATTCAAGTTAATCTCAGTAATTGGGCCACATCACACCACCATTAAAAATGGCAAACACCAGAGGCAGTTCATGGAAACCACATGACAGCAACAAGGATGTTGTCCTAATCTTTAGGGACATTCATTGATGTAAAGCACTTGGTCTGTTGCAGAACAACACAGTGTTTCAGTGAAAGTTTCACAGAGCCTTTCTGGCAACACTGGAAATAGAAGAGCATAGTTATTTACTCATACAGAAGTCTATACATTATATTATTTTCTAGAGCATAAAGTAAAGTAAAGTAAAGTAAAGGCCCTCCTGTTGATCATCGATTTGCTCGAGCGGGTCCAGTAACGTCTCCATTGGAGACTTTGTTGTTACTGTGTTTGGCATATCGAATACGTCGCGGGGAGCTTGCCAGGCTCTGCCGTGCGGGCGAGATACTCTCGGTAGCTTGCCGGGCTCTCCGAGAGGGGCGGAGGAATCGAACTCGGGTTGGCCATGTTGGCCGCTTGTAAGGCGAACGCCCTACACGCTGCATGATAACAATTAATTCCTATTGAGAAAAAAGAAAATTGGTTCACCTTAAAACATTCTCTGTGAAGAAGCGATAAACTCTATTTGAAAAATTATTTAACAACTTGTACTATGAGGCTGGAGAGATAGTATAGCATGGAAGGTGGTTGTGTCGAATTCAGGTTCTAAACATGACACCCCATACAGTCTTTTGCATACCATCAGTGGTGGTCCTTAACTGCAGCCAGGTGTGGCTCAAAATCAGAATAAAAAGGCATTTGACATTGAAACTTTGAAAAATCCATCATAATAACATTGTTACATATATACCCATTGTACTTCAGCACTTCTCATTCTTCGTAGAGTTGTCTTCCCACAATTCTGTTGTGGTACAAATGTCAATCTCTTCAATCATAGGTGCAGAAAATCCCAATAGAAAGGCGCACCCACTGGAGCTCTACCTGACAATGTGAAGGGCCCCTCTACTACTTCACATGGTGCTTAGGGGGCAATGTGGTTTTGTGGTTCAAATTCAGGCTCTCTGCACAAAAACCATCAGTTCAGCCCTTTCTTTTCAGACACCACAGACTGTCTTTCTGATGACGCTTTCTCATCAATTTAATGTCATTAACCTATACATCCTGATTGGTAATACATAGAATGTGCCACATGTGTCAAGATATGTTAGTGGTCATTGGATTTAATACATTCCTATATGAAATCTCCTTTGAGATGATTATCTTGCCCCAAGGACAGGATTTCTCTGGAAAGAAGATAGTGATGTAAATAGCATAGTCCATGGTCAGCAGATGAATCTCAGTTTCTAAAGGACAGGAGAGAAGTTAATAATCTTACCAACTATTCAGGCTCATTTAGAAGATCAAGGTTTTTATTTCACTGACAGCTCCCAGGTAGAGTAGTTTGAAAGTGTAGGGAGTTCACACATATTAAGCAATAGTCTAAGTATTTGAGGACCTGGATTCTCAGTTTGATAATAATAAATATTTTCAAATTGATAGATTCTAATCAAACAATTTTTTCTTGAGAGCAATTAGACTACATATTCACAATTCTGGTCTTACCTGCCCATAACTCTTACTGTCAGACTTTATCCTGAAACGTATTTCACAGGGATAGATGAGGATAAAGTTGGGCCCCATAATGATTGATACTCTTCCCCCTCTTAGTTCATTGTGTCTTTTTCTAATGTATGATAGGGGGCCATATGTCAGCTAGTTTGAAAGTTTAGTTCCTTATAGAAATATTTGGCACATTTTTATTTTTTATTCTTGGCCTTTTATGTCATACCTGGTGATGCACAGGGGTTATTCCTGATTCTGCACTCTAGAATTACTCCTGGCAGTGGTGTGGGGACCATATGGGATGCCAAGTATTGAACGCAAGTGCTCCGCATGCAAAGTAAACACCCTACCCAATGGCTCTGGCCATTTTTTTCACTCTTTAATCTAAGTTCTCTAAGTGCACTGGTAGTTCCACTGAGATTGAGAATGGAAAATGAGTTTTCTTACATCTGTGCTATACCTCTGCCACCGCTTCAGTGAACTAGTCTCAAGGCCAAGGCATGGATTCATCAAACAGGTTCTTTGCAGTGAACAATGTCTAATATGGGATCCTCTGACAAAGGAGATCACTAGATTCAAAACTTGCAAGTTTTCAAAAAGGCAATTTTCCAGTCTGTTTTCCCAAAGGGCAATTTTCCAGTCTGTTTCCCCAAGTAGTACACAGACTAATGTGATTGCTGTTTCTACAACTTCTCAGCTTTATTAAGGCAGAAAATTCTGTGAGGTTAATGGCACTAAGTCAAAATGTTAGTAATCTAGGGAACTGAGAATCATTCCCTGAAAACCAACATTATCTGAGTGTGGGTTTTTTTTATTTGTAATTAGAAAGCCTAGGTTTTAGAGAAAATTTCCATGATACTATGTTCCGTGCTGATATATATATATATATATATATATATATATATATATTTCTGTGTAGGATGTGACAGACACTTTGAAGCTATAAGTGTTCTTTGAATTCAGCAGGAAAGGGAAGTGGACAGATAAGATATAATGGAATGTTCCAGTGATGAAGTTTCTGGACTTTATTTTTTCCAGGAAGTCTATTATGGCATTCAATACACCAAAATCTTTCTAGAAGAATATTGGTACTCTATGCAATTTTTCTGGCTCTACTTTTATAGGAAGGACAATTTAGATTGATATCAAGTTATGGGACATTAAGAATTTCGTAGTGAGTGTAGATTGGGAAAATCTGAAATAATGGTGGTGAGAAGGTGCAATGCTAGTGAAATTGGTGTTACAGTATTGAATGTAATAAATCACCATAAACAAATTTATGGCTTCTCTTCATATCGTATAAACAAATTTATAAAAATAAAAAATAAAATAAAGTATTACCCAGATGGTATAGAATTGTGTGTTGGGGGGAAGAGGAAGGATATTAGGCAAACAAGTTTACTTATGTTTTCTTCACAGGATAATAGAAATTTTTTCATTATAATGTAATTTACATACCCTACCTGTAAAAACTATAGTGCCTAAATAGGAAATTGTATATTTTTGTGTGTGTGAAAACTTTAAATGCTACATCTCCAGATCTTTATCATTAACTCAAAGGTAAATAACCTCTTTCTTTGTCCCATTTTAATATAAATATCAATTGCAATGTCTTATATTGAACATGAATGAAATCATCATGAAATGAAATCATCAACTTTTTAATGTTTACAGAACAGGGTCCAGGACAAAATTATTGTGTTTTCATGGCGTTAAACTTCAAAAACAATGATGAAAATGTAGACAAGAAATATTGGCACCCCTTCCAGTTATTTGGGGCATTTATTAGAGTATACACTAAATGCCTGAACTCTCTTCAAATACAGCACTACCATCTTGAGAACTCAGTTTTTCTGTCTCATGATTCTATCAGTCATTCCCATGCTTCCTAAATCACAATCCCACAATTGCAAAACTATATTATCCATTTGCTAACACTCAACATTTCTGTTTAGGTTAGAGAGGTTTATATACATGCAGATTTAAAAATTGCCAACTGATGTATTCTTTTTCAAGTACATTTCTTTTGGGCTTAAAACATAATAACTTTTCCAAACAGGATTGGTTGACTATTCAAGGAACATGAAACTGCAAATGATTCTGTCAGATCATTTTAAGCACTAATTGAAAGGAATTTAATAAATAGGTTGATCCAACATGTGATTCAGGGAGCTGAACAAGGAAAGTGAAGTAACTGGACCTAAGGTAGTCAGGAAGCCATCTCCAATTTGGGCTTCAGGAACAGGGAGAAGACTCAGAAGAACAGGAAAGTGACCAGAAGGAGAGGAATGAAGACCTTGCCGATGAGAGCTCTGTTTGGAAAAATGCACACAGTCACTTCCCCTACTCTTTTCGTTTTTGTCCCATGAACTGGCCCATGGCTCCCATTGACTGAAATAAACAGGAGAAAGGCTAAGCGAAAGAAGCTGGTTAATGTAACCACACAGGTCTTTCTTCTGGGAATAGAGTAAGGCAGGGAAAGATGGGGAGGGGAAACGAGAGCTTCCAAAGCTGGGGAAGCACTGGAATGTGCAGAGTAAGTCTGAGAAGAATCCTGAGACAGAAAACAAACAGGGAAGCTGGGTTTCTGGTGATTGTGAGCCCTGCTTATTTTACACCTTATTTTTCACCTTATTTCAGATGTGTTTAAAATAAATCACAGCACAACAATCGACCAGGAAGGCTCCTAACTCCTAGGAGACTCAGGAGCAAATGTAGAGAGATCTGAAGTGAAAGTCAGAACGCTGGCTCTTGGCGGTTCCCTGAGCTCCTGGATCAGCTTTCTAGGTTTTTACTGTATCACTTGGTTTGGGGTTTTTGTTGGTTGGTTTGGTTGGTTGGTTTTGGGGCCATACCTGGCGATACTTAGAAGCTATTTCTGGTTTTACATTAAGCATTCACTCCTGGCAGTCCTTGGGGACCATATAGGACCAAACAGGGTCTGCAGGTGCAAGGCAAATTCCCTACAAGCTATACTGTGGCTCCAGCCCCATTACTTGGTTTTATTGATTTTGGGGGAGCAAAGGTATTGCTCCTACAGACTCCCCACCCAGTCAGAAGAAGGTGAAAGTCCTATTTGTTACAAGTTTAAGTTGTGGCAAATAGAACTTTGACCCCCACAGCAGTTTCACATTCAAGTTTAATCCAATTCAAGTTAACTTCCTTGTGGAATCCCCAGTAAATAGAAGCTACTGAGAATACTGACCAAAAAAATGTGAGTTTTGGGGAGTAGAGAGTGAAAACATAAGGCCAACATTTGCTCTGTGAGCCTTAAGCTCATGTAAATGTTTGTTTGTGTGTGTGTTTGTGAGAGAGAGAAGGAAAAGACAGAGAGAGAGAGAGAGAGAGAGAGAGAGAGAGAGAGAGGTACAGCCAGAGACGGACATCCAAATAGACCCACTAGAAGACATGATGTACTCTAGCCCCTTCGGGGGATTCCTCCATCTAGCATCAAGAAGGATCAGCCTCTAATTTTTGATAATATTCTGGGATGTTAATGTATTTTTTAAAATACTTTTTGAAATAAATCATCAATAAAAAATTCTCTAACCCTGAGATGTAATATAGCATTTTAGAAAAGCTGGTTGTGATGCTACTGTGTGAATAAATACGTTAAGAATAATTTAGTGTCTGTATATAATTGTCACTGTCAACCCTTAAATTAATAATAAGAATAAGGCCTTCAATGGTATATCAGGAGTAGCACACCATATTTGGTGGGTGTAATTAGATAGAAAACAATCCTGATAATATATACATATATACACACATATAAATGAATATACATATATATATGGAGCGATAGCACAGCGGGTAGGGCGTTCGCCTTACACGCGGCCAACATGGCCGACCCGAGTTCGATTCCTCCGCCCCTCTCGGAGATCCCGGCAAGCTACCGAGAGTATTCGATATGCCAGACACAGTAACAACAAAGTCTCCAATGGAGACGTTACTGGGCCCGCTCGAGCATATATATATATATATATATATATATATATATATATATATATTCGGAGAGCCCGGCAAGCTACCGAGAGTATTTGATATGCCAGACACAGTAACAACAAAGTCTCCAATGGAGACGTTACTGGGCCCGCTCGAGCAAATCGACGATCAACGGGAGGGCCTTTATCTTTATCTTATATATATATATATATATATATATATAAGCTCACAAGACTCAAACTTTAACAACCTGTTAATAATCGCCTGAATTACAGGGCCTTTAATGCCTTAAGATAATATTCAACAATTTTCACACACTTTTTTTAAGGAAATCTTTATTGGATCATTTTATTGGATAATCTTTATTGGATTACTTACACCTTGACATTTTTATTAGTACTCTAAGTATTACTATTTGGGATGGAGCAATAGCACAGTGGGTAGGGCTTTTGCCTTGCAAGCAGCTGACCTGGGCATCCTGGGTTTGATTAGTCTGCCCCTCTTGGAGAGCCCGACAAGCTACCAAGAGTATCTTTCCTGCACGGAAAAGCCTGGTCAGCTCCCCCTGACGTATTCAATATGCCAAAGACAATAACAAGTCTCACAGTGGAGACGTTACTGGGCCCGCTCAAGCAAATCGATGAACAACGGGAGGACAGTTACAGTGACAGATGTAAAGTTAAGGGTTGGCCAAGTACCACTAAAGTTTTTCAAAAGAGGCCAAGAACAAATGGAGAGATAGTTCGGAGGTTAAGATGCTTGCCTTATAAGAGCATACCTGGTCAAACCTCGCATGTGGTTCTCCAAGCACAGCCAGAAATGAACCCTGAGCATAGAGTCAGGAGAAAACCCTGAACACCTGTGGGTGTGGTCCCTAAATCTACACCAAAATGGAAGAGTCAAAGGGACAAAAGAAGGTCAATGACACAGAGAACATGCTGTTACCAAGAATCTGAATTTGGACATGGAGGGTGGGAACCACAGATCCCGGAGGAAAAAAAAAAAACAGGTTCCAAAAAGAGCCGAGATCACCGGCGAGTCCCAGATGGGGTAGGTACCGCATCCCGCCTCCCCCAGATGGAACCCCGTTGACCAGAAGCCTCTACAAGCACAGCTCGAGTTTGCGGGAACTAGGACTTTTTCTCAAAACCATGTGGCCGCGCGACATCTCTCTATATACAAAGTGATCAATGGGAAGTAAAGCACCCAACCTTTCTCCCTGAAAATCAGAGTTAAGTTTGGAGCACGGCCTCAGCCCCAGAAACACAAGGACTTAATGCAGAACCCAGCAGCTTGGAGCAGAAAAGCGAATGGACTATGCTTTAATCCAGGCCATCATGTCTGTCCAGAGGGGAAAGGGTGTTGCCCCATTCGCCCTCTCTTCTCTGGAAAGAAGGATGGCGGCCGTGGGAGCCTTGTGGACAGCAGGTATGAGCTGAAGGTGTGGGGGCGTCTAAAACCTCATGGGAAGGGGGGCGTTCCGGTCCGTCCTTCACGCCCTACCGAGGTCACCAGTTGCCCCCCATGAGCGGCTCTCCAGCACGGCCACAGCCCCAGAAGCACAAGGACTTAATGCAGAACCCAGCAGCTTGGAGCAGAAAAGTGAAAGGACTATGCATTAATCCAGGCCATCATGTCTGCCCGGAGGGGAAAGGGTCTTGCTCCCTTCCGCCCTCCTCCCTCTGGAAAGAAAGATGGCGGCCACATGGGAGCCTTGTGGACAGCAGGTATGAGCCGGGGATATGGGGGCGACTAAAACCTCATGGGAAGGGGGGCACTCCGGTTCGTTCTTCACACCCTACCGAGGTCGCCAGTTTCCCCCCCCCGCGAGCGGCTCTCCAGCACAGCCACGGCCCCAGAAGCACAAGGACTTAATGCAGAACCCGGCAGCTTGGAGCAGAAAAGTGAATGGACTATTCGTTAATCCAGGCCATCATGTCTGTCCGGAGGGGAAAGGGTGTTGCCCCATTCGCCCTCTCCTCTCTGGAAAGAAAGATGGCGGCCGCATGGGAGCCTTGTGGACAGCAGGTATGAGCCGGAGGTGTGGGGGCGACTAAAACCTCATGGGAAGGGGGGCGTTTTGGTCCACCCTTCGTGCCCTACCGAGGCCACCAGTTGCCCCCCACGAGCAGCTCTCCAGCACGGCCACGACTCCAGAACACAGAAGCCAATTTCTTAACTATATGACTTTCAGTAGAAATACTTCCAGGGTCAATAGGTAAAATAGCAGAAATCCAAAACCAACATTTAATTCTTGAACCCAGCTGTAGAAAGCAAATCACTTCACAATGCTTTTCAGCATGTCTGATTTGGGGGGGGGGGTAAACTCTAAACAATAGTGGTGAATCTTTTATTGAAACAATGTATCTGATCAAAGCAGATAGAGTGTGGACTAGAAGTCATCTGCCTCACAGGGACTGGGAGGGGTGGGGGTGGGGTTTTATTGGGGTTCTTCATGGTAAAGAATAAGTGTTGGTGAAGGGAAATGTGTTTGATATTTGCATGACTGAGACCTAAACCTGAAAGCTTTGTAACCTTTCCCACAGTGATTCAATAAATAAATAAATAAATAAATAACTGAAAAAAAAAAGAATCTGAATTTGATATCTCAACACCAATAGATAATACTGGTATTCCTGAACATGGACCTGGTGGCCCACAGCACTGCGGGGCCCTAGCACTCAACAGTCAGTGGGTCTTGTATCACATGAAGTGACCACTGGATCACAGAACATAGCTAGGAATACAGTCTTGTCAAAAATAGACAAGGGGAGGGCAAAGCTATACTATCTAGTGAAACTCATTATTCAAGCAATTTTAAATTATTTACATAAATTTTTGCAAGTTCGAACTTTAAATTTTCTTTAAAAATACTTTCTCCCATTTTAGGAGCACACCTTTAAGGTTAAAAATTGTCTATCTTAAAAGTAGTAATCAATCTTCTAGATCTATAAAATTAGCATATATTCTGACTGTCTGTCTGAGTATACAAGCAAACAAATACTGTCTTCCCATTGTTCATCGATTTGCTCAAGCGGGCACAGTAATTTCTCCATTTTGAGACTTGTTGTTACTGTGTATGGCATATGGGCGAGATACTCTCGGTAGCTTGCTGGGGTCTCCAACAGGGGCAGAGGAATCAAACCTGGCTCTGCCGGGCTGGCTGCATGCAAGGCAAACACCTTACTGCTGAGCTATTGCTCCAGCCATCTGAGTATATAGGTATACTTATCAGTTGTTCAGAGTTATCAATGGATTTATGAGATTTTTTTCATCAAACAATGTTTTGCAATGGGCAAATGTTTTCAGGTTTAATTGTCCATGGAGATTAAGAGAAGACTCTGTGTATATGCATTAATATGCCTATATATGTATACATTATTTGGACAATCATTATAGAGCTTATCTGAAGATTAAAGTGATGAAAGCTATAACATCCTGGGTTTCAGATTATACTATTTCAAGTCCATGGGTATAAAGGAGGAACAGGTACTTGGTGAAGAAGCACTATGGGCTGTACTCACCTTGTAGCCTTGATAGGCATCTGCAGCAAGGACCATGGTGTGCCCTTTGTGCTGTGGTGTCCAATCACAATACCAGCAGATGAGCTGACCATCATCTTCACAAAACAGCCTGAGATTCTCTTTGTGTTTTCACACAGATACTCTTGCTCCATTTTCTTAATGGTGTCAATGATGCTTTCTAGCTGTGTACTGGCCCAGATGCTCTCCCTCTGAAACTGTGCCCTACATACAGGACACTGGAAGTTACCCTGGGAAGGTGACTTCTGTTACTGCTTCTCAAGATTTTCCAATATGAAAGAATGGCAGTAGATGTGCCCACAGTCTATCAGCACTGTCTCAGTCATCAGCTTCAAGCAGCTGGGGCAAGTGACTTCCTCCCTCATGGTCTTAGCTGTGCCTGAAGGCATGGTTTTTCCTGGAAATCTTTAATACTGAAAATATAGGTAGAGATCAAGTACATGGGATTTTTCTGTAAGTTATAGAATAAGCATCATCTGAATCTGATGGTACTGACACTTTCAGATGATGAATTGTATGTGGAATACAATACTCAAGAGTTTTAGATATGATTAAATTTTTTATATTTAAATTTATGTTCTCATTGTATTGAGACACATTTCATTTGTTACTTGATGTATGTGCTGGTGTGACTGGCAGTTCAGAAAGAGAACAGACCATAACTACAAAAATTTTTCCTGGGTCAAATCTGAGCAAGAGAAACAAGATGTTATTCCTCACACAAATTACAGATGAACAGAAAGAACATTTGGAAGCTTTTCAAATGATTTACCAATGATATAACCATCACAAATACTTTGTTTGTGACTTGTAACTATAGAAGCAACACTTAAAAATTAGGGCTGTCATTGAAGAAGATTCAGTGGATTTATATTTGACTAATGAAAATCCCCTTGATACTATATCTACCTCTATCTCTAAAGAACAACAAAATCCGGGTGTATGGTGCCACCAACAGGTCAATCTGTATCTGTGAGGCGAGTGAATCAGCAGCCTGATGGTGACTTCAGCTTCTAGATACCCCAAAATTGCTGCTGTGCCTTTGGCCAGACCCCAACAACTTGGGGCCTCGTTTACCAAGAAAGTAAGTGCCAAAAGTTAGGTATGTGGGAGACACACACACAAACCAACTTCGACTCAGCTATATATATATAATTGAAGGCAAGGCCTCTCTGGTTCCTGATCAAACTGCTTAATGTCCATGTTCCCAGAGACTCAGAAACAAATCTCACAACCCAGCGGCTTTTGGTAGAAGTGCGTCCAGTCCCAGCAGTAGGTTACCAGCGCCAAACCATCCCAGGGGGGAAAGGGTGCTGTCACTCCGCCTGCTCCCTCTTGGCAGCTCAATGGCTGCCATCCTTCAGAGGCCTTTGGACAGTCAGGTTTCGGCCAACAGTGATGAGACATGCAGGGTCTCACGGGATGGGGGTGGAGCCAGACCTTTCCTCCACATTCCAATGAGATCCCGAGTCACTGCCCATGAACAGCCTTTATGGCTTCTGACAAGCTGCTTGACGACCATGATCCCAGAGAATTAGCAACATATCTCGGAGCCCAGCAGGTTTCGGTAGCAATCCCTCCAGATTTACTTGTCAAAATTTTGGAATTCCAAAATTGTAGCCATGAAACATCATATGTTATTCATAACCCCAATAGAAAAAAAATTGTCTACGGTTGTCTTTTTGGCATATGTGAGTGTTGGGGTAAAATACCAAATAATAATGGTGGGTCTGGTTTCTAAATATTGAATATAATCAAAGTAGAGAGAGAGTCATGTAGAAACCATCTGCTCCACAGACAGGAACGGGTGTGGGATGGGGTTGTACTGGAGATTTTGGTGGTGGAAAATGGGCACTGGTGAAGGGACAGGTGTTTCATCATTGTATGACTGAGACTTAAACCCGAAAACCTTATAACTGCTCTCAAGGTGACTCAAGATAAATTTATAAATTTATATAAAAAAGTAAGGTGGAGTCATGCCCAATTCAATCAGCCTAATAAAGGGCTGAATAATTAGTAATACTCTGACACTAAAAATTATTTTAAAAATAAAGAACAACAATATCAGTTCAGGGAAGCCAGGGAGATCCCTCTAGAGTGACAATGTAAACTAATAGCTAACTTATATGTACATTCTGTCATCATCCCTGATTTGCGGGAAGGAAAATTGATCTGAAGAGAGGAGAAGAATAGTTCTAAGTTCAGAGCTCCTGAAAACTCAGAGAAAATGAATATGCAAAGCAAGACTCCCTAAGAAGTCCTCATATTCAAAGGATTTTACCAGTGTATGGATAAATTGTATGAAAGAAATTTACCCCACTGGGAATGAATCCTGAATGCAGAACCAGAATAAATCCTCACTCCAAAAGCCAAACATCATGATCAGTAAGGCAGTAGCAATGTAATAAAACCACCAGAGGTTCAAAACTCTTCCCTTATGACAGTAACTGACAGTGCTTACTTGGGCACAGAACTTCAAGCTGGGCGCTGTGGAGAATATCCACATATAACCCCTTCTCAAGTCATTTTGGGCTCTTGCTCCTCTGAAGAAGCTGACAGTCTTTTGTGAACATGCTATCCTTTCTTTCTCTTCCCTTTAATGAAATTTTTATGTTAAAACAAACAAAAATATCTTGATAGTGGCCTCTAAACACGTGTAAAGAAAGCCATTCGTTAGTACCAAGTCGGTATCAACTCTGAGCCAAGGATGTTTGATATATGGAAATGATAAATGTAATATATCACTTCTCTAAACAGGTTTTTTTCATGTAGGAGTACTGCTATTTATTCAGCCACTGATTAACTGATTGAATTGTGCATGAACTTCACCTTACTTTTTTTTTATTTTTTATAATTGTATTTATGGAATCACCATGAGAGAAGTTACAAAGCTTTCGGGTCTAAGTCTCGGTCATACAATGAAACACCCATACCTTCAACTGTGTCCATTCTCCACCACCCAAAACCCCAGTATATCTCCATCCCACACCCTCTCCCTACCTGTGGGGCAGATGATTTCCACATTACTCTCTCTCTCTCTCTACTTTGATCACATTCAATATTTCGACACCAGACTCACCGTTATTATTTGAGATTTTACCCCAACGCTCAGATCTGCCGAAAAGGCAACAGTAGATAATTTGTGTTCTATTGCTGGTTATGAATAACATATGATGTCGTGTGGCTGCAGTAAGGCAATGTGATTTTGGAATTCCAAAATTTTAACACTTAAATCTGGAGGGATTTCTGCCAAAACTTGCTGGGCTCCGAGATTTGTTCCTAAGTCTCTGGGATCATGGTCATTAAACAGCTTTATCAGGAGCCAGAGAGGCTGTTCGTGACCGATGACTTGGGGTCTTGTTGGAATGGGAAGGACAGGACAGTTTTCACCCCCATCCAGTGAGGCCCAACAAGTTTCGTCACTGCAGGCCCAAGCCTGACTGTCCAATGGCCTCTGGAGGATGACAGCCACTGAGCCGCTAGGGGGAAGCAGGAGGAGGGACAACACCCTTTCCCCCCTGGGGTAACCCAGCAACAGTAACCTACTGCATGGTCCGGACGCATTTCTGCCAAATGCCACTGGGTTTCGAAATTTGTTTCTGAGTCTCTGGGATCATGGCCGTTAAGCAGCTTGATCAGGAGCCAGAGAGGCCATTCGTGGGCGATGACTTGGGGTCTCGTTGGGGTGGGGAGGACAGACCCAGCTCCAACCCCATCCCGTGAGACCCAGAATGTCTCGTCACTGCGGGCCCAGACCTGACTGTCCAAGGCCTCTGGAGGATGACAGCCACAGAGCCACCAAGGGGGAGCAGGTAGAGGGATCAGTACCCTTTCCTCCCTGGAGTGGCCTGACGACAGTAACCTACTGCGGGTTCTGGATGCATTTCTGCCTAAAGCAACTGGGTTTCAAGATTTGTTTCTGAGTCTCTAGGATCAAGGCCATTAAGCAGATTAATTAGGAGCCAGAGAGGCTGTTCATGGGTGATGACTTGGGGTCTCGTTGGAGTGGGGAAGACAGGACCAGCTCCACCCCCATTTCATGAGACCCAACAAGTTTTGTCACTGTGGGCCCAAGCCTGACTGTCCAATAGCCTCCGGAGGATGACGGCAACTGAACTGCCAAGGGGGAGCAGGCGGAGTGACAACACCCTTTCCTCCCTGGGGTGGCCCGGTAACAGTAACGTACTGTGGGGTCCGGACACATTTCTGCCAAAAGCCACTGGGTTTCAAGATTTTTTTCTGAATCTCTGGGATCATGGCCATTAAGCAGCTTGATCAGGAGCCAAAGAGGCCGTTCATGGGAGATGACTTGGGGTCTGGTTGGGGTGGGGAGGACAGGACCAGCTCCAACCCCATCCCATGAGGCCCTGTGTGTCTCGTCACTGGGGCCCAAACCTGACTGTTCAGCAGCCTCTGGAGGATTGCGGCCACTGAGCCGCCATTGGGAACAGGCCAAGGCATGAAACCTATTCCCATCTGGGTTGGCCCAGCACCGGTAACCTACTGCAGGGACCGGACTCATTTCTGCCAAAAGCCACTGGGTTTCGAGATTTATTTATGAGTCTCTGGGATTATAGCCATTAAGCAGTTCAATCAGGAACCAGAGAGGCTATGCCTCCAATTATATAGCTGAGATGGAGGTGGTTTGTTGGTGTGTTTCCCACATACCTAACTATTTTTTTTTAATCACCGTGAGAACAGTCACAAGGCCTTTCAGTTCAAGTCTCAGTTGGTCATACAATGATCAAACATCCGTCCCTCGACCAGTGCACATTTTCCACCACCAAGAACCCCAGTATATCCCCCCTTTCACCCACCCCCTGCCTGTGTGGCAGATTTTCACCTCTCTCTCTCTCTCTCTCTATCTATCTATCTATCTCTATGTTGATTACATTCAATATTACAAAAAGACCCAACATTGTTATTTGAAATTTTCCCCAACATTCAGACCTTCCACAAAGACGTAATTAGAAAATTTGTTTTCTATTGCTGATTATGAAGAGTATATGATGTTGTGTGGCCACAACAGTGGCCATGCGAATTTGGATTGCTATCATTTTAGTAATAAACCCAGAGGGATTACTGCCAGAAACCCCTGGGTTCCGAGATTGGTATATGTGCCTTGGGATTATGGTTGGTTAGAAGCTGGATAAGGCATTTGAGAGTGGCAACCCAGTGCATTTCCATGGCGGAGAATAGGGTCGATTCCAACCACATCCCATGAAGCAAAACATGCCTCATCAATGCAGTCTCATACCTGGCTGTTCATTAGGCTCTAAAAGATGCAGGCCACCATGCTACCGCCACAAAGGGGGACAGGCGAGGGACAGACACCCTTCCCCTCCCAGGGCAGCATAGCATCATAGTTAAATAGAGTCTAGATGTGTTTCAGTTGGGCATTCTCTTTAACTCAGATTTTCCTATCATCATTCAAGCCTGATTTTCAGGGAAAAATGCTATATTATTTGCTATCCATTCATCACTTTGCATATCAGGAAATGTTGCGCTTATGTGGCCACGTGGTTCGGGAAAAAGTCCTGGTACCCGCATGCCAAAGCCATGCTTGTAGAAGATCATGGTCACCAGGATTCCATCTGGGGAAGGCGCATAATATAACTATTGGCTGTTTACTACTTTCTTGGTAAACTTTGCCCCAAGTTTTTGGGGTCTGGCCAAAGGCAAAGCAGTAATTTTGGGGTATCTGGAAATCTGAAGGCACCATCAGGCTACTGATGCACTCGCCTCACAGGTACAGATTGACCTGCTGGTGGCACCATACCCCCGTCTCTAAGCAGGTTTAAAACTGAGAAAATGCCTTTCTAAATGCTTCTCAAAGATATAAGACTAAACAGTGTTTAAAACTGGGCAAAACATCTGTGTAAATATTTCTTAGAACATAAGTCGCCATATATATAGAAAAAATCAACATCACTTTTTCTTAAAGAAGTGAAAACTCAAATAATAATATATTACATGCCCCAGAGAAACAGGTCTTAATCTTTTACTTTTTAATTTTCAAATAGATTTTCACAGTAATTGATTACATTTAGTATTTCCACACGAATCCCACCATCATTAGACTTTTTCACCAAATTTGTTTTGAGTTTTACCACCACCACCCAAGACTGCCCCAAAGGCAGACTCTAAATAATTTATTTTGTATTGTTTGTTATAAATAATTGACTAAAATGATCCAATAAAGATTTCCTTAAAGAAAAGTGTGTGAAAATTGTTAAATATCATCTTGGAAGGCATTAAGGCCCTGAATTAGCAATTATTAACAGGTTGTTAGAGTTTGAGTCTTGTGAGATTATATATATATATATATGCATATATATCACGGTTCTCCCGTTGTTCATCAATTTGCTCAAGCGGGCCCTGTAACGTCTCCATCATGAGACTTGTTGTTACTGTGTTTTGCATATCGAGTATGTCACGGGTAGCTTGCCAGGCTCTGCCGTGAGGGCGAGATACTCTGGGTAGCTTGCCAGGCTCTCCGAGAGGGACAGAAGAATCGAACTCAAGTCGGCCATGTTGGCTGCATGCAAGGCAAACGCCCTACACTCTGTGCTATCGCTCCAGCACACACACACACACACACACACACACACACACACATATATATATATATATATATATATATATATATATTTCACCTTCTTTTTTTCTTTTTTCTTTTTTTTTTTTTTTTTTTTTGCTATTTGGGTCACACCGGGCGATGCACAGGGGTTACTCCTGGCTCTACACTCAGGAATTACTCCTGGTGGTGCTCAGGGGACCACACAGGATGCTGGGAATCGAACCTGGATTGGGGGCATGCAAGGCAAACACCCTACCCGTGAGCGATAGCACAGCGGTAGGGCATTTGCCTTAAAGCGGCCAACACGGCCGACCCGAGTTCGATTCCTCTACCCCTCTCGGAGAGCCCGACAAGCTACCGAGAGTATCTCGCCCACCCGGCAGAGCCTGGCAAGCTACCCGTGATGTATTTAATATGCCAAACACAGTAATAACAAGTCTCATGATGGAGACGTTACTGGGCCTGCTTGAGCAAATCGATGAACAACGGGAGGACCGTGGACCGTGACATATATATATATATATATATATATATATATATATATAATCAGGATTGTTTCCTTCTAATTACACCCACCAAATATGGTGTGCTACTCTTGGTATACCATTAAAGGCCTTATTCTTATGATTAAGAGTTGACAATGACAATTATATATGGATGCTAAATTATTCTTAATGTATTTATTCAACAATAGCATCAAAACCAGCTTTTCTAAAATGCTATATTACAGCTCAGGGATAGAGAATTTTTCATAGATTATTTATTTCAAATAATAATTTCAAAAATATATTGACATCCCAGAATATTACCAAAATTAGAGGCTGTGTCTTCATGGTGCTAAATGGAGGAATCCCCCGAAGGAGCTAGTGTACATCATGTTTTGTACTGGGTCTACTTGGATCTCTGTCTCTGTCTGTACCTCTCTCTCTCTCTCTTTCTCTCTCTCTCTCTCTCTCTCTCTCTCTCTCTCTCTCTATCTTTCCTTCTCTTCTCACAAACATACACACTAACACACATATACATGAGCTTTCGGTTCAAAGTGCAAATGTTGACCTTATATGTTCACTCTCTACTCCCCCAAACTCACATTTTTTGGTCAGTATTCTCAGTAGCTTCTGTTTACTGAGGATTCCACAAGGAAGTTCACTTGAATTGGATTAAACTTGATTGTGAAACTGCTGTGGGGGTCAAAGTCCTAATTGCTACAACTTAAACTTGTAGCAAATAGGACTTTCACCTTCTTCCGACAGGGTGGGGACTCTGTAGGAGCAATACCTTTACTCCCCAACAGTCAATAAAACCAAGTAATGGGCTGGAGCCACAGTATAGCTTGTAGGGAATTTGCCTTGAACCTGCTGACCCTAGTTGGTCCTATATGATCCCCTAGAAATGCCAAGAGTGAATGCTTAATGCAAAGCCAGAAATAGCCTCTGAGTATCGCCAGGAGTGACCCAAAAACCAACCAACCAAACAAACCAACAAAACCCCCAAACCAAGTGATACAGTGAAAACCTAGGAAGCTGATCCAGGAGCTCAGGAAACCGCCAAGAGCCAGCGTTCTGACTTTACTTCAGATCTCTCTACATTTGCTCCTGAGTCTCCTAGGAGTTAGGAGCTTTCCTGGTCGATTGTTGTGCTGTGATTTATTTTAAACACATCTGAAATAAGGTGAAAAATAAGGTGTAAAATAAGCAGGGCTCACAATCACCAGAAACCCAGCTTCCCTGTTTGTTTTCTGTCTCAGGATTCTTCTCAGACTTACTCTGCACATTCCAGTGCTTCCCCAGCTTTGGAAGCTCTCGTTTCCCCTCCCCATCTTTCCCTGCCTTACTCTATTCCCCCCCCCCCCCAGGACACTACTTCCACTTCTCTGCTTGCTCCCACCACCACAGGTGACAAAGGGATTCTAATCAGGAGCCCCACCCTACCCTGCCCTGTCTACTTCCATCAACCACCCAGGGATCGAATTGTGCACAGGAGACCCACCCTACCCAGATAAATACCCCACTGGCAGATTTCCACTCTCGACACTACTTCCACTACCCAGCCGTCGCCACACTCCAGGACGCTTTCCGGACCCGCGCGGCTGCTTGCGGCCGCGCGACACATCATAAGACACTAAATACCCATCTTCTGGAATTGTCGTACCATATTTGATAGGGTTCAAATATGGTAACACCTACAAGGGTGATTAGAGGCCACCCCAAAAGCCTCTATACCTCTCGGAAAGACTGGCAAGCTACCGAGAGTATTCCGCCCGCACGGAAGAGCCTGGCAAGCTATCCGCTGTGTATTCGATATGCCAAAACCAGTAACTACAACTGGTCTCATTCACCTGACCCTGAAGGCTTCACCGACATGGCAGCACTGAGAAGGATGAGAAAGGAGAGGCCGACAAAATCTCAAGGCCGAACTAGGCTGCCACAACGAAGGAAGACAAAAATGATCCTCTGTACTTTCAATGCACGTACGCTAGCATCAGATGCATCCATCGAGGACCTGATGGTACAAGCGCGAATGATCAAGTACGACATCATTGGTCTGACCAAGACAAGAAGGCACGAATCTCACCATGCTGTTTTCGACACCGGAGAAGAATTGTTCCTCGGAACATGCGATAAAAGAGGTGTTGGAGGCGTCGGTGTCCTTGTCAACACAAACTTGGCCAAGAGCATTGATTCATTCGAATGCCTAACAACCCGAATCGGACGTTTACATTTGAATAGATGTGGCTCACTGCCTGCAGTTTCTATCTTCGTTGTCTACGCACCAACATCTCATTATGATGAAAGAGAAATCGAGAAGTTCTACATGGAGCTAGAGAAGTTCTATAAAGAAGACCACACCTTCTACAAGATCATTGTGGGTGATTTTAATGCCAAGATAGGACCGAGAAGATCAGCTGAAGAACTTCACATCGGGACCCATGGCCTAGAATGGAACGAACAGGGTGAGAGACTGTCTGAGTTCATCATGTCGACCAAGACCATTCATGGTAACTCACAGTTCCAGAAGGCAGAATCTAAAAGATGGACATGGGAGTCTCCCGGTGGACGATTCCACAATGAAATAGACCACATCATATTCAATCGACGGTTTTGCCTGACTGATGTCTCTGTTGTCCCAAAATTTCGAACGGGATCGGACCACCGTCTCCTTCGTGCAAAATTCTACTTCACAGAGCGGGGAGAAAGGGCTGCAAAGTTCAAAAAGAGAACTCCCAGAATGACCACCAACTGGGAACTCTTTGGTACTATTGCGGCAACATGGGAAGATGCCATTGTTGACAACATTGACGAGGAATACGATCGACTGGTTCAGCACCTCCATGAATGTGCGAGGAACGCCAAGAGAGAGATAGCCACAAAAAGTCGCCTATCTTCGAAAACTCTTGAGCTAATTCGCCAGCGTGGTTTGGCGCATGCCTCAGGCAACCGCAAGCTAACGTCCGAGCTTGCAAAGCAGTGCAGAGATGCGATCAAGGAAGACCTCAAAGAGAGAAGAGCAGAAGTACTGATAGATGCGGCAGAAGCCGGGAAAAGTATTCGTAACGCCCGCCTGTCCTTCGCCAACTATAAGACCAAGATGACTGCCCTCCGACGTCCTGATGGATCCATCACATCCTCCAGAACGGCAATGGAGAAGATTATCCATGACTTCTACTCAAATCTCTTCGATAGCCATGTCCACTTGCCGACATACCAAATTCCACAGGATGGGTATGTCGTTCCTAACGTTCTCCCTTCTGAAATCCGACACGCCATTTCGTTGGTAAAGAAGCAAACAGCACCCGGCCCAGACAAGGTCAGACCTGAACACCTGAAGAACCTGCCGTCAGTACTCATCAATACACTGGCTCGGCTCTTCACTCGCTACCTGTCTGAATGCAAGGTTCCGTCCCAATGGAAAACCAGCAGGACCGTACTACTGTTCAAGAAGGGAGACATCCATGACATTGGCAACTATCGCCCCATCTGCCTATTGTCTGTCATCTACAAGCTGTTCACTCGAGTCATCCTGAATAGGATTGGCAGAACACTAGATGAAGGACAACCATGCGAGCAAGCAGGGTTCCGCAAAGGATTCAGCACCATCGACCATATCCACACGGTAACCAAGCTCATTGAGGTTTCTCGGGAGTTCAAGATGCCGCTCTGCTTAACATTCATTGATTTAAAGAAGGCCTTTGATTCTGTTGAGACGGAAGCGGTCATTGAAGCCCTAGCCAATCAGGGCATTCAAGCCCAATACATCAGGATCCTCCGTGAGCTGTATTGCGGATTCACTACCAGGATCTCACCATTCTACAAAGAAGTGATCGTTGATGTCAAGAGAGGGGTGCGGCAGGGTGATACCATTTCACCGAAACTCTTCAGTGCCACCCTCGAGAACATCATGCGACGACTGGAATGGGAAGGAATGGGAGTGAAGATAGATGGTCGGCAACTACACCACCTCCGCTTTGCTGATGACATTGTTTTAATAACACCAAACATCAGCCAAGCGGCACAAATGCTGGCCGACTTTGACCGTGAGTGTGGAAAGGTAGGACTACAGCTGAATCTTACGAAGACAATGTTTATGAGAAACAGCCTTGTTCCTGACGCCCCATTCGCTCTCAATGGAACGACCATCTCCGAATGCAACAGCTATGTGTACCTAGGTCGAGAGGTCAACATGAGAAATGACCTGGCACCCGAGCTGCGCAGAAGGAAGAGAGCGGCTTGGAACGCCTTCAAGAACGTCGAAGAAATAGCTAAGAGGACGAAGAACCTCTGGCTCCGGGCACATCTCTTTGATTCCACTGTTCTTCCTGCATTAACATATGCCTCAGAGACCTGGGCCCTACGCAAACAAGATGAGAACGCTATTCAGGTCTCCCAAAGAAGAATAGAAAGAGCTATGCTTGGAATAACACGTTTCACTCAAATGAGAGAACGAATCCGGAGTTCTGACATCCGTCGACGATCAAGGATCAGGGACGCTGTCTCATATGCCAAGGTATCGAAAATCAGATGGGCTGGTCACGTAATGAGATTTAAAGACGACCGTTGGACTAGAGCTGTTACTGATTGGATTCCACGGGATGTCAAGAGACCGCGTGGCCGCCCACCTACCAGATGGTCAGACTTCTTTGTCAAGATCATGAACGATCGGTTTGAGGCCCTCCATGTTTCCGGAGCGAAAAGATGCCATTGGGCTACACTAGCACGCGACAGGGACAAATGGAGACGTTACTGGCGCCCGCTCGAGCAAATCGACGACTAACGGGAAGTTAAGTGATTAAGTGATTAAGTGACTCTATTCCCAGAAGAAAGACCTGTGTGGTTACATTAACCAGCTTCTTTCGCTTTGCCTTTCTCCTGTTTATTTCAGTCAATGGGAGCCATGGACCAGTTCTTGGGACAAAAGCGAACAGAGTAGGGGAAGTGACTGTGTGCATTTTTCCAAACAGAGCTCTCATCGGCAAGGTCTTCATTCCTCTCCTTCTGGTCACTTTCCTGTTCTTCTGAGTCTTCTCCCTGTTCCTGAAGCCCAAACTGGAGATGGCTTCCTGACTACCTTAGGTCCAGTTACTTCACTTTCCTTGTTCAGCTCCCTGAATCACATGTTTGATCAACCTATTTATTAAATTCCTCTCAATTAGTGCTTAAAATGATCTGACAGAATCATTTGCAGTTTCATGTTCCTTGAATAGTCAACCAATCCTGTTTGGAAAAGTTATTATGTTTTAAGCCCAAAAGAAATGTACTTGAAAAAGAATACATCAGTTGGCAATTTTTAAATCTGCATATATATAAACCTCTGTAACCTAAACAGAAATGTTGAGTGTTAGCAAATGAATAATATAGTATTGCAATTGTTGGTATATGATTTAGGAAGCATGGGAATGGCTGATAGAATCATGAGACAGAAAAACTGAGTTCTCAAGATGGTAGTGCTGTTTTTGAAGATAGTTCAGACATTTAGTGTATGCTCTAATCAATGCCCTACGTAACTGGAAGCACTGCCAATATTTCTCATCTACATTTTCGTCATTGTTTTCAAGGTTTAATGCCATGAAAAAACAATGATTATGTCCTGCACACTGTTTTGTGCACTTTAAAGATTTGATGATTTCATTTCATGGTGGTTTAATTTGTGTCCAATATATGAGATTGCAATTAACATATATTGTTAAAATGGGACAAATAAAGAGGATATTTACCTTTGAGGTAATGGTGATGAGCTGGAGATGAAGCCTTTAAAGTGTTCGCACACAAAACAAATACACAAGTTGCAATTTATACATTAGAGTTTCTAACAGGCAGTATATGAAAATTACATTATAATGAACAAACTTTCTATTATCCTGTCAAGGAAATATAAATAAACTTGTTTGCCTAATAGTCTCACTATTCTCCCCGGCACACACTCCTATGCCCTCTGGGAAATACTTTATTTTATTTTTTATTTTTATAAATTTGTTTATGGAGATTTATTACATCCAATATTGTAACACCAATATGACTAGAATTTCAAACTTCCCACCACCATTATTACCAATTTTCCCTATCACCACACATTGGGGCAATTCTTGATGTCCCCATAACTTGATATCAATCTAAATTTTCCTTCCTATCAAAGTAGAGCCAGGAACATTGTATACAGTACCAATATTATTCTAGAAAAATTTTGGTGTATTGAGTGCCATAGCAGATTTCTAGAAGTAAATAAAGTCCAGAACTTCATCACTGGAACATTCCATCACATCTTATATCCCCACTTCCTTTTTCTCCTGAATTCATAGAGAATTCATAGAGCACTTACGGGTTCATAGTGCCTGTCACATTCGACACAGAAAAAATATATATATATATATAGATGTCAGTATGGAACATAACATGTCATGGCAATTTTCTCTAAAAACTAGCCTTTCAAATTACAAATACAACAGCCCCACACTCAGATAATGATGGTTTTTCAGGGAATGATTCTCACTGCCCTAGGATTGTAACATTATGACTTAGTGCCATTAACCTCACAGAATATTCCACCTTAGTAAAGCTGAGAGTTGTAGAAACAGCAATCACATTAGTCTGTGGGCTACTTGGGGAAACAGACTGGAAATTTGCCCTTTTGTAAAATTTGCAGACTTTGAATCCAGCGATCTCCTTCGTCAGAGGATCCCATATTAGACATCGTTCACTGCAAAGATCCTCTTTGATGAATCCATGCCATGGCCTTGAGAATAATTCACTGAAGCAGTGGCAGAGGTATAGCACAGATGTAAGAAAACCCATTTTCCATTCTCAATCTCAGTGGAACTACCAGTGCACTTAGAGAACTTAGATTAAAGAGTGAAAAAAATGTCCAGTCCCATTGGGTAGGGTGTTTACTTTGCACGCGGAGCACCTGAGTTCAATCCTTGGCATGCCATATGGTCCCCACACCACTGTGAGGAGTAATTCTAGAGTGCAGAAACAGGAATAACCCCTGAGCCTTACCAGGTATGACATAAAAGACCAAAAATAAAACTGAGATTCATCTGCTACCATGCTATTTACATCACTATCTTCTTTCTAGGGAAGTCCTGTCCTTGGAGCAAGATAATCATCTCAAAGGAGATTTCATATAGGAATGTATTAAATCCAATGACCACTACCATATCTTGACACATGTGGCACATTCTATTTATTACCAATCAGGAAGTATAGGTTAATGCCATTAAATTGATGAGAAAGCATCATCAGAAAGACAGTCTGTGGGGTCTGAAAAGAAAGGACTGAACTGATGTTTTTTGTGCAGAGAGCCTGATTTTGAACCACAAAACCACATTGCCCCCTAAGCACCATGTGAAGTAGTAGAGGGCCCTTCACATTGTCAGGTAGAGCTCCAGTGGGTGGGCCTTTCTATTGGGATTTTCTGGACCTATGATTGCAGAGATTGACATTTGTACCACAGCAGAATTGTGGAAAGACAACTCTACGAAGAATGAGAAGTACTGAAGTACAATTGGTATATATGTAACAATGTTATTATGATGAACTTTTCAAAGTTTCAATGTCAAATGCCTTTTTATTCTGGTTTTGAGCCACACATGGCTGCAGTTAAGGACCACCTCTGGTGGTACACAAAAGGCTGCATGGGGTGTCAGGTTTAGAAGCTGGGTTCTACATGTCAGGTTTAGAACCCGGATTTGACACCACCACCTTCCATGCTCTACTATCTCTCCAGCCTCACATACAAGTTGTTAAGTAATTTTTCAAATAGAGATTATTGCTTCTTCATGGAGAATGTTTTAAGGTGAAACAATTTTCTTTTTTCTCAATAGGAATTAATTGTTATCTCGCTCTAGAAAATAATACAATGTATATACTTCTGTATGAGTAAATAACTATGCTCTTCTATTTCCAGTGTTACCAGAAAGGCTCTGTGAAACTTTCTCCGAAACACTGTGTTGTTCTGCAACAGGCCAAGTGCTTTACATCAATGAATGTCCCTAAAGATTATGACAACATTCTTGTTGCTGTCATGTGGATGCCATGAACTCCCTCTGGTGTTCTCCATTTCCAATGGTGTTGTGATGTGGCCCAATTCGTGAGATTATCTTGAATTTCACAGCCAGGTACAATGATGTGTCATTTGTATTTTAGCATGTGGGAGTCCCCTCTTCACTGCAGAATGCAGTAGGAGCATCAGCTTTGCAAACACAAGTGAGACACTTGCCATTCTGGAGCTTATCTGTACCTCAACTTGAAATGTGCTACTCCTTATTGTATTGTACAGGGTACCCTCAGCTCCCTCCCCTCTGGAGAAACCCAAATTGTCTCTTGAACATGTTTATCTCCCCTGCTGATTATCCTACTGTTATGAAGAAGCTGGAGGGAGAGAGAGAGGGGCACCAGATATCTAGATCATTTAGCTGATCTTTTTTAAACTTGCCAACACAAGGGATTGACACTCAATAATCGGAATAGATGAGGAGTAGAGATAGGAAACATATGGAAGGGATGCAGGAGAGGAGATTTCTCTTTGATACTACAAGTAGGCCTGTCAGAGAGCAGGAAAGGCACTCTGCCTTCTTCCTTTAGGGGGCCCTGAAAACTCTTAAAATAATTTCAGATTATTCCTTTATGGCAAGAAGAGTTTTCTTTAAGTTAACAGAGTAAGCTGGGAAGAGACTCATGTCCCTGTTCTTGGTGGACCCCCATGAAATTCCCAGCATCTCAGGTGAGCAAGGCCTCAGTTTACACTGCCATGTGAGACAGAAAACTTTCTGCGTCAGTTAATGGGACCCCAGAGGCAAAAATAACATGAGGGCTGAAGAGAGAGTACAGTGGGTTAGTGGTCTGCACTTTACACAACACAGCAGAGTTTGATCCCCAGCTCCACATATGTGTCCTCAGTCAGTGACAGGTTGATTCCTGATGCAGAACCAAGAGCATAGCTGCATGTGGGCCTGACCCTACAATGCTCACTGCCACACTCCAAAAGAAAAAAATCTATTCTGCATCTGTGTTTCTTCCCCCTATTTAAAAGGTAAAGGCCCTCCCGTTGATCGTCAATTTGCTCGAGCAGGCCCAGTAACGTCTCCATTGGAGACTTTGTTGTTACTGTGTCTGGCATATCGAATACTCTCGGTAGCTTGCCGGGCTCTCCGAGAGGGGCGGAGGAATCGAACTTGAGTCAGCCATGTTGGCCGCTTGTAAGGCGAACGCCATACCCACTGTGCTATCGCTCCAGCCCCTCCCCCTATGCGGCCAACATGGCCGACCCGAGTTCGATTCCTCCGCCCCTCTCGGAGAGCCCGGCAAGCTACCGAGAGTATTCGATATGCCAGACACAGTAACAACAAAGTCTCCAATGGAGACGTTACTGGGCCCGCTCGAGCAAATTGACGATCAACGGGAGGGCCTTTACCTTCCCCCTATTTATTCACCCTTATTTCTATCACTGTTGGATATTGACACTAAGTGTTTTAGGCTTCATCAATCAATTGCCCCTTTACCTCGCCCAGAGAAGCAGCAGTGCTCTCATGAGAACCTCCAATCCCCTCATTTATCTTTAACCTTTCCTTTGTTTTAATGACTAAGTGAAAACTTCTGATAATTCTTGACTTTGTCATACCAGTGAACTACTTGCTGTTCTATTTTCCCTATCATAATTCATTTTACCATAGAGTCATGTTGTTAACGTAAACACAGAAATACCATTAAGGCTATGGTATTAATATCTGGTTGTTGATTCGCTCATATATATCTACTCATGGGCAGCCATACTCGACTCAGACTTTGGTTGCCATAAACCCTAACATTCCACAAAGGGAGGTTCCACTGTGGGACTTGGATGGTCCCAGGGCAAGCGGGTTAGCTACCCTGACATTGAAAGGGGACAGTCTGGAGAGAATAAAAGCCTAGTCTTGATGCAAACAATTATGATTTCATTATTTAGGACCCCATGTGGAAGGATTAGCTCTTCTGTACTGAGGACTTAGTCTGGGATTTTCAGTAAAGCCCTGTGGGCTTTCCCTAGGAGCCTAGAGAACTTAGTCTTGAAATCTGTGTCTCTTACTGTGTTTATCTCAATAACTGCAAGTATTAATAAGTAGTAAACTTAATTTTTTTAAATATGTACAATAGAAGGGAAAGAGAAAAGCAGTATGGATGTCCATGGGAGACAGTGTCTCCTTGTGTTAATGCTCCCAAGAGAATAGCCTCTAATGACATACTTTACCTCTGTAAATGATCAGTCACACCTCCATGCAGTCCTATACCTCAACTGCTTCAGATGTTCTATAAGTATGCTAACAGCTCTGCATTAAATGGGCTATATTAATGATGAGATTGTGGTCCCCTGTCTCCTTGTTCCTTTGCTAGGGAGGCCTGGGTGGCGCTCTCAGTCACTGAACACATCACATATCCACAGTGTGCAACAGCTCTATAAATTAGAAATTGAAAATAAATAGGTTTTCTTTCTCTCGTTATGGTAGATTTGACTCAGAGTAAGCAAGCTGTCTTACTTAGGAACAGTGCTCCTCATTCTTACCTTATATGTGCATTCAGTTTAATTCTTTCCTTTCTATTGATTTACCTTAAGATATAAAGTTGTTCAATATTGGATTCCAGTCATAAAATTTGTCAACACCCTGTTCCTTCAACAATGTACATTTCTTACCTCCAAAGTCCCCAGGTTCCATCCTACAACACCCACTTCCCACCTAGTCTATGTATACTGCGGGAACTGTTACTTTTATTCTCTGTCTCTCGGTCTATCTTTCTTTCCTTTGGGGAATTATGGTTTGCAAAACAAATACTGAAGCTTATCATTTATATCCCTTTGCCTCCTTTCAGCACTTATTTGTATCCAGAGTGATAATCTCCAAACTTCATTGTCAGAGTAGTCTCTTCTCTGTCCCAACATCCCCTCACACACCCTGCTTCAACACACATATCTGACAAGTTTCCAAACATGTAACAGTGAATATGGCCCCCATTTCTCCTGTCCTTGGGCTTAGTCTCATACTATGTTTTTTTTATTCAAAAACATAGTCTCATACTATGTTTTTTATTTATTTTTTATATAACCCAGAAGTGAGAGAGATCTGTAGACTTTGTTTCGTAAGTGAATACTCTTTTTGTTTTTTGGTTATATTTATTTATTGAATCAACGTGGGAAAAGTTAGAAGGCTTTCAGGTTTAAGTCTCAGTCATAAAATGATCAAACACCCTTCCCATTGCCAGTAATTATTATTCACCACCAAGAAGAAGCCCAATATACCCCCCTCCAACTCCTCCCGATGCCTGTGAGGTAGATGATTTCTACATAACTCTCTCTCTACTTTTATTGCATTCATCATTTCGACAAAAGATACACCACTATCGTTTAGAATTTACCCCCAACAATCAAAACTGCTGAAAAAGTATGGTAAAATGATTTGTTTTTTATTGCTGATTAGGAAAACCGTATGATGTCCCGTGGCCACTATCGTGGACTATGCATTAAACTACAGTGCTATGTGAATGGACTATGCATTTAACTACAGCGCCATGATTTTAGATATCTGATATTTTACTAATTAAGTCTGGAGGAATTTCTGCCCAGAGCCATATGATTACGATATTGGTTTTTGTGCATCTGGTTCCATGGCCGTGCTGGAGAACTGCTCGCAGGGCGGAGGGCAACTCGTGGCCTCTGTAGGGTGTGAAGGACAAGCCAGTACCGTCCCCTGTTTCATGAGGCTGCAGTTGCCCAATCACCGCTCATAACTGGCTTTACAATAAGCTCTGAGGCACCTTGCTGCCGGGGTCGGGGGAGAAAGGCGGAAGAGAGAGACAACCTTTTACCTTCAGGGAGGCATAGTGCAGTAGTTTAATGCATAGTCCATTCACTTTTCTGCCACAAGCTGCCAGGCTCTGAATTAGTTCATGTGCCATGGCCGTGCTGGAGAGCCACTCATGGGGGGTAACTTGTGACTACAGTAGGCTGTCGTGAATATTCTTTTCTAATAAAACTATTTATATTCTTTATTTCTCTGATCTGAGCTTGTATTTGCTGTTGTGAGTCATATAAACGTGTCCTAGGATCTGGGATTAACTGCTTTAGTGCGAAATGTATTCTCCCAACATTTTCACAAGCCACTGCTAGGGAGATAGAATGGGGATTGTTTCAGCATGCTTTTATTTCCTAAGAAGAAATCAGTCTCTGGTGGAATTTACCAAGGCCAAGTTTTTATCTCATAAAACTGAATCTACTGTAGAGAGTCAACTGGATAGTGTATGGTCTTTGAAATATTTCCCTTTAAAACAGGTTCTTCATTTGTGGTCCTTGCTTCGACTCTTTATATCCATTCAATTAATGCAAATATATTAGGTATCTACTAAAATTTAGGGGCTGGAGCAATAGCACAGCGGGTAGGGCGTTCGCCTTACAAGCGGCCAACATGGCTGACCCGAGTTCGAGTCCTCCGCCCCTCTCGGAGAGCCCGGCAAGCTACCGAGAGTATTTGATGTGCCAGACACAGTAACAACAAAGTCTCCAATGGAGACGTTACTGGGCCCGCTCGAGCAAATTGACGATCAACGGGAGGGCCTTTACCTTTACCTTTTACTAAAATTTAGCATCATTCTAGGTTACGGGAAATAATAAAGAAAAAAGCCAAAATTTATTCCTTCACAGAATTTAAATCATATTACTTTGAATTGAATACAAGAATAAAGATACCATGCTCTTTTCCTTACAAATCTCAAAATCTTTTCTTACAATTTTCTTACAAATATGGAACACAACCAAACAAACACTGTCCTCCCATTGTTCATCAATTTGCTCAAGTGGGCCCAGTAATGTTTCTGCTTTTTTAAGGCTTGTTGTTACTCTGTTTGTCATATTGAGTACATCGCGGGTAGCTTGCCAGGCTTTGCTGCGCAGGTGAGATACTCTCGGTAGCTTACCAGGCTCTCCGTGAGCGGCGGAGGTATTAAACCTGGCTCTGCCAGGCTGGCTGTGTGCAAGGCAAACGCCCTAATGCTGTGCTACCACTCCAGTCCCAATAAGGAACATTAATGTCCATATAAGAATTTTCACTAATACAGAAATAAGGCCTGATAGGCTCAGAGAAGGAGGCCTTTGGGAAAGTGAAGATATGGGAGCAAGTTACCAAGTCATAAAAGGAGACAAGTCCAGCATCATAGTCTAGGAAAACCCCTATAAAATGAATGGCCTGCAAAAAATAAAGAGGTGTCATCGGTGACATAAGAGCTACAAAGTTATCATCTTTGCAGTGTCTGATGGCCCAGAATCCAGACTCAGGATCCCGTGTCTTGTCATTATCTCTTGACACATTTTCCAGACAAACCCCGACGTCCCACTCAGATCCATCCATATAAAACATTCCAAGGTAATGTTTTCCTGAGGTGATGGTGTTACATCCCAGGACGCAGGGTAAGTCCTTAAACCTAGCAGGAGTGTCAGGCTTCACTTGGGGCTTTCCACCAGTCACCATGATTCCATTCTTCTCCACAAGTAGGTCAATGTGAGCTGTATCTGGATCTACAATAATGTTAACTGCAAAGAAATTATTAAAATAAAAAACAATAGAAAACAAAATGATATGGTTACTTCATGTTTAATACTCAGTAATAATCAAATGTTATCAGTCAATGATCAAAAGAAAAATTTGTGTCTGAAAGCCATGATGATAATTTAATTAAAATTATTGCTAAAAAAGTGAAATAGAAATCATATCTGACACAAAGAATGGTGTGTAGGATTGTAAAGCTAATAGGTGCTTAGAACTGGACAGGACTGTCATTCTGTAGGATTGTGAAACATCTGGTAGTAGCGACAGTAGACTCTGAAGTCTCTTGATTACTAAACTGTTCATATTTAACATGATCTATATCTTTCTCACTCTAATATATGTCAAAGACAAATGTAGTACTGTAGCACTGTCCTCCCATTGCTCATCAATTTGCTTGAGCGGGCCAGTAAGGTCCCCATTGTGAGACTTGTTACTGTTTTTGCCTTACCAAATACATCACGGGTAACTTGCCAGGCTTTGCCGTGAGGGTGAAATACTCTTGGTAGCTAGCCAAGCTCTCTGAGTGGGGCAGAGGAATAGAACCTGACTCTGCAGGGCCTGCAGCGCACAAGGCAAATGCCATAGCGCTGTGCTTTCTCTCCAGCCCAAAGACAAGATGAATATATTTTAAATATTTACTAATTCTCTTCTCCAAAGTCCTCCTATTCACCCAAATGACACGAACGTATTTTCAAAGTGTGAAACGAAACAAAACAAAACACAATATCACAATGGGAAAATACAATTAATTCCATACATGACTATTGAAGACAAAGAATTCTATTGGGTCCTGAGAGTACATGGATACAGATATACTTTCAGGATTTACTCTTTGGTTTCTCATACACCACAATGATTAGTACAAAATGATGTACCAAGGACAAAAAGAGCAAACATTGATCTGAGTAGAGGTTTTAAAAAAAGGAAAACATAGAATGGTCATAATGGTACTAGCCCACAGCACAATTTAAAAATAAAACATGATAAGAAAGTGTTCTAGCTAGAGAGCTAGTCTTTTAGTGACCTAAAGTATCCTTGGTTAAAGGTTAAACATCAAGTAGATGGACAGAAGCACAAAGGAAATAAAGAACGCAGAAACACTTCTTAGCTATACTTTATATTTTTCTACAGACCACTCCCCACCTTTTAATGTCTTGTGTTTCTAACCTCAGGACTGCGACAAACCAGATTCCTTACTTCTACCTGATTTCACTGTACTTATCAATGATAGTGCTGGGGAGAACCTGTGAAACTAAGAGGTGGGGTGACAGTCATTATTCTGGAAGCTTCTCTCCAGTGCTCTGAGAGTCTGCATTTCTCTCTCTCAGGTCGCACTCTCTCCTGTTATTCAGATCCCTCCATCTGTGTTTGAAGCCCAGCATGGTGAGAACTTGCTATCTCAGCTCTAATTGCTCCAGTGTTCCTTAATCATTGTTCTCTATTCTTTGATTAATTCACTTTTTAAACTCTCATCAATGAGTTCTTAACAGAAGATGATTGAACACATTTGAATACTTTGAATGGTTAAAAAATAAACCTTGTGAGAATACCCATTCAAAATGGGGAGACAAAAAGAACGAGGGGTAGAGGGTGGGGGGTAGGATCAATGAAAGATGAACAGATACTTCCTCAAATAATTCATGCAGATGACCAACAGGGATATGAAAATGTTCTCCATCACTTACTATCAGGGAAACTCATCTTAAAATAGCAATGAGATATCATCTCACACCCGTGAGACTGACAAATAGCTAAGAAAACAAAACAACCAGTATTGGCATGTATGTGGGGAAACAAAATATTCTTCCATTTTTTGGGGAGATCTTTTGGTTCTACCTTTTTAGGAAATGGACAAATATCAAAAATTGAGAAATGAACTGTATATGACACAGTCATTACATATCTGGGCATCTACCCCATAGGCCCCAAAACTCTATTCAGAAAATACATTTGCACTTCTATGATTGTTGCAGCACTTGTAACATAGTGAATATCTAGAAGCAGCTCAAGTTTCCAAGAACAGAAAACTGGATAAAGGAAGTGTGTGAAGCGGGTAGGGCATTTGCCTTGCACACAGCCAACCCAGCCGACCCCAGTTCAATTCCTCTGCCCCTCTCTGAGAGCCCAGCAAGCTACCGAGAGTATCTCGCCTGCACGGCAAAGCCTGGCAAGCTACCCGTGATGTATTTGATATGCCAAACACAGTAACAACAATTCTCATGATGGAGACATTACTGGGCCCGCTTGAGCAAATCGATGAACAATGGGAGGACAGTATATAAATATAGATATAGACATTATTTATTTTTGCTCTTATAACAGCATAATTCTCTAGTATCACTGTAGCACTGTCCTCCCGTTGATCATCGGTTTGCTCGAGCAGGCACCAGTAACATCTCTATTATGAGACTTCTTGTTACCACAAGGAGTTTTCCAGACTCTGCCATGTGTGTAGGATACTCTCAGTAGCTTGCTGGGCTCTCCAAGAGGAAGGGGCAATCAAACTCAGGTCAGCCACGTTCAAGGCAAACCGCTGTACTATCACTATACATATATATATATATTTAGATATAGATATATCTTTATATACATATATATGCAAGAGAATGCAACAGAACTCAGAATCAGGAGTAAAAACACCTTAAGATTTTTTGATAGAAAAATTTAGAAATTACATATTTATAACAATACGTTAATACATAATTAGTACATAATAAAAATACTGTAATGGTTTAATTTTAGATAGAGAAAGGATGTCATATTTTTATCAATAGATCTGATTGATCACTGGTTATAGTAATGGAGATAAACACTGTCTGCAGAAAAACACTAAACCAATATATAAAACTTAATTACTGGAAGCTTTTTTTGCTCATATATTTGGCAACTGCCTCCATCATCACCCCAGTTATGGCTTAATGCTCTCACAGTACAAGAACACTACATTTTCTCGCATTAATCATATGCTGCAGAGCATGTCTTAGAATTCAGATCATTTTTTTCTTCACAATTGCAGAGCAATGTCTCTACACTCTAAGCACATAGACACACACAATGCTGCCGAAACAGAACTATATTAGTTTTTATCTCTGAGACTGACAATCTAACAGTGACTTGAATAATCCCCTCTTCCGTTTTTTGTAAACTTTGTATTACAAATTTTCAGATCAGAAAGCTATAATACTCAAGTTACATTGGATTTAAACACTAAAAATGATGGTGTTGCATGTCTGTTATTGTCTTTTCTTATGTCGGTGTTAATAACTCTATCAGATACTTGCTAAAGACTCTAGTTATTTTTTACCACATTTTGAAGAAACAGTCGACCATGTTGGGAGACTCATGTGCAAGCATTTGAGTTTTCTTCAGGAAACACAGTGATGCATCCTGCCTACAACCAACAAAGAGCTAGTACCTCATGTCCTACAGGCATCTAGAAGTGAATTCTGCCAACAATCACATTGAGATTGAAAGTGGATTGTGCTGGCTTCCAGGTGAAAACACAGCCCAGCGATCATATTTATTGCAGTATTTTTTTAGAGTCCAGGTCAAGTTTTTCTCTGAGCTGTAGTAAGATTACCAAAACCTTGTGAGTTCTTATGTTTTTCTTACTGGAAAGAAGGGCGGGGTTGGTACCACACTTGACTGTGCTCAAGACTTAATCCTAACTCTGCACTTAGTAATCACTCCTGCCCAACTTCAGGGGACTATCTGGTGAGCAGAAATCACAACCGGGTTGGCTGTATGCAAGACAAACACTCGACCTGCTATGTTGTGCTCTGACCCGACCCTGCATTATTTCTAACCACAAGATTTTCATTAAATTAATAAAGAAAAATGTCATAACTGTTCTTATTTCATAGCCTAAGACATCATGAAAAAATCTGTGTTTCAGAGGTTTTTTGGTAGGATATTTGGAATTAAACTAATTATGGAAAGAATGAAGACAAAACAGCAAGATTTTTACTAAGTAGCAATTGGTTTTCAAATGTTTGAAATGTTTATTATGCTACCTAGTCTATTGCTAAAACCACTGGCAGAATAGTCAGTCTTCATCAAACTTTCTGGAATTACACTGGGAATTGAATAACGTAAGTATAATCATTATGTTCTGAACCCTCTTCTCTAAACTTTGTGTAATTGATGATTTGTTTTAAATTTGTTATAGTCCACTGGAAAGTGTTAGTGCTTATGTTTTTCACATGGCACAGATATAGAGGTTATTTCCCTGTGAGACATCACTAGTGAGCTGGAGATAAAGAGCTTGAAAAGTCATCAAGAAAACCAATACTCTACCTAGAACCTATAGAGGAAACTGTAGTACAATATGTTGCCCAGTATATTACTCCCGGCTGTATTATTCAGGAAAATTTTTGTATCACATACCATAATCAGTCTCAAACAATTTTATCAATTCACAGAAAATGCTGTCAAAATCATGCATGGTGTGAATATTCAACGAGATGTCCTCTGGTGCATTTAACTTCATATCAGAAATCCTAGAGAAACATCCAGAAATTTCATCAGAGAAACATTCCATTAGGCTTCATATAGCTACTATCTTCTCTCCTGAATTCCAAGAGTACTTACCTGTTCAAAGTGTCTCTTGCATCCTATAATGAAAGAAAGATCGATGTTGGTATGGAAAAGTAGTATTTCATAAAACTTTGATAGGTAGATGATTATAATTACACCAAAGAGTAAATGTAATGGTTCTAATCAATGTATTAGTGAATTTCTAGGGAACAATTCCTATTCTATTTCCAATAAAAGTATTCTTCAACCTATTCCACATGTGGTCCAACATCCATCTGCATATCATTCCACAGACTAGCAGTTATAAGCACTTCGATAGACCATTGATATTCAACCTCTCTACCCTTGTTTACCTTCACTAGTGCATACACAGCTTTTGAGAGAAATACTGACCCATTATATTATCATGACAGTATGTGATCAACCTCAGACTATGTTATTTTTTGGAACACGGGGAATTATTATTTCGACAAACAGATGTTATCTCTTGAGGGAACACTGGAATTATCTCAAACTTGCTCACTAGGCACGTGTTGCATTCAGTGACCTCATTTCTTCTGAAAAGGTCATAGTGGACATTATTTCTCACAAAAAGTCCTTACAGGGGAATTCCCATAGAGGCCATGAGACTGACTCCCAAAGGTGGTGGCAGCGGGTTTGCACAGAGGTGGAATGTCTTCCAATGCCACCTATATTTGCTCGAGCGGGCCCAGTAACGTCTCCATTGGAGACTTTGTTGTTACTGTTTTTGGCATATCGAATACTCTCGGTAGCTTGCCGGGCTCTCCGAGAGGGGTGGAGGAATCGAACTTGGGTCAGCCATGTTGGCCGCTTGTAAGGCGAACGCCCTACCACTGTGCTATCGCTCCAGCCCACCTATATAGTACATGAAAATAGAATACAGCCACCTATAGAATAGAAAATAGAAAATAGAATACATGAAAATAGAATACAGAAAATAGAATACATGAAAATAGAATACTAAATGAAAATAAAATAAGGAGTCCAGGCATTTACCACAGTGTGCAATATCCTTACTATAGCTTAAAATCACTTGATCACTTGATCACTTGACTTCCCGTTAATCGTCGATTTGCTCGAGCCAGCACCAGTAACGTCTCCATTTGTCCCTGTCACATGCTAGTGTTGCCCAATGGTGTCTGTTCGCTCTAGGAACACAAAAAGCCTCAAACCGATCGTTCATGATCTTCATGAAGAAGTCTAACCATCTGGTAGGTGGGCAGTCACGCAGTCTTTTGACATCCCATGGAATCCAGTCGGTAACAGCTCTAGTCCCACAGTTGTCTTTAAATCTCATTACGTGACCAGCCCATCTGATTTTTGACACCTTGGCAAATGAGACAGCGTTCCTGATTCTTAATCATTGACAGAGGTCGGATCTCCGGATTCTTCCTCTTGTTTGAGTGAAACATGATATTTTGAGCATAGCTCTTTCAATTCCTCTTTGGGAGACCCAAATAGCATTCTCTTCCTGTTTGCATAGGGCCCATGTCTCTGAGGCGTATGTTAATGCAGGAAGAACAGGGGAATTAAAGAGATGTGCCCGGAGCCGAAGGTTCTTTGTCCTCTAAGCTATTTCTTCGATGCTCTTGAAGGCGTTCCAAGCTGCTCTATTCCTCCTGCGCACCTCGGGTGCTAGGTCATTTGTCATGTTGACTTCTCGACATAGGTACACATAGCTATTGCATTCAGAAATGGTCGTTCCGTTGAGAGCGAATGGGGCATCAGGAATGAGGCTGTTTCTCATAAACATTGTCTTCGTAAGATTCAGCTGTAGTACAACCTTTCCGCACTCACGGGTGAAGTCAGCCAGCATTTGTGCCACTTGGCTAATGTTTGGTGTTATTAAAACAATGTCATCAGCAAAGCAGAGGAGGTGTAGTTGCCGACCATCTATCTTCACTCCCATTCCTTCCCATTCCAGTCCCCGCATGATATTCTCGAGGGTGGCACTGAAGAGATTCGGTGAAATGGTATCACCCTGCCAAACCCCTCTCTTGACATCAATGATCACTTTGTAGCATGGTGAGATCCTGGTATTGAATCCATAATGCAGCTCACGGAGGATCCTGATGTATTGGGCTTGAATGCCCTGATTGGCTAGGGCTTCAATGATCGCTTCCGTCTCAACAGAATCAAAGGCCTTCTTTAAATCAATGAACGTTAGACAGAGCAGCATCTTGAAGTCCCGAGGAACCTCAATGAGCTTGGTTATTGCGTGAATATGGTCAATGGTGCTGAATCCTTCGTGGAACCTGGCTTGCTCTCATGGTTGTCCTTCATCTAGTGTTCTGCCAATCCTATTTAGGATGACTCAAGTGAATAACTTGTAGATGACAGACAATAGGCAGATCGGGTGATAGTTGCCAATGTCATGGATGTCTCCCTTCTTGTACAGTAGTACGGTCCTGCTGGTTTTCCATTGGGACGGGACCTTGCATTCAGACAGGTAGCATGTGAAGAGCCGAGCCAGCGTATTGATGAGTACTGATGACAGGTTCTTCAGGTGTTCAGATCTGACCTTGTCTGGGCCAGGTGCTGTTCGTTTCCTTACTGACGAAATGGCCTGTCGGATTTCGGAAGGCAGAACATTGGGAACTACATATCTATTCTTTGGAATTTGGTATGTCGGCAAGTGGACATAGCTATCAAAGAGATTTGAGTAGAAGTCATGGATAATCTTCTCCATTGCCATTCTGGAAGATGTGATAGATCCATCAGGATGTCGGAGGGCAGTCATCTTGGTCTTATAGTTGGGGAAGGACAGGCAGTCGTTACGAATACTTTTCCCAGCTTCTGCTCCATCTACCAAAACTTCTGCTCTTCTCTCTTTGAGGTCTTCCTTGATCACATCTCTGCAATGCTTTGCGAGCTCGAACGTTCACTAGCAGTTGCCTGAGGCATGGGCCAAACCACGTTGGTGAATAAGCTCAAGAGTTTTTGAAGACAGGCTTTTTTGTGGCTATCTCTCTCTCTTGGCATTCCTCGCACAATCATGGAGGTGCTGAACCAGTTGAATGTATTCCTCGTCAATGTTGTCAACAATGGCATCTTCCCATGTTGCCATAATAGTGCCAAAGAGTTCCCAGTTGGTGGTCGTTCTGGGAGTTCTCTGTTTAAACTTTGCAGCCCTTTCTCCCTGCTCTGTGAAGTAGAATTTTGCACGAAGAGATGGTGGTCCGATCCAGTTTGGAATTTTGGGACAAAAGCAACATCGGTCAGGCAAAACCGTTGATTGAATATGATGTGGTCTATTTTGTTGTGGAATTGTCCACCGGGAGACTCCCATGTCCAACGTTTAGATTCAGCCTTCTGGAACTATGATTTACCATGGATGGTCCTGGTCGATATAATGAACTCAGACAGTCTCTCACCCTGTTTGTTCCATTCTAGGACATGTGTTAAAATGAATCTAGCTTAAAATAAGCCTCATAATACCTGCTTGAGCAAAATTCAGGAGCAAATCATGAAGTAAGTTTATCAATGATTTTGATGACTCATTTTAACCCCCAACAGTCAACAAGAATATTTTTGAGGAGATAATTTCACACTAGAAATCTCTAGAAATTAGATTGATGCTAACAGATGTCTACAAAATTTCTCTCATGTTTCCTGGAACTTGATATCTATCCAAGTAGCCTCATATGTGCTCCTTTATGTTCACAGAGAAACTCTACAGACTAACAGAGGACATCTGTATAGAGGCATGTGTAAAGAATAATTCACTTAAATTTGCCATACTTGTTTATATTTTTGATCACTTAATCACTTGACATCCCATTACTCATCAATTTGCTCGAGCAGGTGCCAGTACAGTCTCCACTTGTCCCTGTAGCATGCTAGTGTAGCCCAATGGCATCTGCTCATTCTAGGAACATGAACAGCCTCAAACTGATCATTCAGGGTCTTGATGAAGAAGTCTGATCATCTTGCGGATTTGCAACCACACAATATTTTGACGTCCTGTGGAATCCAATTGGTAATGGCTCTAGACCAATGGTAATCTCAAAACCTCCTTATGTGTCCTGCCCATCTGATTTTCAACACCTTGGCAAATGAGACATTGTCCGTGATTCTTGGTCATCAATGGAGGTCAAAACTCTGGATCTTTTCTCTCATTTGAGTGAAGCAGGATACTCCAATCATAGCTCTTTTGATTCGTCTTTGGGAGACTCAAATAGAGTTTTCATCCTGTTTTCATAGGGCCCAGGTCTCTGAGGCATATGTTAATGCAGGAAGAACAGTGGAATCGAAGAGATGTGCCCAGAGTCAGAGGTTCTTCATCTTCTTTGCTATTTCTTCCATGCTCTTGAAGGTTTTCCAAGCTCCTCTCTTCCTCCTGTGCTACTCAGGTGCCAGGTCATTTGTCATGTTGACTTCTCAACCTAGGTACACATAACGGTTGCATTTGGAGTTGTTTGTTCCGTTGTGAGCGAACGGAACGTAGGAACGAGACTGTGTCTCATAAACATTGTCTTCATGAGATTCAGCTGTAGTCTGACCTTTCCACACACACGGTTGAAGTCTGCCAGTAGTTGTGCCTCTTGGCTAATGTTTTGTGTTATTAGAACGATGTCATCAGCGAGGCGTAGGTGGTGTAGTTGCCGATCATCTAGCTATCTTCACTCCCATTGCTTCCCATTCCAGTTGTCGCATCATGTTCTCGAGAGTGGCATTGAAGAGTTCCAGTGAAATGGCATCATCCTGCAGAACCCCTCCCTTGACATGGATGATCACTTCCTTGTAGAAGGTGAGATCCTGGTAGTGAATCCATAATACAGCTCACAGAGGATCCGGATATATTGAGTTTGAATGCCCTGTTTGGCTAGGGCTTCAATGACCACTTCCATCTCAAAAGAATCAAACGCCTTCTTTAAATCAATAAATGTTGTACCATCAGGTCCTCGACGGTTGAATCCGATGCCAGCACACGAGTATTGAAAGAACAGACAGTCGTTTTTGTCCTTCTTCACTTTGCCAGCCTAGTTTGACCTTGAGATTTTATCAGCCTCGCCCTCCTCATCCTTCATCTCTTCAGCTGATGGCAGTTTGTGGCAGTGACTCTTGGACAGATTTGCTCCCCATTTAGGGGTCCCTCTTGGGCCACCTCAGAAACTTCTGCTGCACTGCAACCCTGCAGTTAATGGTTTCGTGGGCCCCCATGGCAACACGCAAGATGTTTCTAAGATCCAGGACCCAAAAACATTCATTCAAGAGTATTTATACACACCACTATTCAGGCTCAACAGGATCCAGGACAGAGATCCTCTGCCTCCTTCCACCAATCTCTGGTGACCCAGGGATTAAATCCAGAAGCCCCACCCTACCTTGCCCTGTCTGCTTCCACCAATCTCCAGAAATCCAGGGATTACACACAGAAGACCCACCCTACTGGTACCAGATAAATACTTCATCGGCAGACCTCCACTACCTCCACTACCTCCATTACCCATCTGCTGCCATGCTCCAGAATGCTTTATGGACACAACATTAGACACTTGATACCCATCTCCAAAATTACTGTGCCATATTTGATGGGGTTCAAATGTGGTTTGAACCATGTGAACACCTGCAAAGGCGATTAGAGGCCTCCCTAAAAGCCTCTATCACTCTCGGACAGTCTGGCAAGCTACCCAGAATATCTCATCCGCACGGCAGAGCCTGGCATGCTTCCGTGGCATATTCGATATGCCAAAACCACTAAATACAATCGGTCCCATTTCCCTGACCCTGAAAGAGCCACCAATACGGCAGCGTTAGAAAGGATGAGGAAGTAGAGGCTAATAAAATATTTTGGATAAAAAAATAATTCAATCCATTTCTCCAAATTCCTCACCAGTTTCTCTAAAACCCTAGGCACTGATGCCTTCATTCATTCATGTGTACAGTCTCACCTGCAGTAACTCCTGGGCTGAGCCCTGACATTTCCTCTCCAGTTCCTGGATGTGTTTGTTGAGTTCCTGGCTTTGCTTCTCCAGCTTTGCTTCACTGTCCTTCAGTCTCTTGAGAACTTTATCTTTTTCATTCTCCAGTCTCCATAGACAAGATTTCTCCTCCATGTGTAGGATCATATGAAAAACCTTAAACTTATACTTGATGCACTCTTTTTTCCTCAGAAATTCAGACTAGAATGAATAAAGCATAGCCCAAATAATGGGGGAATTTTATCTCTAAATTAATAACCAATCAAAATATAATAGTTTCATACAATTATTATTAAATATAACTTTTAGGGGAAACAAGAAGGTTCATTCTCAGGGATTTGGATTTCTCTACATGGGTCTTAGAAATTTGTCCTCCCACAACCCATGAGTGTTTTAGTGAGAGAAGAAAGAATACCTTCTGTGAGTCCAAATTCAGAATCCACTTAAAGATTTCAGGGCAGAGGTTGGGAAAGAAAACCTCAAAAGGCCAGAGCCCACTACCCAGCCTTTCACCTGGAACCACACTACCCTGCCAGCCGCTATCTCCCAGAGCACGGAAACCAAAAGGTGGATTGACCCAACGCATTTCCTCCCTGCATCTAGCCCTCACAGCATAACTTAAAACTCTCGAACCACAGAAAAACGCAGATGAAGAATTTGCTGTGCCTACACTCCACATATTAGGCACTAGTTAACCCAGGTCTCAAATATCTTTACCTACCTACCAATAAGCCATGGTAACACTCAAAGATAATCCCATCACAGGCTCAAAGACATAAAACAACACTGGAAAAATCTCCAAAGCAAAAAGGTCAAAATGGTAAAACAATGCAGAAACCACCAGGCTTAATGATTTAAGTTTCTAGCCCAGATGAACTAAACAGTAACCATCAGTTATATAACCTCTGAGATAAAAAAAATTAAGAAATTAAAAATGGACATTTAAAAAGATGTATGAGGATCTCAAAGAAGCAATGGAATGCACTGCTGATACAAATCAAGATAATATGAGAGTAGAAGTGAGGAAAATGCAAATTAAAATATAAGTAGGGATGGCAGACCTAAAGAAAATGTTATATGAAATGAAATACTCAGTGGAAGGTCTCCGCTACAGAGTAAGAGCTATGTAGAACAGAATCAGTGATTTCCAAGATGAGTTGCAGAGAATATCCAGATAATAGCAGAAAATGGAAAGGAGACTCTAAATAAGATGACAGATAACAAGAGAAAATCAAGATGAAGCCAAGAGGGATAACATAAGAATCACTGTAGTCCCAGAAGGACAGGAATAAAAACCCTGAGGAAGAAGAAACAGTCAAACACATAATTGCTGAGACATTAACAGAGTTGAAGATCACATGCAAACAGATTCAGAGGTTTGAAGCTTACCAACTAAAAGAAATCCAAATAAAAATATTCCAAGACAGATCCTTATCAAAATGATGAAAACCATATATCGAGATAAAATTGTGAAACCAGCAAGATTAAAGAAAGAAATTTCTAATAAAGGAGCATTCTCAGGATTCACAGCACATTCATATGATGAAACACTAAGGCCCCGAAGATAGTGGTAGATTATAATGACAAAACTCAATGAAATAAATGCCGCACCAAGAATACTTTACTGGGCTAGCCTAACTTTTATATCAGAAGGAACAATATACGGCTTCACAGAGAAACAACATCTCAGGAACTTCACAGCCTCAAAATCATGGTTAAAAGAGCAAGTAAATGGGCTACTTTAAGACAAGACAAGCTCCACAAATACACTAAACTTTGTCAGAAAGATGGGACAAAACCCGATAATAATAATCTTTTTCAGTGTCAATGGGTTCAATGCACCAATTAATAGACAAAGAATGACAGGATGGATCAGAACATTGAACCCAACATCCTCTGACCTGCAAGAAACATGTCTGAACAGTCAGAACAAACACAGAGTCCATCTTCCTGTTCGTCCATAACGCACAGCCCAGTCTGCTTCTCCTTCCAGGTCCGTGATTATTCTACCCAGGATTTCGCTTTCCCCGTGTACATGCCCCAGGCATTCTCTAGGACCCTGGGATGCCCACCATCCCTGAGCCTCTTCCTGTTTATCCCCAACGCGGAGCCTAGTCTTCTTCTTTACACAGGTTGTATCCACACACATACCAGGTACTCATAGGGAGCGTTGCCTCTACAGAAGTGGGCGTGGCCTCTGTAGAAATGGGCGTGACCTAATTTGGGGTCTGTGAATCCTAACGTGACTGCAGGTAAATTACTCATACCCAACAACTTCGTGTAACATTTCAGTCTCCATACCACCACATCAACATGAAGTAACAACACAAATCCCCACCACGAGGAGAGGACAATGAAAACAGCCCAGAAACCTCATTAGCTCTTAATCGCTTAAGGGAAATCTCTGAGAAAGAATTCAGATATGAAGTAATGAAGATGATCATGAACTTAATGAAACAGTGAGACAGATATCCAGCAAATTAAAGGAGGATATGAAAGAAACAATCAAAATACAGAAAAAAAAAACGAGAGCAGAAAATGGAAAGCTATGCACAGAAATGTCATGAATAAAAGATTCGGTAGATAAAATAAAAAACTCAGTGTGTGCCCTCAACAATAGAATGTCTACAGCTGAAGACAGAATCAGTGAGCTGGAAGATGAGCTGCAGGAAGTCTACAGACAACAACAAACAATGGCAAAGGACCTCAAAATAGCTCTACAAGAGTACGAAAAAGAAATGGATAAATTTCTGGATTCCTATAATCTCGCAAGGCTAAATCAAGAAGATCTAGAATACCTATTATTAACGAGAAAATTGGAACGGTAATCAAAAGTCTTCCCAAAAACAAATGCCCAGGTTCAGGTGGATTCACTAGCGAATTTTTCCAAACATTTAATGAGTAAATACTGCCAGTTCTTCTCAAACTTTTCCAGGAAAATGAAGAGACAGAAACTCTTCCAGTTTCTATGAAGCTCATATTTCTCTAATACCAAAAGGAAATAAAGACACCAAAAGAAAAGAAAACTATAGGCCTATATCCTTGATGAAATGGATGCGAAGATTCTCAACAAAATACTAGCTAGCAAATAGAATTCAACATGAATGAGAATGAAGACATTCCGTAATGGAATGAGAATGAAGACAAAGCAGTGATAAGAGGAAATTTTATAGCTCTATAGTCATTCCTCAAAAAGGATGAATGATGCCACATAAAGAACTTAAGCTCACAAATTAAGATTTGGAGAATGACCAACAAAGGAGCACAAACATGCCAGAAGGAAAGAAATAAAAAACATTAGAGTAGAAATTAATGACGTGAAACCAAAAAAAATAGTACAAAAGATCAAAACAACAAGAGATCGTTCTTTGAGAAAATCAACAAGATGAATGAAGCACTAGCAAGACTCACAAGGAAAGAGAGAAAGATCCCTAATAAACAGAATCAGAAACAAAAAGAAGGACATCACAACAGAAACCACAGAAATTCAAAGGATAATCAAATATTCCTTTGAGAAGCTTTGTGCCAAGAAACAAGACAACCTCGAAGATATGGATAAATTCCTGGGCTCTTATAATGTCCCAAAGCTGACCCGAGAAGACTTTGAATACCTGGACAACTGTCAAGGAAATTTAAATAGTAATCAAAAGTCCTACAAAAAAGAAAAGTTCTTGCCTAGGTGGATTCACTAGTAAATTCTTCAAAGCCCTCTAAAAGTTCACCTACTCCTAATCCTGTTAAACTCTTACAAGAAGTTGAAGAAGCAGAAACACTTCCAAACAGTTTCAATGAGGCAAATATCATCCTCATACCAAAAGGAGACAGAAACACCACCAAAAAAGAGAATTAGAGACCGACATCTCTTATGAATAGTGGTACACAGATCCTCAACAAAATTACAGCAAATAGAAATCAAGGACTCATCAAAAAGATAATGCACCAACACCAATTAGAATTCATCCCAGGCATCCAAGGATGTTTTTTTTTTCCCTCCCGTTGGTTGTCGATTTGCTCGAGCGGGCCCAGTAACGTCTCCATTGGAGACTTTGTTGTTTGGCATATCGAATACTCTCGGTAGCTTTCCGGGCTCTCCGAGAGGGGCGGAGGAATCGAACTCGGGTCGGCCATGTTGGCGGCTTGTAAGGTGAACGCCCTACCCGCTGTGCTATCGCTCCAAGGATGGTTTAATATTCGAAATTCAATCCACATAATCCTTCATATCAATAAAAGGAAAGATAAAACCATATGATCGTATCAATAGATTCAGATAACACAGTTGGCAAGATCCAGCACCCATCTCTGATAAAAACTTTCAGCAAAATGGGAGTCGAAGGAATTATTCTTAAGATAGTCGAAGCCATCTATCTACCACAAGACCATGGCAAACATTATTCTCAACAGGGAAAAACTAAAAGCCTTCCTTCTGATACCCAGAACGAGACAAGGTTGCTCACTCTCACCACTTCTATTCAATATAGTACTGGAAGTACTTGCCATAAGAATTAGGCAAGAAAGTGATATGAAGAGAATACAGAGAGGAAAGGAAGAGGTAAAGCTCTCGCTATTAGCATATTATATGATACTCTATTTAGAGAACCCTAAAGTCTCCACTAAGAAACTCCAAGAAATAATAGGATTGTATAGAAAAGTGACAGGTTACAAAATTAGTACCCAAAAGTATCTACAAACAATGAAAGAGAAGAAAGTGATGTTTACAAAAAATATCCCATTCACAGTAGTCCTTCAGAAAATCAAGTACCTTGGAATCAGCTTAACTACATCGGTAAAGGGAAAAACACTACTTCCAGAAATATAAGAGGACACTAAGAACTAAAGACATATCCCCTGTTCGTGGATACATAGGATTAACTCTTTCAAAATGGCAATACTCCCCAAGGCATTATACAGATTCAATGTAGTCCCTATAAGGATTCTCATGACATTTTTCAAAGAAATAGACAAAACACTCTGGGAAGTTCATATGGATCAATTAACTTCTACAGATAACTAAAGCAAACCTTGGGAAAAAGAGGATAGGTGGCATCAACTTTCCCAATTTCAAACTGTACTACAAAGCTGCAGTAATTAAAACAGCATGGTACTGGATACGAAAATGATCTGCAGACCAATGGAACAGAGTTGAACATTCTGACACAACCTCTCAAGTATATGATCACTTAATCTTTGACAGAGGAGCAAGAAACGTGAACTGGGTCAAGAAAAGCCTCTTTTACAAGAGGTGCTGGGAAAACTATATGCTAACCAATGAACTCTGTCCTCTGTCTACTGCGAATCACAAAATTCAGATCCAAATGGATTAAATATCATACCTGATCCATAAGGTACATGGAGCAAAATGTAGCAGAATACTCCATGATATTGAAGCTAAAGTTATATTAAAGGATGAAACACCACTGACCAAGCAAGTGAAACAAATATAAACAAATGAGACTACATTAAACTGAGGAGCTTCTGCACTTCAAAAGAAACAGTGACCAAAAATAGAGAAAGAGCACAAGAAATGGGAGAAATGATTTACCCAATCAAATTTAGACAGGTACTTAATATCCAGGATATACAAGGAACTAATAGAATTTCACAAGAAAAAAAAATGCCTCCGCCCCTGTCAAAAATGGGGAGAGGAATTGAACAGGAAAGTCCTCACAAAAGAAATTCAAGTGGCCAAACGGCACATGAAAAAATGTTCTACATTGTTAATCATCAGGGCGATGCAGATCAAAACAGCAATGAAATATCATTTGACACCACAGAAACTGGCACACATCAAAAAAAAAAAAGCAAAAGCAACCAGTGATGGCCCAGATGCAGGGAGAAAGGGGTTTCATTCATTGTTGGTAGGAATGCCAAATGGTCCATCCCTTATGAAAAACAATATGGATATTCCCCAAAAAACTATATATAGAGCTGACTCAGCAATATCTTTCTATGATTATATAGAAATATTGTATTGCATACAGTTTTACAATCTGACTCAGCAATATAACATCTGGGAATATATCCCAGAGATGCAAAAAATACAGTTTAATTGACATCTGCACATATTTGTTTATTGCAGCAGTGTTTACAATAGCCAGAAACTGGAAAAAAACTGAGTTTTGTAAAACAGATGACTGGTTAAAGAAACTTTGGTACATCTACACAATGCAATACAATGCAGCTGTTATAAAAAATAAAAGCATGAAATTTGCATAGAAGTGGATGGACTTGGAGAGTGAAATGAGTCAGAAAGAGCGAGACAGACATAAAATTACTGCAAACATTTGTGGAATAGAAAGTAACATAATTGGAGACTAACACCTAAAGACTGTAGAGATAAGGGCCAGGAGGATTGCACCTTGGCTTGGAAGTTGGTTTCAAATGCTAGGGGTAAGGTAGTTGGGATATAGAAGGGACCATTAAGTAAATGATGGTGTGGGGGAACACTTGAGATGGGAGATGTGTGCTGAAAGTAGACTATGGACTAAACATCATGGCCTCTTAGTACCTGTATTGCAAACCATAACACCCAAAACGAAAGAGAGAGAGATTAAGAGGGAAATGCCCGCTGCACAGGTGGGGGGGGGAGAAGGGGGGTTGCAGGAGGGACACTGGGAACACTGGTGGTGGAGAATGAGCACTGGTGGAGGGATGGGTCCTTGATCATTGTATGACTGAAATATAATCATGAAAGTTTGTAACTGTGTAACTGTATCTCACAGTGATTAAATTAAAAAAAAAAAGAAAAAACCCTCAAAAGCAAATGACTTGTGAAAAATGAGTATAGACTTTTGGATTACATCGCTGTGGAAAGTAAAGTTCTGAGTTTCTGTCCTATGCAGCCTGGTCAGTCATAGAAATAGACGTTAGTCTGACCTTGAAGATGTTTTGCACTATTTTCTGCTACCCTTTATGAAAGTTTTGAATACGAGTCCCATCTGGAGAGACCCTCTTCCTCAAGAAGATTATTTTCATAGAATGCAAATCACATGCCAGACCTAGCATTGTGACAAATTTGTCACAGTGGCCGGTTTAAGCTTCAAACAGGAAGGGACTTTGAGATTTTTAAAATTATATACAAGTCAAGATGAATCTAAGTAAGGACACCACTTATTTTCTTAAGTGATATTAGGACTCCTCAAGAATTACTGCTGAAATATCAAAGGAACAGGAGCTTAATTCTCATATTTGTAACCAACGGAAGCATTACAATAAATAATGTGAGATTTATCAATTTAAGTCTAGATAAGTGGGATTAAAGCATCCTATTGTTTTGCCTAATTTTTCCACATATCTAAACTCTAGGGGTAATATATTTGAAGCCAATAAATTCAAATTCTTACCTGAAAATTTCTTATTAGCTCTCTTATGTTCCCTTGCCATTCCTTATTCTTGTCTTCTTTTTTCCTAAGGTCTGTCAAAGTTTTCTGAAATATTTCCTGAAGAAAAAATTGTTTGATGATGGCTTATTAATTGAATTATTTTATTAGATATCTCAGGAGAGATAACAAACTTTCAATTATAAAATAATATTGGAAACTTTAATAGTCCTTACACTTTCAAGGATACTGACTGTGAAGTGAAAAATTTGATTCCCCGAGAGAGCAGTGTCTGCATTCAGGCAGGCTGGTGGGGAGGCGTGGGAAGGCAATGGGACGGAAATTGGCAAAATTGGTGGCAGAAAATGTACATCAGTGAAAGGGGTGGATGTTGGAAAACTGTATGGCTGAAACCCAGTCATGAACACTTAGTAACTGTGTATTTCACTGTGATTTAATAAACAAAATTTTAGAAAAGTTTTCATCTCCTGAACAACATGAGACATTGATAAATTTATTAATATCATTTTTCTATTTAAAAAAACAGGTCTTCTATTGAACCATGGTCTAAAGTATACAATGCTAACCTTTCCCCCAGTGAACATTATTCAAAGAACTAGATATAATAATGTATAATAATAATTTATATCATAATGTGTTAATTCCATAAAACAAAAGATTATTATCACCTTGCCATTTTTAAAATTTTTTTCCCATAATTTTTTTATAGTGAAACACCATGAGGTACAGTTGTAGACTTACAAACTTTCATGTTTGGGTTTCAGTTACATGATAATAGGTCACCTTGACATTTTTATTAGTACTATAAGTAACACTAATTATAAGTAAGGGTTGGCCAAATACCACTAAAATTTTTCAAAAAAGGCCTGGGACAGATTGAGAGATAGTTCAGGCGTTAAGGTGTTTGCCTTGTAAAAGCATACCTGGTCTGATCCTGCATATGGTTCCCCTAGCACAGCCAGAAATGGATGCTCAGCATGGAGTCAGGAGTAAACCCTCAGCACCTGTGGGTATGGTCCCTAAATCCAAACTCAAATGGAAGATCAATGAGACAGAGAACATGCTGTTATAGAAATCTGAATTTGATCTCCAGACCGGTATATTCTCTGAGCACCAACATATATGAGACTGCTATTCCTGATATGGCCAGGTATGGACCTGGTGGTACACAGCACTGAAGGGCCCGAGCACTGAACAGCCAGGCCTCTGGGTCTTGTGTCACATGAAATGACCACTGGATCACAGAACACAGCTACAAAAATACTCTTGACAAAAATAGAAAGGGAAAGGGAAAAGCTGTAATATCTAATGAAAAAGTCATTAGGCAAGAAATTTTAAATTATTTACATGAATATTTGCAAGCTTCAAACTTTAAATTATATTTTAAAAATACCTTCTCCCAGGTCTGGAGCAATAGCACAGTGGGTAGGGTGTTTGCCTTGCATGCGCCCAATCCGGGTTCGATTCCCAGCATCCCATATGGTCCCCTGAGCACCACCAGGGGTAATTCCTGAATGCAGAGCCAGGAATAACCCCTGTGCATCGCCAAGTGTTACCCCCCAAAAAATACCTTCTCCCATTTTAGGAGCACACTTATAAGGTTAAAATTGTCTATCTTAAAAGCAGTAATCATCATGCTAAGCGAAATGAGTCAGAAAGAGAGGGATAGACATAGAAAGATTGCATTCATCTGGGGGATATAAAGTAACAAAGTATGAGATTAACACCCAAGAATAGCTGAGATCAGCACCAGGAGGATTACTCCATAACTTAGAGGCCAGCCGGGTATCCTAGAGGAAAGGGCAGTTCAGATAGAGAAGGGAGCACCACATAAAGGATGTTTGGAGGATCCTCCCAGGAGGGAAGATGCATGTCGAAAGTAGACTATGGACTGAACATGTTTGCCACTCAATGCCTCTTTTGCAGACCACAACACCCAAAAGGAAAGAGAGAACACAGGGGATTGCCCTGCCACAGAGACAGGGGGGATGGGGGGTGGGGGTGGGAGGGATATTATCCATGGTGGTGGAAAATGGGCACTGGTGGAGGGATGGGTATCTGATCATTGTATAATTGAAACCAAAGCACAAAAAATTGTAAATCTACAACTGTAAAAAAAAAATAAAATAAAATAAAGGGGAAAAAATTTTAAAAAAAGCAGTAATCAATCTTCTAGCTCTATAAAATTAGTATATATTCGACTTTGTCTGAGTATATAGGTATACCTATCAGTTGTTCAGAACTATCAAAGGAATTATGAGATTTTTTTCATAAAACACTGTTGTTTTGCAATGGACAAATCTTTTACAGATCTCAATGTCCATGGAGATTATGAGAACATTCAGTGTATATGCATTAACATGTCTATATATATACAGCCATTATAAAGATTATCTGTAGACTAAAGTGATGAAAGCTATAATATTATCCTCAATTTCAGATTAAAATATTTCAGGTCCATGGATGCAAAAGAGGAATGGGTACTTGGTGAAGCACTCTAGACAGTGCTCACCTTGTACTCTTGACAGGCATCTGCAGCAAAGTCCGTGGTGTGCCCTTTGTGCTCTGGTGTCCGCTCACAACACCAGCAAATAAGCTGACCATCATCTTTACAGAAGAGGCTGAGCTTCTCTTCGTGTTTTTCACACCGATGCTCCTGCTCCATCTTCTTAATGGTGTCAATGATGTTTTCTAGCTGCTTACTGGGCCGGATGCTCTCCCTTTGAAACTGTGTCCTACATAGAGGACACTGGAAGTTTCCCAGAGTAGGTGATTTCTTTTTCTGGTTCTCAAGATTATCAAATATGCAAGAACGGCAGTAGATGTGCCCACAGTCTATCATCACTGGCTCAGTCATCAGGTCCAGGCAGATGGAGCAGGTGGCTTCCTCCCTCATGGTTTTAGCTGTGCCTGAGGCCATGGTTATTCCTGGAAATCTTTAATATTTTATCTAGAGGAAGAGATCAAAGAGATGGGATTTTTCTTTAAGTGATATAAATACTTGTCAACTGATTCTGATGGAACTGATACTTCTAGAGCCTTATTTGGATGTGGAATACATAATTTTAAATATTTAAATCTAGTGGGTTAATGTAACTACCATACCATAGAAATTTTTTTCTGGATGAAATCTGAGAGAGAGAAGCTGAATGTTCTTCTCACACAAATAATATCAGAAGAGAAAGAATATTAGGAAGCATTTAAAAAAAATTTACCACCGTACAAAACATCATGAACCCTTTGTTTCTGATCAATTGCTTCTGCTAGTAGCAACACTTAGGAATTAGGGCTGTCAATGAAGAATTTTCAGTAGAGTCATATTTGACTAATGAAAATTCCTCTTGGTATTGCATTTACCCATACCTACAAGGAATAACAATATCAGATCAATGAAGCCAAAGAGACTACTCTAGAGTGACAATGTAAACTAATAGGCAACTGTTATGTTCATTCTTTTATCCGCCCTGATTTGAGGGAAGAAAAATTGATCTGAGGAGATAAGAATATTAGGGCTTTGTTTAGAGCTTCTGAAGAAGCAGAGAAAATGAACCTGTAACTGATAGAATCTGTAAGAAGATCTCAGAATCAAATGACATCAGTAATGCATGAATAAAATGGATGAAAGAAGTTTGCCTTGCCAGGAATGATCCATGAATGCAGAGCCAGAAATAAACCTTCAGTGGCAAAGACAAAAATCAAAATAAAAAATCAGTGGCAATGTAACAAAAGCATCAGAAGTTCAAAACTATTCCTTTTTGACAATGCCTGACAAGATTTACATGGGCCTAGAACTTCCAACCAAGGCACGGAGAAGGATATTCACATATAACCTCTTCCCAAAAGTCATTCAGTGCTCTTGCTCCACTGGAGAAGCTCAGAGTCTCTCTTGAGCGTGTTACTCTTTCTACCTTTTCTTTTTAATGAAATTACTTTACATTAACACAAAATAAATCTTGGTAATACCTCTAACCACATGGTAAGTATGTCATTTATATTACCAAGTGAGTCTCACCTCAAATACAGTGGATGTTTTACATAAGCAGATCATACATGTAATATACCACTTCAGTAAACAGGTTTAAATGAGCAAAATGACTGAGCAAATACTTCTCAAAGGTACCATTCGCCATATATGTGAAAAAACCAATAGTATTTATTATTCGTCAATTGCCTCGAGCAGGCCCCAGTAACGTCTCTTTCATCCTAGCCCTGAGATTATATTCAAGGCTATTTAGGAGAATGAGACCCATCATTGTTACTGATATTTGGCACATTTGGTACGCCATGGGGAGTTTGCCAGACTCTGCCCTGTGGGCAGGCTACATTCGATAGCCTGCAAGTTTGTCCAAAATAGGAATGAGACAATAAGATGTCATTAAAAAAAAAAAGTTCTGATAAGGTGTCGCGCGGCCGCAAAAGCGGCCGCATGGTTCCGGGATCTGGATTTTATAGTCTCTGATTCTTGGCCGCTGATGGGATTACACGGCGCCAGGGGGCCAGGTGGTGGGTGTGACCCCCGCCTACTGGAATTTGGAGGATCTGGGTGGAAGATGCTCGACTCCAATTCGAGTAGGCTTGGAGGTCTCGGCCTCCAAGTATTTATTATAGAGAAGTGAAAACTCAAATAATTATATATTACACAGGCCTGAGAAAATGGTCTTTATATTATAGATAATTTTAAGGGTTGACAATGAAAATTATATACAGACAGTTTTCCTTACCATATTTATTTACAGGGTGGGGTGATAGCACAGAGGTAGGGCATTTTCCTTGGGTGCAGGTGGCCCGTCTGAACTGGGTTCAATTCCTCCACCCCTCTGAAGAGCCCGGCAAGCTACCGAGAGTATTTTGCCCTCACTGCAAAGCCTGGCAAGCTCCCTGTGACATATTCTATATGCCAAACACAGTAACAACAAGTCTCAGGATGGAGACGTTACTGGGTCCCCTCAAACAAATCAATGAACAATGGGAGAACAGTGCTACAGTGCTATTTATTTACACCACAACAGTATTAAAATCACCTTTTTGAAAGATGCTAGATTACAACCTCAGGACAGATATATTACAGAAAATATTTATTTCAAAATATATGTTCACATCTATCAGGACATCTTTTTATGACATCTTATCTCATTCCTACTTTGGACAAACTGCAGGCTATCGAATGTAGCCTGTCCACAGGGCAGAGTCTGGCAAACTCCCCGTGGCGTACCAAATATGCCAAATACCAATAACAATGATGGGTCTCATTCTCCTAAAGAGCCTTGAATATAATCTCAGGGCTAGGATGAAAGAGACGTTACTGGGGCTTGCTCGAGGCAATCGTCGAATAAAAGGATGATGAATGAAATGAAATATGTTCACAAAATCTAACACACATCCTAGAATATTATCAACATAATATGCTTTGGCTGTGTCTTCTTGGTGTTGATGGAGGGATTCCCAAGTAGGAGGATATCATATGTTTATCCATTTCTATCTCTATCTCTGTGTCTATCTCGATCACCTCTGTCTGTGTTTCCATCTACCTGTCTTTCCATCTCCCTCTCTTGCCTCACCTCCCCCACCATACCCACACACAAACATAAACACACACTCACAAACACGGGCCTTAGGCTCATTGAGCCATTCTTGGTCTTACATTTACACTGTCTACCCCAAACACTCACATTTTTATAGTTAGTCTCCTTAGCAGCTTCTTTTCACTGAGGAATCAACACGGTCTTCAATCAAACTGGATGAAACTCCCAAGTGAAACGAACGTAGTGTGCAGACCAGAAGTGAAACTGTTGTGGGGTTCAAAGTCTGTTTGCCACATGCCTAAGTTCACCTTCTTCTTACTGGGTAGGGACTCTGCAGGAGCAACACCTTTAATACCTAGCCATCAATAAAACCAAGTTATGGGGCTGGAGCCATAGTACAACTTGAGGAAGTTTGCCTTGAACCCTCATGACCCTGGTTTTGATCCTTGACATCGCTTAAGATCCCCGAGGACAGCCAGGGGTGAATCTTTAGCGCAAAGCAAGAAATAACTCCTGAGTATTGCCAGGTGTTGCCAAAAACCAAACAGACAAACAAGTCAACGAAATCCCCCAAACAGGTGACACAGGGAAAACCTAGGAAGCTGATCCATGAGCCCAGGAAACTGCCGAGTCAGTGTTCTGACTTTCACTTTATATCTCTCTACATTACCCCTGGAGTCTCCTAGGAGTTAGGAAACCTCCTGTCCTTGGCAATATTTAGCATTGTTGTGATTTATTTTAAGCATGTATGAAAGAAAAGGTGGAAAATAAGGTATAAGATAAACAAGGCTCCCAATGACCAGAAACCAAGTTTCCCTGTTTGTTCTAACGATGCCACTCAATCTTAGTCTGCAGATCCCAATACTGTAGCAACATTTGCGTGATTTCTACCCAGCTCCCAAAGACGATTTGTTTGGAATTTTGGAAAAATCCTGGCTATACACCCATCCTGTTACTCCTATCTGATTCTTGTATCCTGTGACCCCATCCAGGGCACAGTTCATCTATTGGCCTCATAAGGAAAATAAAGAACATACAGAGTAACGTAAAATTTAAGATGGTGAGTGTTGTGAGATTATTGTTCCTGGCAATTGGCATGGGAAAAACTGAGGTTTTGATGCCATCAGCCTACACTGTGCTTCTGAGTTCCCATGTGCAATGTTGAGAGACTCTAAAGTTTCACTAATAAAAAGTAGGAGCAAATGTATTATTTATCCTCAAGTGAGAATTACTGTTAAATGAAGAAGAGAATCAGATGACTGTCTGAAAACAAAGCTTTTCCATGTTGTAAACTTCAATTCAAAGAGGCATTATAAGCAAAATATAAAAGAGCACCTCCCCCATTGTTTCACATTGTGCCTGTCATAAGTCACAGAATAATGCCTGAGAGGAAGGACGTATTATAGAAGGGGATAAGGGTGACCACCATCAACTGACCTTATTCAGAACACTTGCCTGAAGTAAGAAGTAACAGTGCTAGTGAATTCCAAGGTTTTACCTCTAGACAACCAGAACAGCAAGGTGAAGCAGTTGAAATCACTATGAGGTGAGGACGAAGGAAAAAGTCCCAAGTCCTCAACAAGGGTTAGCCCCAAATATGTTCTCTCTGATAAAGAATTCTGAGATGAAATGCTGAGAATGTTCAAGGAACTACTCAGAAATTAATGGAGTATATATCAAGAAAATTAAAGGAAGAAAAGAAACAGTGGAATGGTTAGTCGAGAAAATACAGGAAGAAATGAGAGCTGACATAAAAAAGCTACAAAAAGAAGTATCACAAATACAGAATTCGGTAGATGAAATTAAAAACTCATTGGGTACCCTCAGAAGTAGAATGACTACAGCCAAGGACAGGATCAGTGAGCTTGATGATGAGAAACAGAAATCATATAGGGAACAAAAAACAATGGGAAAAGACCTCAAAATAGCTCTAAGCAAATCAGAGACCTAGAAGATGACACCAAGATGAATAACATTAGAATTATCGTAGTACCAGAAGAACAGGGAGATAACCCTAGAGGAAAAACCACAATGAAAGAAATCATTGCTGAAAGTTCCCAGAGTAAAAGAATGCAGACATCCAGATCAAAGGAGACAGAAGGGTGCCAGTTAAAAGGCACACTAATAAAAATACTCCAAGGCATATCATAGTCAGAATGACAGATGCCTTGGATAGAGGCACAATACTGCAAGCAGCAAGGTCAAAGAAGGAAATCACATACAAAGGAGCACCCCTTAGATTTATAACAGACCTATCAGAGGAAATCCTCCAACCCTGACGACAATGGTTGGATATATTGAAAAAACTCAATGAAATAAACAAATGGGACTATCTTAAACTAAGAAGCTTCTGCACCTCAAAAGAAACAAAGACCAAAATACAAAGACATTCTACAGAATAGGAAAGGATATTCGCCGAATACACATCTGACAAGGGGTTGATATCAAGGATATACAAGGTACTGGTTGAACTCCACAAAAAGAAAACACCCAACCCTATCAAAAAATGGGGCGTCGAAATGAACAGAAACTTTCTCAAAGAAGAAATCCAAATGGCAAAAAAGCACATGAGAAAATGCTCTACATCATTACTCATCAGGGAGATGCAGATCAAAACCACAATGAGATATCATCTCACACCACAGAGATTGGTCCACATCCAAAAGAACAAAAGCAATCTGTGCTGGCGCGGAGTGGAGAGAAAAGGATCCTCCTTCACTGCTGGTGGGATTGCCGACTGGTTCAGCCCTTTTGGAAAACAGTATGGACAATTTTCCAAAAATTAGAAATCGAGCTCCCATTTGAACCAGCAATACCACTCCTGGGAATATATCCCAGAGAGGCAAAAAAGTGCAGTCGAAGTGACATGTGCACTTGTTTGTTCATTTCAGCACTCTTTACTATAGCCATAATCTGGAAAAAACCTGATTGCCCAAGGAGCGATAGCACAGCGGGTCGGGCGTTTGCCTTACAAGCGGCCAACATGGCCGACCCAAGTTCGATTCCTCCACCCCTCTCGGAGAGCCCGGCAAGCTACCGAGAGTATTCGATATGCCAAACACAGTAACAACAAAGTCTCCAATGGAGACGTTACTGGGCCCGCTCGAGCAAATCGACGATCAACGGGAGGGCCTTTACCTTTACCTTTTAGTACATCTATACAATGGAGTACTAGAAATGATGAAGTCATAAAATTTACATACACATGGTACTACATGGAAAGTATCATGCTAAGTGAAATGAGTCAGAAAGAGAGGGATAGTCATAGAAAGATTGCATTCATCTGGGGAACATCACTTGATCACTTGACTTCCCGTTAATCGTCGATTTGCTCGAGGGGTACCAGTAAAGTCTCCATTTGTCCCTGTCGCGTGCTACTGTAGCCCAATGGTGTCTGTTCGTTCTAGGAACAAGAAGAGCCTCAAATCGATCGTTCATGATCATGATGAAGAAGTCTGACAATCTGGTAGGTGGGCGGCCAAGCGGTCTTTTGACATCCAGTGGAATCCAGTCGGTAATAGCTCTAGTCCACGGGTTGTCTCTAAATCTTATTACGTGACCAGTCCATCTGATTTTTAACGCCTTACAAACAGCGTCCCTGATTCTTGATCACTGATGGAGGTCAGAACTCTGGATTCTTTCTCTCATTTGAGTGAAATGAGATATTCCAAGCATAGCTCTTTCAATTCTTCTTTGGGAGACCCGAATAGCATTCTCATCCTGTTTGCGTAGGTCCCAGATCTCTGAGGCATATGTTAATGGAGGAAGAACAGTGGAATCAAAGAGATGTGCCCTGAACCGGAGGTTCTTCGTCCTCTTAGCTATTTCTTCGATGCTCTTGAAGGCGTTCCAAGCTGCTCTCTTCCTCCTGTGCAGCTCGGGTGCTAGGTCATTTGTCATGTTGACTTCTCGACCTAAGTACACATAGCTGTTGCATTCGGAGATGGTTGTTCCATTGAGAGTGCATGGAGTGTCAGGAACGAGACTGTTTCTCATAAACATTGTCTTCGAAAGATTCAGCTGGAGTCCAACCTTTCCATACTCATGGTCAAAGTCGGTCAGCATTGGTGCTGCTTGGATAATGTTTGCTGTTATTAAAAACTGTCATCAGCAAAGCGGGGGTGGTGAAGTTGCCAACCATCTACTTCACTCCCATTCCCTCGCATTCCAGTCGTCGCATGATGTTCTCGAGGGTGGCACTGAAGAGTTTTGGTGAAATGGTATCACCCTGCCGAACCCCTCTCTTGACATCAATGATTATTTCTTTGTAGAATGGTGAGATCCTGGTAGTGAATCAGTAATACAGCTCACGGAGGATCCTGATGTATTGAGTTTGAATGCCCTGATTGGCTAGGGCTTCAATGACCGCTTCCGTCTCAACAGAATCAAAGGCCTTCTTTAAATCAATGAACGTTAGGCAGAGCAGCATCTTGAACTCCTGAGAAACCTCAATGAACTTCTTTATTATGTGGATATGGTCGATGGTGCTGAATCCTTTGCGGAACCTGGCTTGCTCGCATGGTTGTCCTTCACCTAGTGTTCTGCCAATCCTATTGAGGATGACTCGAGTGAACAACTTATAGATGACAGAAAATAGGCAGATTGGGCGATAGTTGCCAATGTCATGGATGTCTCCCTTCTTGTATAGTAGTAACGGTCCTGCTGGTTTTCCATTGGAACGGAACCCTGCATTCAGACAGGTAGCATGTGAAGAGTTGAGCCAGCATATTGATGAGTACTGATGGCAGGTTCTTCAGGTGTTCACGTCTGACCTTGTCTGGTCCGGGTGCTGTTCGTTTCTTTACTGACAAAATGGCGTGTCGGATTTCAGAAGGGAGAACATTGGGAATGACATATCCACCCTGTGGAATTTGGTATGTCGGCAGGTGGACATGGCTATGGAAGAGATTTGAGTAGAAGTCATGGATAATCTTCTCCATTGCCCTTCTGGAAGATGTGATAGATCTGTCAGGATGTCGCAGGGCAGTCATCTTGGTCTTGTAGTTGGAGAAGGACAGGCAGGCATTACGAATACTTTTCCCGGCTTCTGCTCCATCTACCAGCACTTCTGCTCTTCTCTCTTTGAGGTCTTCCTTGATCGCATCTCTGCAATGCTTTGCGAGCTCAGACGTTCACTTGCGGTTGCCTGAGGCATGCGCCAAACCACGTTGGCGAATAAGCTCAAGAGTTTTCGAAGACAGACTTTTTTTGTGGTTATCTCTCTCTTGGCGTTCCTCACACGAACATGGAGGTCCTGAGCCTGTCGATCGTATTCCTCGTCAATGTTTTCAACAATGGCTTCTTCCCATGTTGCCGCAATAGTGCCACAGAGCTCCAGTTGTTGGTCATTCTGGTCAAAGAAGGAATTATCATACAAAGGAGCACCCTTAGATTCACAGCAGACCTATAAGAGGAAATCCTCCAAGCCTGAAGACAGTGGTCGGATACAGTGAAAAAACTCAATGAAATGAACGCCTTACCAAGAATACTTTATCTAGCTAAACTCTCACTCAAACTGGATGAAACAATATAGCATTTGATAGATAAACATCTCAGGAACTTCATGGACTCAAAACCAAACCTATAAGAAGGACTAAAAGGACTCCTGTAATTCAAGAAGGAAAACACCCATAAACATAACAAACCCTTACAGAAAGATGGCACAAAACGCCATTGCAATAATCTCTCTCAATATTAATGGTCTAAACGCACCAATCAAGAGACACAGAGTGGCAAAATGGATCCAGAAACTGAAACCAACATTCTGCTTCATACAAGAAATTCATCTGAACAGTCAAAGCAAACACAGACTCAAAGTTAAAGGATGGAAAACAATGCTGCAAGCAAACAACTCCGTCAAAAAAGCTGGGGTGACATACTAGTATCCAACAACATAGAGTTCAAGTTGAAAAAGATTAGAAGGGACAGCGAAGACCATTTCCTATTTATCAAGGGATACATACAACAGGAAGAAATCACAGTCTTAAATGTATATGCACCTTATGAGGGACCAGATAAATACTTAAAACAACTGCTAACAGATTTTAAGGAGGATGTTGCCAGCAATACAATAGTAGTCAGAGACCTCAACATCACCTTATCACCTCTGGATAGATAAACAAGAACAAAACTCAGAAAGGAAACACTGGAATTGAAGGAAGAAATAGAAGAGAGAAGGCTAACAGACCTATACGGGGCTTTACACCTCCAAAAGAAAGAATACAAATTCTTTTCCAGTGCACAAGGACCATTTTCTAAAATATACCAAGTGTCGAGTCACAAAACATACCTCAATAGAATCAGGAAGATAGAAGTAGTATTAACAATCTTTTCAGACCAAGATGCACTGAAGATAGAAGCAAATTACATACAGATGTGGCAAAACAAATCAATCACCTGGAAAGTAAACAACTCAATGTTGAACAATGAGTGGGTCAGGAAGGAAGTCAAGGAAGAAATCAAAGATACCTGGAAACAAATGAGAATGAAGACACGAGCTACCAGAACCTATACCAGAACCTATAGGAAGCAGCTAAATTCGTGTTAAGAGGAAAATTTATAACTTCGCAAGCATTCTTCAGGAGGAAGAAAGGGCCTACATAGATAAATTGACTTCACAGCTCAAGATATTAGAAAAAGACCAAGAAAAGGAACTCAAATCCGGCTGAAGGAAAGAAATAATAAAACTTTCTTGGCCAGTGCTGTGTCATCTTTGAAGATACCTTTAGCTTCAATGTCGTTGAGGTTTATGACAACCTTGTCTTCAATGTACATTATGTATTCCAGTCTGATGTTGAGGTCTTTAATCCATTTGGATCTGACGTTTGTATATGATGTTAGATAGAGTTCTGGGCCCATTTTTTGCATGTCGCTGTAAAGTTTTCCCAGCAGAATTTGTTAAAGAGTCTTTCCTTGCTCCAATTCACATTTGTTGCTCCCTTATCAAAGATTATATGATCATATGTTTGTCAGTATATTCAACCTTGTTCCATTGGTCTTTGGCTCTGCCTTTGTTCTAATACCATGCTGTATTAATTATTACTGCTTTGTAGTGGAGTTTGAATTTGGGGAGAATGATTCCCCCCATGTTCTTTTTCCCAAATAATTGCTTTAGCTATTCGTGGGTGCTTATTGTTCCATATGAATTTCAGGAGTGTTTGCTCCATTTCTTTGAAGAATGTCATCAGTATCGTAGGAATCACAATGAATTTGACAATGCTTTGGGGTATTGCCATTTTGACAAAGTTGATTCTCCCAATCCATGAGACAGTGAAAACAGAGACAAATGGGACTATCTTAAACTACAAAACTTCTGAACCTCAAATGAAAGTGACCAAAATACAACGACAGTCTACAGAATGGGTAAGGATATTAGCCCAATAGTCATCAGACAAGGGGTTGATATCAAGGATATACAAAGTACTGGTTCAACTACACTAGAAGAAAACATCCAACCCCATCCAAAAATGGGGCGATGAAATGAATAAAAACTTTCTCCAAGAAGAAATCCAATTGGCAAAAAGGTACATGAGAAAATGCTCTACATCACTACTCATCAGGGAGATTCAGATCAAAGCAACAATAAGATATCATCTCATACGACAGAGACTGGTCCACATCCAAAATAACAAAAGCAACCGGTGTTGACGTGGATGTGGTGAGAAAGGGATACTCCTTCACTGCTGGTGGGAATGCTGACTAGTTCAGCCCTTTTGGAAAACAATATGGAAGATTCTCAAAAAACTAAAAATTGAGCTCCCATTTGACCCAGCAATACCACTCCTGGGAATATATCATGGAGAAGCAAAAGAGTACAGTCGAAATGACATCTGCACTACTATGTTTATTGCTGCACTGTTCACAATAGCCAAAATCTGGAAGAAAATCCTAGTGCTCAAGAACAGATGACTGGTCAAAGAAACTTTGGTACGTCTATACCGTGGAATACTATGCAGCTATTAGAAAAGATGAGGTCATGAACTTTACATAGAAGTGTTTCTACATGGAAAGTATCCTGCTAAATGAAATGAACCAAAAAAGAAAGGTAGAGACATAGAAAGACTGCACTCATCTGGGGAATATGAAGTAACAGAATTGGAGTCGAACATCCAAGAATAGTTGATATAAGTACCTGGAGGTCTGCTCCAGAAGAACATGCTGGGAGAAAAGGTATCTCAGACAGAGAAGGGAACACCAAGTAAAGGATGTTTGGAGGACTCGCTCTGGATGACAGATGCATTTTGGAATTAGACTATCGACGGAACACGATGGCTACTCAATACCTCTATTGCAACCTACAACACCCTAAGGAAAGAGTGAGCAAAGGGAAATGCCCTATCACAGAGGCTGGGTGGGGTGGGGGACATGGGTTGGTGATGGGAGGGCTACTGGCATCATTGAGGTCTAGAATGGGCAATGGTAGAGGGATGAGTACTCAACCACTGTATAACTGAATCCCAAGCACAAAAGTTTGTAAGTCTACAGCTGTACCTCATGGTGTTTCACTAATTAAAAAAAAGAAAAGAAAAAAGAAAATACACCTTGACACTACCAAAAAGAGAAGAAATAATAAAACTTAAAGCAGAAATTAAGGACATGAATCCCCCCCCCCAAAAAAATCTGAAGGGTCAATGCAACAAAGAGCTTTTCTTTGAGAAAATAAACAAGATTGATAAACCACTAGCAAGACTCACAAAGAGAGAGAAAAAACCCTTATAAACCGAATCAGAAATGAAAAAGGGAATATCACAACAGAAATCAATGTAATTGAAAAGATCATCAGAGACTACTTTGAGAGTCTATGTGCCAAGAAATAAGAGAATCTAGAATAGATAAATTTTTGGATTCCTACAATCTCCCAAGACTGAGCCAAGAAGACTAGGAATACCTGAATAGATCTATTAGTATCAACGCAATTGAAACCGTAATCAAAAGTATTTCCAAAAACAAAAGCCCAGGCCCAGAGGGATTCACTAGTGAATTCTTCCAAACATTTAAAGAAGACCTATTGGGGGTATGGTGCCGCCAGCAGGTCAATCTGTACCTGTGAGGCGAGTGCATCAGCAGCCTCATGGCGCCTTCAGACTTCCAGATACCCCCAAATTGCTGCTGTGCCTTTGGCCAGACCCCAAAAACTTGGGGCAAAGTTTACCAAGAAAGTAAACGGCCAAAAGTTAGGTATGTGGGAAACACACCCACAAACCACCTCCAGCTCAGCTATATAATTGGAGGCAAGGCCTCTTTGGTTCCTGATTGAACTGCTTAATGGACATGATCCGAGAGACTCAGATACGAATCTCAGAACCCAGTGGCTTTAGGTAGAAATGTATCTGGTCTCTGCAGTAGGCTACCGGTGCTGGGCCAACCCAGGTGGGAATAGGTTTCGTGCCTTGGCCTATTCCCCCTGGCGGCCCAGTGGCCGCCATCCATCTGAGGCCACTGGATAGTCGTCACATTTGGGCCCCCAGTGACGAGACACACAGGGCCTCACGGAATAAGGGTGGAGCCGGGCTTGTCCTCCCCACCCCAATGAGACTCCAAGTCATCGCCCACGAATGGCCTCTCTGGCTCCTGATCAAGCTGCTTAACGGTCATGATCCCAGAGACTCAGAAACAAATCTCAAAACCCAGTGGCGTTTGGCAGAAATGCATCCGTACTCCACAGTACGTGACTGTCGCCGGGCCACCCCAGGAAGGAAAGGGTGTTGTCCCTCCGCCTGCTCCCTTTTGGCGACTTGGTGGCTGTCATCCTCCAGAGGCCATTGGACAGTCAGGCTTGGGCCCGCAGTGACGAAACTTGTTGGGTCTCACGGGATGGGGGGGTGGAGCCGGGCCTGCCCTCCCCACCCTAATGAGACCCCAAGTCATCGCCCACAAACGGCCTCTCTGGCTCCTCATCAAGCTGCTCAACGGCCTTGATCCCAGAGACTCAGAAACAAATCTCGAAACCCAGCAGCTTTTGTCAGAAATGTGCCCAGACCCCACAGTAGGTTACTGTTGCCGGGCCACCCCAGGGGGAAATGGGTGCTGTCCCTCCGCCTGCTCCCTCTTGGTGACTTGGTGGCTGTCATCCTCCAGAGGCCATTGGACAGTCAGGCTTGGGTCCGCAGTGACAAAACTTATTGGGTCTCACGGGATGGGGAGGGAGGTGGAGTCTGGCCTGTCTTCCCCACCCCAATGAGACCACAAGTCATCGCCCACGAACGGCCTCTTTGGCTCCTCATCAAGCTGCTCAACGGCCATGATCCCAGAGACTCAGGAGCAGATCTCTATACCCAGTGGCTTTTGGCAGAAATCCCTCCAGATTTAAGTGTTAAAATTTCAGAATTTCAAAACCACATGGCCCTACTGCAGCCACACGACATCATATGTTATTCATAACCAGCAATAGAACACAAATTGTCTATTGTTGCCTTTTCAGCAGATCTGAGTGTTGGGGTAAAATCTTAAATAATGGTGGGTCTGGTGTCGAAATGGTGAATGTGATCAAAGTAGAGAGAGAGTAATGTGGAAATCATCTGCCCCACAGGCAGGGGGAGGGTGTGGGATGGGGGTATACTGGGATTTTTGGTGGTGGAGAATGGGCACTGGTGAAGGTATGGGTGTTTCATTGTATGACTGAGACTTAGACCCAAAAGCTTTGTAACTGCTCTCATGGTGATTCAATAAATAAAATTATAAAAAAATGAAAAAAGAAAAAAAAAAGTAAGGTGGAGTTCATGCACAATTCAATCAGCTAATCAGTGGCTGAATAAATAGCAGTACTCCTACAAAAAAAGAGAAAAAAATAAAGAAGACCTGTTGCCAGTTCTCCTCAAGCTTTACCAGGCAATTGAAAAAAAGGGAACTCTCCCAAACAGTTCTATGAGGCACACATCTTCCTAATACTAAAAGCGAACAAAGACACCACTAACAAAGAAAACTATAGGCAAATACCCCTGATGAACACGAATGTGAAGATCATGAACAAAATATTAGCAAATAGAATCCAACAACCCTTCAAAAAGATCATACACCACGAACAAATGGGATTCATCACGGCGATGCAAGGATGGTTTAACATTCGGAAGTCAGTCAAGATAATCCATCAAATCAACAAAAATAAATAAAAAACCACATTTTCATATCAATAAACTCAGAGAAATAATTTGATAAGATCCAACACCCGTTTATGATGAAAACTCTCTCTCCCTTACTGAATACCCTGTTGCTGTGGGGCAGGTTGATGGGATTACACGGATGCCAGGGGCAATTGGTGGGTGTGATGCCTGGCTACTAGAAGATGGGATATCTGGGTGGAGGAGGCCCAGTTCCCATCTGAGCAGGCTTGGAGATCTCAGCCCCGGCCAAGCCCCAGAGACTATGAAACCAAGCTCCCAGAAGAGAACAATGCAGAATCTTCTGCCCCCACACCTGGTCATCCTCACCGGGGCCCCTTGGACGGGGATGGGTTGAGTTACCCTCCCCACCCCTAGCAGAGCCCCAGCAGCTGAAGACCTCTGAAATCCAGCAAGAGCCATGTTGAATACAACTCTCCACACTCTCAGATGAGCCTCATGCATGAAATAACTGGCAGAGGAACCCAGGTATGTGGGACCCAGGGCTGAGATCTCCAAGCCTTCTCGGATTGGCACTAGGCCTCCTCCACCCAGTTTCCCCTCCTTCCAGTAGCTAGGCTTACAACCACCAACTGCCCCCAGTGAGTGAAGTAATCTCATCAATGGTCAAAACCCAGAGACTATAAAACCCAGCTCCCAGAAGTGTCTAGTTCTTGCTCTCAGAAAACCCAGCAGGCTACTGAGAGTACCCTGCCCACACGGCAGAGTCTGGCAAGCTCCCCATGGCATATTATATATATGCCAAAATCCAGTGACAATGATGGGTTTCATTCCCTTGGCGATGAAAGAGCCTCCAATGTGGCACTTGCTAAAATCTCTGGGCTAAGACCAATGGAGACGTTACTGGTGCCTGCACAAGGCAATCGAACAATGAGTTGATAGTGATACCGTGATACAGTGGGGAGGGTGGAGGGAGAAAGAGAGAGGCACCATGACATGCAATTCATTTAGAAAATAGTTTTATTATTTTAGAAAATAATTTTAAAACTTGCCAATCGATGGACAGACAAATAATGGGCATGGGAAGGGATAAAGATTGAAAACATTTAGAAGCGTTTCAGGAGAGAACCTTTCTCTTTGATCCTTCAACTAGGCCTGACAGAGTGCAGGAAAAGAACTCTGTCTCCTTCTTTTTGGCAGTCCTGAAAATTCTAAAATAATTCCAGTTTATTCTTTTATGTCAAATGCAGAAGAGCTTTCTTTAAGTTGACAGAGTAAGTTGGGAAGAGACAAAGCAGGTTGGTGTCTTTGCTGGACCCCCCTGCCATTCCCAACATCTTGGCTGAGAGAAAGGCTCAGTTTACACTTCCACATGAGACACGAAATTTTCTAGGTCAGCCAGTGTGATCCTTGAGACCAAGGCTACATTGAAGGTTGAACAGTCACCGGGTACAGTAGGTCAGTGACTGCCCTCTATGCAGCCCAGCAGCATGTGGAACCCAGTCCCACATATGTGTCCCCAATCAATGACAGGTTGATCCCTGAGGTAGAACCAGGAACACAGTTGCATGTGGGCCCAACCCTACCCCAGCCCTGTCAAAAAAAATATTCTTCATCTACAACTCTGATCCTTATTAATTCACCCAATTTCTGTAACTGTTGGATTTTAATCCTCAGTGTTTTAGGCTTCATCAAGGAATTGCCCAATTTCCACCTCCAGAGAAGAAGACAATGCTCCTGTGAACACCTTTAATCTCCTGAGTTTCTCTTTAACCTTTCCTTTGTGTTAGTAACTAAGTGAAAACTTCTGGTGATTCTGGACTTTGTTCTGGTAGTGAATGACTTGCTTTTCTATCTTCCCTGTGAATTTACATTTTACTGTGCATAAATTTACATCAGTCTGTGGTCCCCTGTATTTTTGTTGTTCTGTTGTGGAGACCTGGGAAGTGGCTCTTTTGGCCACTGGAATAGTCATCAGCCCACATTGTGAATACACAACCATAAAAATTAGAAATTGAATACAAATAATTTTTTCTACTTTAATGCTCCACTTTGATTCAGATTGTGTACAGTTACTTTGATCAAATTGTCTTTCTTAGGAACAGAGATATTCATTCTTAGCATACATGTACACTATGACTCTTTTCTTTTTTGTTGAATGACCTTAAGATACACAGTTATAAAATTATTCATGATTGGTGTCAGTCATACAATGTCCCAACTCCTGGACCTTCACCAGTGCACATTTCGTACCTCCAGTGTGCCCAAGTTTTCATCCTGCCATACGGCCATTGCCCCTCCACCCAGCTTTCCTCGACAGCAGTCACTTTTACTGTTTCTCTCTCTCTCTCTCTCTCTCTCTCAGTTTTCCTCTCTCTTTCCTTTTGGGCCTTATTGTTTACAATAACGATACTTAAAGGTTATCAGTACTTTTTTGTGTCCAGAGTGAACATCTCCAACTCTCACAGTGGTCTCTTCTCTGTCCTAACATCCTCCCAGCTCCCCAAACACCACAATCCCACACACACTCATGGCAATTTCCAACCATACATTATTACCCTGGCCCTCATTTCTCCTGTACTTGGGTATTAGTCGCATACTATGTCTTGCTTATATTCCACAAGTGAGTGCAATCTCTATACTTTGTTCTTAAGTGAATACTGTCTCTATAAAATTCTATAATCTTTATTTTTTTACCCGAGTTTGTATTTACTCTTGTGTGACATATAAACCTGTCCGAGGATCTGGGATTAAATGGGTTTTTAGTTCTGACTGTATTTTCCCAACATTTGCACAAGACATTGCAAGGGACATTGAATGGTAATAGTTTCAGCACTTTCATGCTCAATGGAAAGGTTTTTGTTAACTAAGAAGAAATCACTGGTGGGACTTGACCTAGGTCAATGTTAATTTCATAAAATTGAATCCACTGAAAAGAGGAAAACAGGACAGTGTATGTTCTTTGTAACTAAGTAACTTCCCTCTAAATCATTGGTGCTTTAGAGAGAACAATTGTATGTGCTACTTGATTAGAGTCTTTATAATCATTCATTTAATGCCAATCATTAGATATACACTAAGCTCAGCATCTGGCTAGGTATGGGAAAAACTGAAGAAAGCAACCACAATTTCTACAGTCATAAAATTTGAATCCTTTTCCTTTGAACTGAATACTGGGGTAAGGATATTGTGCATTTTTTTTAACAAATCTCACAAACCTCTTTTTACAATTTTTTTAAAAAGTATGCTGACTATGTGTACAGATCAGAATCTTCACCAATACAGAAATAAGGCCTTATGGGTTCAGAGAAAGAGGTCTTTGGAAAAGTGAAGATGTGGGAGGTAGTTGCCAAGTCATAAAAGGAGACAAGTCCAACCTCGTAGTCAACAAAAACCCCTATACTGTGAACATTCTGCAGATTTAAAGGAGTTAGGGGAGATGTAAGAGCTACATAGTCAACATCTTTGGAATATCTGATGGCCCAGAATCCAGACTCAGGATCCCGTCTCATGTCATTTTCTCTTGGTACATTTTCCAGACAAACTCCGACATCACACTCAGATCCTTCTTGAAAACATATTTCAAAGTAATATTTTCCAGAAGTGAAGGTCTCATTTCCCAGGACACAGGGCAAGTCTTTAAACCTAGCAGGAGTCTCATGCTTCAGTTGGGGTGATCCACCAGTCACCATTTTATCATCCTCATTCACAAGTAGGTTATTGTGAGCTGTATCTGGATCTATAGTAACTTTAACTGCAAAAAATAAATTAATTAAAAACCATAGAAAACAAAATGACATATTACTTCATACTTAGTACTCAGTATATTCCAAATATGATCAGCCAATGCTTAAAAGAAAAATTTGTTTCTGACAGCCTTTATAGTCATTTTATCAAAAGTCATTATAAAAAGTAAAATAGAAATAATGTCTGTCACAAAGAATGGTGGGGAAGATTGGAAAGCTAATATATGATTGAAACTAGGTAGAACTATCATTAAGTGCCATTGTGAAATATGTGGTAATATCAGCAATATCCTTCTAAGGCTGTAAGTACTCTTCTGTTCTTAGTCAATATTATTTCTGTCTTTCTCACAGTAATACCAGCAAAAGAACAGATGACTATATTTGATATTTTTCCTTACTCTCTTCTCCTAACCCCTACCAATATTTCCAAATTACACTGACACAGTATCAGAATGGGGAAAGACAGTTATTTAAAATCATGGTTATTGGCACACAAGATTTCATTGGGGCCTTAGGACACATGGGCACTCAGTAACTTAAAGTATCTACTCAGCAACTTTAAGTATACTCTTTGATTTCGCGTGAACCATAAGGATTAGTACAAGATCATGTACCAAGAATAAATATACCCCCAAATGGTCAATGTTGAACAACGAGAGGATCAGGAAGGAATACAGGGTCGAAATAAAAAGATACCTGGAAACAAATGAGAATGAAGACACAAGTTACCAGAACCTATGGGAAACAGTTAAATCCGTGTTAAGAGGAGAATTTATAGCTTTGCAAGCATTCCTAAGGAAGGAAGAAAAGGCTACGTAGATAACTTGACCTCACAGCTCAAGATCTTAGCAAAAGACCAACAAAAGAAATGAAACTTGGCCAAATGAAAGAAATAATAAAACTTAGAGCACAAGCTAGCTACATGGAAACCAAAAAAAAACAATCCGAAAGGTCAATGCAACCAAGAATTGGTTCTTTGAGAAAAAAAAAACCATGATTTATAAACCACTAGCAAGACTCACAAAGAAAGAGAAAAAACGCTAAAAAACTGAATCAGAAATGAAAAAGGGGACATCACAACAGAAACCATTGAAATTCAAAAGATCATAAGAGACTTCTTTGAGAGTCTGTATGCCACGAAACAAAAAAACTTAGAAGAAATGGATAAAATCCTGGATTCCTATCATCTCCCAAGATTGAACCAAGAAGACTTGGGATACCTGAATAGACCCATTCATATCAAGGAAATTGAAACCATAATCAAAAGTCTTCCCAAAAACAAAAGCCCGGACCCAGATGGGTTCACTAATGAATCTTCCAAACATTTAAAGAAGACTTGTTGCCAGTTCTCCTCAAGCTTTACCAGGAAATTGAAAAATTGAAAAAACAGGAACTCTCCCAAACAGCTTCTATGAGGCACATATATCATAGACACCACCAACAAATAAAACTATAGGTCAATATCTCTGATGATCATGGATGCGAAGATCCTCAACAAAATATTAGCAAATAGAATCCAACAACTCATCAAAAATATCATACAGCACGACCAGTGGGATTCATCCAGGGGATGCAAGGATGGTCTAACATTCGGAAATCAATCAACATAATCCATCATATCAGCAAAAGTAAAGATAAAAACCATATGATCATATCAATAGATGCAGAGAAAGCTTTTGACAAGATTCAGCACCTGTTTATCGTGAAAACCCTCACCAAAATGGGTTTTTGAAGGAAGTTTCCTCAAGATAGTCAAAGCCATCTATGACAAACCCATGGCAAGTATTATCCTCAATGGGGAAAAACTAAGGGCCTTTCCTCTAAGATCAGGGACAATACAAGGATGCCCACTATCGCCACTTCTGTTTAACATTGTACTGGAAGTAACTGCAATAGCGATTAGGCAAGAAAAAGACATTAAGGGCATCCATATAGGAAAGGAAGAAATCAAGCTCTCATTATTCTCAGATGATATCATACTTATATCTCGGGAATCTTAAATCCTCCACCAAAAAACTCCTAGAAACAATAGACTTGTACAGTAAAGTGCAGGCTATAAAATGAACGCCCAAAATCCCATGGCCTTCCTATATGCAAATAATGAGAGAGAGGAAAGTGACATGAAAAACATAAAGCCATTCACAATTGTGCCCCAGAAAATCAAATACCTTGGAATCAGCCTAACCTAAGAGGTAAAGGGCTTCTATAGTGAAAACTACACAACGCTACACCATGAAATAAAAGAGGACACGAGGAAATAGAACCATATCCTCTGCTCATGGGTAAGAAGAATCAACATCGTCAAAATGGCAATATTCACCAAAGCTTATACAGAATCAATGCGATCCCAATGAGGATACTCATGAAATTCTTTAAAGAAATAGATCAAATACTCCTGAAATTCATATGGAACATCAAAAACCCATGAATAGCTAAAGCAATTCTTGGGGAAAAGACATGGGGAGGCATTGGCATCCCCAACCTCAAACTTTACTACAATGCGGTAATAATTAAAGCAGCATTGTACTGGAACAAAGGCAGGGCCACAGACAAACAGAACATGGTGGAAAATCAGTACACACAACCCCAAATATATGAACATCTAATCTTTGATATGAAGCAAGTTATGTGAAGTGGAACAAGGAAAGCTTTTTCAACAAATGGTGCTGGCATAACTGGACAACCACATGAAAAAAAATGGGCTTAGACCTTGACTTAATACCATGCACAAAAGTCAGATCAAAATGGATAAAAGATCTCAACATCAGGCCAAAATCCATAAGGTACATTGAAGACAAGGTCCGCAAAACCCTTCACGATATTGAGGCTAACGGTATCTTCAAAGACAACACTCCACAGACCAACAAAGTGGAAACGGAGATAAACAAATGGGACTATCTTAAATTAAGAAGCTTCTGTACCTCAAAGTATACAGTGACCAGAATACAAAGACAATCTACAGAATGGGAAAGGATATTTACCTGATAAAGGTTTGATATCAAGGATATACAAAGCACTGGTTAAACTCTACAAGAAGAAAACATCTAACCCCATCAAAAAATGGGGTGATCAAATGAACAGAAACTTTCCCAAGGAAGAAATCCAAGTGGCTAAAAGGCACATGAGAAAATGCTCCACAATACTAATTATCAGAGAGATGCACATCATAACAACAATAAGATATCATCTCACACCACAGATACTGACCCACATCCAAAAGAACAAAAGCAACCAGTGTTGGTGCGAATGTGGCTAGAAAGGGACCCGCATTCACTGCTGGTGGGAATGCCGACTGGTTCAGTCCTTTTGGAAAACAGTATGGACAACTCTCAAAAAATTAGAAACTGAGCTCCCATTTGACCACTCCTGGGAATACATCCGAGAGAAGCAAAAAAAAAAAGTACAGTCGAAATGACATCTGCATTTCTATGTTCATTGCTGCACTGTTCAAAATAGTCAAAATCTGGAAAAAACTCGAGTGCCCGAGAACGGGTTAAAGAAACTTTGATACATCTACACAATGGAGTACTATGCAGCTGTTAGAAAAGATGAAGTCATGAAATTTACATACAAGTGGTACTACATGAAAAGTATCATGCTAAGTGGTCACGATCACGATCACAACCACCCTGTTGTTCGTCAATTGCCTCGAGCAGGTGCCAGTAACGTCTTCTTCGTCCTAGCCCTAAGATTTTTTTTTTTAAAGTGCCATATTCAAGGCTTTTTCAGGGTTAGGAGAATGAGACCCATCATTGTTACTGGTATTTGGCATATTGGGTATACCACGGGGAGTTTGCCAGACTCTGCCATGTGGGCAGGTTACATTTGGTAGCCTGCCAGTTTGTCCAAAGTAGGAATGAGATGATAAGATGTCGCTTCCGGGAGCTGAGTGTGATAATCTCTGGATCCTGGCCGTTGTTGGAGTTACACGGCAGTTGGTGGGTGTAACTGTCTAGTTACTGGCAGGTCCAGTCCCAAACCATGCAGGCTTGGAGATCTCAGCCCCGGGTCCCACACACCTGGGTTCCTCTGCCAGTTCTTTTATGCGTGAGCCTCATCCAAGTGTGTGGAGAGTGGTCCCAGCATGGCCTTGGCTGGGCCCCGGTGGTCTTCAGCTGTTGGGCCCTGGTGGAGACAGTCAGGCACAGGGTAGGAGACTCTGCCTTGTTCTCTCCCAGGAGCTGAGTGTGATAATGTGGTACTACATGAAAAGTATCATGATAAGCAAAATGAGTCAGAAAGAGAGTGACGGACATAGAAAGATTGCATTCATCTGGGAAATATAAAGTAACAAAATAGGAGACTAACATCCAAGAATAGCTGAAATAAGTACCAAGAGGTTCACTCCATAGCTCGGAGGCCAGCCACACATGCTAGGGGAAAAGGCAGCTCAGATAGAGAAGGGAGTACCAAGTAAAGGGTGTTGGGAGGATCCTCCCAGGATGAGAGATGCATACTGAAAGTACACTATAGTTCGAACATGATTGGCACTCAATGCCTCTTTTGCAAACCACAGCACCCAAAAGGAGAGAGAGAACAAAAGGGAATGCCCTGCCACAGATGTGGGGTGGGAGTGGGGAAGGGGGATTGGAGGGATACTCATCAGTGGTGGTGGAGAATGAGCACTGGTGAGGGATGTGTACTCAATCATTGTATAACTGAAATCCAAGCACAAATATTTGTACGTCTACAACTGTACCTCATTGTGTTTCACTAATAAAAGTTTAAAAGAAAATGATGGCTTGAGAAACTGGTCAGGATGGGAGATGTGTACTGAAAGTAGATAAAGGACCAAAAATGATAACTTCTCAGTCTCTGTACTGCAAACCATAATACCCCAAAGCAGAGAAAGACTATGGGGATTATTTTAAGCCATGGATGCAGGGGGTGGGTGGGAAAGGGTGAGGGTAGGTGGGTATACCGGGAATATTGGTGGTGGGTAATGTGCTCCGATGGAAGGAGAAGAGATTGATCATTGAGTAATTGTAACCCAAGCATGAAAGCTTGTAATTATCTCACGGTGATTCAATAAAATTTTAAAAAAGCTAAAAAGTGAAAAAGAAAAAAGAAAAAAAAGAAAGAAAACCAAAAAAGGGGGACAAACAAAGGTACAGATTCTTCCTCATTGAAGACATGCAGATAGCCAATAAGGATATCAAAAATGTTCTCCATCATATACTATCAGGAAAATTCATATCAAAATAGCAATGAAATATTATTTCACACCTGTGAGAAAAAACAGCACTATTGGTCTGATGTGGACAAAAAAAGCTTCAATCACTGTTGCTGGGCAACATGCTTGGTTCACCGAGAGTATTCGATATGCCAAACACAGTAACAGTAACCTTTTTAGTAAATGGAAAAATATTCAAAAATAAAATTGAGTTTTTATATGGCACAGTCATTACACTTCTGGGCATCTACCTCAAGAGTCCCCAAATTTCTATTGAAAAATTCATCTGCACTCCTATGTTCATTACAGCAGTAATAACAGTAATGAAAACAACCCGTTTCCAAGATCAGATAACTGATAAAGAAAGTAATGTGTATATACACATGAAAATACTACTCAGTTATAAGAGTTAAATATACAATTTTCATAGAGTGAAGTCAGTAGAAAGTGTAAGACAGACAGAATAATACCTCTCATTTATGGGATATAAAGAAACTTTGTAAGGAAATAATATAAAATGGGCAAAAATAACTAAATCTGTGAACTGAGCTACATACCACGCTTACCTTGGTGGAAATATGGACATATGGTGTTTTAAGACAGTACTATGGTAAAGCAGGGAATGGTGGAGGAAATGGACATTTTGGTGGAGGGTGTAGATGTGAAATGTTGAAAACTTGCAATCCTATAATTGACAGCACTCAAAATAACAATGAGTAACATAGAATCTTAAAAATAAGTAAAATGCACAGAATAAATATGTAAGCACAATAATTGAAGTAGTACATCAAATATTTTACTTCTATAAGTATTATATAAATATTTATAACCAGTACTGTAGGTATAGTACAGTGATTAGGATGCTTTTGCAAGTGGATGACCTGGATTTAATCCCTGAATCTCAAAAGGGTTCCTGAACTCCTCCAGCAGTGATCCCTGAATTCACAGCCAGAAGTGGAAAAAAATAATCTATTTTAGAAAAAAATCAATATTTAAAACAAAATGATAATGTACAATGAAAATAATAGAATGGTTTCATCTCAGCTAGAGAAAGGGTACAATGTTGTCACCAAGAGATCTGATTCAACAATGGTTAAAGTAATGGAGAACAACGGTATCTGCAGAGACACTCTTAACAGGATGCAACTCATTTTGTAGGTGAGGAGATCTGACTTATAAGAAGCTTTACCTCACCTAAATAGCAATTGCTTACATCACCATCCCAGTTGTTCCATAATGCTCTTAGAGTATAGAAATATGAAATTTTCTTTCGTGAAACATGTGGAGTGAAGCCTATCTGAATTCAGAATAGTTTTTCTTGTCATCAATGCAAAGCAATGTCTCTAACTCTAAGCATGTGGACACACCCAGTGATAAATCAGTGCTCATTCCATCAGCACACCTACAACTAAACTAAGTGAAATAAATAAATACTGTCCAATCAGAGCAATTTAGTTTTGGTCACTGAGGCTCTCAGATCAATCATGACTGTAAATAATCCCCCTCTGTTTCAAACTTTGTATAATAACTTTCAGGGTCAGAGACCTATCATTTACAATTTACAGTGAACTTATATAGTAAAAATAATGGGTTTCATGTTTTTTATTATAGTTTATTGTAGCAGTGTTAAAGATTCATCCTAAAGACTATTGCTTTTTGAGCTCACTTTGAAGAAACAATTGGCCATGTAGGGACTCTCATGCACAAACATTTGAGAGTTTTCTTCAGGAAACATAGGGAGGCATCCAGCCTGGAATCTGCAACTAGAAAAGAGCTAGTGCCCGAAGTCCTACATGCATCAAGAAGTGAACTCTACCAACAATCAGAAAGTGCTTGGAAGTGGATTGTGTTAGTTTCCAGATGAAAGTCTGACCCCGCAGTCATGTTTATTGAAAATTTGTTAGACTCCAGTTCTATTCTGCTGAGCTGTGGTCATTTTACTGAAATTTGTGAGATACTGTGTTTTCATTTGGGGAAGGGAGGAGGTTGATGCCTCATCTGACTGTGCTCAGGACTTACTCCTAGCTCTGCACTTAGTGACCAAACCTAGAAAACTCACGGACCATATCAGATGCCAGAGATCTTGCCCGGGTTGGTTGCATACAAGGCAAACACTCGAATTGTGATACTATGTTCAGGACTGACACTGCATTATTTGTAACGACTACATTTTGATTAAATTAAAAACACAATTTTTCAGAGTGATTCTTATTTTATGAGCTGGAGCGATAGCACAGTGGGTAGTGTATTTGCCTTGCAAGCGGCCAACATGATCGACCTGAGTTTGATTCCTCCGCCCTCTCCGAGAACCTGGAAAGCTAGCGAGAGTATCTCTCCCACAGGGCAAAGCCTGGCAAGCTACCCATGACGTATTCAATATGCCAAACGCAGTAACAATTGTCACAATGGAGACATTAGTGGGCCCGCTTGAGCTAATAGATGAATAACGGGAGGAGAGTGACAGTGTCACTGTTCTTATTTTATAGTCTAACAAATCATAAAAATCTATTTGTTTTCAGAATTTTTAAGGAAAATTTAATTGTAGGTTACTATGGAAATAAAACAATCATGAAAATAATAATGTAGAAACAAGCAGCAAGTTTTTGACTAGGTAGCAATTGTTTTTCAAATGGTTCAAACATTTATTGTGTTACCTAGTCTAGCCCTAAAACCACTGGCAGCACAGTCAGTCTTCACTTACCTTTCTACAGTTGTCTGGGAATTGAATGACATAAACATAATCATTATTATCCTAAACTCCTTTCTCTATGTATTGTGTAATAGATGATTATTTAAAATTTGGCACAGTGAACTAAGGGTGAAGTGTTATTATTATTTTTAATATAGGACAGATATAGAGGTTATTTACCTGGAAGACATCACTAGAGAATTGGAAAGAAAGAGCTGAAGAACAATCAAGAAAAACAATATTCTATCTAGAACCTGCCCAGGGAAGAGCAACAAAGTATGTTGCCCAGTATTCCTGCCACCTGCAATATTTTTGGAATTTTGGATGTGACATACCATGATCAGTCTCAAACATTTTTTTCAATTGATAGGAAACGCCATAAAATTTAGAAATAGTGTGAATATCCAATGAGACATCCTCCGGTTCATTTAACACCATAGCAGAAATTCTAGGGAAGAAGAGTCCAGAAATTTCATCAGAGCGATATTCCATTGGATTCCATAGAGCTACTCTCCTTCCCTCCTGAATTCAAAGAGCACTCACCTGTCTAAAGTGTCTCCCACATCCTATTCAGCAAGAAAGATAGATGTTGGTATGGAAAATTAGCATTTCATAGAACTTTGTTGGGTGGATATTTCTCTATAATTATATCAAGGAGTAAATGCAATCATTCTACTTCTATGAATTAATGAATTCCCAGGGCACTATTCCCAACCCAGTTTACTAGCACAGCATTCTTCAGCCTTTTAACTCCTTTGATTCAACACCTGTCTGCATATCATTCCACAGAATAGCAGTTATAAGCCCAGTGATAGACCATTTATATTCAAACTCTCCACCCTTGTTTACCTTCATCAGTACATGCACAAAGTCTGAGAGAAACACTGGCCCCGGATAATACCATGACAGTATCTGATCAACCAGAGTATGTTTCTTACTTTGGCAACATGAGGAGTTATTACTTGTACAACCACATAACCTGTGAACTGTTTGTAGGAAGATCAAGAATTGTCTCAAACTTGCTCAATAAGCACTTTTTGCAATAAACGACCGAATTTCTTCTGAAAGGGTCAGAGTAGACACTGTTTGTCACAAAGCTCCTTACAGACAAATTCATGTAGAGCCCAGGAGATGGACTCGCTTATGTGGTGGCAGCAGGTTTGCACTGAGGTCAAAGGTTTTTTTGTGCCACCTCCATCCTTTGTGAAAACAGAATAAGGATCTTCAGGCACTTATCACAGTGTGCAATATTCTTCACAATCATGATCACGACCATCCTGTTATTCGTCGATTGCCTCGAGCAGGCCCCAGTAACGTCTCCTTCGTCCTAGCCCTGAGATTTTTTAAAAAGTGCCATATTCAAGGCTCTTTCAGAGTTAGGAGATTGAGACCCATCATTATTACTGGTATTTGGCATATTGGGTACGCCACGGGGAGTTTGCCAGACTCTGCCGTGTGGGCAGGTTACTTTAGGTAGCCTGCCAGTTAATATCCTTATTATATCCTTACTATAGCTAAAACCAGGGCCCCTAGTATCTGTTTGAACAAGATAGAGGAACAAATGAAAGGGAAAATTTATCAATCATTTTAGTGACAGGTTTTTAGCCCCCAAGTATTGACAGGAATATCTTTAAGGAGATCATTTCACAACAGATATCTCAGCAAATTACACTGAGGCTAACAGATTCCTAGCAAAGTTCTCCTGTGGTTTCCTAGAACTTCCATATCTATCCAAGGGGCCTCTTTTTGTGATTTGCAAAATGACACTCTACAGATTAACAAAGGACACCCTTATACAGGCATATGTATGTAAAAGTAAATATTCATTTTAATTCTCCACACTTGTGTGCACTTTTAAGAAACAAGGCAGCAGGCCAGTTGTCCAAATTCTTCCCCATTTCCTCTGAAAGCCCAGGAACTGATGCCTTCATCCATTTCTCCACGTGCACAGTCTCACCTGCAGTAACTCCTGGGCTGAGCCCTGATATTTCCTCTCCAGTTCCAGGATGCGTTTTTTTAGTTCCTGGCTTTGCATCTCCAGCTGGGCTTCATTCTCCTGCAGTCTCTTCAGAATTTGCTGTTCTTTATTCTCCAGTCTCCATATATAAGATTGCTCCTCCATGTATAGTATCATGTGCAATATCTTAAAGCTCCACTTGATAAAATCTCTTTCATCCAGATTTTCAGACTACAGTGAAGAAGGCATATTCCAAACACAGGGAAATATTTATTTTTAGATGAAAAAAATCAAAGTATAGTAGTTTCATTCGTGTACAATTTAAAAGAACTTATAGGAAACAGGAAGTTTCTCTCCAGATTTGGGTTTCTGTACATTCTACTTGGAACTTTTGTTATGCCACCCATGACTGTTAAATTGAGGGAGGAGGAAGTATACTCTGTCAGAAAAAATTAAAAATTTACACGAAGAGATCAGGGCAGATGTTCAAAAAGACATCGTTATAAGCCCTGTTAAATTTGAGTATGGGCTTTTGGATTACATCAATGTTCCAGAAAATCTCTGAGCTTCTCTTCTGAGCAGTCTGGTAAATGCAGAAATAGACTTAATTTTGCAATTGTAGACGCTGCTGCACCATTTTCTGCTCATCCTCAGCATTTTTTCAAATATGAATTCCACCTGCAGATATCCTATTCCTCACAATGATTCTTTTCAGAGCATGGAAATTGATAGGCAAGACCCTGCATTGTGGTAAATTCTGAGTGGTAGATCTACACTTCAAACAAGAAAATACTTTGAGATGTTTAGAGTTTGTGAACCAGTCAAGATGAATCTAAGGAAGGAGACAACTAATTCTGCTTCTCTTAACTGGTATTCGGACCCCTCTTCGATTACTGTTGAATGGTCAATAAGCAGGAGTTCAATTCTCATACTTGTAGCCAACTAGGAGTATTAAAAGGAATAATTTGGGGTTTGTCTATTTAGTGTAGATAAATGAGATTAAAACATCCTTTTGTTTTGCCTAATGTTTCCATATGTCTAATCTTTAGAGCTAACATATTTGAGGTCAATGAATTCAAATTCTTACCTGAATTTTTGTAATTTGCTCTCTTATGTTTCTTTGCCATTCCTTATTTTTGACTTCTTGACCCCTCAGGTATTTCAAAACTTCCTGAAATATTTTCTGAAGAAAAAATTGATTAAAGGTTTACTAATTGGGCAACTCTTCATTATATATCTCAGGGGAGATCACAGACTTTAAAACTTGTTTAGTTATTACACTTTCAAGGATACATGGTGACGGACTTGGATAAAGTGAATAATTCATATCCTAATAGAAGAATATCTGCATAGAGTCAGACTTTGGAGGGGTGGAGTGGTGGGAAGGCATCAGGAGGGAAGCTGGTGAATTAGTGGCAGCAAATGTACACTAGCAAAAGCAATTGGTGTTGGAACATCGTATGACTGAAACCTAATCATGAAGAACTTTGAAACCGTGTATCTCATGGCATTTCAAAAAAGAGAATTAACAGACTAAATCATTTCAGGTCAATGGATGCAGAAGAGGAATAGGTTCTTGGTGAAGCACTCTGGACACTACTCACCTTGTGCTCTTGACATGCAACTTCAGCAAGGATGGTGGTGTGCCCTTTGTGCTGTGGTGTCCGCTCACAGCACCAGCAGATGAGCTGACCATCATCTTTACAGAACAGGCTGAGCTTCTTTTCGTGTTTTTCACACAGATGCTCCTGCTCCATCTTCTTAGTGGTGTCAATGAGGTTTCCTAGTTGCTTACTGGGCCGGATGCCCTCCCTCTGAAACTGTGCCCTACATAAAGGACACTCAAAGGTTCCTTGTGTCGGTGACTTCTGTTGCTGGTTCTCAATATTTCCTAATATGCAAGAATGGGAGTAGATGTGCCCACAGTCTATCATCACTGGCTCAGTCATCAGGTCCAGGCAGATGGGGCAGGTGGCTTCCTCCCTCATGGTCTTAGCTGTGCCCGAGGCCATGGCTTTTCCTGGAAATCTTTAATATTTAATCTAAAGGTTGGGATCAAGCAAATGGGATTTTTCTCTAAGTGATGAAAAGACATGTCACCTGAGCCTGATTGGATTGACACTTTGAAAGCATGAATTGGGTGTTGAATACAGTAGTAGAATCCCAAGTATTAGTATCCCTCAAATTATTAATCCTTCCCTCAGATCAGGGGGGATTAGAGAATGGACCTTTAAGGTAGCTATTACATAACATTGTCACTCTGGAGGGATTTCCTTGTCATTAATTTTAGATTATATTAAATTTAAAATATTGGGCTGGAGCGATAGCACAGCGGTAGGGCGTTCGCCTTACAAGCGGCCAACATGGCCAACCCGAGTTCGATTCCTCCGCCCCTCTCGGAGAGCCCGGCAAGCTACCGAGAGTATTCGATATGCCAAACACAGTAACAGAAAAGTCTCCAATGGAGACGTTACTGGGCCCGCTCGAGCAAATCGACGATCAACGGGAGGGCCTTTACCTTTACCTTTACCTTTTAGTGTCTCATTGTAATGAGAGGCATTTCATTTATTATTTGCTGTGAGTGCTGATCTAACTGGCAGTGCAGAATAGAATGGACCACAAATACAGAATTTTTTCCTAGATCAAATCTGAGAGAGAGAGAAGCCAGGTGTTATTCCTCACACAATTTACGGATGAACAGAAAGAATATTACGCAGCTTTAAAAATAATTTACCAATTACCTAACCATCACAAATACTTTGTTTCCAATTAATTGCTTGTAATTAAGAAGCAACACTTAGGAATTAGGGCTGAAAATGAAGAAGATTCAGTCAATTCATATATGACTAATGAAAATTCTTTTCTGTGTTCTATCTACCTCTACATCCAAAGAACAATAATATCAGTTCAATGAAGCCAGGGAAATCCATCCAGAGTCACAATGTTATGTAATAAAGGTCCATTCTCTACTACCCCCTGATCTGAGAGAAGGATTATTAATTTGAGGGGAGAAAAAGAGTAGGTCCTAGATCAGAGTTTCTGAAGATTCAGAAAAAATGAACCCACATTGTAAGACTTCGAAGAAGTTCACATAATCAAATGCCTTCACCAGTTATGATTAAAATGAATTAAAGAAGTTTGCCCCTCTAGGAGTGATACCTGAATGAAGAGTCAAAAATAAGCCCTAGTTCAAAGCCAAAAATCATGGTCAAAAAGGCAATGGCAATGTAATGAAACCACCAGAGGTTCAAAACTTTTCCCTTATTACAACACCTGACAATGCTTACTTTGACATAGAAATTTAAGCAAGGCATTTGGATAATATTCAAGTATGATCCCTTCCCAAAGTCATTCAGGGGTCTTTATTCTCTGTGGAAGCTCACTGCACTGTAGCATTGTCCTCCCATTATTCATCGATTTGCTCAAGCAGACCCAGTAATGTCTCTGAACATGCTATCCTTTCTTTCTCTTACCTTATAATTAAATTATTTTATGTTGAACCAAACAATAATATTTTTATTATAGCCTCTAACCACGTGTCAAGAAAGGTATTCATTAGTACCAAGTTGGTCTCATCTCTGAGACAAAGATGTTTGATATATGCAAATCATAAATGCAATATACCACTTCAGTAAAGAGGTTTAGAAAATGAGCAAAATTCCTGTGCAAATGCTTCTCAAAGACATAAGACTAAATAGTTTTTAACATAGGCAAACTTCTGTGTAAATACTTCTCAAACACAGTTCCAGATACATGTGAAAAAATCAACATCATTAATTTTTAAAGAAGTGAAAACTCAAATAATAATATATGACATGCCCCATAGAAAATGGCCTTAATTTTTTTTTATTTTCAGAGTTGTTCACAGCAATTGATTACATTCAATATTTCAAAACCAATCCTACCACCTTTACACTTTCCCACCACCAATAGTTTGACTTTTATCACCAAAACCCATGACTGCCCTAAAGGCAGATGCTAAATAATTTATTTTATATTGCTTATTATGAATAATTGAATAAAAGATATCTGAAAGTTTACCTTAAAAAAAGTGTGTAAAAATTGTTGTATCTCATCTTGGACACATTAAGTTCCTGAATTAGAGATTAAATTAAATTTTGGTAGATTCTTTGGCTGAGCCTCACTCAGGAGTGAACCTTTTCCTGGACGAAGTGGCCATATTAGCTGCCATGTAACACTCACAGGACACACCTTGCCCATACTCCAAGAGTACCACACCACATTTGATGGGATTCAAAGTAGGAGGCAAGCAAACTTAGAGGAAAATATCATAATATTTTGGCTCTGCTTTGGGGCAGGGTTTGGGGTTTGGGATGGAAACACATGAAATATGGTGGTGAGAAGGTTTAATGGTGCTAGAATTGGTGTTCGAATATTAAACATAATAAGATATATGAACTACTATATAAAATAAAAAATGTTTTAAAATGTTGATAGAGTTTGAGTGTGTGTGCTTATATAAATAACATAATAATATTTTTATCAAAATTGTTTTCCTTCTAATTACACTGCACCAAATGTGATGTGCTACTCTTGGTATATCAGTGAAATCCTTATTCTTACGGGTAATTTAAAAGTTGACAAAGACAAGTATATACAGACACTAAGTTATTTGCAACATATTTATCCATACAATAGCATCAAAATTAGCTTTTCAAAAATGTTAGATTACAATCAAATGATAGAGAAGTTATAATATAGAGTATTTATTTCAAAAAATATTTTCAAAAATATGTTCACATCCCAGAATATTATCAAGGTAAGAGACTGTGCCTCTTGGTGTTAGATGGAGGGATGCCAATAAGGAGCTAGAGTAAATCACACCTTCCAGTGGGTCTATTTCTATCTCTGTCTCTGTCTCTGTCTGTCTGACTTTATGTCTGACTGTCTGTCTGTCTCTCTGTCTCTTTCTCACACACACACACACAGACACACACACACTCAAACGAGCTTAAGGTCACTGATCAAACCTTGATCTTATATTATCACTTTTACATCCAAAAACTCACATTTTTGTTGTCAGTCTCCTCAGTACCTTCAATTTACTGTGGACTCCACAAGGAGATTCACTCGAACAGATTAAAATCGCAAGAGAAACTACGGTGCAGTTCAAAGTTCTGTTTGCCACATGATTAAGTTCACCTTCTTCTGATTGGGTGGGGACTTCATAAGAGCAACGGCTTTACTCCCGAGTAATCAATAAAACCAAGTAATGATGTAGGAGCCATAGTACAGCTTGTAGGGTCTTTGCCTCTCAACCATCCAACCCGGTTTCATCCCTGACATCTGTTATGGTTTCCTAGGACTGCCAGGAGTGAGTCCTTAGCAAAAATCCAGGAATAATCTCTGAGTATTGTCAGCATTGGTAATAACCAACCAAATAAACCAACAAAACACCAAAAAAGTGACAAATTAAAAACCTCAGAAGCTCATCCATGCGCCCAGGAAACCGCCAAGAGCCAATGTTCTGACTTTCACTTCAGATCTCTCTACATTTGCTCCTGAGTCTCCTAGGAGTTAGGAGACTTCCTGGTCCCTGTGAATTTTTTTCTACATTGATATGTTGTGTTCTGTGTCTCAGGATGTTTCTCAGTCTTACTCTGCAGATCCCAATGCTGTAGCAGCAGCAGCAGCAGCAGCTTCCAGGACTTCACAGGAGCCACTAAAGACTCATTACTGAATGTTCTCAGCTGGAGCCACAGCACCCCCGGCTCTCAGTGCTCACAGATTCCCAGTGTGGGAAAGTTTCCTGTATCTCTGTCGGTGTCCTGAGGAATAAATAGGTTGGACTCAAGGACAATGCTGAGTAATGAAAGTTTATTAAACAAAGTTCTGCTCTGGTATCGGAGTCCAGTTAGGGGAGGGTAAAGCAATGCACAGCTGCTGTGAAGACTCTTACAGGGACAGGGGCACCCGGGGTTACTAACCCGGCCTAAACAGTTGCCACAACTCTTGGGTCATTTCACCCAGCTCCCATAGACCATTTTTTAAGGTTTTTGAAAATATTTTCACTACACAATTTCCTGTTACTTTTTTCTGATTTTTGTATCCTGTGACTCTATCCAGGGAGTAGTTCATCTATTGGCCTCTTTATTATTATTAATTTTGGCTTTTTTGGTCACACCCTGCAGTGCTCATGGGTTACTTACGGCTCTGACTCAGGAATCCCTTCTGGCAGTGCTCGGGGTACCATATGGGATGCCAGGAATTGAACCCGGGTCAGCAACTGCAAAACAAATACCTTACCCACTGTACTATCACTCAGATCCTCTCTATTGACCTCTTAAGGAAACTGAAGAAACTGCAGATTAAAAGAAAGCTTAAGATCAAAAATGTTGTCAAGATAGTCTCTCCTGGCACTTGCAGAGAAAATCTGAGGGTGTAGCTGTCATCTGCCTGCCCTGTGCTTGGGGTCCATGGAGGAATATTGAGAGACTCAACTAAAGTCTCACTAATAAAAAAATAGGAGCAAGTGTATTATTTTTTGTCAACTGAGAGTTACTGTGAATGGAGAAGACAAATAGATGACTGCCTGAAAATAAAGCTCTTCCATATTTCAAAGCTCAGTTGTAAGAGGCATTATAACAGTATACATGCAAGTTTCCATACTAAACAGGAACAGTGACCCATGGTCCTGGTAGGGAAACTGAGGAATGTGCAGAAGTCAAGTCTGGATTCTAGAGTTGCCTGACTTCTGTGGGTGCTCCCTGTTGGTGGTTGCTGCTGTGAGGATTGTGGGGCCTGTCCTGGGCATCAGACCTGCACAGGAGTTGGGGCTGCAGCACAAAAATTCCTACTGGCACAGAAGCTCAGGCTGAATCAAAATTGGGGAAATATTAGCTATTCAGAACTGCTGTAGAACAAACTTCTCAAAGAATATCCTTTAGGAAAAACTGCCTTGACAGTCCTCAGTTTGTCTCATTTTCAGAGGCCAGCCCTGCTGGTTGGAATGTGAGATCAGTTTGGCAACAATCTGTGTTTATGTGCAAATATACATAGGAAGAGTATATTCCCCCTATCAACAGTCATAAGGAAAAATCAAAATGAACACACAAAAAGATACTATTTCACATCTAATGGAAGTTTTCCTTAAAGAAATAATGGTGGGAGAAATTAGAACTGCACATCTTGCTTGTGACTATGTAAAATGCTGCAGTGTGTGTTTGTGTGCAACACAATGATGATCAGGGTTGTTCCAGGTTGAAGGTGGTGCTCAGGGAATTAGGCAGTACTGTGTATTGAACTCTGGCTCCAGAATACAGAGCTTGTGCCTAGAAACTTTCATCTGATTCTGGCATCACCTCAGATATGAGAAATTTTGCAATGCAGGTTTATAGTTCCCTAAAATGTTGAACAAAGTTATTACCTTGTGATACAATAATTCTACCATTATATATGTTCAAAAAATATAGAAAATATCTTACAACAAAATGATGAAAGCTGTGGCAGCATTACTTTTGGTAGCCTAAATTGGAAACAATCCAAATGCTCAACTATTGATGAATGAATATATACAAGTGAAGTCTATACAATGTAATATCACACTGTCATAAGAGGTATGAGGACATTTTTTCTTTGACATTGGAATTCAGACTCAGACACTGATATTTGTGAAATATGTGCATTATAATCCCTGGTGTTTAGTCGATCATGAAATAATTTGAAGCAGGCAGGAGACATGGGAGCAAGGAGTATCTCTGAAGGGAATGAAACCAAGATACAGATTAAAGTTATTCTGTCACCTGCCTAAAGAATCTGCAAAACATGAAGAAGCCTGAAAATACTTTGAGATACACAAAGGATGGCCAAATCTGTCCCCAGCCCCAGTCCAAAGAAGGCATGAATGCTTCAAGAGAGTCTGCACAGGAACCAAGAACAAATGGATGTATGTGAAAAGGATCTGAAAGAGTAGTAACAGTCCAAAGTACTTTCCTTAACAACACCCTAGGTACAGACTCTTATCTCCATAGAAAGTGCAAGCTGATGAAGTTAGATGAAAACCTGTAAGACCTCCTTAGCTAAAACAACCAACATTCTGGTTCTGTATGAACCTAAACTTGGAAAAGCTCACTGGAGTTTCTAGCAGGGAAACGCAGCTACTTGTATATCCTCAAGCAAAGAATGGTCCTTTTCCTTATGGGGAAGGCCATCCTCATTGACTGAGCATGCAGTTTCGGGAGGCATGGCACGAAGTGGTGAGGGAGGAAGGGGACTCTCACCTTGCCAACCAGATCAGCCAATCAACCTTGGTGGTCACTGGGACGAAAGCCATGTCAGCCAGATTGACTTGACATCCACGTGCCCCTTAAATTGGATTGTGTCTCTCTGATCTCTTCACTCAGGAGAGCCCACATTGGCTCTTGAGTGCATTACTCTCACTACATCATCTATCTCCTTTTGAAATTCTTTTGTGTGAGGGCCGACAACAAACTCAGAAACCTAAATGGAGACCAGCGCTTTTTCACTTTTCTGCAAAGAGAAATCTGTCAGTCAGACTTGAAGGCATGATGTTGAAGATGGCATGTGGTGGGGACTGAGTCAACTATCCAGAGACCAAGTGAACCTAGTGTGCACTTTGATGGCTGCCTTGTAGTGGCACTAGTGTTATGCAAACAGCCATAGCATACAGGTGCTGTGGCAGATGTTACCAAGCGTTTTCTCCAGGCACTTCCCCTGGGAGTTACAGGTGGCTCCAGAAGCAGGCCTGTTCTTTTTCTCTATTTCTTTCTCTGACTCTCTCTCTCTTTATGTCTCTGTCTCTGTCTCTCTCTGTCTCTCTGTCTCTCTCTCTCTTTCTCTCTCTCTCAATTGGTTTCTGTTTTTCAACTTCTTCCAATATCATTTGAACTGACATTCAGAAGAAAAACAAAGAAAATTCCTCAAGATCTTCAGGATCACAATCATGATCACGATCATCCTGTAGTTTGTCAATTGCCTTGAGCAGGCACTAGTAACTTCTCCTACGTCCTAGCCCTGAGATTTTAAAAAGTGCCATATTCAAGACTCTTTCAGGGTTAGGAAAATGAGACCCATCATTGCTACTGGTACTTGGCATATTGGTTTCTCCATGGGAAGTTTGCCAGACTCTGCCATGTAGGCAGGTTACATTTGGTAGCCTCCCAGGTTGTCCAAAGTAAGAATGAGATCGTCTTCAGGATAACAGAGGCAATTCCATGAAAACCTTCCTTTCAAGTGTGCATCCTGGGGGATGACTCTTGTATTCATGCTTAGTCGGAATGTAAACTATAAGTCCTGAGATATATTGTTTCCAAGCCAGAATACTGGAGAGTCTCTCTGTCCTCTTAGGGCTCTTTCTGCCACTTCCTCCCTTAGTGCAGGAGCAGTGTCTAGTAGGAATTGGAATCTTAGTGATACCAGAACACAGGAAAAATAATTAGAGACAGCAGGATGTAGTACTAAGAGGCAACAGCAAGGCAGAACTGCATCTGCGTCTCTGCCCCTTATTAATTCACACTCTTTCTCTAAGTGTTGGATATTACCCCTAAGTGTTTTAGGCTTCATCAATGAATTTCCTTTTCCTCCTCCCAGAGAAGCTTACAGTGCTCTTGTGAGCATCTCTTGTCTCCTGAGGTTGCCTTTATCCTTCCTTTCTGTTTGAAGTGAATAACTTGCTTTTGTATTTCCCCTATAACTTTTCATTTTATTATAGAAAATGCTCTTAGCTTAAGTACAGTAAGACTGTTAATGCTATGGTCCTAATATCTAGGATTTGACTGACTCAAATATATCTACTCCTAGGCATCCATTATAGTTACTTGACTCACATTTTGGTTGCCATAGTTTCTAATACCCCACAAAGGGAGGTCCCACCGAGGGACTTGGATGGACCTGGGCTGAGCAGAAAAGCAACCCTGATATCAAAAAGGGTCAGTATACAAAGCATAAAGACACATTCTTGATGCAAGTCATTAAGGCTTAAGAAACAGGAACTCCAATGGGAAAAACAAGCTGAAGCAGCCTGAGGAGCTAGTCTGGGACTTATGACAAAGCACAGCAGATTTGCCCTTGGAGCAAAGAGAACTAAGTTTTGGAAGCTATTCTCCTACTTTGTTTACCCAAATACTTCTAGTATTAATAAGCAGACAATTTAATTGTTTAATGTGTTCAACTAAAGGAAAGAAGAAGCAATATAGGTGTCCCTGTAAGAAAAGTGTCTCCTTGAGTAAATTCCCCCAAGAGAATGGCTCCCACTGAAATGCTTCATATCTGTAAATGATCGATCACACCTACATGCAGTCCTATACTTCAACCCCCTCCAGATATTGTGTAAGTTTCTTAGAGGCCCTGCATTAAACGGGTCATCCTGACCATCAGTCTGTGTCCCTCTGTCTTTTTCTGCTTAGGAGACCAGGAAGGCGGCTCTAGCCACCAAACATGTCAAACACTCACATTGTGAGCTCACAGCTATATAAATTAGAAATTGGCTATAAATGCTTCTTTCTCTGTTTATGCTCTACTTTGACTCAGAGTGTACAATTACTTTGCCAAGCTATCTTAGGAACAATACTACTCATTCTTAAGCATATATATACACTTTATTTAATTCTTTGATCATTTGATCACTTGACATACCATTACTCATCGACTTGCTCGAGTAGGCACCAGTAATGTCTCCATTTGTCCCTGTCGTGTGCTAGAGTAGCCCCTTGTTATCTGCTCATTCTAGGAACACAAAGAGTCCCAAACTGATTGTTTAGGGTCTTGATGAAGAAGTCTGACCATCTCATAGGTGGGCGGTCATGCGATCTTTTGGCATCCCATGGAATCCAGTCGGTAATGGCTCTTGTCCAGCAGTCGTCTCCAAACCTCATTCCATGTCCAGCCCATCTGATTTTCGTCGCCTTGACAAACGAGACAGCGTCCCTGATTCTTGATCATCGATGGAGGTAGATACTCCAAATTCTTTCTCTCATTTGAGTGAAGTGTGATACTCCAAGCATAGCTCTTTTGATTCCTCTTTGGGAGACCCTTAATAGTGTCCTCATCCTGTTTTTGTAGGGCCCAGGTCTCTGAGGCATATGTTAATGCATTAACATTTAATCCTTTACTTTTCTTATTGAATTTCTTTGAGATACACAATTACAAAGTGGTTCATGATTGGGTTTCAGTCATACAATGTTCCAACACTCATCCCTTCACCAGTGCACATTTCCCACCACCAATGTCCCCAGTTTTCTTCCTGCCACACCCCACCCCACCCAGTCTGCCTCTTCAATGGGAACTTTTACTTTTCTTCATTTTTTCATTCCTCTCTCTCTCTCTCTCTCTCTTCTGCCCCCTCCTTAGGGCATTATTTTCTGCACTACAGATACTGAAGGGTTATCTTAGATATCCCTTTGACTCCTTTCAGCCCTTAATTTGTGTCCAGAGTGATCATCTCTAACCTCATTGTCATGGTGGTCTCCCCTCTGTCCTAACATCCTCTCCTTCCGCCCACACACACACACACACACACACACACACACACACACACACTCATGGCAGGCTTTCAAGCATGGAACAGTCCTCTTGACCCTTGTTTCTACTATCCATGTTGTTAGCTTTATAGCCTTATATTATGTATTGTTTTTTTATATCCCGCAAGTGAGGGCAATCTGTGCACAGTCTTACATGAATATTCCGTATCTAATAGAGCTTTTCGTATTCTTTATTTTTCTGACCTTCAGCTTCTATTTACTCTTGTGGGTTGCATAAACCTGTCCTATGATCTGGAATTAACTGCTTTAGTCCTGACTGTATTTCCCCAACATTTGCACAAGACACTGCAAGGGAGATTGAATGGGATTGTTTCAGCACTTTTATGCTCAAAGGATAGGTTTTTATGTCCTAAGAAGAAATCACTAATGTGAATTAACATATACAAAGCATTTTCGTCATAAAACTGAATCTACTGATGAGCGGTCAAGAGGACACTTTATGGTCTTTTTATTAAGGAATTTCCTTCTAAACAGGTTCGTCATGTGTGGTACCTGCAGAAAGTCTTTATATCCAATCATTTAAGCAAATCAGTTAGGTATTGACTAATGCTTGGCATCATTCTAGGTTATGGAAACAGTGAAGAAAGCAACCAAAATTTCTACATTCACAGAATTTGAATCCTATTGCTTTAAACTGGATACAAGAATAAAGATACTGTATTTTTCTCTTACAAATCATTCTTACGAATATTTTTCTTACAAATTTCTTACAAATATTAGTAACGAGGGTTCAAATGTGTATCTTTTCTAATACAAAAATAAGGCCTGATAGGCTCAAGGAAAGAGGTCTTTGGGAAAGTGAAGATGTGGGAGCCAGTTTCCAAGTTATAAAAGGATACAAGTCCTGCCTCATAGTCTAGGAAAATCCCTATATAAGTAAGGTCATCCAGAAAAAGAGGAGTTATGGGAGATGTCAGTGCTACATTGTCATTGTTTTCACAATGTCTTATGGCCCAGAATCCAGTCTCAGGCTCCCGTATCATGAAATTGTCTCTTTGTACATTTTCCAGACAAACTCCTACATCCCAATCAGATCCTCCTGTAAAATACATTTCAAAATAATATTTTCCTGAGGTGAAGGCCTCACATCCCAGGACACAGGGTAAGTCTTTAAACCTTGTAGGGATGTCCTGCTTCACTTGGGGCCTTCCACCAATCACCATGTTTTCAGCCTCATCCACATGTAGGTCACTGAGAGCTGTATCTGGATCTAGAGTCACCTTCACTGCAAAAAAGTTAATAAATTAAAAAAGAAGAAAAAAAAAGAATATGGTTACTTTATGTGTAACATTCAGTATTTTTCAAATATTATCAGCCTGTACTCAAAAGAAAAAGTTCTTTCTGACAATAATAGTTATTTTATGAAAAATCATTGTAAAAAGTTTAAAAAATTGTATCTGTCTCAAATAAGGGGAGTATTGAAAAGTTAATACATACTTAGAACTAGGCAATACTGCCATCATGTGGCATTGTAAAATATCAGGTGGCAGCAGCAATATACTACGAAGGTTCTTACTAGTATTCTGTCCTTATTTATTATTATTTGCACCTTTCTCACAGTAATATGAGCGAAAGACAAGATAAGTATATTTGACATGTTTACTTATTCTCTTGTCCAAAGTCCTCCCTATTTTTTACATATTACACTGACACAGTATCAGAATGGGTAGATACTGTTAATCCCAGAGTTTGTTATTGAAGACACAGGATGTTATTGGGTAATTAGGACACATGGCTACTTATCAACTTTAAGTGTCCACAATGCTTGGTTGTGCATGTACGACAAGCATTAGTAAAAGATGATTTACTAAGGACAAATATACCAAAAAATGATCTAGTAAAGTAAGAATGAAAGAAATAGAATGACCATAATGGTACTTAGCTAACAGCACAATTTAAAAAACAAGACATGAGTTTGTTCTAGATAGAGATTTAAGCCACTGATTTACCTAATGTGTCCATGATTAAACACTGAGCAGATGAACAGAAGGACATGAGAAATAAAGAATGTAGGAACACTTCATCCTCATTTTTTTCTCCAAACCACACCCCACCTTCTAATTCCTTGTCTTTCTGACTCCTAGGAAACCAGCTTCCTTCCTTCTACCTGACTTCATTTTACTTAGCCAATGAGAGTGCTGGGGAGAACGTATGAAACTAAGAGGTGGAGTGGCAGTCAGTTACTAGAAAGCTTCTTGCCAGTGCTCTGAGAGTCTGCACTTCTCTCTCTCAAGTCACACTCGCCTGTTCTTCAGATCCCTCCTCTGTATTTGAGGACCAGCATGGTGAGGACTCCCTGACTATCTCAGTTCTAGTTGTTTCAGTGTTGCTTAGTCATTGTTCTGAATTTGTTTAATTCATTTATTAAACTCTCCTCAATGAGTTCTTAACAGGAGATGATTGAATAAATTTGAATACTTTGAATGATTAAAAAATAAACCTTGTGAGAAAATCCATCCAAAATGGGGAGATGAAAGAAAAAAACAAAAAAAAAGGTGGGAGGGAAGGGTAGAATCAATGAAAGATGAACAGACACTGCTTCAAAGCAGTCATGCAGATGAACAACATTGATATGAAAATGTTCCCCATCACTGTCAGAGAAACTCATACCAAACTAGCAAAGAGATATCATCTCACATCAGTGAGACTGACAAACAGCTAAAAGAACAAAACCAGTATTGGCATGGATGTGGAGAAAAAGAGTATTCTACTGTATCTGAGAAGGTCACTTGTTTCAACCATTTTAGCAAATGAACAAATTATAAAAAAAACAAGAATTGAGCTTCTATATGACACAGTCATAACACTTCTGGCCATCTACCTCAAAGGCCCAAAAGCTCTTCAGAAAATACATTTGCACTTCTATGATCATTGCAGCTCTAGTAACAATAGTGAACATTGGAAATAATTCAAGTTTCCAAGAATAGAAAAATGGATCAATAAAATGTGGCATTTATATACACACAACAGGATGCACCTGAGCTCCAAACTTGACTCTTAATCACGTGACATTCTGTTACTCATCGATTTGCTTGGGCAGGTGCCAGTAACATCGCCATTTGTCCCTGTCACATGCTTGTGTAGCCCATGGCATCTGCTCATTCTAGGAACACAAAGAGCCTCAAACTGATCATTTAGGTTCTTTACAAAGAAGTCTGACCATCTTGTGGGTGGGCGGCCACACGATCTTTTGACGTCCCATAGAATCCAGTCAGTAACGGCTCCAGTCCAGCGGTCATCACCAAGTCTCATTACGTGTCCAGCCCATCTGATTTTCGACGCCTTAGCAAACAAGACAGCATCCCTGATTCTTGACCATCGATGGAGGTCGGAACTCTGGATTCTTTCTCTCATTTGAGTGAAATGTGATACTCCAAGTATAGCTCTTTCGATTCCTCTTTGGGAGACTCGAATAGCGTTCTCGTCCTGTTTTCGTAGGGCCCAGGTCTCTGAGGCATATGTTATTGCAGGAAGAACAGTGGAATCAAAGGGATGTGCCTGGAGCTGGAGGTTCTTCATCCTCTTAACTATTTCTTTGGCGCTCTTGAAGCCTCTCTCTTCCTCCTGAGCAACTCAGGTGCCAGGTCATTCATCATGTTGAATTCTCGACCTAGGTACACATAAATGCTGCATTCGGAGATGTTCATTCTGTTGAGAGTGAATGGAACATCAGGAACAAGACCGTTTCTCATAAACATTGTCTTCGTGAGATTCAGCTGTAGTCTGACATTTCCACACTCACGGTGGAAGTCACCAGTATTTGTGCCTCTTGGCTAATGTTTGATGTTATTAAAACAATGTCATCAGCAAAGCAGAGGTGATGTAGTTGCCAACCATCTATCTTCACTCCCATTCCTTCACATTCCACCATGAACTTGGCCATGAGCATTGATTCATTCGAATGCCTAACAACCCGAATTGGATGATTACTTGAATAGATGTGACTCACTGCTGGCAGTTTCTATCTTCATTGTCTATGCACAAATATCCAATTGTGATTGAAGGAGAAATTGAGAAGTTCTACATGGACCTGGAGAAGTTCTATAAAGAATACCACACCTTCTACATGATCACTTTCAGTGATTTTAATTCCAAGATAGTCCAAAGAAGATCAGCTGAAGAACTCTACATCAGGGTCCATGGCCTAGAATGGAACGAAGTTGAGAGACTGTCTGAGTTCATCATGCCAACCATGGTAACTCACAGTTTCAGAAGACCGAATCTAAACGTTGGACATGGGAGTCTCTCAATGAACGGTTCAACAATGAAATTGACCACTTCACATTCAATCGGTGGTTTTGCCTGACTGATGTCACTGTTGTCCCAAAATTCCAAATGGGATCGGACCAACATCTCCTTCATGCAAAATTCTACTTCATGGAGCAGGTAGAAAGGGGTGCAAAGTTTAAGAAGAGAACTCCCAGAATGAACACCAACTGGGAGCTCTTTGGCACTATGGCAGCAACATGGGAAGATGCCATTTTTGATGTCATTAATGAGGAATATGATCGACTGATTCAGCACCTCCATGAGTGTGCGAGGAATGTCAAGATAGCCACGAAAAAAAACCCTGTCTTCAAAAACTCTTGCGCGCATTCGCCAATGTGGCTTGGCGCAAGCTTCAGGGAACCACAAGTGAATGTTCAAGCTTGCAGAGCAGTACAGACAAGTGATCAAGAAGACCTCAAAGAGAGAAGAGCAGCAGTGCTTGCAGATGCAGCAGAAGCCAGGAAAAGCATTCACAACACCCACCTGTCCATTGCCAACTACAAGACCAAGGTGACTGCCCTCCAACATCCTGATGGATCTATCACATCTTCCAGAAGGGCAATGGAGAAGATTATTCATGACTTCTACTCGGATCTCTTCGATAGCCACGTCTACCTGCCCACATACCAAATTCCACAGGATAGATATGTCGTTCCCAACATTCTCCCTTCCAAAATCCAACACACCACTCCATTGGTAAAGAAGCGAACATCACCTGCCCCAGACAAGGTCAGACCCGAACAACTGAAGAACTTGCCATCAGTACTCATCAATACACTGGCTCAGCTCTTCACATGCTACCTGTCTGAAAGCAAGGTTCTGTCCTAGTGGAAAGCCAGCAGGTCTATACTACTGTACAACAAGGGAGACATCAATGACATTGGCAATTATCACCTGATCTGCCTGTTGTCTGTCGTCTACAAGCTGTTCAATGGAATCATCCTGAATTGGATTGGCAGAACACTAGATGAAAGACAACCATGAGAGCAAACCAGATTCCGAAAAGGATTCAGCACAATTGACCATATCCACACAATAACCAAGCTCATTGAGGTTTCTCAGGAATTCAAGATGCCCCTCTGTCTAACGTTCATTGATTTAAAGAAGGCCTTTGATTCTGTTGAGTCGGAAGCAGTCTTTGAAACCCTAGCCAAATAGGGCGTTCAAACTCAATAATCAGGATCCTCTATGAACTGTATTACGGATTCACTACCAGGATCTCACCATTCTACAAGGAAGTAATAATCCATGTCAAGAGAGGGGTTCAGCAGGGTGATACCATTTCACCAAAACTCTTCAGTGCCACCCTCGAGAACGTCATGCGATGAGCTCCAAACAAGAAGTTAAAATAACTTTAAGTTTTTTTGTTAGAAAATTTTAAAAAGACAAATATTTATGAGAAAATAGTAATACATAATGAAAATACTGTAATGGTTTTATCTTAGCTAGAGAAAGGGTGCAATGTTCTTATCAATAAATCTGATTAAACACTTGTTATGGTAATGTAGAGAAGCAATGTCTGCAGAAACACATTAAACAGGATATATAGAACTCACTCTGTAAGTGAGGAGGTCTAAATTACAAGAATCTTTGCTCTTATATAGTAGGGAACTACCTCCATCATCACCCCAGTTATGGCTTAATCCTCTCACAGTATCGAATCATTAAATTTTCTCACATCAACCAGGTGCTGCAAAGCATGTCTTAGACTTCAGAGCATCTTTTTTCTCACAATTGCAGAGCAATGTCTCTATACTCTAAGCACATGGACACAATGCTGTCAAAACAGAGCTATTTAGTTTTTATGCCTGGGGCTATCAGACTAATAATGACTTTAATATTTCCCCCTTTGTTGTTAGAAACTTTGTATTACTACTTTTATGACCAGAGACCTTTAATGTTCAAGTTACATTGTTCCTAAATGGTAAAAATGATGGAGGTTCATGTCTGTTATTGTATTTTATTATGGTCAGGTAAATGATGCCATCAGTTTTATCCTAGAGACTCTTGCTCTTTGACCTCACTTCGTTGAAACAGTCCTCCACTCTGGGAGACTCATGTGCAAGCATTTGAGTTTTCTTCAGGAAACACAGGGAGGCATCCAGCCTGCAACCAGCAAAGAGCTAGTGCCTAAGGTCCTATAGGCATCAAGAAGTGAATTCTGCCAACAATCACAATGAGATTGGTAGTGGATTTTTCTGATTTCCAGGTGAAAACACAGTCCAGCAATTATATTTATCACAGTAATTTTTAGAATCCAGGTCAATGATTCCTCTGAGCTGTGGTAAGAGTACCAAAATCTTGTGAGTTCTCGTGTTCTTCTTTTTGGAAAGGGGGCAGGTTAGCGCCACACCTGACTGTGCACAGGACTTACTCCTAATTCTGCACCTAGTGATAACTCCTGCCCAAACTCAGGGGACCATATGGTGTGCCGGAATCAAACCCGGGTTGGCTGCATGCAAGACAAACACTCGACCTGCTTGCTTGCTCACTAAGCAAGACCTGACACTGCATAATTTATAACCAGTAGGTCATGATCACGGTCTTCCCGTTGTTCATCGATTTGCTCGAGCGGGCCCAGTAATGTCTCCATCATGAGACTTGTTGTTACTGTGTTTGGCATATCAAATACGTCACGGGTAGCTTGAAGTGTCATGATAACCAGTAGATTCTCATTAAATTAATGAAGAAATTTTTCATAACTGCTTTTATTTCATAGATCATCACATCATGAAAAAATCTTTGTTTCAAAATCTTTTTTAAAAATGTAATTGCAGGATATTTTGAATTAAAGTAATTATGGAAAGAATGAAGAAATAAACAGCAACATTTTTCCCAAGTAGCACTTGGTTTTCAGATGGTTGAAACAATAGTGCTACTTGGTCTATTCCCAATATCACTGACAGAACAGTCAGTCTTCATCAAACTTTCTGGAATTACTCTGGGAATTAAAGGACATAAGTATAATCATTATGATTCCAACCCTGTTCTCTGTATTTTGTGTAATTGATGATTTGTTTTAAATTGTCATAGTCCACAAGAAAGTGGTAATTCTTTGATTTTCATATGGACAGATATAGAGTTTATTTCCCTGGGGGACATCACTAGTGAACTAGAGAGAAAGAGCTTCAAGACTAATCAAGAAAACCAATACTCTACCTAGAACCTGTATGGGGGAGAGTAGTACAATGTGTTGCCCAGTATATTCCTACCACCTATATTATTTATGGAAATTTTCATGTCACATACCATGATCAGTCTCAAACAATTTTATCAATTCACAGAAAATGCTATCCACGTCAGGCACAGCATGAATATCCAATGAGACGTCCTCCGGTGCACTTAACTTCATAGCAGAAACCCTGATAAGAAGAGTCCAGAAATTTCATCAGAGCAACATTCCATTAGGCACCATATAGCTACTATCTTTCCCTTCTGAATTCAAAGAGCACTCACCTGTCCAAAATGTCTCTCAAATCCTATAAAATAAGAAAGATAGATGTTGGTATGGAAAATTAGCATTTTGTAAAACTTTGATGGGTGTATGTTTATAATTATGCCAAAGAGTAAATGCAATGGTTCTACTCAATGTATTAGTGAATTTCTAGGGAATAATTCCTATCCTATTCCCTAGCACAGCGATATTCAACCTATTTACACCATGGTCCAACACCCAATTGCATATCATTTCACAGACCAGCAGTTATAAACACTGTGATAGATTATTGATAGTCAATCTCTCTACCCTTGTTTACCTTAACCAGTACATGCATAGCTTTTGTGAGAAACAATGGCCATTATATTACCATGACATTATCTGATCAACCTTAGAGCATGTTTTCTTATTTTTTGAAACACAAGGATTTATTATTTCGACAACCAGATGTGATCTGTTTGAGGGAAGATGGCAATTATCTCAAACTTGCTCACTCAACACTTTCTGCATTCAGTGACCTCATTTCTTCTGAAGAGGTCATAGTGGACATTATTTCTTCACAAAGGTCCTTACAGGTGAATTAACATAGATCCCCAGAGACTGACTCACTAAGGTGGTGGCCACAGGTTTGCATCAAAGTGGAAGGTCTTGCTATGCCACCTCAATCCTTAATGAGAATAAAATAAGGAGTTCCAGTGTTCAATATCCTTACCATAGCTAAAATCAAGCCACATAATATCTGTTTGAGCAAGATCCAGGAGCAAATCAAGAAGTAAGTTTATCAAAGATTTTTATGACCTATTTTGTCCCCAGCAGTCCACAGGAATATCTTTGAGGAGATCATTTGACACCAGGAATCTCTGCAAATTATACTGAGGCTAACAGATGCTACAAAAGTTCTCCCATGGTTTCCTAAAACTGTCATATATATCCAAGGAGCCTCTTCTGTGCTCCTTGATTTACCCAGGAACACTCTACAGACTAGTGGAAGACATCTGTATACAGGTACGTGTATCTAAAAGCAAACACTCATTTAAATTCTCTATACTTGTTTATATTTTTCAGAAAGACGTATTCAAGACATTTCTCCAAATTCCTCACCATTTCCTCTGAAACCCCAGTAACTGACACCTTCATCCATCCCTCCACATTCACAGTCTCACCTGTAGTAACTCCTGGGCTGAGTCCAGACATTTCCTCTCCAGTTCCAGTATGATTTTGTTCAGTTCCTGGCTTTGCTTCTGCAACTGGGCTTCACTGTCATGCAGTCTCCTCAGAATTTGCTGTTCTTCATTCTCCAGTCTCCATAGATAAGATTTCTCCTCCATGTGTAGGATCATGTGAAAAACCTTAAAGCTATACTCGATGCAATATTTTTTATCCAGAATTTCAGACTATAATGAAGAAAGCATGTTCCAAAGATGGGATAATTTTATCTTTAGATGAATAAATATTCAAAATATTTTAGTTCCATTCACTTAGAATTAAATAAAACATTTATTGAAAACAAGAAGGTTAATTCTCAGAGATTTGGTTTCTCTATATGTGACTTAAAATTCTTGACCTCCCACTACCCATGACTGTTATACTGAGAAAAAAAAGAATATTTTTTGTGAGTCCAAATTCAGAATTCACACAAAGATTTCACGTGAGAGAATTGAAATGAAAACCTCAAAAGGCCAGAGCCCTGTCCCCAGGTTCTCACTTGGTACCACACTCCCCTGCCAGCCACCACCCCCCAGTACATGGAACTCACTCCTCCAAGAGCTGTGATCACCCACAGCTTTTCCTCCCTGCACCTATCCTTCACAGCATACCTTAAAAGTCTCTAACCACAGAACCATGCAGACAAAGAAATTACACCCCACATGCTAGGCACTTGTTAATCCAGGCCTCACATATCTTTACCTATCAACAAGCCATGGTAACACACAAAGTTAGCTCTATTCCAGACTCAAAAACATAAAATAACATGGAACAAAACTCAAAAACGAAAAGGTCACAATGATAAAAAAAATGCAGAAACTTACCAGGCTTAATGATTGAAGTTGCTAGCACAGATGAATTGAACAGTAACAATGAACTACATAACCTCTCAGATAAGTAATTTAAAATGGAGCTTTTAAGGTTGTATAGAAGCTCAAAGAAGCAATGGAAGGCACTTCTGATAAAGTTAAGAGGATATAAGAGTAGAAGTGAGGAAAAAGAAAATGAAAATACAAGCAGAAATAGCAGACCTAAAAAATATTGGTAGGTTAAACAAAATACTCAGTGAAAGGGCTCAGCAACAGAGTAACAGCTGCAGAGGACAGAATCAGTAAGCTCCAAGATGAGGTGCAGAGAATCTCCAGAAAACAGCAGAAAATAGAAGAGAACCTCAAAATAAAACAACAAATGTCAAGAGAAAGTCGGGATGAAACCAAGAGGAATAACATAAAAATCATTGGAGTCCCAGAAGGACAGGAAGAAAACCCTGAGGAAGAAGAAACTGGCAAACACATAATTGCTGAAACATTCTCAGAGCTGAAGAGCACATGCAAACATACTCAGGAGGCTTGAAGCATACCAGCTAAAAGAAATATAAATTAAATACTCCCAGAAATATCCTTATCAAGATGATGAAACCCATAGATGGAGATAAAATTCTGAAAGTAGAAAGATCAAAGAAAAAATGTTCTTATAAAGGACTATTCTTAAGATTCGCAGCAGACCCATCTTATGAATACTAAGGACCAGCAGAGAGTGGTGGGATATAGTGATAAAACTCAATGAAATAAATGCCACCAAGAATACTTTACCCAGCTAGATTCTCATTCATATCAAAAGGAACACACAGCTTCACAGACAAACAGCAACACAAAAACTTGATAGCTTCAAAGTCATGTTTAAAAGAGCAACTAGATGTGCTAATTTAAAATAAGACAAGCCCCACATATACACCAATTTTGGCAGAAAGATGGGACAAAACCCCATAATAATAATAAGTCTCAATGTCAATGGGCTAAATACACCAATTAAAAGACAAAGAATAACAAGATGGAACAGAATATTGAACCCAACATTCTGCAGCATGCAAGAAATACATCTGAAAAGTTAGAGAAAACACAAATTCCAAGTGAAAGAATGGAAAACAATTCTACAAACAAACAATTCCCTCAAAAAATCTGGTGTGGCCATACTAGTATCAGATCACATAGAATTCAGACTGAAGAAGTTTACAAGAGACAGTTAAGGCCATTTCTTAATGATAAAAGGATTTGTACATCAGGAAGAAATGGATAAATTCCTGGATTTTAATAATCTCCCAAAACTGACTCAAGAAGACTCGGAATACCTGAACAGACCTATCATTATTAAGGAAATTAAAATAATAATCAAAAGTGTACCCAAAAAAGAAGCCCTCATCCAAATGGATTCACTAGTGAATTCTTCCAAAGCTTCAAAGAGGACCCACTCCCCATCCTGTTCAAACTTTTCCAAGAAATTGAATAAACAGAAACGCTTCCAAACAATTTCAATGAGGCAAACATCACCCTCATACCAAAAGCAGACAGAGACATGACAAGAAAAGAGAATTACAGGTTGATCTCACTGATGAATACAAATGCAAAGATCCTCAACAAAATACTAACAAATAGAATCCAACGACTTATAAAAAAAGATCATACACCACAACCAAGAATTCATCCCAGGCATGTAAGGATGGTTTAACATTTGCAAGTCAATCCACATAATCCAGCATATAAATAAAAGTAAAGATAAAAACCATATGAACATATGAATAGATTCATTAAAGGCATTTGACAAGATACAGTACTCATTTCTTGTAACAAAATAACAAAAACTCTCAGCAAAACGGGAGTTGAAGGATCTTTCCTCAATATATTCAAAGCCATCTATCTACTACAAGCCCATGGCAAACATTATTCTCAATGGGGAAAAACTAAAAACCTTCCCTTTAAGATCTGGAAAAACATAATGTTTCCCACTCTTACCATGTCTATTATACTATTGGAAGTACTTATCCCACTCTTACCACGTCCAATATACTATTGGAAGTACTTGCTGTAGCAGTTAGACAAAAAAAAGGTACCAAGGGCATCCAGATAGGAAAGGAAGAGGTCAAGCTATTACTATTAACTGACGATATGATACTATACTTGGAGAAACTTAAAGTCTCTATCAAAAAACTCTTAGAAACAATAGGTTGTAAAGTGACAGGTTACAAAATCAAAACCCAAAAGTCCCTGGCTTTCCTATCTACAAAGAATGAAAGAGAAGAGATATTAAAAAAACAATCTTGTTCACAATAGTGCCTCAGAAAATCAAGTACCTTGGAATCAGTTTAACTAATAGGTGACAGGCTTATACAAAGAAAACTACAAAACACTACTTCCATAAATAAAAGAGGACATTAGGAAATAAAGACATATCTCCGGCTCGTGGATCTGGAGGATTAACATTGTCAAAATGGCAATATGCTCCAAAGCATTATACAGATTTAATGCAGTCCCTATGAGAATACCCATGATATTTTTCAAATAGACAAAACACTCCTGAAGTTCATATGGAGCAAGAAACCCCCACGAATAACTAAAGCAAACCTTGGGAAAAAGAAGATGGGTGGCGTCAACTTTCCCAATTTCAAACTGTGCTACAAAGCAGTAGTAATTAAAACAGCATGGTATTTGGATTTGAAAAAGACCTGAGTATCAATGGAACAGAGTTGAATATTCTGACACAACCTCTCAAGTATACTATCACTTAATCTTTGAGAAAGGAGCAAGAATTGTAAAGTGGAGCAAGGAAAGCCTCTTCAACAAGCGGTGCTGGGAAAGCTGGACAACTACATGCAAAAAATAGAACTTGGCTTCTGTCTACTGTCAAGCACAAAAGTCACATCCAAATGGATTAAATATCATAATTGAATCCATACGGTACATGGAGATAAATATAGCATAATACTCCATGATATTGAGGCTAAAGACATCTTCAAGGATGAAACACCACTGCCCAAACAATTGGGAACAAATATAAACAAATGGAACTACATTAAACTGAGAAGCTTCTGAACAAAAAGAAACAGTGACCAAGAATACAGAAAGAGGGGTTCATGGTGCCACCAGCAGGTCAATCTTTACCTGTGAGGCGAGTGCATCAGCAGCTTGGTACTGCATCAGACTTCCAGAAACCCCAAAATTGCTGCTGTAGCATAATTGGAGACTAATTGGCCAGACCCCAAAAACTTGGGGCAAAGTTTACCAAGAAGTTAAAAGGCCAAAAGTTATGTATGTGGGAGACACAACCACAAACCACCTCTGGCTTAGCAGTAGTAATTAAAACAGCATGGTATTTGGATTTGAAAAAGACCTTAATATCAATGGAACAGAGTTGAATATTCTGACACAACCTCTCAAGTATAGTATACCCAGCAGGTTTTGGCAGAAATCCCTCCAGATTTAAGTGTTAAAACTTCAGAATTTCATCTCATGGGAAGAGGGGTGGTACTGGCTTGTCCTTCATGCCCTACTGAGGTCATGAGTTGCCCCACACGAGCGACTCTCAGGCAGGGCCCTGGCTACAGAGGCAAAAGGACTTAATCCAGAGCCTGGCAGCTTGCAGCAGAAAAGTGAATGGACCATTCATTAAGCTACAGCGCCATGCCTCCCTGGGAGGGAAAGGGTGTTGCTCCTTTCTGCCCTTTCTGCCTCTCCTTCCCCACCCCCCACCCCCCAGCAGCAAGGTGGCTGCCACCTCAGAGCTTATTGGAAAGCGAGGTATGAGCCGGCAGTGATGGGGCAACTGCAGTCTCATGGGAAGAGGGTCGGTACCAGCTCGTCCTTCATGCCCTACCGAGGTCATGAGTTGGCCCCCACGAGCGGCTCTCCAGCATGGCCATAACACCAGATGCACAGAAAGCAATCTCGTAGTTATTCTGGCTCTTTGCAGAAATCCCTCCAGACTTACCTAGTAAAATATCAGAAACCCCAAATCGCACAGCCACAAAGAGGCCACGTACATCATATGGTTCTCATAACCATCTATAGAAATCAAATTATTTCACAATGCTTTTTCAGCAATTCTGATTGTTGGGGGGAAATTCCAAACAACAATGGTGCATCTTTTGTTGAAATAATGAATGTAGTCAAAGTAGAGAGAGAGAGTTAAGTAGAAATCATCTGCCTCACAGGCATTGGGAGAGTTGGGAAGGGGATATAGTGGGGTTCTTGGTGATGAAAAATAAGTACTGGTGAAGGGAAAGGTGTTTGATCATTGTATGACCGAGACTTAAACCTGAAAGTTTTGTAACTTTTCCGACAGTGATCCAATATATAAATATAAGAAAAAATTTTAAAAATACAGAAAGAGCCCGCTGAATGGGAGAAATGGTTCAACCAATATGCAACAGATTGGGGTTTAATATCGAGGACACTAGTAGAACTTTAAAAGGAAAAAACGTCCAATTCCATCAAAAAATGGGGAGAAGAAATGAACAAAAACTTCCTCACAAAATGAAATTCGAATGGCCAAAAGGCACATGAAAAAATGCTCTACATCGCTAATAATTGGGGAGATGCAAATAGAAACAACAATAAAATATCATTTTACACCACAAAAACTGGCACATCTAAAAGAACAAGAACAACCAGTGCTGGCGTGGCTGCAGGGAGAAAGGGAGTCTCCTTCATTGTTGGTGGAAATGCCAACTGGTCCTTCCTTATGGCAAACAATATGGACATTAGTCCAAAAACTAGAAATAGAGCTCCCATATGACCCAACAATACTACTTTGGGAATATATCCCAGAAATGCAAAAAATAAAGTAGAAATAACATCTATATATGTGTATTGCAGCACTGTTTACAATAACCAGAATCTGAGAAGAAAAAAAAACCCGAATGCTGGTGAACAGATGATCAGTTAAAGAAACTTTGGTCCATCTACACAGTGGAATACTATGCAGCTGTTAGGAAAGATTAAGTCATGAAATTTGCTTATAAGTGGATGGACCTGGAGAGTATCATGCGAAGTGAAATGAGTCAGAAAGAGAGGGACAGACATAGAATGACTGCACTCATTTGTGAAATATAAAGTAACATAATTGGAGACTAACACCTAAGAACTGTAGAGTTAAGGGCCAGAAGGATTGCATGGCTTGGAAGCCGGTCTCAAATGCTGGAGAAAAGGTAGCTGGATTAGAGAAGGGACCACCAAGTAAATGATGGTGGAAGGGATCAATCAGCATGGGAGATGTGTGCTGAAAGTAGATCTAACACGATGGTCTATTAGTACCTATATTGCAAACCATAGCAACCAAAATGAAAGAGAGAGAGTTATAGGGAATATGAGTACCACAGAGGCAGGTATGGAAAGGGGTGGGGGTGGGGGGAAGGATACTGGGAATATTGGTGGTGGAGAACGAGCACTAGTGGTGGGATGGGTGCTCAATCGTTGTATGACTGTAATGTAATCATGAAAGTTTGCAAGTCTGTAACTATCTCACAGTGATTCAATACAAAAAGAAAGAAAATCTCAAAATCCAGTTACTTGTAAAATTTGAGTATAGACTTTTGGAATACATCAATGTAGCCAAAAAAGCACTGAGTTACTTCCTGTGCAGTCTGTTCAATCATAGAAATACACCTTTGTCTGCCATTGAAGTTGTTCTTGCACCATTTATTGCTACTCTTCATGAATTTTTTGAATATTACTCCCACCTGGAAAGATCCTCTTCTTCACAAAGATTACTTTTGGAGATGCAAATTACATACCAGATCTAGCATTGTGGCAAATTTCTCACAGTGGCAGCTCTAAGCTTCAAACAGGAAGGTACTTTGAGGTGGTTAAAATGTATAAATCAGTCAATATGAATCTAAGTAAGGACACCACTTCTCCTAACTGATATTAGGACTCCTCAACAATTACTGCTGAAATGCCAAAGGAACAAGAGCTTAACTCTCTTATTTGTAGCCAAAATGGAATATTAAAACAAATAATTTGGGATTTATATATTTAGTGTAGATTAATGAGATGAAACATCCTTTTGTTTTGCCAAATTCTCCTATAGGTCTAAGCTCTAGAGGAAATATATTTGAGGTCAATAAATTCAAATTTTTACCTGAAAATTTCTTATTTTCTCTCGTATGTTCCCTTGCCATTCCTTATTTTGGTCTTCTTGCTTCCTAAGGTATGTCAAAGTTTTCTGGAAGTTGTCCTAAAGAAAAAATTGTTTGATGATGACTTATTAATTGAGTAATTTTTCATCATGTATCTCAGGAGAGATAATATACTTCCAAACATAAAATTATATTGGACATTTTTATAGTCCTTATACTTTACAGGATACTGACTATGAAGTGAAAAATTTGATCTCCCCAGAGTGGAGTGTCTGCATAGAGGTTGGCTGGTAGGTGAGGGGTGGGAAGGCATCAGTAGGGAAACTGGCAATGTTGGTGGCAGGAAATGTACACCAGTGAAAGGGATGGGTGTTGGAACATTGTAAGGCTGAACACAATCATGAAAACCTTTGTAACTGTGTATCTCATGGTAATTCAATAAACATTTTACAAAGTTTTCATCTCCTGAACAATCTGAAGAATTGGTAAGGTTATTAATATGACTTTTCTATTTTAAAAACAGGTTCTTCTATTGAACTATGGCCTAATGTATACAATGCTAAATTTTCCCCAGTGAATATTATACAAAGAAAAAGAATAAAATAATTTTATATAATAATGTGTTAATTCTAAAAACCAAAAGATTAACATCTTGACATTTTTATTAGTACTATAAAGTAATACATAAGTCTTACTATGTATAAGTAAGTGTTGGACAGGTACCAGTAATGTTTTTCAAAAGAGGCCAGGGACAAATGGAGAGATAGTTCAGGGGTAAAGGTGTTTGCCTTGTAAGAGCAACCCTGGTCAGATCCTGACTTTGGTTCCCCAAGCCCAGCCAGAAATGGACCCTAAGCATAGAGTCAGGAGAAACCCTGGGCACCTGTGGGTATGGTCCCTAAATACAAACCCAAATGGAAGATTCAAAGGGACAAATGAGGGTCAATGAGATAGAGAACATGCTGTGATCAGGAATCTCAACTTGATCTCCAGAACTGTATTTTCTCTGAGTGCCAACAGTTATGAAACTGGTATTCCTGAATATGGCCAGGTATGGACCTGGTGGTACACAGCACGAAGGGCCCTTGCACCTGGATCACTAAAACAGCTAGAAAAACACTCTTGACAAAAATAGAAAGGGAGAGGGAAAAGCTGTAATATCTAATGAAAAAGTCACTATGCAAGCAATTTTAAATTATTTACATAAAGTATTCAAGCTTCAAACTTTAAAGTATCTTTTAAAAATACCTTCTCTGATTTTCAGAGCACACTTTTAAGATTAAAATTGTCTATCTTAAAAGGAGTAATCAGTCTTCTAGCTCTATAAAGTTAGTATATATATATATATATATATATCAGTTGTTCAGAACTATCAAGGGATTTATGACATTTTTCATAAAACACTGTTGTTTTACAATGAGCAAATGTTTTACAGATATCAATGTCCATGGAAATTATGAGAATACTGTGTACATTGCAAAGCCTGCAAGCTACCCATGATGTATTTGATATGCCAAAAACAGTACGTTACTGGTGCCTGCTCAAGCAAATCAATGAACAACAGGAGGACAGTGCTACAGTGCTACTGTATGTATATGCATTAATATGCATATATATGTATATATTATATGGATAGCCATTATAAAGCTTATTCGAAGACTAAAGTGATGAAAACTATAACATCATCTTGGATTTCAGATTAAACTATTTCAGGTCCACTGATGCAAAAGAGGAACGGGTACTTGGTGAAGCACTCTGGACAGTACTCACCTTGTAGCCGTGACAGGCAAGGACCGTGGTGTGCCCTTTGTGCTGTGGTGTTCGTTCACAAAACCAGCAGATGAACTGACCATCATCTTCACAGAACAGGCAGATCTTCTCTCCATGTTCTTCACACAAATGTTCCTGCTCCATCTTAATTGTATTAATGATGCTTTCTAGCTGCTTACTGGGCCGGATGCTCTTCCTTTGAAACTGTGTCCTACATAGAGGACACGGGAAGTTTCTCCGAGAAGGTGACTTCAGTTGCTGGTTCTCAAGATTTTGCATCATGCAAGAACGGCAGTAGATGTGCCCACAGTATATCATCACTGGCTCAGTCATCAGGTCCAGGCAAATGGGGCAGGTGGCTTCATTCCTCATGGTCTTAGCTGTGCCCGAGGCCATGGTTTTTCCTTGGAATTCTTTTATATTGAATATAGAGGAAGAGATAAAGCAGATGGAATTTATCTCTAAGTGATGGAAATACATGTCAACTGTGTGTGATGGGACTGACACTTTCAAAGCCTGGTTTGGGTGTGGAATACAGTATTACTATCACAAGATTTTTAGAATACATTAAATTTTGAATATTTAAATCTAGTGCCTCATTGTAACTAGTTTTATGCATTTCATAGTTGTTGGTGTAACTGGCAGTTCACAAAGAGAACACACCATAACCATAGATATTTTTTCTGGATGAAATCATAGAGAGAAACCAGATGCTATTCTTCACACAAATATAGCAGAACAGAAACAATATTAGGAAGCATTTAAAATAATTTAACACTGTACTAAACATAAAGGAATACTTTGTTTCTGATAAATTGCTTGTACTAGTAGCAACACTTAGGAATTAGGACTGTCAATGAAGAATTTTCAGTGGAGTCATATTTGACTAATAAAATCCCTCTTTGTATTGTATCTACCTGTACTTGTAAAGAATAAAACATCAGTTCAATGAAGCCAAGGAAATTACTCAAGAGTAAGAATGTAAATCAATAGACAAGGGAAATGTCCATTCTTTTTTCCTCCCTGATTTGAGGGAAGAAAAAAAGAAGCTTGAGATCAGAGCTGCTGAAGAAACAGAGAAAATGAACCCTCAGTTGCAAGATTCTCTAAGAAGAGCTCAGAATCAAACGACTTCACCAGTGTATGAATAAAATGAATGAAAGAAATTTTCTCTGCCAGGAGTGATCCCTGAATGCAGAGCCAGAAATAATCCTTCATTTTCAAAGACAAAAATCAAAATAAAAAATCAATGGCAATGTAATGAAAGCACCAGAAGTTCAAAACTATTCCTTTTTGACAATTCCTGACAGTGTTTACATGGGCCTAGAATTTCCAGCCAAGGCACTGTGTAGAATATTCATATATAATCTCTACCGAAAAGTCATTCAGGGCTCTTGGTCCTCTGAAGAACCTCAAAGTCTATTTTTAGCATGGTTCTCTTTCTATCTTTTCTTTTTAATGAAATTACATTACGTTAAAACAAACAAAAAAGTCGTGGTAATAGCATCTAACCACATGTCAAGAACTTCATTTATTATTACCAAGTGAGTCTCACCTCAGAGACAGTGAGAATTTTTTACATAAGCAAATTATAAATGTAGTATACCACGTTAGTAAGCAGGTTTAAATGACCAAAATGACTGTATAAATACTTCTCAAAGACACTATTCCCCATATATGTGAAAAAATCAACAACATTTATTATAGATATATGAAAATTCAAATAATAATATATGACATGGCCCTGAGAAAATGGCCTTTATGTTATAGACAATTTTAAGGGTTGACAAAGATAATTATATGCAGACAGTTTCTCTTAACATATTTATTTACGCAGCAACATCAAAATCATCTTTTTTCAAAACACTAGATTACAGCCTAGGGAGAGATATATTATAGAAACTTATTTTAAAATATATGTTTAGAAGAGAGAGATCAAAAGGGAATGCCCTGCCATAGAGGTGGGGCGGGGTGAGGGGAAATGGAAGTGTGGGAGGGCTACTGGGTTCATTGGTGGTGGAGAATGGGCACTGGTGGAGGGATGGGTACTTGATCATTATATAACTGAAACCCAAACACAAAAATATATAAGTCTACAAATGTACCTCATGGTGTTTCACTAATAAAAAATGTTCATTAAATCTAACACATAGTCCTGAATATTATCAAGATAATATTCTTGATGCTGGAGCAATAGCACAGTGGGTAGGGTATTTGCTTTGCACACGGCCAATCCGGGTTCAATTCCTAGCATCCCATATGGTCCTCTAAGCACCACCAAGGGTAATTCATGAGTGCAGAGTCAGGAGTAACCCCTGTGCATCACGAGATGTGACCATAAAAAAAAAAAAGCAAAAAACAAGATAATATTCTTTTGCTGTTTCTTCTTGGTGCTGATGGAGGGATCCCAAGAAGGAGATAGAAGATATCATAACTTCTAGTTGTTCTATGTTTATCCCTTTCTATCGCTGTCTTTGACTCTGTGTCTATCTATTCTTTGTCTATCTTTCCATCTGTCTGTCTCTCCATATCTCCCTCCTTCCACGCCCCCCTCCCTCCCCCACACACACAAGCCTTAGGCTCACTGAGCCAACCTTGGCCTTACATTTTCACTCACTATCCCAAACACTCACATTTTTATAGTCAGTTTCCTTAGCAGCTTCTTTTCATTGAGGAATCAACAAGAACTTTAATCGAACTGGTCCAGATCAGAAGTGAAACTGTTGTGGGATTCAAAGTCCTATTTGCCACATGTGTAAGTTCACCTTCTGACTGGGTGGGGACTCCGTAGGAGCAACACCTTTACTCCCCAGCAATCAATAAAACAAAGTGAAGGGGCCGAAGCCAAAATACAGCTTGAAGTAGTTTGCCTTGAACCCAAACAACCCTAGGTTTGATCCCTGGTATCCCTTATGACTGTAATACTGTACAAGAAAGAAGACACCCAAGACATTGGCAACTATCACCTGATGTGCCTATTGTCTATCATCTACAAGCTGTTCACTTGAGTCATCCTGAATAGGATTGGCAGAACACTAGGTGAAGGACAACCATGCGAGCAAGCCGGGTTCTGAAAAGGATTCAGCACGATCCACCATATCCACACAGTAACCAAACTCATTAAGGTTTCTCGGGAGTTCAAGATGCTGCTCTGTCTAATGTTCACTGATTTAAAGAAGGCCTTTGATTCTGTTGAGATGGAAGTGGTCATCGAAGCCCTAGCCAATCAGGGCATTCAAACTCAATACATCAGGATCCTCCATGAGCTGTATTATGGATTCAGTACCAGGATCTCACCATTCTACAAAGAAGTGATCATCAATGTCAAGACAGGGGTTCGGCAGGGTGATATCATTTCACCGAAACTCTTCAGTGCCAACCTCGAGAACGTCATGTGATGACTAGAATGGGAAGGAATGGAAGTGAAGATAGACCGTCGGCAACTATACCACCTCCGCTTTGCTGATGACATCATTATAATAACACCAAACATTACCCAAGAGGCACAAATGCTGGCCAACTTCAACCATGAATGTGGAAAGGTCGGACTCCAGCTGAATCTCATGAAGACAATGTTTATGAGAAACAGTCTCATTCCTGATGTTCCATTGTCTCTCAACAAATGACCATCTCCCATTGCAACAGTTATGTGTACCTAGGTCCAGAAGTCAACATGACAAATGACCTGGCACTTGAGTTGCGCAGGAGGAAGACAGTGGCTTGGAACACCTTCAAGAACGTCGAAGAAACAGCTAAAAGGACGAAGAACCTCCAGCTCCAGGCATACCTCTCATGTTCCACTGTTCTTCCTGCATTAACATAAACCTCAGAGACCTGGGCCCTACGCAAACAGGATGAGAACGCTATCCGGGTCTCTCAAAGAGGAATGGAAAGAGCTATGCTTGAAGTATCATGTTTCACTCAAATGAGAGAAAGAATCTGGAGTTCTGACTTCTGTCGAAGGTCAAGAATCAGGGACGCTGTCTTGTTTGCCAAGGTGTCAAAAATCAGATGGGCTGGTCACATAATAAGATTTGGAGACGACTGCTGGACTAGAGCCATTACTTACTGGATTCCACGGGACATCAAAAGACTGTGTGGCAGGCCACCTACGAGATGGTCAGACTTCTTCATCAAGACCCTGAACAATTGGTTTGAGGCTCTTCGTGTTCCTAGGATGAACAGACGCCATTGGGCTACACTAGCACGTGACAGGGATGAATGGAGACGTTACTGGTGCCCGCTTGTGCAAATCGAGGAGTAACGGGAAGTCAAGCGATCAAGTGATCCCTTATAATCCCTATCAATCCCAGGAGTGAGTGGGTCCTTAGTGCAAGGCAAGAAATAACTGAGTATTTCCAGGTGCTGCCAAAAAAAAAAAAAAAACCAAACAAACAAACTTAAAAAAAACCCAAAACTAAGTGACACAGTAAAAACCTAGGAAGCTGATCTATGAGTCCAGGAAATGGGAAGAGCCAGTGTTGTGACTTTCACTTCAGATCTGTCTACATTTGTCCCTGAGTCCCCTAGGAATGAGGAGCCTTCCTGTTCCCTGTGAATTTTTCCCCATTGTTATGCTGTGATTTATTTTAAGCACATCTAAATTAAGGTGAAAAATAAGGGATAAGATAAGCAGGGCTCACAATCACCAGAAACCCAGCTTCCCTGTTCTGTGTCTCAGGATGCTTCTTACTCTGCAGATCCCAGTGCTGTAGCAGCAGCAGCAGCAGCCTTTGGGACTGCATGGGAGCCACTAAAGCCTCAATGAATGTTCGCAGCTGGAGCCACAGCACCCTTGGCTATCAGTATTCACAGAGTCTCAGTGTGGGGAAGTTTCCTGTCTCCTTCTCTGTGTCCTGAGGAATGAACAGGTTGGACTCAAGGACAGCAGTGAATTTTGAAAGTTAATGAAGCAAGGAACTGCTCTGGAATGGGGGTGCGGCTAGGGGTTGATAAAGTAATGCACAGCTGCTGTGGAGGACTCTTACAGGGATAGGGGCACCCTGTTACTAATCGGGCCTGAACAGTTGCCACAACTCTTGCATGATTTCAACTCAGCTCACATAGATGTTTTGTTCGGACTTTGGAAGGAAAAAAAATCACTACACACCCATCCTGTTACTGTTTTCTGATTCTTGTATCCTGTGACCCCATCATCTATTGGCCTCTTAAGGAATCTGTAGGTCCTTAAGATTAAAAAGAAATTTAAGATGATGGATCTTCTCAAGATAATCTTCCCTGGCACTTGGCAAGGGGAAAACTGAAGGTTTCGCTATCATCAACTTGCCCTGTGCTTGGAGCCCAGGGTTGAATATTGACAGACTCAGCTAAAACTTCACTAATGGAAAATAGGAGCAAGTGTATTATTTCTCCTCAACTGAGAATTCTGTTGAATGAATAAGACAAATAGATAACTACGTGAAAATAAAGCTTTTCCATTTTGGACACCTCAGTTGTAAGAGCCATTATAAAATTACACATGCAAGTTTTCAGAATACACTGAAACATTCATCCATGGGGGCTGGTAGGGAAACTAGGGAAGGACAGAAGTCAAGTTTGGATTCTAGAGTTGCCTGACTTCTGTGGATGCTCCCTGAGGTGAGGGCTATGGGGGCTATGCTGTCCTGGGCTTCAGACCTGCACCTATCATTGGGTCTGCAACACAAAATTCCATCTGGAAGCTCGGGCTGAAACAAAAGTGGGAAAATATTAGCTAGGCAGAACAATTATATAACAAACTTTTCCAAGAATATCTTCTTTTGAAATTTTTTTTTGGATAGTCATTTTGGGTTTTTCTCATTTTCTGAGACCAGCCTTGCAGGTGGAGACTGTGAGACCAGTTTGGCAGCAATCAGTGTTAATACGCAAATATACATATTAACAGTGCACACTATCAACAGTCATGAAGAAAATCAAAATAAACTCACAGAGAGGATCACGACCATCTTGTTATTTGTCGATTGCCTCGAGCAGGCCCCAGTAATGTCTCCATCTTCCTAGCCCTGAGATTTCTTAAAAAGTGCCATATTCAAGGCTCTTTCAGAGTTAGGAGAATGAGACCCATCATTGTTACTGGTATTTGGCATATTGGGTACGCCACAGGGAGTTTGCCAGACTCTGCCGTGTGGGCAGGTTACATTCGGTAGCCTGCCAGTTTGTCCAAAGTAGGAATGAGATAATAAGATATTATTATCAGAGATGATATTTCAAAATACAGAGAGGATATTTCAAATCTAATATTTCAAATCTAATGGAAGTTTTCTTTAAAGAAATAACAATGGGAGAAATTAGAACCACACATGTTGCTTGTGACTATGTAAGATGATGGCTGGAATTTTAGTACAATGGGTAGGGAACTTGCCTTGCACGTGGATAATCTGGGTTCAGTCCCTGGCATCCCATAGGGTTCACAAAGCACTGCTAGGAGTGATCCCTGAGTGCGGTGCCCAGAGTAACCCCTGAGCATCACTGGGTGTGGCCCCAAATCCAAATTAAATAAATAAAACATATAGTAAAGAACTTAGTACTAAGTGAATGTCAAACCTCTGACCTATTCATTTCTTTTTCATTGAATCACCATAAGATGGGCTGGAGTTATAGCACAGTAGTAGAGCATTTGCATTGCTTGCAGCCAGCCTGGCTGAGCCAGGTTTGATTCCTCTGCCCCTCTCGGAGAGCCCGGTACGCTATCTCGCCTGCATGGCAAAGCCTGGCAAGCTACCCATGACACATTCAATATGCCAAACACAGCAACAACAAGTCTCACGATGGAGATGTTACTGGGCCCACTTGAGCAAATCAATGAACAACGGGAGGACAGTGCTACAGTGACAGTACTATGTAAGATGTGCAGTGTGTGTGTGTGTGTGTGTGTGTGTGTGTGTGTGTGTGTAATCTGATGATGATCATTGTTCCAGTCTGAAGCTGGTGCATAGGGAAATAGACAATGCTGTGTATGGAACTCTGGGTTCCAGGACACAGAGCTTGTGCTTTGAAACTTTTAGTCTTTTTTGCCATCACTTTAGACGTGAAATATTTTTGGAATATAGTTTTGTAATTCCCTAAAATGTTGAACAAAATTATTATCACCCAAGGCAATAGTTCTACCTCTCTATGTATATTCTCCAAGAACATTGAGAATATCTTACAACAAAAATGATGTAAGACATGGCTGCATTATTTGTGGTAGCCCAACTTGGAAACAACCCAATGACTCATCTATTGATGAATGAATATATATTGTGTAAATCTATGCGATGCAATATCATTCAATCATAACAGATATCAATACTTTTTTTCCTTTGACATTGGAATACAGAGCCAGGTTTTGAAAGCTGTGAAACATTGCGTTATAATCCTAGGTGTTTAGACAGTCATGAAAGAAGTTGAAACAAGCAGTGGACATGGGAACAAGGAGTATCTCTGGAGAGAATAAGCCAAAATACAGATTAAAGTTATTCTGTCACCAGCCTAAAGAATCCCCAAAACATGAAGAAGGCTGGAAATGCTTTGAGGAATACAGTGGAAACCCAGATACTACCTGTACCCCAGTCCAGAGAAGGCATGAATGCTTAGGGAAGAAATTTTCCCAGAATCCAAGAGCAAATGGCTGTGATAAAGATATGAAGGAGCAGCAAAAGTCCAAAGTTCTTCCTCTTAACAACACGCTAGGTACAGACTCATCACTGTATCACTGTATCACTGTCATCCCGTTGTTCTCTATTTACTCGAGTGGGAGCCAGTAATGTCTCTATTCCTCCCAGCCCTGAGGTTTTGTTTGTTTGTTTGTTTGTTTGTTTGTTCTTTATTAGTGAAACACCATAAGGTACAGTTGTGAACATTACAAGTTTTTTTGTTTGGGTTTCAGTTATACAATGGTCGAGTACCCATCCCTCCACCAGTGCCCATTCTCCATCCCCAATGATCCCAGTATTCTTCCCACCTCCTCATCCCCTCATCTCACCCTGCCTCTGTGGCAGGGCATTCCCTCTTGTTCTCTCTCCTTTTGGTTGCTGAGGTTTGCAAAAGAGGCATTGAGTGGCAATCATGTTTGGTCCATAGTCTACTTTCAGCATGCTTCTCCCATCCTGGGAGGATCCTCCCAACACCCTTTACTTGGTGTTCCCTTCTCTGTCTGAGATGCCTTTTCCCCTAACATGTGTGACTGGCCTTCAAGCCATGGAGTGAACCTCCTGGTACTTATCTCGACTATTCTTGGGTGTTAGTCTTCTATTTTGTTACTTTATATTCCCCAGATGAATGCAATATTTCTATGTCTGTCCCTCTCTTTCTTATTCATTTCGCTTAGCATGATACTTTCCATGTAGTACCACTTGTATATAAATTTCATGACTTCATCTGTTCTAACAGCTGCATAGTACTCCATTGTGTAGATGTACCAAAGTTTCTTTAACCAATCATCAGTTCTCGGAAGCCCTGAGATTTTAGCAGCCTTTTCTTACTCATCTTTTCTCAATGATTGGAGGTTCTTTTAGGGTCAGGGGAATGAGACCTGTTATCATTACTGTTTTTTGGCATATTGAATATGCCACAGGGAGCTTGCTAGGCTCTGTCCGTGTGGACAGGATACTCTCCATAGCTTGCCAGGCTCTTTGAGAGGCATATATTTATATATTTCTCTCTATGTTTGTTGCCTACTGTCTGAACCCCATCAAATATGGTGTGTTAATTATGGAAAATGGGTAGGAAGTATCTTATAATGTGGTCTGGAAAGCGGCCTGGAGCGTGGTGGCAGTGGGGTAGTGGAGGTTGGCTGCTGAAGCTAGGTCTCTTGGGACAGGGAAGGCCCAGCCCCACTCTGGGGCACCCTGAGTGAAACCAGCCTGGTGCTGTTATGGAGCTCTTATCCCCATAGAAATTCTGCGCTGGTGAAGTTTGAGGAAACCCTATAAAACCTACTTAGCTAAACCAAGCAGCCATCTGGTTCTGCATGTACCTTAACTTGGGGGAGCTCGTTTGGAGGTTCTAGCAGGGAACTCCAGCTACTTGTATACCCTCAACGAAAGGCCCTTTTCCTTATGGGGAATGCCATCCTCATTGACTGAGCATGCAGCTTCAGGAGAGATGACATGGATATGACAGGAGAGATGACATGGAGCAGTGAGGGAGGAAGGGGACCTTCACTCACCTAGACAGTCAGGTAAGCCAAATCAACCCTGTCCTTCACAGGGGCAAAAGACATGTCAGTCAGATTGCCTTCACATTCACGTGCCCCTTAACTTGGGTTGTGTTCTCTGCTCTCTCCATTCAGGAGAGCCCACATTGGTTCTTGAATGCAGGTCTCTCACTTTATCATCTATCTCTTCTGAAATTAATTTGTGTGAAGGCAGACAACAAACTCAGAAATGTAAATGGAGTCCAGAACTTTTTGCCCTTTTCTGCAAAGAGAAATCCCTCACTCAAACCTGAGGCAAGATAGCATGTGGTGGGGACTGAGTGGACTATCCAGAGACTAAGTAGTTGGATGGCTGCCTTGTGGGTGCCACTAGTGGGATGTGAACCGCCATAGAATATCAGTGATAGTGGGAGATGTTAGCAAGCCTATTCTACAGGCAACCTGAGGAGATACAACTTCAAGGAGTTATGAGTTCTCTGTCTGTATCTGTCTCTCCCTGGTTCTACCTATCTCTGTTTCTGTCTCTGTCCTCCTCTCTCTCTGTCTCTGCCTCTGTCTCTGTTTCCCCTTCTCTGTTTCTGTCTCTGTCTCTGTCTCTGTCTCTGTCTGTCTCTGTCTCTCTCTGTCTCTGTCTCTGTCTCTCTCTCTCTCTCTCTCTCTCTTTCCCTTCCTCCCTCCCTCTCTCACCCAGTTCCACTTCCCTAATTCTACCATTATCATTTAAATCATCATTCAGCAGAAAAACAAAGAAAATCACCAAGATCTCCAGGAGAACAACAGTAACTTCATGAAAACCTCCCTTTGAAGTATGCTTACTTGGGGAGTGACTGTTGTAGACAGGGCTTAGTCAAAGTGACTTAGTCTTAAGCTTTAAGTCATTAGAGATTTTGTTTCAAGACCATAATACTGGAGAGGTCTCTCTCTCCTTTTGGTGCTCTTTCCTCACTTCCTCCCTTAGTTCAGGAGCAGTATCTAGCAGGAAGATACTTACTTATCTTAAGTATCTTAAGTAAGAAGAATCTTACTGATACCGGGACACAGGAAAAATGAATACAGGCAGTAATATCAAGTAATAAGAGGCAGCAGCTAGGCTAAATTGATTCTTTTCTCTCTCCATAACCCAGTGGAGAGGCTTTCAAACCCACTGGGTTAGGTGTGGCTTGACACACAACCATTGTCAGGTCAAATGAAAGGTCAGAGCCAGGTGTGCCTGCAGTCGTCGTGCAGAGGTCATTGATGGGACAGCACATGCCAATGACTCACAAATGCTTTAGGAGTTAAAGTCCCTTCCAGGTTAGGGGTAAGAGTATCCTCTCTATGGACTTTGCCACTGTTTCAGGGAACTAAAATAATGTGGGGTTAAAGTCTCCTTGCACAAGGAAACCAAAGCCACACTGAGAAAGAAAACATCAGATTTCCCCTACAATGTTTCTCTACTCATGGGCCACTTCTGGTCCTAAGGACACTAAAGCTTTCACTTTCAAATATTCACTCCTGTTTAGGGTGCTTAGTAAGGGACTGTGATGGCATGTTACCAGGATGCAGCAAAAGAGAGGGCTGCTGCAAATTTTATAACCATATGTGGGTGTCATCCTATTATTTGACTTCAGTAAACTACATCTATTAATGCCTCAGAGGCTACAGATATCCCTGGAGAGCTCCTACTATAGCTCCCATTGTACCTCCTAAAACTCTTAAGCTAGAAGAAGCCAAGGAGTGGGACTTATCATTGTCTACTAGTAAATCAATACATCCCTGATGAAGTGAAAGAGAATAATCAGAAGAGTCACTTAAAAAAAACCCGAGTTCTAGGAAGTCTCCCATGAGTTTATTGTTGACTGCAAATGAAGAATGTAGGCAGCTGGAGAGATAGTAGAGCATGTAGGGCACTTGTCTTGCATATGGCCTCCTTCCACTGTGACATATTATTAAATATTTACATTGCATTAACATGCCTTGGTGGAAGGAAACCTATCAATTTATTGTGAGTATTTTAAATGCTGTAGAAGTTAATGGAGTTTCTGCTTGGACACCAGTATAAATCCAGCTCCATCTACATCAACCATGATCAGATTGACAGGAAACAAGTTTACCTATTCTTGTGAACCTACTGATGATTCAAACCTTCTTTTTAAGAAAAACTAGGTTCTAGTATTTTAAAATAAAAGTAACATTTTTCCCTCAATATGGCTTTTTACTTTCCATTACTAATAATCACCAATCTGCCAGCAGAAAGATCTGTTACTCCCCTGCAGCATATCCACCACAGTAAGAAAGGGAAAAACCTACACTCATCTCGGAACTTTCCCTCTCATTCAAGTCCCTCATTCATGATAAATTCTTTAGAAATTTATATCCATTAATTCCAAGCAGTTTAATTTACTATCCTCGAAAGTTCGGCTAGAATAGCAGTGGGGAGAACAAACCAAATTTTTGCCCTGATATAATTTGAATATTCTGACTAACCTGAAGCAAGATATAAATGAGATACTTTACCAATACAAAGTAGGGGTTTAGAGAAGGAGATCTTTGGGAAGGTGAAGATGTGGGAACCATTGTACATTTTGTAAAAATGATAGAAGTCCAGCTTCATAGTCCAGGAAAATCCCCACAAACCAAGCCACCTTTCTTAGTTCTTCCCTAAATCTCAGAAAGCAGATTTAGGGGAGAACTAAGAGCGACATAATGATTCCTTTTGCACAGTCTGATGGTACAGAATCCCTCCTTGGGTTCCAGTTTCACATCATTGTCCCTTGGCATATGTTCCAGACAAACTACTACATTCCACTCAGATCCTTTTGGTGTGGAGACTTCAAAGTCATGTCGTTCTGAGATAAAGGTCTAATATCCTAGGACACAGGGTGAGATTAAAAACCTCCAAGACATATCATGCTTCCTCTGGGGGCAGAGGAGTCTAAAAATCTCTTGCTTTCTATTCTCAGGCTGATATAGGACACTATGAGTTGTATCTGGATGCAGAATGATGATAGCTAGAGGAAACAAGTTAGAAAATTAAGAAGCTAGAATGAAAAAGTGATATGTTTTGTTTTTGCCACATACACAACATACCCTAAGTATAACCACCTTTCCTCAAATGAAATCTTTGTTTCTTTCAGCAATTGAAGTAATTTTCTCAGATTCTGTGAAAAATGGAATAGAAATGATAACTTTCACAAAGAAGCATGTGGTGGATTGAATGAAAGTAAAGTATGAATGTTGCTTGGCAAGAGTGTTGTTATGTGGTTCTGTCTTATATATTGAGCAGTACTGGAGCAGGGCCAGTATTGCTACTACTATGGCAACCATGAGTGTTACATCTCTGTCAAGATCAACATCTTGATCATCATTTACCCGAACACAGGCCAAGAAATGGAAAAGCCTATTTATGTTTTTTCTTTCTCTCTTCTCAAATCCCTTTCTCTGTCATGAAGGACTTCATAGGTTATGAAATATTGTATGAAAGACAATCCCAATCTATTTATCAAAAAATTACTGAGGATTGAAAGATAGAACGCAGCTAATTTCATAACGAACTACTAAAGACCAAGAATGTTACTGAAGTCTCAGACCATACGCCATGTCATGAATTTTAAATTTATTAACTCTTTGTTGCTTCATAATACATCATCATAATGTATTAAAATAGTATTCTAAGAATCAGTATACAAGGAAAAATGACAACAGCCTAAGAGACAAAAATATGATGAAGCCATTGTTAGTAGTATGGAGTGCAATATTAAAAATAGAATCTTCTAATTGGTTGTTCTAGCTGAGTTATCCACTATGTACTTGATTTAAAGTGATTATGCTGATTAATAAACAAATAATGAGATAGTAAATTAATAATTAATGATGATTGGATTAAGACAGTAGGACCCAGAAAAATCAATGGTGAAGATGCACTTCTTAGCTGGAAGCTCTCTTGTTTTCCCTTCCCATCTTCCCTGCCTTACTCTATGACCAGAAGAAAGACCTGTGTGCTTACAGCAACCAGCTCCTTTCCCTCTACCTAACTTCTATTTATTTCAGTCAATGGTAGCCCTAGACAAGATTACAGGACACAAAGAAACAGAGTAGGAGAAGTTACTCTGCATATATTTTCAGAGCTCTGATCGACAAGGTCTACATTCCTCTCCCTCTGGTCACTCTCCTGTTCTACATAGTCCTCTTCATGTACTTAAAGTCCAAGGTGGAGATGGGTCCCTGACTATCCTAGATCTGGTTTCTTCAGTGTCCTAGTTCATCTCCCTAAACCTCATCATTGTTTAAACTTCTTTATTATATTCCTTTCAATTAGTGCTTAAAACAATCTGACTAAAATAACTACCATTTCATATTCTTTGAATAGTCAATCAATCCTGTTTGAAAAAGTTAATATATTTCAGGAAGTCGCAGAAGAAATATACTTGAACAGAATATATCAGTTGCATTTTTTTAAATCCACATGTACTTAAAAGTCTTTTAATTCAAACAAATGTTGAGTGTTAGCAGATTTAGTAATATATTTTTGCAATTGTGGGTAAGTGATTGCATAGTGATGGCTGATAGAATCATAGACAAAAAACCTGGGTTCTGAATCTGGTAGTGCTGACATTTCAAGAGATTTCTGGCAATTATTGTATTCTCTAACCAATGACTAAAATAATTGGAAGCACTGCCAATAATTCTCATGTACCTTATGGCGTTTCTTTGGGAACTGAATGGCATGCAAACACAACCATTATGCTCTGGATCATGGTCTACACATGTTAAAAAAGTTAATGATTTCATTTCATGATGATGTCATTCATGTTCACTATTGATATTTTAATTAATATTGATAAATTGGGTCAACTAAAAAAGTTATCTTTGAGACAATGGTAACAAACTGGATAGCGAGCTTTTAAAGATTTTGCACAAAAAATATTCTAGTTCCTTTTTAGACAGTAGAGTATTTAACAGGGGAGTATGAGAATTATATTACAATAACTAAACATCCAGTCTATGAGCCTGTCAAGAAACATAAGTACATTTGTTTGCCCAATATCCTTCCCAGCTTTGTTATCTGGGGAAGTCTCTTTTCCATTTTATTTCATTTTTAATTTTTACAAGGTTGTTAATGATGATTTGTTACATTCAATTTTAAGCAGACATCCACCAACATCACACCTTCCAACCACCATTACTTCCAGTTTTCTCATCCACCACGCATCTGGGAAATTCTTGAGATCACATACCTTGATGTAGCACTAAAATTTTATTTGCATCAAAGTAGAGCTCAGCAACATTGCACACAATATCAATATTCTTTTATAAATCCTTTGGTGTATTGAATGCACAATAGACTTCAAGGAATAAGTAGAGTCCGGAGACCTCACCAGTGGAACATTCCATTACACCTTATACCCTGATTCCACCTTCCTCCTGAATTCATAGAGCACTTACATGTTCAAGATATCTGTCACATCCTACACAGAATGAAACATAGGTGTTGCTATGAAACATAGCATTTCATGGGACTATTGTCTATAAACAAGGCTTCCAAAGAATATATACAACAGCTCCAGACTCAGATAATGATGGTTTATCAGGGAATGAGTCTCAGTGCCCAAGGATACTAACCATATGAGCCCTTGCCACTAAACTTCGAGTGCTTTTTGCCTTAATGAAACTTAATGAGCAATTTTAGGAGCAGCAATCAATTAGTCTGTGAGCTTCTTGGGGAAACAGACCAGGAATTTGTCCAGGGGCACTCTCCAAATTTTGAATCCAGCTAGCTCTTTCTTGAGAAGATCCTGTATAGATAGTGCTCACCACAAAGTTCCTCTTTGGTGAATCCATGGCAAGGCCTCGAGACTAACTCATTGAAGTGGTGACAGATGTATAACATGAAGATATAAAAACATTTTTCCATTATCACTCAGCAGTAGAATCACCAGTGCACAAACAAAAATTAGATTAAAGAGTACAATGAAGGGCCTGGAACCATAGCATAGAGGGTAAGACATTTACCTTGTTGTGGCCAGCGTGAATTCGATCCCCAGCACCCTATATGGTCCCCACACCAGTGCCAGGAGAAATTCTGGAGATCAGAGTAAAGAATAACTTCTGAGCATCACTGGGTATGATGTTCAAAAAACCAAACAACAACAACAAAAAAGAGTTCAAAGAAATTTTTATGGTACTAAATCATTAATTTAGTTAAAAGAAGGCCTCCTGCGTCACTTAGAAGACACAATGAACAAATGGGAACATAATCAATCATCTTGGCTGCCCAACTTTATTCTCAACTTAATCACTTAATCACTTAACTTCCCATTAGCCGTTGATTTGCTCGAGCGGGCGCCAGTAATGTCTCCATTTGTCCCTGTCGCGTGCTAGTGTAGCCCAATGGCATCTGTTCGCTCTGGGAACATGAAGAGCCTCAAACCAATCATTCATGATCTTGATGAAGAAGTCTGACCATCTGGTAGGTGGGCGGCCACGCGCTCTTTTGACATCCCGTGGAATCCAGTCGGTAACAGCTCTAGTCCAGCAGTCGTCTTTAAATCTCATTATGTGACCAGCCCATCTGATTTTTGACACCTTGGCAAATGAGACAGCGTCCCTGATTCTTGATCGTTGATAGATGTCGGAACTCCAGATTCTTTCTCTCATTTGAGTGAAACATGATATTCCAAGCATAGCTCTTTCTATTCTTCTTTGGGAGACCTGAATAGCGTTCTCATCTTGTTTGCGTAGGGCCCAGGTCTCTGAGGCATATATTAATGCAGGAAGAAAAGTGGAATCAAAGAGATGTGCCCGGAGCCAGAGGTTCTTTGTCCTCTTAGCTATTTCTTCCACATTCTTGAAGGCATTCCAAGCCGCTCTCTTCCTCCTGTGAAGCTCGGGTGCCAGGTCATTTGTCATGTTGACTTCTCGACCTAGGTACACATAGCTGTTGCATTCGGAGATGGTCGTTCCGTTGAGAGTGAATGGGGCATCAGGAACGAGGCTGTTTTTCATAAACATTGTCTTCATAAGATTCAGCTGTTGTCCTACCTTTCCACACTCACGGTCAAAGTCGGCCAGCATTTGTGCCGCTTGGCTGATGTTTGGTGTTATTAAAACAATGTCATCAGCAAACCGGAGGTGGTGTAGTTGCCGACCATCTATCTTCACTCCCATTCCTTCCCATTCCAGTCGTCACATGATGTTCTCGAGGGTGGCACTGAAGAGTTTCGGTGAAATGGTATCACCCTGTCGAACCCCTCTCTTGACATCAACGATCACTTCTTTGTAGAATGGTGAGATCCTGGTAGTGAATCCGCAATACAGCTCATGGAGGATCTTGATGTATTGGGTTTGAATGCAAACCCAATTCTCATCTAACCTTGTGAAATACATTTCAGTATAGAGTCTGACAATGAGGGTTATGTTCAGGTATCATAGGGGATGCCGAAAATCAAACCTGAGTTGGATGTGTGCAAGGCAAATGCATACCTATCATACTATCACTCTAGTCCCAGAAGCACCATATTAAATTCCCCACACTAGTTCGTTCTCTTCACCAAAAGCAGCAGCCCATAATAATCAGACCTTATGCCTCTTATTCTCTTCTTATAGGAGCAGACAAACTCATTCCTTTCCTTCACATTCACAGCCTCACATGCTGAGCCCTTCTAATTCCTCTCCAGCTCCAGGATGCACATCTTTGGTTCCCATCTCTCCTCTTCCAGGATGGCTTCTCTGTTCTCCAGCATTGTCAGAATTTTCTCCTTTTCTTCCTCCAGGCTCCATAAGGAAGCATCTCCTCCTCACAGAGAAATGTATGGAGATTCTTTTTTCTTTTTTTTTTTTTTAATTTATTGAATCACTGTGGGAAAAGTTACAGAGCTTTCGGGTTTAGGTCTCAGTCATGTAAATATCAAACACATTTCCCTTTACCAATACTTATTTTTAACCCCGAACCCCAATAGACCCCCACCTCCCCCCACCCCTCCCAATTCTTGTGAGGCAGATGAGTTCTAGTTAATACTCTATCTACTTTGACTAGATAGATTGTTTCGATAGAAGATGCACAATTATTGTTTAGAGTTTACGACCCACCCCCCACAATCAGATATGCTGAAACAGCGTTGTGAAATGATTTGCTTTCTACAACTTGGTTTAAGGATAAAATGATGTCGCGCGGCCGCGATAGCGGCCACGCGGTTTTGAATTTCTGCTATTTTACTTATTGACCCTGGAAGAATTTCTATTAAAAGTTAGATAGTTAAGAGATTGGTTTCTGTGCCCCTGCGGCCGCCATCTTTCTTTCCAGAGAGGAGCGGGCGGGCTGGTCAACACCCTTCCCCCTCCGGGCAGGCTTGGTGGCGCTGTTTAACACATTGTCCTGTTGCTTTTCTGCTCCAAGCGGCTGGTTCTCTGTGCTAAGTCCTTGTGCCTCCGGGGCCGTGGCCGTGCCGGAGAGTCGCTCGTGGGGGGCAGCCGGCGACCTCGGTGGGGCGTGGGGGATGGCCCACAAAGCCCCCCTTCCCATGAGGTCCCCGCCGCTCCCGCCGAGCCCGTCTCAAACCGGCTGTCCACAAGGCTCCCGTGCGGCCGCCATCTTTCTTTCCAGAGAGGAGCAGGCGGGGAAGTATGGAGATTCTTAAAGTCAGACTGGATCTTTTCCTCTCCTATGCTCCATAACCCTTTAGAAATAACAGAGAATATCCCAAAAGTGAACAGAATACTCTGTTGATAGATAGATGTTAGAAAACTCTGTCCTGATACCCAGCCGGTCTATAAACAATAGATAGTTATAGGTTTTTTTGCTTCAGGAGAAAATAAAATTTTCATAGGAAACAGAAAGATTTAACTTTATCATTGATAGGATTCCTGCATATATTGCACAGAGTATTTCCTCCCACTGTCCAAGGTGCATAAGATAAGGGAAGAAAAATTTTCTCTGCGAGTTCAAATTTAATATCCACACATAGAGATCAGGGAAGAGGTTGAAAGGGATTTCTGAAAAAGTCAATATGCCCCTCCCCATGGAAAGGTAAATTTTAATTATAATATGGCAGATTACTTCAGTATTTTCACAAAAGTCTAAGTATTTCTTCTGAGGTGCAATCTACCCTGCAGATAGTTGAGACTAATAGTCTGAGTTTCCATGTACATGGTCTTTCATCATTCTCTGCTCATCCGTACGGGTCCGTGAGCCTGAAGGATATAAATCCACTGGAGTGGTCCGGTTCTTAATGTGGACAAAGATTAGTTTAAGAAAATGGAATTTTTGAGAACAAATTTCATTTTGTGAAAGTGGTAAGCTTACATTTCAAATAGAAAGGTACTTTGAGATATTTGAAACTTTCACCCCAGTCAAGCATGAATGTATGTAAGGAGGATATTCTCGGCTTCAGCAGCTGGGGTATCAGGAACCCTATACAACAACTGCTGAACAGTGAAAGGAATTGGAGGCAAATTCTCATAATGTAGACATTCAGAAGGCTAAAAACAAGTAATCTGTGATTTGTTTATTTCATCTTGTTTTATGATATTAAAAACGTTTTGTTCCATGTAATTTAATTTTTAAAAAGAAATAATGAATTCCTATGTGGCAAGGAAAAACATTGTTGTAATTGCATGTTATTTCTATATACCTGAGTTCTATGATGAAACATGTTCAAAAAATAATATCAAATTCTTATCTTTCATTTTATTCTTTCTCCTTTATGTACAATTTCAATGTCTTGTATTCACCATCCTCTTCCCTCAGTTTTGTCACAATTTACTGGCACTTTTCTGAAGAAAAAACTGTTTTATTAGAGTCTATCAATTTGACAATAATTATTATTTAACAGAGTACCCAAGTCCACTAAAAAATAGACAATTATTAAATACATGTGGACTTCTTCCACCTTCAGAGTATTCAAGCTGAAATAAAAAACTTGATCTCCTAAACGACCCTGAATAATTGTCAATATTATTAACTTCATTATCGCCTTTAGAAACTGAGGTTCATCTGCTGACCATGGCCTAAGCTATTTACACCACTATCTTCTTTCCAGGGAAATACTGTACAAGGAAAAGATAATCATCTAAAACTAGATTATAGATAATAATGTGTTAATTCCAATGACCAATATCATATTTACTACATATGTGGCAGCTTGTATGTATTACCAATCAGGCTTGTCATTTAATACCATAACTTTACTAGAAAGTGTCAATAGAAAGCCAGTGTGTGTTATCTCAAAGGAAAAGGCTAGAGCTGATGCTTTTTGTGCAGAGTTTCAACCACAGAACAAAGTTTTTCCCCTAAGAACCATCTGATGTAGTGCTGGGACTGTGAACATTGCCAGGTATAGCTTTGGTGTCCTTTCTGTTAAATCAGACCTCTGGGCCCGTGTTTTTTGTTTGTGTGTTTGTTTGTTTGTTTGTTGTTTGTTTGTTTTTTTATGTAGGAGTACTTCTATTTATTCAGCCACTGATTAGCTGATTGAATTGGGCATGAACTCCACTGGACCCGTTATTGATGCGCAGTGACACACAGACCATAGAAGAACTCTGGGAAGACAACTCCAAAAATGGAAGTGTTGGAGGAACATAAATACAGTGCCTAAGGGGGAATGTTATTATTCAATTTTAAATGTTTCAATATCAAGCTGTGGTAATTTTCTTTTTTGATTTTGGCCACACCTGACTGCATTCAAGGTTCACCTCTCTAGTTCTCAACGGAATATATGGGTGTCAGGTATAGAATCCGGGTTGGACATGTACTAGACAAGCATCTTCCTTGCTCTACTATCTCTGAGGTCTCACAGAACAAGCCTTTAAGTAATTTTTCAAAAACATTTTCTCCCTTTATCATGGACAATATGTTAAGGTGAATCAATTTTCTATTTTCAAAATGGGATCATTATCCTGCTGCATAAACCTAATGCAACGTATATACTCCTCTATGAATATATAACAATGCTCTTTAATTCTGCACTACTGTCATACAAAGGCTTTCTGAAACTTTCTCCAAAACATTGTGTTGTTCTGCTATAGGACAAGTGCTTTACATAAATGAATGTCCTTAAAGATTATGGCAACATCCTGGGTTGTTGTCATGCAGTTTCTATGAACTGCCTCTGGTTTCATGTGTTTGTGTGATGGACCCCAGTATTTGAGCTTATCTTGAATATCTCAGACCAGGTACAAGAATTCATCATTCTTATCCTAGGTCTCAGGAGTGCCCTCTTCACTCCAGGATCCAGCAGGAGCACCCACTATGAAAAGGCAAGTGAGACACCGACACCGGCCCTTCTTGGAATGTGTGATTCCTTTCTTTTACTTTACAGGGTACCATCAGCTCTCTCCTCTCTGGAGAAACCCGAATCCTCTCCTCTGCACTTCTTTGTCTCCCCTACTCAATATCCTACGGTTATAAGGAAGGTGGAGGGAGAAAAAGAGAGGCACCAGGATGTCTGGTCATTTAGCTGATTATTTTCAAACTTGCCAAAATGAGGAACAGACAAATAATGGAAATAGCTATGGGATAGAGATAGAAAACATAAGAAGGGTTTCAGGAGAGGAACTTTCTCTTTGATCCTTCAGCTAGGCCTGGCAGACAGCAGGAAATGCACTCTGCCTTCTTCCTTTAGGCATCCCTGAAAATTCTAAAGCAATTTCAGTTTATTCTTTTATGTCAAGTTCAGAATAGCTTTATATAAGTTGACAGAGGAAGCAGGAAGAATCAAACAGGTCAGTGTCCTTGGTGGACCCCCTGCGATTCCCAGCCCCTTGCCTGAGCAAAGACTCAGTTTACATTTCCATGTGAATAGGAAATATTCTGGGCCAGCCATTGTGATCCTTGAGGCCAAAACAACTTAAACAACTTAAGGCTGAAGAGATTGTACAGTGGGTTAGTGGTCTGCCCTTTAAGCAGCCCAGCAGACTTTGATCCCCAGCTTCATATATGTGTCCCCAATCAGTGACAGCTTGATCCCTGATGCAATCCAGGAAAACAACTTCATATGGGCCTAACTCTACCACCACACATCCCACCACCAAGAGGGAAAAAATATTCTGCATCTGTATCTCTTCCTCTTATTTATTCACCCTATTTCTATAACTGTTGGGTTTTAACCCTCAGTGTTTTGGGGCTTCATCAATGAATTGCCACGTTTCCTCCCCCAGAGAAGCTTGCAGTGCTCTTGTGAACATCCCTGAGTAACTTTAACCTCTCTTTTGGATTACCCCTGAGTAACTTTAACCTCTCTTTTGTCTTAGTAACTAAGTGAAAGTTTCTGATGATTCTGGACTTTGTATTGGAAGTGAATGATTTGCTTTTCTATTTCCATTCTACTATAGAGTAATGTTCTTCACTTAACCACAAAAAGTGGTTTAATGCTATGCTTCTAATATAGGGGAGTTAGTTGACTCATATATTTACTCCTGGCCATCATTATAATTACTGACTCAGGCATTGCTTACCACAGTTCCTAACACTGCACAAAGGGAGATCCCATGAAGGGACTTAGATGAAACTAAGGGGAGCATAAAGGTATACCAACATTGAAATAGGACAGTCCAGAATGCACAAAGCACAGTCTCGGTGCAGACCAATGTGACAAGAATTAGGACCCACAGGAGGAAGAACAAGCTGATCCAGCCTGAGGACCTAGTCCGAAATTTATTTACAGCCCAGTGGACTTGCCCTTGGAGCCAGAGAATTAAGTTTTGAAATCTATATCTCTTATGTTTATCCAAATAAATGCAAGTAGTAATAAGAAGTAAACTCAATTGTTTAATATGTATAATTAAAGAGAAAGGAAAAGGCAATATAGATGTCTCTTGGAGACAGAATGTCTTGAGTTAAACCTCCCCCCAAAATTACCTCACTGAAACGTTTTCACTTTGTATATCATGAGTCACACCTACGTGCTGTCCTATACCTCTATCACCCTTCAGATGTTCTATGAGTACGCTCACAGCTCTGCATTAAAGGGGCCTCTTTGACCATCAATTGGTGGTCCCCTATCTCTTAGTTCCTCTGCTGGAGAGAGCTGGGGGTTGGCTCTTGGCTACCAAAATTGTGAACTCACAGGTATATAAATTAGAAATTGAATACAAATAGTTTTTTCTGTTTATGCTCCACTTTCATTCAGAGTGTGTTTGAGCGAGCTCTTTTACTTGAGAATAATGCTACTCGTTCTTTCCATAAATGCACACTTTGAGTATTTTTTTCTTTATTGAATTACCTTAAGATACACAATTACAAAGTTGTTCATAGTTGGGTTTCATTCATACAATATTTAAACACCCATCATTCATCACTGTATGTTTCCTACCTCTAATGCTCCCAGTTTTCATCCTGCCATAACCCACCCCCACTCCATTCCTCTGCAGCAGGTAATTATACTTTTATTCTCTCTTTCTCTGTCTGTCTGTTTCTCTCTGTCTATCTGTCTGTCTGTCTCTCTCTCTATCTCCTTTCGGGCATTATGGTTTGCAATACTGAAAGGTTATCAGTATGCATTTGCACTATTTGTATGTCAGTGATGATCTTCAATAATCAAGTCACAGTGGTCTCTTCTCTGTCCTAACATCTCCCCCAACCCCTCACTCCCACAAACACTTCTGGCAAGCTTCCAACGATAAACCAGTCTGCTAGGAATTCATTCCTCTTGCCCTTGGGTATTTGAGCCATATGTTTTTGTTATATACCACAAGTGACTACAATTTGTTTCTTAATTGAATACTTGCTCTCTAATAAACTCTATATTCTTTATTTCTTTGACCTCAGTTTATATTTACTCATGTGGGATATATAAACCTCTCCTAGGATCTGGGATTAACCGCTGTAGTCCTGACAGTATTCTGCCAACATTTGTACCATACCCTGCAAGGGACTTGAATGGGAACTGTTTCAGCACTTTCATTCTCAAAGGAAAGGTTTTTATTAACTAAAAAGAAATCACTGGTGGGAATTTACCTAGGCCGAGTATTTCTTTCATAATACTGAATCTAATGAAAGGAGGAAAATAGAACAGTGTATGGTCTTTGTAACTAACTTCCCTCTAAAGCCTATGTGCTCTAAAAGGAAGTATCATTTGTGCTACTTGCTTAGAGTCTTTACAATTATTTATTTATTGCAAATCTATTAGGTATATACTAAGCTTATCATCTGTGTAGGTTATGGGAAACTGTGAAGAAAGCAACCAAAATTTCTACAGTCAGTAATTTAAATACTTTTCCTTTGAACTGGATACTGTGCTCTTTTTCATATAAATATCAAAAATCTATTTTTTATAATTTTTTAAAAGCTGGGTGATTATGTGCTCAGATGAGAATTTTTACTAATACAGAAATAAGGCCTGATAGGCTCAGAGAATGAGGCCTTTGGGAAAGTGTAGATGTGGGAGCCAGTATCCAAGTTGTAAAAGGAGACAAGTCCGGCCTCATAGTCCAGAAAAATGCTTAAAAAGCCAACATTCTGTAGAGAAAGAGGAGTTAGGGGAGATGTAAGGGCTACATAATCATTAACTTTGCATTGTCTGATGGCCCAGAATCCAGACTCAGGGTCCCGTCTCATGGCATTGTCTCTTGGCACATTTTCCAGACAAACTCCTACATCCCACTCAGATCCTTGTAAAAACAATACTCTAAAGAAATGTTTTCCTGAGGAGAAGGACTCACATCCCAGGACACAAGGTAAGTCTTTAAACCTAGCAGGAGTCTCAGGCTTCACTTGGGGGGATCCTCGAGTCACCTGTTTTCTTTTCTCATTCACAAGTAGCTCTTTGTGTGCTGTATCTGGATCGAGAGTAACAACATCTGGGAAAAAATCAAAAAGAAATAATGAATTATTAAACAAGAGAAAACAAAATGACTTGGTTACTTCATACATAGTACTCAGTATATTTCAAATATTATCAGCCCATAGTCGGAAAAAAAAAACTTTTTCTGTTAATCTTTATTATCATTTTATCAAAATTTGTTATAAAAAGTAAAAATATAGGAATATAGGGGCTGGAGCAATAGCACAGCGGATAGGGTGTTTGCCTTGCACATGGCCAACCTGGGTTTGATTCCCAGCATCCCACATGGTCCCCTGAGCACTGCCAGGAGTAATTCCTGAGTGCACAGCCAGGAGTAAACCCTGTGAATCGCCAAGAGTTAAATAGAAATCATATCGGTCACAAAGGATGGTGGGGAAGATTGAAGAGCTAATATATGATTAATACTGGCCAGGACTGTCATTATGTGGCATTGTAAAATATCTGATAATAGTCGCAATATACTACTAAGGCTCTAAGCACTCTCCTGTTCTTATTCAACATTATTTCTATCTTTCTCACATTAATATAAGCCAAAGGCCAGATGAAAATATTTGTTCACTTCTCTCTCTCAGGTCACACTCTGTCCTGTTCTTCAGATCCCCCTCCTGTATTTGAGGCCCAGCACGGTGAAGACTCTCTGACTACCTCTGCTCTGGGTGCTTCAGTGCTCCTTAATCATTGTTCAAATCTATTCTAGGACAGTGCTACAGTGCTGTTCTTTGTTTAACTCACTTATTAAACTCCCCTCTATGAGTTCTAAACAGGGGCTGATTGAACACATTTGGCATTTTATTTATAAAACTTTGAATTGTTAAAAAACAGATGTTGGAGGCATAAGGACTTAATCCAGAGCCTAGCAGCTTGCTGCAGAATTGTGAATGGACTATGCATTAAATTGCCATGCCCCCCTGGGAGAGACAGGGCTTCTGTCTCTTCCGTCTTTTTCCCTCCTGGCAGCATGGTGGCCACCACCTCAGAGCTTATTGGAAAGCCAGGCATGAGCCGGTTGTGACAGGGCAACTGCATCCTCATGGGAAGGAGGGGTGAAACTGGCTCGTCCTTCACGCCCGACCGAAGTCAGGAGTTGTCCCCATGAGCGGCTCTCCAGCACAGTCATGGCACCAGACACACAGAAACCGATCTTTTAATTATCCGGCTCTTGGCAGAAATCCCTCCAGACTTAATTAATAAAGTATCAGAAATCCAAAATCATATTGTTTTCATAACTAGCAATAGAAAACAAATTATTTCACAATGCCTTTTCAGCAGTTCTGATTGTTGGGGTGGGGGTGAATTATAAACAATAATGGTGAATCTTTTGTCGAAATAATGAATGTAGTCAAAGTAGAGAGAGAGATAAGTAGAAATCTCACAGTTATCGGGAGGGGTGGGAGGGGGGTATATTGAGGTTCTTGGTGGTGAGAAATAATTACTGGTGAAGGGAAAGGTGTATGATCATTGTATGACCGAGACTTAAGCTTGAAAGCTTTGTAACTTTTCTCCGGTGATTCAATAAATAAAAATTTTTTAAAAAGAAAGTAGGTAAAGGGGGAAAAATATCCAATGGTTTCTACATTTTGATATTTTCCATAAGTCTAGAATTAAGGGAAGTAAGTTCTTTTTCTTCTCAGATCAAATATAACTTTTGACCACTAGTCTCTTTGATTGTGGTCTCATATTTTAAACTTGTTATAAAATCTGATGTTTTATTTTTCTGTTGGCATTAAAATGAAGAGGTATGGTTCATAAGAAAAGATAAAGGAGTGAAAAACAGCATTTTGCTGCGGTTCTGTTACACATTTTCACCCAACAAGTGAGCTATAGAAAATGGTTTTGATTGCAATGGTAAGAGGGAAAAAATGAGCGGGAAAAGAAACAGAGAAAAGTGCCTAAAAAGAGCTGTGATGAATAGCAGTAATATAAGGAGAGTCTAAAAAAATACTTTTTAGCCTTTGAGAGCAGGGCTGAGAAAGGATTTTATAGCCATGGCTATAAAATTGGAGTGTATACATAAGGAAGCCATGACTTGATTACCAAATTTATTGAAGTTTGTCAGAAGTCAGTTTCAATTTATTAAAAAAGAATGTGTATTTTTAGTTTTATAATGTGTTTTGCACTATAAGGCAGCCCCTCTCCATCTACTCTACTTGAAATATCTCTTACCCTCTACACAGAAGTCAGGTGATAATTAAACCAATTGCTTTAGTCCCTAAAGAACTACGATCCTGACACTGGCTTTTCAATTCACCTAGAAAATACTAACCCACTGTTAAAATCCTCTCTTATAACATGTGGTGGTGGAAAATGGGCACTGGTGGAGGGATGGGTATTCGATCATTGTATAACTGAAACCCAAGCACAAAAATTTGTAAGTCTACAACTGTACCTTTTATTAGTGTTTCACTAATAAAAATTTAAGAAAAAAATAAAATAAAAAATAAAAAGAAATGCATATTTAAAAATAGCTAATGCTCTTATTAAATAAAAAAACTATAAAACTGAAAATGCTTAGATCTAAAATTTAAGTTTGTTGGTTCATCGATTTGCTCGAGCAAGTCCAGTAATGTCTCCATCGTGAGACTTGTTGTTACTGTATTTGGCATATTGAATACATCACGGGGAGCTTGCCAGGCTTTGCCGCGCAGGGGAGATACTCTCGGTAGCTTGCCGGGCTCTCTGAAAGGGGTGGAGGAATCGAACCTGGCTCAGCTGGGCTGAGCTGCATGCAAGGCAAATGCCCTACCACTGTGCTATCGCTCCAGCCCAAGTTTGTTGGTAATCCTAATGATAAATTCTGAAGTCAATACAGAAAAATAGGGGACAGGAATTTATGTAATGCATCACTTTTTCACTGTGATATTTCATGATGTAATAAAGAATTTTTTACTGTTAAAAAAAAACAGACCTTGTTTAAAAACCCATCAAAAATTGGGCGATGAAAAAAAATGGGGGAAAGAAACAGGGGGTAGAATAGAAGATGTACAGACACTTCCTCAAAGAAGACACGCAGATGAACAATAAGGATATGAAAAATTTTCTCCATTACCCCGTGATGTATTCGATATGCCAAACACAGTAACAACAAGTCTCACGATGGAGCAAATCGATGAATAACGGGAGGACTGTGACCGTTACCGTGACTTACTATCAGGAAAATTCCTAACAAAATAGCAAAGAGTAATCATCTCACACCAGGGAGATTGGGACACACCAAAAAGACCTAATCAACCAATATTGGCCAGATATGGGAAGAGGAAACTTCATCCACTGTTGGTGGGTAGCTACCTTGCTTCAACCGTTTTGGAAAATGGAGAAATATCAAAAAAGAAGAATTGAGCTTCCATATGACACAGTCATTACACTTCTGGACACCTAAGCCAAAGGTCCACAAATGCTATTGAAAATACATTTTCACTCCTATGTTGATTTCAGCACTAGTAACAATACTGAACATTTGGAAACCACCCAAGTTTCTAAGAACAGATAACTGAATAAAGAGAGTAGTGTGTATATATACAACAGAATGCGACTCAGCTGTAAGATTTAATTATGCAGTTTTTATAGAGAGAAGTCAGCCAGAAGGTGAAAGACAAACATATAATAATTCCTCTCATATATGGAATATAAAGAAACTTTGTAAATCAATATCAAATGATCAAAAACAACAGAATCTGTGAACTGAACTACATAACCACGCTTACCATGGTGGAGATATGAATAGATGGGGTTTGAGGAATGTACCTTTGTAAAGCAGAGAATGGTGGAGGGAAATGGATATTTTGGTGGGGTGTGTGGAGTTGAAATGCAATCATATAATTGATAGCAAAAAAACAAAAGACAATGAGTAAAATAAAATCTAAAAAATAAGTAAAACGCACAGAACAAATATGTATGCATAATAGTTGAAGTACCACATCAAATATGTTCCTTCTATATATATTATATGAATATTTATAATTGGGGCTGAAGTGATAGTACTGTGGGTAGGATGTTTTTGCAAGTGGTGACCTGGGTTTAATCTCTGGCCACTCAAAAGGTTGCCTGAGTACATTCAGGCCTGATCCTGCGAGCTTAGAGTCAGAAGTGAAAAAATTATTTTTTTAGAAAATAAAAAATTAGTATGTAAAACAAAATGTTAATACATAATGAAAATACTGGAATGGTTTCATTTCAGCTAGAGAAATGGTGCAATATTGTCATCAACAGATCTGATTGAACACTGGCCAGAGTAATGGAGAAAAATAGTATCTGCATAGATACACATAACTGGTTGCAACTCACTTTGTAGATGAGGAGGTGTGAATTATATGAAGCTTTTTCCCTCACCCAAATAGCAACTGCCTCTATCATCACCCCAGTTATGGCATAATTCTCTCATAGTATAGAAGCACTAACTTTTCTTGTGTGAAACATGTGCAGCAAAGCATGTCTTTGAATTCAGAATATTTTTCTGGTCATAAATGCAAAGCAATGTCTCTATAAACTAAGCATGTGGAGACAGCCAGTGCTAAGTCAGTGCTCATCCCATAAGCACTCCTACAACTAAACCAAGTGGAATAAATAAAGACAAAATAGTGTCCACAGAGCAATTTAGTTTTCATCATTGAGGCTGGCAGACTAACAGTGACTGTAATAATCCTCTCTCTATTGCCAACTTTGTATAAGTACTTTCAGGACCAGAGAACAATCATGTTACATTGGATTTATACAGTAAAAATAATGGGGTTTCATGTCTATTATTATAATTTATTATGGCAATGTTAATAATGGCATCAGATTTGTCCAAGAGATACTTGGTTTTGATATCACTTTGAAGAAATAATTGATCATGTCGGGAAACTTATGCATAAGGACTTGAGAGTTTTCTTCAGGAAACACAAGGAGGCATCCAGTCTACAACCAGCAGAGCAAGTGTTCCTCGTCCTACATGATCAAGAAGTGAATTCTGCCAACAACCAGAAAGATCTTGGAAGTACATTGTGTTAGCTTCAAGTGAAAACACAAACTAGCAATCGTGTTTGTTGAAGCGTTGTTAGACTTCATTTTGAGGATACTTCTGAGCTGTAGTCAGTTTACTGAAATTTGTGAGTTCTTGTGATCTTATTTGGGTGGTGGTGGTGGAGGCAGGGGCTTGAGGCTACACTTGATGGTGCTCTAGACTTACTCCTAACTCAGCACTTAGTGACTATTCCTAACAGAACTCAGGGACCAAATCAGATGCCAGGGATCTTTCCCGGGTTGGCTGAATGCAAGGGAAACACTTAATGTGAGATACTATGCTAAGAATAAACATTGCATTATTTTTAATCACTAGATATTCATTAAATTAAAACTGAAATTTTTCAGAGTGGTTGTTATTTTATAGCCTAACAAATCATAAAAATATGTTTTCAATGTTTTCTTAAGAGAATGCAATTCCTGTTCTCTATGCTTTGTGTAATTTATGAGTTTTTAAAATTTGTCACAGTGAACTGAGTATGAAGTGTTATTATTTTGTAGTTTATATAGGACAGATATAGAGGTTATTAAACTCAGGGACGTCACTAGTGAACTGGAGAGAAGGAGCTGAAAATTCATCAAGAAAAACAGTATTCCAACTAGAATCTGTCAAGGAAAGAGCAGTAAAATATGTTGCCCCGTATTCCTCCCACCTTTATTATTTAGAGAATTTTAGTTGTCACATACCATTATCAGTCTCAAACAATTTTATCAATTGACTTAAAATGCTATCAATATCAGGCACAACATGAATATCCAATGAGACATCCTCTGGTGCATTTAACTTCATAGCAGAAGTCCTGGATAAGAAGAATCCATAAATTTTATCAGAACAATATTCTGTTGGACTCCATAGAACTGCTATCCCTGTGTCACTGAATTCAAAGAGCACTCACCTATCCAAAGTGTCTGTCACATCCTATAGAGCAAAAAAGATAGACGTTGGAATGGAAATATTAGCATTTCATAGAACTTTGGAGGGTGATTACTCCTTTATAATTATGTCAAGGAATAAATGCAATATTTCTACTCCTATGAATTAATAAATTTCCAGGGAATGATTCTGATCCCAATTTTCTACCACAACATTCTTCAATGTATTCACATCTGTGGTTCAACATGTGTCTGCATATTATTCCAGAGATTAGCAGTTACAACCAGTGCAACAGACATTGATATTCAACCTCTCTACCCTTGTTTAGCACATGCACAATGTTTGAGAGAAACACTGGCCTGGTACAATAACATGACAATATCTGATCAACCACAGAGCATGCTTTCTTACTTTGGGAACATACGGAGTTTTTACTTCTACCACTACCAATCTGTGAGCTGTTTGGAGGAAGATCAGCAATTGTCTCAAACTTGCTCATTAAGCACTGTTTTCATTGAGTGACCAAATTTCTTCTGAAAAGTTTATAGTGGACATTGTTTGACACAAGGTCCTTACAGATAAATTCACATAGAGCTCTGGAGACTGACACATTAAGGTGGTGGCAGCAGGTTTGCATTGAGTTGGAAGGTCTTGGTTTGACAGTGCAATCCTTAATGAAAATAGAATGAGGAACTCCAGGTATTTATCACAGTGTAGAAGATCTTTGCTATAGCTAAAATCAAGCCTTATAATATTCATTTGAACAAGATACAGGAGTAAGTCAAGGGGAAAGTTTATCAATCATTTTCGTACCACTTTTTAGACCTGAAGAGTCAACAGCAATAACTTTGAGGCGATTATTTGACACTAGAAACTCTGAAAATTATACTGACAACAACAGATAACTAACAAAATTCTCCCCTGGTTCCCTAGAACTATCTTACCTATCCAAGGGGCCTACTTACACAGAGATACCCTACAGACCAGTGAAGGACACTAGTATACAGGCATATGCATATAAAAGAAGCATTCATTTAAATTCTGTGTGAATTTTTGAGAAAGGAGGAGGCCAGTCCTCCCATACTCCTCACCATTTCTTCTGAAAGCCCAGGAACTGATGCCTTCATCCATTTCTCTGCGTGCACATTCTTACCTGCAGTAACTCCTGGACTGAGCCCTGACATTTCCTCTGCAGTTCCAGAACATGTTTGTTCAGTTCCTGATTTTGCTTCTCCAGCTGGGTTTTACTGTCCTGCAGTTTCTTCAGAACTTCCTCTTTTTCATTCTCCAGTCTCCATAGATAAGATTTCTCCTCCATGTGTAGAATCATGTGAAAAACCTTAAAATAAGACTCGATGCAATATTTTTTATCCATAATTTCACGCTAGAATGAAGAAAGCATATTCAAGTAACAGGGGAATGTATCTCTTTAGATAAATAAATCATCAAAATACAGTAGTTTTATTCACTTAGAATGATAGTGAACTTTTATAGGAGACAGAAAGTTTAACTCTCAGGGATTTGGGTTTCTCTACATGTTACTTGGATATTGTATCCTCCCATTACCCATGCCTGTTAAATTGAGGGAGGAAGGAATACCCTCTGTGAGTCCAAATTCAAAATTCACAAAAGAGATCAGGCCATCAGTTTGGGAAGAAAACATCAAAAGCCAATGTCCTAATATGAAACTGACACACAATGAAAGTAGACACAAGGGCCCAGAATTTTGCCATGTAGTTGGCAGCCTGTCTCATGAGCTGAGGGAGAAGGCAGCTGGAATAGAGAAGGAGTCAACTAAGACAATGATGGTTGGATGAGTTGTTCGGGATGGGAGATGTGTGCTGAAAGTATTAAAGGACTACACGTGATAACCTTTCAGTATCTATATTGCAAACCAATATGCCCAAAAGTAAGAGAGAGTATGGGAGAAATTGTCCACCATAGGGGCAGAGGTATGGTTAGAAAGGTCGGGGGTATACTGGGGACATTGATGGTGGAGAATGTGCACTGGTGGAGGGATGGGCGTTTGATCATTGTATGACTGAAACTCAAACATGAAGGCTGTAACTGTATCTCACAGTGATTCGATAAAAAATAAATAAAAGCCAATGTCCTGTGAAATTTCAGTACAAGCTTTTGGATTGCATCAATTTTGCCAGAAGAGCACTGAGTTTCTCTCCTTAGCAGTCAGTTCAATCATAGAAATAGATGTTAGTCTGCCTTTGCAGATGTTCTTGCCTTATTTTCTGGTTATTCTCATGAATTTTTTTGAGTCTGAATCCCACCTGAGAGATCCTGTTCCTCAGAATGATGACTTTCATAGATGGAAATTACATGCCAGACACTACATTGTTCTACATTTCTGAGTGGTAGGTCTACAGGAAGTTACTTTGAGATGTTTAAAGCTTGTAAACAAGTCAAGATAAATCTAAGTAAGGACACCACTTCTTCTTTGCCTAACTGATATTGGGACTCCTCAACAATTACTGCTGAAATGTCAAAGGAGCTCAATTCTCATAGTTGTAGCCAATGAGGAGCATTAAAACAAATAATTTATCATTTATCTATTTAGTCTAGATGAATAAGATTAAAGCATCCCTTTTTGCCCAATCATTCTATATGTTTAAGCCTTATGGAAAACATATCTGAGGCCAATAAACTTAAATTCTTACCTGAAATTTTGATATTTGTTTTTTTATGTTCCATTGCCAGTCTTGATTTTGTTCTTCTAGTTTCCTCAAGTATGTCATAGATTTCTGAAAGTTATCCTGAAGGAAAATTGTCTGATGAAGGTTTATGAATAGGCATTTTTTTATTATATATGTCAATTTTTCATTATATATGAACACAGATTTTTGAACATAAAATAATATTGGAAAATTGTATACTCCTTATACTTTCAAGGATACACATGGAGGGATGTGTATGTAGTTAAAAACTTGATCCCCTGAAAGAGAAATATCTCATGGACAGAAGGGTTGGAAGGCAGAGGGAGAAAAACTGGTGACATAGAACATTGGTGGCAGGAAAGGTAAAAGAGTGGAAAGGATGGGTTGTATGGAAGGAATGTTGAATGGCTCAAACCCTATCATGAACAACCCTATAACTGTGTATCTCATGGTACTTCAATATACAAAATAGTTTTAAAAGTTTGACCTCCTGAACAACCTAACCAATTGGTAAGGTTGTTAATGTAGTTTTTCTATTTTAGAAAAAGGTTCATCTGATGAACCATGGCCTAAGGCATACAATGCTACATTCGCCTAGTGAAAAATGTACAAATGACAAGAATATAATAATATATAATAATATTTTCAATAGTACAGTGTTAAATCCAGAAATTAACAGCAGATTATTGATTCCTTAACATTTTTTATGTATTAGTATGTATAAGTAAGAGTAGTCCAAGTGCCACTATGATTTTTTGAAAGAGTCCAGGGACAGATGGAGAGGGGAGAGGTAATACAGGGTTTAAGGTGCTTGCTATGTAAGAGTATACCTGGTCCAACTCTGCCTATGGGTTTCCCAAGCACATCCAGAAATTAACTCTGAGCATAGATCCAGGAGTCATCCCTGAGCACCTCTGGGTTTGGTCATCAAATCCCAACCCCAGTGGAAGAGTCAATGGGACAAACGAATGTCAATGAGACAAAGCACATGATTTTATGAGGATTCTCAGTTTAATCTCCAGAACCATATTTTTTTCTGATGGCCAAAAGATATGATACAAGTATTCCTGAACATGGCCAGGGACCCAGTGGCCCATAGCACTGAAAGGCCCTAGCACGAAATAGTCAGGCCTCTGGGTCTTGGGTCACATGGAATGACCACTGGATCTCAGGAGACTGCCAGTAAAACACTCTTGGTAAAAAAGAAAGAGACAGAGAAGAGCTGTAATATTTAACAAAAAAAAATCATTATGCAAGCAATTTTAAAATATATAGTACAAGAATCAAACTTTTTTATTATGTTTCAAACTACTTTATCCCATTTTAGAAGCACACTATTAAAGTTAATCAACTTTCTATCTTAAAAATACTAATCAGTTATTTTCTTGCTCTATAAAGTCAGTATATTACTTTGTCTGAAATTATAGGTATACCTATCAGTTGTTCAATGCTTTCAAGAGCTTTATGAAATTATTTCAGGAAACACTGTTGTTTGGTCATGGGACAGGATATGAATGCCCATGGAGATTATGACAACACTCTGTCTATATGCATTAATATGGCTCTCTATATGTATATATTAGATGGTCGGCCATTATTAGGCTTATCTAAAGATTAGAGTGAGGGGGTATGGTGCCGCCAGCAGGTCAATCTGTACCTATGAGGCGAGTGCATCAGCAGCCAGATGGCGCCTTCAGAATTCCAGATACCCCAAAATTGCTGCTGTGCCTTTGGCCAGACCCCAAAATCTTGGGGCAAAGTTTACCAAGAAAGTAAACAGCCAAAGGTTAGGTATGTGGGAAACACACCCACAAACCACCTCTGGCTAAGCTATATAATTGGAGGCATGGCCTCTCTGGTTCCTGATTGAACTGCTTAATGGCCATGATCCCTGAGACTAAGAAACAAAACTCGAAACCCAGCGGTTTTTGGCAGAAATGCCTCCGGTCCCTGCAGTAGGTTACCAGTGCTGAGCCAACCCAGGTGGAAATAGGTTTCGTGCCTTGGCCTGTTCCCCCCAATGGCCCAGTGGCCGCCATCCTTCAGAGGCCACTGGACAATAAGGTTTGGGCCCCTAGTGACGAGACACGAAGGGCCTCATGGGATGGGGGTGGAGTCGGTCCTGTCCTCCCCACTCCAGTGGCTTTTGGCAGAATTGCGTCTGGACCCCAATCTGCCTGCTCCCTTTTGGCGGCTCGGTGGCCATCATCCTCCAGAGGCCATTGGACAGTCAAGCTTGGGCTCTCAGTGACAAAACATGTTGGGACTCATGGGATGGGGGGGAGCCGGGCCTGTCCTCCCCACCCCAACGAGACCCCAAGTCATCATCCACGAAGACCTCTCTGTCTCCTGATCAAGCAGCTTAACAGCCTTGATCTCAGAGACTCAGAAACAAATCTTGAAACCCAGCAGCTTTTGGCAGAAATGCATCCGGACCCCGCAGTAGGTTACTGTTGCCAGGCCACCCCACAGGGAAAAGGGTGTTGTCCCTCCGCCTGCTCCCCTTGGTGGTTCGGTGGCCATCATCCTCCAGAGGCCATTGGACAGGACTGGTCTGGACCCGCAGTGACAAAACTTGTTGAGACTCACGGGATGGGGGTGGAGCCAGGCCTGTCCTCCCCACCCCAACAAGACCCCAAGTCATCACCCACAAACGGCCTCTCTGGCTCCTGATCAAGCTGCTCAATGGCCGTGATCCCAGAGACTCAGGAGCAAATCTCAAAACCCAGTGGCTTTTGGCAGAAATCCCTCCAGATTTAAGTGTTAAAATTTCAGAATTTCAAAATTACGTGGCCCTACTGCAGCCACACGACATCATATGTCATTCATAACCAGCAATAGAATACAAATCGTCTATTGTTGCCTTTTCAGAAGATATGAGTGTTAGGGTAAAATCTCAAATAATAATGGTGGGTCTGGTGTTGAAATATTGAATGTGATCAAAGTAGAGAGAGAGTAATGTGGAAATCGTCTGCCCCACAGGTAGAGGGAGAGTGTGGGATGGGGGTATACTGGGGGTTTTGGTGGTGAAGAATGGGCACTGATGAAGGTATGGGTGTTCCATTGTGTGACCGAGACTTAGACCCGAAAGCTTTGTAACTGCTCTCACGGTGAGGGCGTTTGTCTTGTACGCAGCCAACATGGCCGACCTGAGTTCGATTCCTCCACCCCTCTCTGAGAGCCCGGCAAGTTACCAAGAGTATCTTGCCCACACAGCAGGGCCTGGCAAGCTCACCGTGACGTATTTGATATGCCAAACACAGTAACAACAAAAGTCTCCAATGGAGACGTTACTGGGCCCGCTCAAGCAAATCGATGATCAACGGGAGGGCCTTACTTTACTATAAAAAATGAAAAAGAAAAGTAAGGTGGAGTTCATGCACAATTCAATCAGCTAATCAGTGGCTGAATAAATAGCAGTACTCCTACATAAAAAATAAATAAATATTAGAGTGATGAAAAGCTTATTCATCATCCTGGAATTCAGACTAAATTATTTCAGATCCATGGATGCAAAGAGGAACGGGTACTTGGTGAAGCACTCTGGGCAGTACTCACCTTGTAGCCCTGACAGGCAACTGCAGCAAGGACAGTGCTGTGCCCTTTGTGCTGTGGTGTCCGCTCACAACACCAGCAGATGAGCTGACCATCATCTTCACAGAACAGGCTGAGCTTCTCTCCGTGGTCCTCACACAGATGTTCCTGCTCCATCTTCTTAATGGTGTCAATGAGGTTTCCTAGCTGCTTACTGGGACGGATACTCTCCCTTTTAAACTTTGACCTACATACAGGACACTGGAAGTTTCCTTTTGACAGTGACTTCTGTTGCTGGTTCCCAAGATTTTTCATTATGCAGGAATGGCAGTAGATGTGTCCACAGTCTATGATCACTGGCTCAGTCATCAGCTCCAGGCAGATGGGGCAGGTGGCTTCCTCCCTCATGGTCAGAGCTGTGCCTGAGGCCATGGTTTTTCCTGGAAATCTTTAATACTAAAAACAGAGGTAGAGAACAAGCAGATGGGATTTTATTCTAAGTGATGGAAATACAGGTCGCCTGAGCCTGACGGGACTGACACTTTCAGATCAAGCATTGGGAACACAGTAGTACTATCACAAGTGTTGTAGATTAGATTAAATTTCATGTATTTAAATTTAGTGTCTCATTTTAACTAGATGCATTTTATTTCTTAGTTTCTGTACGTGTTGCTGTAACTTGCAGTTCAGAAAGATAAAAGGCCATAACTACAGAAATTATTTCTGGGTCAAATCTGAGAAAAAGAAGCCAGAAATTATTTTTCATACAAATTACAAATGAACAGAAAGAATATTATGAAGGTTTAAGATACTTTACCAATGACCTAACCATCACAAATACATTGTTTCTGATCAATTGCTTGTAACTATAGAAGCAACACTTAGGAATTAGGCCTGTCAATGAAGATTATTCAGTGGATTCATATTTGATCAATGAAAATCCCTCACTGCATTGTATCTACCTCTCCCTCCTTCACTGAACAATATCAGTTCAATGAAGCCCAGAGAGTTTCCTATAGAGTAACACTGAAAACTAAGAGTAAATAATATGTCCATTCTGCCATCCTCCTTGATTTGATGGAAGGAAAATTGATCTAAGTGGAGGAGAATAGGTGCTAGATCAGAGCTTCTAAGCCCCAGAGAAAATGAACCTGCAATTGCAAGACTCCCTAAGAAGAGCTCATACTCAAATGATTTTAGCAATGTATGAGTAAAATGGATGAAAAAAATTTTCCCTGCCAGGAATGATTCCTGAATGAAGAATCAAAAATAAACCCTCTGTCCCAAACAGAAAAATCAAAATGAAAAGGTCAATGGCAATTTAATGAAACCACCAGCAGTTCAAAGTTCTTCCCTTATGATAGTATCTGACAACACGTATCTAGGCCTAAGAAATTCAAGCCAAGACACTGTGAACAATATCCACATATAACCTCTTTTCAAAAGATATCCAGGGCTCTTGCTCCTCTGGAGAAGCTCACAATGTCTTTTGAACACGTTACCCTTTCTTTCTCTTCCCTTATAATGAAAGAAATTTATGTTAAAAGAAACAAAAAATCTTGATATAGCCTCTAACCACTTGTCAATAAAGTTGTCCAATATTACCAAGTGTTTCTCATATCAGAGACAAAAGGATGTTTTACAAGTATAAATCATAAATTTTTATATCACTTCACTAAACAGGCTTTAAAAATGAGCAAAAATGAGCGTAAATGTTTCTCACAGACCTAAGACTAAGTAGTTTTTAAAAATGGGCAAAAAGACTGTATAAATGCTTCACAAAAACACAAGTCCCCAAACATGTTAAAATATCAACATCATTTATTATTACAGAAGTCAAAATTCAAATAGTAATATACCACATAGCCCAGAGAAAAAGGTCTTATTCTCATGCATAATTTAAAAGTTGACAATAGCATATACCCACATTAGTTTTTCTTATCATATTTATTAAATAGTAACATTACAAGCAGCTTTTCTAAAATGCTAGATTACAGCCCTAGATACATATGTTATATTACATATAATTTATTTAAAAAAATATCTTCATGAAATTTAAGATATCCAAGGTTATTTTCAAGACTGTGCCTTCTAGTTGCTAGATGGAGGGATCCCAAGAAGTGCATAGAGTATATCATGCCTTCTAGTTATTCTATTTTTTAATCTCTGTATATGTCTCTTTCTGTCTGTCTGCCTGTCTGTCTGTCTGCCTGTCTGTTTGCCTGTCTGTCTGCCTGTCTCTCTCTCTCTTTCTCTCTGTCTCTGTCTCTCACACATACACACACATACACACACACACACACAACACACACACACACACACACACACACGAGCCTTAGGCTCACTAAGCAAACATTGGCCTTACATTTTCAATCTCTACCCCAAATACTCACATTTTCGTTGTCAGTCTACTCAGTGGCTTCTATTTAATGAGGACTTGACAAGGAAGTTCACTGGATTAAACTCGAGAGTTAAACAGCTATGGGTTAAGATGTGAAGTGAAACTGCTGTGGGATTCAAATTCCTTATTGCCACATGTTTCAGTTCACCTTCTTCTGACTGCTGGGGATTCCATAGGAGAAATGCCTTTACTCCCCAGCAATCAATAAAACCAAGTAATGGGGCGGGAGCCATAGTACAGCTTGTAGGACATTTGCCTTGCAACCAGCCAACCCGGTTTCATCCCTGGCATCTGTTATGGTCTACAGGACTGCCAAGAGTGAATCCTCAGTGTAAAGTCAGGGCAAACCGCTGAGTATCACCAGGTGTGGACAAAAAACAAACAAACAAACAAATCAAGGAACAAAACCTCCAAACTAAGTGACACAGTAAAAACCTAGGACGCTAATCCATGAGTCAGGAAAGTGCCAAGAGCAAGTTTTCTGACTTTCACTTCAGATCTCTCTACATTTGCCCCTGAGTCTCCTAGAAGTTAGTAGCCTTCCTGATCCATGTGAATTTTTCCCCATTGTTAACACGAGTTATTTTCAGCACATATAAAATAAGGTGGGAAATCACATGTAAGATAAGCAGGACTCACAATGACAAGAAGCCCAGCTTCCCTGTTTGTTCTGTGTCTCAGGACGCTTCTGTTGTACTCTGCAGATTCCAATGCTGTAGCAACAGCAGCAGCAGCTTCTGAGACTGCTTGGGAGCCACTAAAGCCTTATCAGTGAATGTTCTCAGCTGGAGCCACAGTACTCCTGTCTATCAGTGCTCACAGAGTCTCAGTGTGGGGAAATTTCCTGTCTCCCTATCTGTGTCCTGAAATGAGCAGGTTGGACTCAAGGACAGCAGTGAGTAATGATAGTTTAGTATACAGAGGCTGCTCTGGAATCGGGGTGCGGCTAAGGAAGGCTAAAGCAATGCAGAGCTGCTGTGGAGGACTCTTACAGGGACAGGGGCACCCGATGTTACTAAGCAACCCTGAACAGTTGCCACAAATCTTGGGTGATTTCTACACAGCTACCACAGATGTTTAGTTTGGAATTCTTTTTTAAATTTTCACTACACACCCATCCTATTACTGCCTTCTTATTTGTGTATCCTATGACCCCATCCTGTGACCCCACCCATGGATTAGTTCATCTATTGACATAAACATCTAATGATATAAACATAATCATTATTGTGTAATTGATGATTCTTTAAAAGTTGTCACAGCTCTCCACTCTGGAAAGAAAGATGGCGGCCCCATGGGATCCTGGTGGAGAGCAGGTCTGAGCCGGGGGTGGGGATGCGATGGATACCTCATGGGACGGGGGGGGGGGCATTCCGGCCCGTCCTTCACGTCCTACCGAGGTCACCAGTTGCCCCCCATGAGCGGCTCTCCGGCACAGCCACGGCCCCAGAAGCACAGAGACCAATCTCTTAATTATCTGACTCTCATTAGAAATACTTGCAGGGTTAATAAATAAAATAGCAGAAATCCAAAACATCATTTAATTCTTGAACCCAGCTGTAGAAAGCAAATCATTTCACAATGCTTTTTCAGCATGGCTGATTTGGGGGGGGGGGTGGAAGTCTAAATAATAACGGTGCAACTTTTATCACAACAATGAAGCTAGTCAAAGTAGACAGAGTGTTAACTAGAATTCATCTACCCCACAGACATTGGGGGGTGGGGGTGGGGGTTTATTGGGGTTCTTCGTGGTGAAAAATAAGTATTCGTAAAGGGAAATGTGATTGATATTTGCATGACTGAGACCTAAACCTGAAAGCTTTGTAACTTTTCCCACAGCGATTTAATAAATAAATTAATTAATTAAAAAAAAAGTTGTCACAGTCCACAGAGTGTGAAGTGTCATTATTTTTTTTCTAAATAGGACATAAATAGAGGTTATTTATATCAGGACATCAGTAGTGAACTGGAGAGAAAGAGCTTGAAGAATCATCTAGAAAACCAATAACTCTAGCTAGAACCTGCCTGAGAAGCACAGTAAACTGTGTTGCCCAATATTCCTCCCACCTGTATTATTTAAGGAATTTTGGATGTCACATGCCATTATCAATCTCAAACATTTTTATCAATTGACATAAAATGCTATCAAAATCAGGCATGGCGTGAATATCTAACAAGACATCCTCTGGTGCATCTAACTTCATAGCAGAAATCCTAGGTAAGAAAGAGCCCCGAAATTTCATCAGAGCAACATTCCATTAGACTCCATATAGCTACTATCCCTCCCTCCAGAATTCAAAGAGCACTCACCTATTCAAAGTGTCCCTCACATCCTATAGAGCAAGAAAAATAGAAATTGGTAAAGAAATATTAACATTTTATAGATCTTTGATGAGTAGCTGTTTCTTTATAATTATATCAAGGAGTAAATTCAATCATTCTATGCCTATGAATTAATAAATTCCAGGGAATGATTCTAATCCAAATTTTCTACCACAGCGCTCATCAAACCTTTCACACTGTGGTCCAACACCTGTCTGCATATCATTCCATAGACCAGCAGTTATGACCACTGCGATAGACCATTGATATTAATCCTCTCTACCCTTGTTTACCTTCACCAGTGCATGCACAAATTTTGAGAGAAAAACTGACCCAGTGTAATACCCTGACAGTATCTAATCAATCTCACAGTATTTTTTCTTATTTTTGAAGCATGAAGAATTACATTGCTACAACCATATAACCTGTGAGCTGTTAGGAGGAAGATCAGAAATTGTCTCAACTTGATCATTAAGGACTTTTTGTGTTCAGTGGCCTAATTTCTTCTGAAGAAGTTATAGTGAACACTTTGTTACAAAGGTCCTTACAGGCAAATTCACATAGAGCCCTGGAGATGGAGTCACTTTAGGTGGTGGCAGCAGGTTTGCTGTACCACCTCCATCCTTTTTGAAAATAGAATAAGGACCTCCAAGCATTTATCACAGTGTGCAATATCTTTATTGTAGCTAAAATCAGGTATCATAATATCTGTTAGAGCAAGGCATAGAAGCAAGTCAAGGGGAAAGGTTATCTATCATTTTGGTGGTCGGTTTTTAGCCCCCAAGAGTCGACAGGATTATCTTTGTGAAGATCATTTGTCACTAGGAATCTCTGCTAATTATACTGAGGCTAACAGATGACAAGAAAAGTTTTCCCATGGTTCCCGAGAACTGCCATATCTATCCAAAGGGCCTCTTTTGTGAATTACACAGAGGCACTCTACAGACTAGTGAAGGACACCCAAGTACAGGCATGTATATCAAAAAGTAAACATTCACTTAATTTCCTCAAACTTGTGTGAGTTTTTTAGAAAGAAGGAATCTGGCCATTTCTCCAAATTCCTCACCAGTTTCTCGAAACCCCCCAGAACTGATGCCTTCATCCATTCCCCCATGTGCACAGTCTCACCTGCAGTAACTTTTGGGCTGAGTCTTGACATTTATTTCCTCTCCATTCCAGGATGTGTTTGTTCAGTTCCTGGTTTTGCTCCTCCAGCTGGGCTTCACTCTCCTGCAGCCTCTTCAGAACTTGTTCTTCTTCATTCTCCAGTCTTCATAGATAAGATTTCTCCTCCATTTCTAGGATCATGTGAACAACCTAAAAACTGTACTCAATGCAACGTTTTTTTTCTTCGCAAGTTTAGACTAGAACAAAAAAAGCATATTCAAGTAACAGGGGAATGTTTATCTTTAAATAAACAGTCAAAGTTTATAAGAAACAGGAAGTTTAACTCTCAGGACTTGGGTTACTCTGGATGTTACTTGGATATTTTAGTCTCCCATTAACCTTGCAGTCAAATGCTCTACCACCTTGCCCATCAACTGGCCCCCTGCGCAGTATAATCCCATCAACAACCAAGACCCAGAGACTATAAAAACCAGCTCCCGGAAGCTCGCTGCCACATTCGCAGCCACACAACATCTTACTATCTCATTCTTACTTTGGACAACCTAGCAGGCTACCGACTGTAACCTGCCCACTCGGCAGAGTCTGGCAAACTCCCTGTGGTGTATCCAATATGCCAAATACCAGTAACAATGATGGGTCTCATTCTCCTAACCCTGAAAGAGCCTTGAATATGGCACTTTTTAAAATCCCAGGGCTAGGACGAAGGAGACATTACTGGTGCCTGCTCGAGGCAGTTAATGAACAACAGTTCAACCAATTAATGAACAACAGGATGATAGTGATCATGATCGTGATTAACTTTGCCTGTTAAATTCAGGTAAGGAATAACAGGTGTGAATCCAAATTTAAAATTCACACAAAGAGATCAAGGCATAGGTTAGGGAAAACAACCTCAAAAGCCAAAGACCTGTGAAATTTGAGTATAAACTTTTGGAGTACATTGATTTTGCCAGAAGAGCACTGAGTTTCTCTCTTGACCACTATGGTTGATCATAGCAGTATGATCAACTCTTCTTTGGCATTGCAGATATTCTTGCCGCATTTTCTGCTCATCCTCATGAATTTTTTGAACATGAAACCCATATGGAGAGATCCTGTTCCTTAGAATGATTACTTTCTGAGCATGGAAGTTACATGCCAGAGCCTGTATTTTGGTAAATTTCTAAATGGTATGTTTAGACCTCAAAACAAAGGTACTTTGAGATGTTGAAAGCTTGCAAACCAGTAAGATGAATCTAAGGACACCATGTCTTCTCCTTGTAACTGATATTTGGACTCTTCAACAATTACTGTTGAAAGGTCAAGGAACGGGCCTTCAATTCTCATATTTTATGTCTAACTAGAAGTACCAAAAGAAGAATTTGGGTTTTTTTTCTTTAATGTAGATTAATGAGATTAAAAATTCCTTTTTTTTTTTTTGCCTAATCCTGCTGGAGCGATAGCAAAGCGGTAGGGCATTTGCCTTACAAGCAGCCAACATGGTCGACCCAAGTTCGATTCCTCTGCCCCTCTCGAAGAGCCCGGCAAGCTACCGAGAGTATCTTGCCCACATGGCAGAGCCTGGCAAGCTACCATGATGTATTCGATATGCCAAACACAGTAACAACAAGTCTCATGATCGAGATGTTACTGGGCCCACTCGAACAAATTGACGAACAACGGGAGACCGTGATTGTGACTGAATTCTGCTATATGTCTGATCCTTAGAGCTAACGTATCTGAGGAAATGAACTCAAATTCTTACCTGGAGTTTTGCTATTTTCTTTCTTATGTTCTCTTGCCATTCGTTATTTTGTTCTTCTAGTTTCCTCAATGTCAAAGTTTCCTGGAACTTGTCCTGGAGGAAAAATTGTTTGATGAAGATTTATTTATTTATTTATTTATTTGCTTTTTTGGGGGGGAGTCACACCTTGCTAATCACAGGGGTAACTCCTAGCTCTGCGCTCAGGAATTACCCCTAGAGGTGCTCAGGGGACCATATGGGATGCTGGGAATCGAACTCGGGTTGGCTACATGCAAGGCAAACACCCTAGCCGCTGTGCTATTGCTCCAGCCCCGAAGATTTATTTATTGAGCAACTTTTTTCATGTATCACAAGGAAGATTAAAAGATTTCCAAACATAAAATAATATTAGAAATGTGTATAGTCCTTATACTTTCAAGGATACGTACTGAGGAATTTGTGTGAAGTGAAAAACTTGATATTATGAGAGAGAAGTGTCTGAAAAAGGGATCTTTCTTGTGGGTAGATGTTTTAGAAGGCATTGAGAGGGAAACTGGTGATATTTGACATTGGAGGAGGGATATGTATACCGGTGAAGGGATGGGTGTTGGAATGTTGTATGACTGAAACCCAGTCATGAACAACTCTGTAACTGTGTATCTCATGGTGCTTCAATAAACAAACTTTTTAAACATTTTTGATCTCCTGAACAACCTGAAACATTGGTAAGGTTTCAATATCATTTTTCTATTTTAGAAACAGGTTCTTCTGATAACCCATGTCCTAAGGTATACAATGCTACATTCACCTAGTGAACACTGTACAAGGTACAAGAAGATAATAGCACTGTAGCACTGTCTTCCCATTGTTCATTAATTTGCTTGAGTGGGCACCAGTAACGTCTCCATTGTAAGATCTCTTGCTACTGTTTTTGGCATATTGAATATAACTCAGGGAGATTGCCAGGCTCTGCCGTGCAAGGCGAGATACTCTCAGTAGCTTGCAGGGCTCTCTGAGAGGGACGGAGGAATCGAACCCAGATAGGCCTCATGAAAGGCCAATGCCCTACCCGCTGTGCTATCGCTCCGGCCTAAGAAAATAATAACGTGTAATAATATTTTCTGTAATAGCACTGTAACACTGTTCTCCCATTGTTCATCAATTTGCTCTAGCAGGCACCAGTTATGTCTCCATTGTGAGACTTGTTGTTACTGCTTTTGGCATATTAAATATGCCACAGGAAAATTGCCAGTCTCTGCCATATGGGCAGGATACTCTCTGTAGCTTGCCAGGCTCTCCGAGAGGGACGTAGGAATTGAACCTGGGTTGGCCGCATGCAAGGCAAACGCGCCCTACCTGCTGTGCTATTGCTCCACCTGACATTTTTTTTTATAATAATGTGTTAAATCCAAAAACCAATAGCAGTTTATTGACCTCTGGTGAGTTTTTATAGATTAGTATGTTTAAGTAAGAATAGACCAACTACCACTAAAGTTTTTCAAAAGAGTTCAGGGACATATCAAGACATAATACAGGTATTATGGTGCTTGCCTTGTTACAGCATACCTGTTCCAATGCTGCCTATCATTCCCCAAGCACAGCAAAAAAATGAACCCTGAGCATTGAGCCCGGGATCAGCCCTGAGCACCTCTGTGTGTGGTCTCTAAATATCAACCCCAGTGGAATGGTCAACAGGACAAATGAATGTCAATGAGACTGTGCACATATTTGATGGGGATTCTCAGTTTGTTCCCCATAACCATATTTTCTCTGAGCGCTAACTGATAGGATACTGATATTCCTAAACATGATCAGATATGGAACCAGTGCCCCATAACAGTGCAGGGCCCTAGCACTGAACAGTCAGGCCTCTGGGTCCTCACCATGCAGTGGCCCCTGGATCACAGAACACAGCTAGGAAAACACTTGAGAAAAAATATGGGGAACAGGGAAGAGCTGTAATAGCTAATCAAAAGACAATTTTAAACTATGTAGTACAATATCAACTTTTTAGTTTTCAGATTACTTTCATTTTAGGAGCACACTTTTAAGTTAACCAACTTTGTATCTTAAAAGTAGTAATCAATTTTCTTCTTGCTCTATAAAGTCACTATATTACTTTGAATATATTGGTATACCTATGAGTTTTTCAGTGCCATTAAGGGCTTTATGAATTTTTTTATTAAACACTTGTTTGGCCATGGGCCAAGTGTCTTACAAATATCACTGTCCATGGAGAGTATGACAACACTCTGTGTATATACATTAATATGCATTTTAATATATATGTACATATTAGATGGGGAGCCTATATAAAGTTTATCTAAAGATTAAGGTGATGAAAGCTTAATCATAATCCTGTGCTTCAGACTAATTTATTTCAGATCCATGGATGCAAAAGCGGAATGGGTACTTGATGAAGAATTCTGGGCAGTACTACTACTCACCCTGTAGCCTTGACAGGCATCTGCAGCAAGGACAGTGGTGTGCCCTTTGTACTGTGGTTTCCGCTCACAACACCAGCAGATGAGCTGACCATCATCTTTACAGAACAGGCTGAGCTTCTCTCCATGTTCCTTACACAAATGTTCCTGCTTCGCCATCTTAATTGTGTCAATGAGGTTCCCTAGCTGCTTACTGGGCCGGATGCTCTCCCTTTGAAACTGTGCCCTACGTACAGGACACTGGAAGTTTTCCCAGAAAGGTGACTTCATTTTCTGTTCTCAAGATTTTCTAATAAGCAAGAACGGCAGTAGATGTATCAACAGTTTTTCACTGGCTCAGTCATCAGCTCTAGGAAGATGAGTCAGGTGGCTTCCTCTCTCATGGTCTTAGTTGTGCCTGAGTACATGGTTTTTCCTAGAAACCATTAATACTGAAAATAGAAGTATAGATTAAGCAGATGGGATTTCTCTCTAACTGATGGAAGTCTGAGTGATATGCTGAGTCTGACTGGACTGACACTTTCAGAGAATGAATGTGTGTGGAATACAGTAGAACTATCCCAAGTGTTTTAGATTAGATGAAATTTTATATATTTAAATTTAGTGTCTCATTGTAACAAGAGCATTTTATTTGTTATGTGCTGTGGGTGTTGGTCTAACTGACAGTTCAGAAAAAGAAAAGACCATAACTACAGCAATTTTTTCTGGATAAAATCTGAGAGAGAGAAGCCAGATGTTATTCATCACACAAATTACAGATGAATAGAAAGAATATTGGGGACTTTTTAAAAATAAGTTACCAATAACCTTGTTAGGTACTCAGACCTAGAGCCAGACTGCAACCATGACAGGCTGCAGCTGACATGTTTTGACTAGGCTTAAGTTTCTGTTTCCCAGAAACTTGAGCTTGCAATTTCTGTTAAACTCCCTGTTGAGGAACTTGCCCAAAGAAGGAACTGCTAGACCATCTGACTGGTCATGAAGAATCACATGTCCATTTAAAACAAAAAACAAACCAAAAAAAAGTAACTGTTATCAAATGCTGACTGTTTTCCTTTATTTCCTTTTCCTTATAATGAAATTATTTTATGTTAAACCAAACAACAATATCTTGATAATAGTCTTTAACCACGTGTCAAGAAAGTCTTTCATTATTATGAAGTGGGTCTCATCTCTTAGACAAAGATGTTTGATACACCCAGATCATAAATGCAATATACCACTTCTCTAAAGAGGTTTAAAAAATGAGCAAAATGCCCTTCACGCCCTACCGAAGCTATGAGTTGCCCCCCAAGAGCAGATCTCTGGCACGGCCATGGCACCGGAGACACACAGACCTAATCCAGAGCCCAGCAGCTTGCGGCAGAAATGTAAATGGACTATGCATTAAACTATGGTGCCATGCCCCCCTGGGAGGGAAAGGGTGTCTGTCTCTTTTGCCTTCCCAACCCCCCGCCCCTCCGGCAGCGCTGCGGCTGCAGCCTCAGGGCTCATTAGACAGCCAGGTATGAGCCATTGGTGACAGGGCAACTGCAGCCTCATGGGATGGGGGCAGAACCAGCATATCCTTCACGCCCTATTGAGGCCACGAGTTGCCCCCCACGAACAGCTCTCCAGCACGGTCATGGCACCGGAAGCACACAAACCAATCTCGTAATTATCCAATTCTTAGCAGAAATCCCCCCAGACTTAATTAGTAAAATATTAGAAATCCAAAATCATAATAGCAGCCATGCAACATCATATGGTTTTTAAACCAGCAATATAAAACTAATTATTTCACAATGCCTTTTCAGCAGTTCTGATTGTTGGGGGGGAAATTCCAAACAATAATGGTGCATCTTTTGTTGAAATAATGAATGTAATCAAAGTAGAGAGAGAGTTAAGTAGAAATCATCTGTCTCACAGGTATCGGGAGGGGTGGGAGGAGAGTACATTGGGCTTCTTGGTGGTGAAAAGTAATTACTGGTGAAGGGATGGGTGTTTGATCATTGTATGACCGAGATTTAAACCTGATAGCTTTGTAACTTTTCTCAAGGTGATTCAGTAAATAAAAAAAAAATAAATAAATAATTAGCAAAATATCCGTGTGTTTCTTAAAGACATAAGACTAACAAGTTTTTAAAAATGGGCAAAATGTCTATGTAAATACTTCTCAAACACAATTCACATACATGTGAAAAAAATCAACATTATTTATTATTAGAGAAGTGAAAACTCAAATAATAATATATGATATGCCCCATAGAAAAAGGCCTTAATCTTTTTTAATACTTTCAAGGAGCTGTTCACAGCAACTGATTACATTCAATATTTCAACACCAATGCCACCACCATTACACTTTTTCAACAACTTTATTTTGAGTTCTACCACCAACACCCATGCATGTCCCAAAGGCAGATGCTAAATAATTTATTTTGTATTGCTTGCTATGAATAATTGACTAAGTGTGTAAAAATTGTATCTCATCTTGGAGCCATTAAGCCCCTGTATTAGAGATCATTAAAATGTTGGTAGAGGTTGAGGTTTTTGTGCTATATATAATATATACGTACACATGTACATACATATAAATTTTTATCAACATTGTTTTCCTTCTAATTACACCACACCAAATGTGTTGTACTACTCTTGGTATATCAGTGAAGCTTTATTCTTATGGATAATTTAAGGATGGATAATGACAATTATATACAGACACTAAGTTATACTTAACATATTTATCCACACAGTAGCATCAAAAGCAGATTTTTAAAAAGGTAGACTACAGCCTAGGGATAGAGAAGTTATAATATCAATTATATCACTTGATCACTTGACATCCCGTTACTCATCGATTTGCTCGAGTGGGTGCCAGAAATATCTCCATTCATTCCTGTGATGTGCTAGTGTAGCATAGATTACATATTTAAAAAAATATTTTCAAAAATATGTTCACATCCCAGAATATTATCAAGGTAAGAGGCTGTGCCTTCTTGGTGTTAGATGGAGGGATACCAAAAAGGAACTAGAGTAAATCATGCCTTCTAGTGAGTCTATTTTTTTTCTGTCTCTGTCTCTCTGTATGTCTGCATGCCTTTCTCTCTGTCTCTGTCTCTCTGTCTCTGTCTCTCTGTCTCTCTCTCTCTCTGTCTCTCTCTCTCACACACACACATACACACACACACACACACACACACACACACACACACACACACACACACATATACAATCCTTAGGTCACCCAGCAAACCTTGACTTTGTATTTTCATTTTCTAGTCCCCAAAACTCACATTTTTGTTGCCAGTCACTGCAGTAGCTTCTAGTGACTATGGACCTTCTTTCACCCAAACTGGATTAAACTGGAAAGTGAAACTGTTGTGGGGTTCAAAGTCCTGATTTCCAAAGGTTTCAATTCGCCTTTGTTGGGGCCAGACTGATCCATCAGAATGAGCCCATGTAGACTGTGCCACACACGGGCAGGAACAAGGGCCCCATGAAAATGGGCAAGATTACTCATTACTCATTATTTCAGTAAATAATTTCATAAATTTCAGTATACTGAAGTTGTCAGTCTTCCTCTTCTCACAGATCCCAGGTGCTTACTTAGTTTGTTTTCAGTATGCAGATCCTAGGTACTTAGCTTGTTTGTTTTCTGGTACTTAGCAGAAAAGTTTTGGCTTTGCATGTTCTTCTTGTAACTTCTTCATCTTCCCAGGTTCTTTCCCTAACATTTTTATTGATGACCTCACTGTACTGAGCCATGTAGACTAGAGGTATGAACAATGGGATGGTAATAAAAGGAGATTTCAGGGCGCTCTACCTTGTCACAGAGTCTGACCAAACTTGGACCATCCATGAAATATTTCCTTGTCTCAGCATTTCCGACTGAACAAATATTCATGCAACACACCCTCTGACTGGTGGGGAGCAATGCCTTTACTCCCAAGCAATCAATAATACCAAGTGATGGGACTGGAATCATACTACAGCTTGTAGGGCGTTTGTTTGCCTTGCAACTGGCCAACCCGGGTTTGATCTCTGGCATCTTATTTGGTCCCCGAGGACAGCCAAGAGTGAGTCATTAGTGCAAAGCCGAAAATTCACCCTTAGTACTGCCAGGTGTGGCCCAAAAACCAGCCAAACAAACCAACAAAATACCCAAACCAAGTGATACAGTTAAAACAGGAAGCTATTCTCTGAGCCCAGGAAACCACCAAGAGCCAGTGTTCTGACTTTCACTTCAGATCTTTCTACATTTGCTCCCGAGACTCCTAGGAGTTAGGAGCTTTCCTGGTTCATGTGAATTTTTCCCAATCGTTAGCTTGTGATTTATTTTCAGCATGTATGTGTTATTTATCTTCAACAGAGAATTACTGGTCAAAGGAGAAAAGAAACAGATGACTGCCTGAAAATAAAGCTTTTCTATATTGCAAACCTCTGTTGAAAGATACATTATAAAGGTACACATGCAAGTTTCCATAATAAACAAGAACAGTGACCCGTGGGGCTGTTAGGGAGACTGAGGAATGGGTAGAAGTCAAGTCTGGATTCTAGAGTTGCCTGACTCCCATGGGTGCTCCTGTTGGTAGTTGCTACTGTGAGGGGTGTGGGGGCCTGTCCTGGGCATAAGACCTGCGCAGTAGTTGGGAATCAACACAAAAAATCCTGCAGGTAGAGAAGCTCATTGTGAACCAAAATTGTAAAAATATAAACTATACCGAGCAAAATCTCAAAGAATATCTTTTTTTGAAAAACTGCTTTGACTCTCCTTTTAGATTGTCTCATTTTGTAAGAACAGACCTGCAGATGGAGACTGTGAGACTAATTTGGAAGCAATCAGTGTTCATACGCAAATATACATATTAACAGTGTCCACCATCAACAGTCTTAAGGAAAACTCAAAATAAACACAAAAAGAGATGCTATTAAACATCCAATGGAAGTTTTCTTTCAAGAAATAACAGTGGGAAAAATTAGAACCGCACATGTTGCTGTGGCTATGTAAAACGCTGCAGCATGTGTGTGTGTGTGTGTGTGTGTGTGTGTGTGTGTGTGTGTCTGTGTGTGTCTATGTGTATCTGGGCAGATGCAATGATGATCAGAGTTGTTCCAGGCTAAAGGTGGTGCTCAGGGAAATAGGCAGTGCTGTGTATTGAACTCTGAGCCCCAGCATGCAAAGCTTGTGCTTTGAAACTTCCAGCCTGGTCTGCCATAAAATTGGACATGCAATATTTTGGGAATATAATTTTGAAGTTCCCTAAAATGTTGAACAAGATTATTATCTTATTATTTAATAGGTCTCTCTGTATGTACATTCCAAAGAACACTGAAAATATCTTAGAACAAAATGACTAAAGTTATGGCAGCATTATTTGTGGTAACCCTAATTGGAAACAACCCAAATCCACATTCCTTGATGAATAAATATATGCAGTATGAAAACTATACAATGTAATATCATTCTGTCATAACAGATACCAGTACATGTTTTTCTTTGACAGTGGAATTCAGACCCAGGCACTGACACTTGTGAAACTGCTGAGAGTCTTTATATTTAATCATTTAATGCAACTCAATTAGGGATCTATTAAAGTTTGTCATCATTCTAGGTTATGGAAAACATTAAAGAAAGCAACCAAACTTTCTACATTCACAGAATTTGAATCTTATACTTTTGAACTTTATTCAAGGATAAAGATACTGTGCTTTTCTCCTTAGATAACCTAGAAATCTTTTATTTACAAATTTCTTACAAATATCCATGATAAATGTACAAATAAGAATCTTCACCAATACAGAAATAAGGCCTGATAGACTCAGAGAACGAGAGCTTTGGGAAAGTGAAGATATGGGAGACGGTATCCAAATTGTAAAAGGAGAGAAGTCCGGCCTCATAGTCCAGGAAAACCCCTATAAAGCTAACATCCTCCAGAAAAAGAGGAGTTAGAGGCAACGTAAGAGCTACATAGCCATCATCTCTACAATGTCTGATGGCCCAGAATCCAGACTCAGGATCCCGTCTCATGTCATTGTCTCTTGGCACATTTTTCAGACAAACTCCGACATCCCACCAAGATCCTTTTTGAAAATATATTTTAAAGTAATATTTTCCAGAGGTGAAGGCCTCACATCCCATGACACAGGGTAAGTCTTTAAACCTAGTAGGAGTGTCCTGCTTCACTTGGGGCCTGCCACCACGCACCATGTTTTCATCCTTGTCCACATCTAGGTCATTGTGAGCTGTATCTGGATCCAGCGTAAGCGTAACTGCAAAAAATTAATAAATATAAAAAAGAAACCAAAAGAACATGGTTACTTCATGCTTAGTACTCAGTTTGTTCCACATATTATCAGCCTGTCCTCAAGAGATAAATTACTTTCTGACAACCTTTATAGTAATTTTATGAAATTTCATTGTAGCACTGTAGCACTGTCCTCCCGTTGTTCATCGATTTGCTTTCACGGGCCCAGTAACGTCTCCATCACAAGACTTGTTGTTACTGTGTTTGGCATATTGAATACACCACAGGTAGCTTGCCAGGCTTTGCCGTGCAGGCGAGATATTCTCGGTAGCTTGCTGGGCTCTCAGAGAGGGGTGGAGGAATCTAACCCACCTCGGCCAGGTCAGCTGTGCACAAGGCAAATGCCCTACCGCTGTGCTATCACTCCAACTTCATTGTAAAAACTAAAAAAAAAAAAAAGTCATTATCTGTCACAAAGAATGGTGGGAAGGATTGAAGAGCTAATGCATGCTCAGACCTGGGCAAGACTAAGTGACATTGTACGATATGTGATAGCAGCAGCAATATACTGTGGTTACTCTAACACTCTCCTGTTCTTATTAAATATTATTACCATCTTTCTCACAGCAGTATAAGTGAAAGACAAGATAAATACATTTGACAGGTTTACTTATTCTCTTATCCAAAGTCCTCCCAATTTTTTTCCAAATGACACTGACACAGTTTCTATTGGGAAAATACAGTCAATTCCATCCTTGGTTATAGGAGACAAAGGATGTTATTGGGGCCATAAAACACATGGCTACTCATCAACCTTAAGTATCGGCTCTCTTTGGTTTCAAATGCAGCATAAAGATTAGTACAAGATGATGCAGCAAGGACAAATATACCAAAAAGGGATCTGAGTAGAGTTAAGAAAGAAAGAAATGAATTGGTCATAATGGTTCTACATAACAGTACAATTTAAAAAATAAAATATGAGTTTGTTCTAGCTAGAGAGTTAAGTCACTTAGGCACCTAATGTGACTTGATTAAACATCGAGAAGAAGAACAGTTGGAAATCAGAAATAAAGAATGCAGAAATACATCTTTCTCCTGATTTTTTTTCTCCCTAAACAGCTCTCCACCTTTTAATATCTTGTCTTCCTGAACATAGGTCTTCTATGAAACAAGCTTCCTTCCTTCTACCTGATTTCATTTCTCTTAGCCAATGAGAGTGCTGGGGAGAACATGTGAAAATAAGAGGTGGAGTGGTAGTCATTACTATGGAAGCTTCTCCTCAGTGCTCTGAGAGTCTGCACTTCTCTTTCTCAGTTCACACTCTCTCCTCTTCTTCAGATCCCTCCACCTGTATTTGAGGTCCAGCATGGTGAGAACTTGCTAGCTCCACTCTCGTTACTTCTATGTTCCTTAGTCATTGTTCAAATCTATTCTTTAACGCCCTACCCGCTGTGCTATCGCTCCAGCCCCATTAATGGCAGTCTCCTGCCCCAGTGCCTGGCTGTCCTCGCTGGGGTCCCTTTGAGGGGAGCGGGTTGAGCGGGCTCCAGCAGCCGAAGACCTCCAGGATCAGCTACCACCATGCTGAGACCACTCTCTGCACAAATGAAGGTACCAGCAGAAGAACAAAGGCAAGTGGGTCCTGGGGCCGAGATTCTCAAGCCTACTCGGATTGGGGCTGAGCATCCTCCACCCAGATCCTCCGAATTCCAGTAGGCGGGGGTCACACTCACCAACTGGCCCCCTGGCGCCGTGTAAATCCCATCAACGGCCAAGACTCAGAGACTATAAAAACCAGCTCCCGGAAACGAGCAGCCGCATTTGCGGCCAAGTGACATCTTATTATGACATCTTATTATTTCATTCCTACTTTGGACAAACTGGCAGGCTACCGAATGTAACCTGTCCACACGGCAGAGTCTGGCAAACTCCTCGTATGTACCCAATATGCCAAATACCAGTAACAATGATGGGTCTCATTCTCCTAAAGAGCCTTGAATATAGCACTTTCTTAAAAATCTCAGGGCTAGGATGAAGGAGACGTTACTGGGGCCTGTTCGAGGCAATTGACTAATAACAGGATGGTCGTGATTCGGTCATCGTGATTAAACTCTCCTCAATGAGTTCTTAACAGGAGCTGACTGAACAAATTTGAGATTTCGTTTATAATACTTTTAATGGCTAAAACCTAAATCTTTTTTGAGAAGCCTATCCAAAATGGAGCAAATAAAGAAAACCAAAAAAAAAAAAAAACGGGAGGGGGGGACAAGAGATAAACACACTGCCTCAAAGAAGTCATGCCGATGACCAATAGGCTATGAAAAATGTTCTCCTTCACTTACTATTAGGGAAATTGATATCAAAATAGCAATAAGATATCATCTAACATCGGTGAGACTAGCACAAACTTGAAAGAACAAAACAACCAGTGTTTGCATGGATGTGGAGGAAAGTAAGCTTCATTCACTATTGGTGAAACATCACTTGGTTCAAACTGGTTAGAAAATGGACAAATATCAAAAAATAGGAATAAAGCTTGTATATGACACATCCATTACACTTCTGGGTACACTTAAAAGGATGCATGCAGCTCATGTTGAAGATGAGATCTGAATAACAAGAAGCTTTGCCCTTACCTATCTAGCAACTGCATGCATCATCACCCCAGTCACGGCACAGTGCTCTCACAGTATAGGAGCATTACATTTTCTTGTACAAAACATGTGGAGCAAAACATGTCTTAGAATTCAGAATAGTTTTCTTGTCATAAATGCAAAGCAATGCATCTATACTCTATGTATGGGGACACATCGAAAACTAAGTCAGTGCTCATCTTATCAGCACTCTTACACTAAACTAAGTGGAATAAGAAAAGACTGAATCCTGTCCAATCAGAGCAATTCAGTTTTAGTCACTGAGGCTCTCAGACAAAAATGTCTTTAATAATGGCCCCTCTGTTGGCAACTCTGTATAATTACTTTCAGGACCAGAGGTTCAGCTACTTTACTGTAGCTTGTACCAATCATGTACAAGCTACAGTAAAAATAATAGCTTTCATGTCTATTATTGTAGTCTATTATGGCAGTGTTAATGCCATATATTCATCCTAGGGACTCTCGCCTTTTGATCTTACTTTAAAGAAACAGTTGACCATGTGGGGAGACTCATGCACAAGCATTAAGAATTTTCTTCAGGAAACACAGGGAGGCATCCAGCCTGCAACCCCCAAAGAGCTAGTGCCTGAGGTCCTACACACAACAGAACCAAATTCTGACAACAGTCATAATGAGCATGGAACATATTATATTAGTTTCCAGATGAAAACACTTCCCATTGATCATAATTATTGCTACTTTGTTAGACTCCAATTTGAGGATTCCTCTGAGCTGTGGTCATGTTACTCAAATTCATGAGCTATTGTGTTCTTCTTATTTGGGTGTGGGGGGTTAACATCACACTTGGCTGTACTCAGGACTCACTCCTAACTCTGCACTTAGTGACCAATACTGGCAGAACTCAGGGACTATATCAGATGCCAGGGATCTTCCCTGGCTGGCTGCATGCAAGGCAAACAGTTGACTTGAGATACTATGCTCAGGACGGAAACTGCATTATTTGTAACTAATATATTTTCATTAAATTAAAAATGAGAATTTTCAGAGTGGTTCTTATTTTAGGGCCTAACAAACCATAAAAATATCTTTATTTTAAGAGTTTTTATAAGAAAATGCAATTATAGGTTACTATTAAAATAAAACAATTCTGGAAAGAATAAAGAAACAAACAGCTAGTTTTCTACTAGGTAGCACTTGGCTTGTAAAAGGTTCAAACATTTATTGTGTTACCTGGTCTAACCATAAAACCACTGGCAGCACAGTCAGTCTTCACCTACCTTTCTGCAATTACTCTGGGAATTGAATGACATAATCATAATCATTATGTCCCAATCTCTTTACTCTATGCCTTGTGTAATTTATGATTTTTAAACTTTGTCACCTTCCACTGAATGTGAAGTATTATTTTTTTGATTTTTATATAGGACAGATATAGAGGTTATTTACCTTGGGGACATCACTTGTGCAAAGGAGAAAAAGAGCTGTAGAGTCATCAAGAAAACCAATACGCTAGCTAGAACTGCACAGGGAAGAGCAGTTGCCCAGTATTCCTCCCTGTCCCTGTGTATTATTTAGGGAATTTTGGATGCCACATACCATTATCAGTCTCAAACAATTTTATCAATTGATGGAAAATGCTATCAACATCAGGCATAGAGTGAATATCCAATGAGACAGCCTTTGGTGCATTTAACTTCGTAGCAGAAATCCTAAAGTAGAAGAGTCCAGAAATTTCATCAGAACAACATTCTATTAACCCCATATAGCTAGAATCCCTCCATCCTTAATTCAAAGAGCACTCACCTGTCCAAAGTGTCCCTCACATCCTATGGAGCAAGAAAGATAGATGTTGGTGTGGAAATATTAGCATTTCATAAAAATTTAATAGGTGGATGTTTCTCTATAATTATATGAAGAGTAAATGCAATTGCTCTACTCCTATGTATTCAATGAATTCCCAGGGAATGATTATGATTCCAATTTTTAAGCACAGCTTTCTTCAACCTTTAGATACCTGCGGTCCAACATCTGTCTGCATACCATGCCACAGACTAGCACTTATAACCACTGAGACAGATCATTGATATTCAAACTCTATACCCTTGTTTACCTTCACTAGTATATGCACAAAGCTTGAGAGGACCACTGGCCCAGTATAATACCATGACAGTATCTGATCAACCACAGGGTATGTTTTCTTACTTTTGGATCATGAAGAGTTATTCTTGCTACACCCACAGACCTGTGAGATGTTTGGAATAAGATCAAGAATGGTCTCAAACTTGTTCATTAAGCACTTCTTTGCATTCAGTGACTAATTTCTTCTGAAGATATCATAGTGGACATTCTATATCACAAAGGTGCTTAAGAGCGAATTCACATAGAGCCCTGGAGATGACTCATTAAGGTGTTGGAAGCAGGTTTGCACTGAGGTGGAAAGTCCGGCAGTGCCACCTCCAAGCTTTACAAAAATAAAATAAGGAGCTCCCAGGCTTAGATCACAGTGTGCAATATCCTTACTATATTAAAATAAGGCCTCATAATATCTGTTAGAGCAAGGTACAGAAGCAAGTCAAGGGGAAAGTTTATCAATCATTTGATGACCGGTTTTTAACCCACAAGCGTCAACAGGAATATCTTTGTGAAGATCATTTGGTACCAGATATCTCTGCAAAATTAGACTGAGACTAAAGGATACCAAAAAAAAAGCTCCCGTGTTTCCCTGAGAACTGCCATATCTATCTAAAGAATGTCTTTATGAATTACACAGAGACATACAACAGATTACAGACGGACATCCATACACAAGTAAGTGTATCTGAAAGAAGCATTCCTTTAAATTCTCCATTCTTGTGTGCATTTTTGAGAAAGAAGGCAGCAGGCCAGTTCTCCAAATTCCTCACCAGTTTCTCTGAAACCCCAGGAACTGACGCCTTCATCTGTTCCTTCATGTGCACAGTCTCACCTGCAGTAACTCCTGGGCTGAGCCCCGACATTTACTCTCCAGTTCCAGGATGTGTTTGTTCAGTTCCAGGCTTTGCTTCTCCAGCTGGGCTTCACTGTCCTGCAGTCTCTTCAAAATTTGCTCTTTTTCATTCTCCAGTCTCCATAGATAAGATTTCTCCTCCAGGTGTAAGATCATGTGAAAAACTTTAAAATTATACTCAATGCAATGTTTTTTTTTCATAGTTTCAGACTAGAATGAAGAAAGCATATTCAAGTTACAGGGGAATGTTTATCTTTAAATAAATAGTCAAAGTTTATAGGAGATAGGAAGTTTAACTATCAGGGTTTTGGGGTTTCTCCATATTTTACTTAGATATTTTATCCTCCCCTTACTCATGCTTATTGAGATAAGAAGGAATACCTTCTGTGAGTCCAAATTCAAAATTCATACAAATAGATCAGGGTGTAGGTTAGGAAAGACAACCTCAAAAGCCATTGACCTGTGAAATTTGAGTATAGACTTTTGGAGTATATTGGTTTTGGCAGAAGAGCACTTAGTTTCTCTCCTGAGCAGTCTACTCAATCTTAGCAATAGACCTTAGTCTGCCATTGCAGATGTTCTTGTGTCATTTTCTGTTCATCCTCATAATTTTTTTGAATATGAATCCCACCTGTAGAGATCCTGTTCCTCACAATGATTACTTTTCAGGCATGGAAATTACATGCCCAGACCCTGCACTGTGGTAAGTTTCTTAGTGGTAGGTCTACGCCTCAAAAGGAAGGTACTTTGAGATGTTTAAAGCTTATAAACATGTCAAGATGAATCTAAGTAAGGACACCACTTCTTCTCACTTATATGAGGACTCCTAAAAAATTACTGTTGAAAGGTCAAAGGAACAGGAGCTCAATTTTTGTATTTGTAGTAAACAAGAAGCATTAAAAAAATAATTTGATATTTATCTATTTAGTCTAGATTAATGAGATTAGTCTCCTGCCCCCATGTCATGCTGTCTTCATCAGGGCCCCTTGGAGGGGAAGTGGGTTGAATCTCCCTCCCTGTCCCAAGCAGAACCCCAGCAGTCAAAAACCTCCAGAACCCAGCCACAACCATGCTCAAGGCCACTCTCCACATGCTCAGACAAGCCTCATGCATGAAGTAACTGGCAGGGGAACCCACGTATGCAGGACCCATTGCTGAGATCTCCAAGCCTGTTCAGATCTGGACTGGGCCTCCTCCATCCAGATCCCCCATTTTCCAGTAGCTTGCCAGTCACACCCATGCCATGTAATCTCATCAACAGCCAAGATCCAGAGACTATTAAACAGAGCTCCCAGAAGAGAGCCACAAAGTATTTCCTGAAGCACGTGGCCACAACCTCTTATACTTATTTTTGGCCACCTCTGTCTCTCTCAGAGAGCCCAGCAAGCTACGTAGAGTATCTTGCCTACATGACAGAGCCTGGTAAGCTACCCATGGCACATTCAATATGACAAAAACAGTAACAATAACGGGCCTCATTCCCGACCCTGAAAGATCCCCCAATACACCATTGGGCTACACTAGCCCGCAACAGGGACAGATGGAGATGTTACTGGTGTCCGCTCGAGCAAATCAATGAACAATGGGGTGAGAAATGATACAAGTGACAATGAGATTAAAGCATCCTTTTGTTTAGCCTAATTCTTCTATATCTCTAGGCCTTATGCCGAACATATCTGAGGCCAAAACCTCAAATTCTTACCTCAACTTCTGTAATTTGCTCTCTTATGTTCGCTTGCAATTCCTTAGTATTTTCTTCTAGTTTCCTCAGGTACGTCAATGTTTCTTGGAATATTTCCTGAATGAAAAATTGTTTGATGAAGATTTATTATTTTGGCAACTTTTTATTATATATGTCAGGGGAGATCACAGACTTTCAAATATAAAATAATATTGGAAGCTTGTATACTCCATATACTTTCAAGGACACACACTGAAGTATTTGTGTGAAGTGAAAAACTTGATCCCCTGAGAGAGAAGTGTCTGCAAAAAGGGCAGGCTGGTGGGCGGAAGTACTGGAAGGCAGCTAGAGGGGGAACTGGTGACATTGGACATTGGTGACAGGAAATGTGCACCAGTGGAAAGGATGGGTGTTGGAATTTTGTATGGCTCAAACCCAGTCATGAACTACCTTATAACTGTGTATCTCCTGGTTCTTGAATAAACAAAGGTAAAGGTAAGGTAAAGGCCCTCCCGTTGATCGTCGATTTGCTCGAGCGGGCCCAGTAACGTCTCCATTGGAGACTTTGTTGTTACTGTGTCTGGCATATCGAATACTCTCGGTAGCTTGCCGGGCTCTCCGAGAGGGGCGGAGGAATCGAACTCGGGTCGGCCATGTTGGCCGCGTGTAAGGCAAATGCCCTACCCGCTGTGTGAATAAACAAGAGTAGGCCATGTGTCACTAAAGTTTTTTTAAGGAGTCCAGGGACAGATAGAGAAATAATACAATGGTTAAAGTACTTGCCTTGTTAGAGCATATCTGTTCCAATCCTGTTTTGGTTCCCTAATCAAAGCCAGAAAAGAACCCTGATCATAGAGCCAGGAGCACCTCTGGATTTGGTCCCTAAATTCCAACCCCAGCAAACAAATCAAATGAATGTCAATGAGACAGAGCATATGCTTTGGTGAGGATTTTCAGTTTGATCTCCAGAACTGTATTTTCTCTGAGTGTCAACTGATATGATACTGATATTAGCCAGGTATGGACCCAGTGACCCACAGCACTACAGGGCCCTAGCACTGAACATTCAGATCTCTGGGTCTTGTACCACATGGACTGGCCCCTGGATCATGGGACACTGCTAGGTAAACACTTGAGGAAAAAAAATAGAAACAGAGAAGAGCTACAATATCTAATGAAAAAATCATCAAGCAAGCAATTTTAAATTATGTAGTAGTAATATCAAACTTTTAAATTATTTTTCAAAATACTTTCTCCCATTTTAGGAGCACACATTTAAGGTTAACCAACATTTTATCTTGAAAGTAGTGATCAATTTTCTTCTTGCTCTATAAATCAGTGTGTTACTTTGACTGAATATACAGGTATACCTATCTGTTGTTCAGTGTCATCAAGGAATTTATGAAAGTTCTTCATAGAACACTGTTGTTTTGCCATGAGCCAAGTGTTTTACAGATTTGATGTCCATGGGGAGTGCGACAACACTCTGTGTATATGCATTAATAGGCCTTTTAATATTTATGTACATATCAGATGGGGAGACTATATAAAGTTTATCTAAAGATTAAGGTGATGAAAGCTTAATCATAATCCTGGGCTTCAGACTAACTTATTTCAGGTCCATGGATGCAAAAGAGGAAGGGATACTTGGTGAAGCACTCTGGGAAGTACTCACCCGGTAGTCTTTACAGGCATCTGCAGCAAGGACAGTGCTGTGCCCTTTGTGCTGTGGTGTCCGCTCACAACACCAGCAGATGAGCTGACTATCATCTTCACAGAACAGGCTGAGCTTCTCTCCGTGGTCCTCACACAGATGTTCCTGCTCCATCTTCTTAATGGTGTTAATGAGGTTTCCTAGCTGCTTACTGGGACGGATACTCTCCCTTTGAAACTTTGACCTACATACAGGACACTGGAAGTTTCCTTTTGACAGTGACTTCTGTTGCTGGTTCTCAAGATTTTTCATTATGCAGGAATGGCAGTAGATGTGTCCACAGTCTATGATCACTGGCTCAGTCATCAGCTCCAGGCAGATGGGGCAGGTGGCTTCCTCCCTCATGGTCAGAGCTGTGCCTGAGGCCATGGTTTTTCCTGGAAATCTTTAATACTAAAAACAGAGGTAGAGAACAAGCAGATGGGATTTTATTCTAAGTGATGGAAATACAGGTCGCCTGAGCCTGATGGGACTGACACTTTCAGATCAAGCATTGGGAACACAGTAGTACTATCACAAGTGTTGTAGATTAGATTAAATTTCATGTATTTAAATTTAGTGTCTCATTTTAACTAGATGCATTTCATTTCTTAGTTGCTATACGTGCTGCTGTAACTTGCAGTTCAGAAAGATAAAAGGCCATAATTACAGAAATTGTTTCTGGATCAAATCTTAGCAAGATAAACAAATGTCACTCCTCATAAAAATTACAGAAGAACAGAAGAACATTAAGAAGATTTTAAAATAATTTACCAATGATCTAACCATAACAAATACATTGTTTCTGATTATTTTTTTGTAACTAAAAAGCAACACTTAGGAATTAGGGCAGTCAATGAAGAAGATTCAGTGGATTCATATTTGACTAATGAAAATCCCTCTTTAAGGTTTAACTCTCCTTGCCTTCCAGAGCCTGCTCCTCCCCTTTTGGTGTGTGTGGGGTGAGGGGCTTCCTTCTGCACTCCCTGCCTCAGTTTCTGCCAGGAGAAAGGTTGAAGAAGGGAAGTGAGGAGCCCAAGGGCACCCACAGACAGGCCCTTTGCTACCAGAAGAGTCAATAAACAACTCTGGCCCCTCAAAGAAAAATCCCTCTCTGTATTTTATCTACCCCTACCTCCAAAGAACAATAATATCAGTTCAATGAAGTCAGGGAGTTCCACCTAGGGTGACATTGTAAGCTACTAGCTAACTTAATATCAATTTTAACATCCTCCCTCATTGGAGCGAAGGAAAACTGATCTGAGGGGAGGAGAAGAGAAGGCCCTAGATTGGAGTTTCTGGAGACTGACAGAGAATGAACCTGCAATTGCAAGACCTCCTAAGAAGAAGCTCATACTCAAATGATTTCACCTGTGTATGAAATTATTGGGTGTGGAACACAGTAGTACTATCACAAGTATTGTAGATTAGATTAAATTTTGTATATTTAAATAAAATGGAGGAAAGAAATTTGCCCTACGAGGAGTGTTTCCTGAATACAGAACCAGAAATAAACCCTAGTCCCAAAGCCAAAAATCATGATCAAAAAGGCAATAGCAATGTAATAAAACCACCAGAAGTTTGAAACTCTTCCCTTAGGACACTAGCTGACAAATCTTACATGGGCAAATAACTTCAAGACAAGGCACTGTGGAGAATATTCACATACGACCCCTTCCCAAAAGCTCATTCAGAGCTCTAGTTCCTCTGGAGAATCTCAAGTCTCTTTTGAACATGTTTTCCTTTCTTTCTCTTCCTTTATAATGAAATTACTTTATGTTCAAACAAAGAAAACTATCTTGGTAATAGCCTGTAACCACATGTCAAGATAGTCATTCATTATTACAGAAGGGTCTCATTTCTGAGACATGTACATTTGATACATGCAAATCATAAGTGTAATATACCACTTCACTAAACAGGTTTAAAAAATGAGCAAAATGCCCGTGTAAATGCTTCTCAATGATATAAAGCCAATCCAGTTTTTTTAAATGGACAAAACATCAGTGTAAATGCTTCTCAAAACACAATTCCCCATACATGTGAAAAAATGAATATCACTTGTTATTAGAGAAGTGAAAATTCAAATAATAATATATATGATGTGCCACAAAAAAAGGCCTTTTTTTAATTTTTAAAGACTTGTTCATGGTAATTGATTACATTCAATATTTTAAAACCAATCTCTCCACCATTATATTTTCCCACCAAATTTACTTTGAGTTTTAACACCACCATCCATACCTGCCTCAAAGGCAAATGATAAATAATTTATTTTGTATTGTTATGAATAATTGACTAAAAATGATCCAAATGGTTTCCTTAAAGGAAAGTATGTGAAAATTGTTGTAGTTCATCTTGGACCCATTAAAACCAGGAATTAGATACTATTAGTATGTTGTTAGAGTTTGAGTTTTGTGTGCTAATATATATAGATCATACCTATGTACATATATACATGTATAATATATATATATTATTAAGATTGTTTGTCTTCTAATTACACCACACCAAATGTGGTGTGCTACTCTTGGTATATCAGTGAAGCCTTATTCTTATGGATAACTTAAGAGTTGACAATGACAATTATATACAAATACTGAGTTATTCTTAACATTTTTATTCACACAATAGCATCACATGTAGCTTCTCTAAAATGCTAGATTATAGCCCAGGGATAGGGATAGAGAAGGTATATTAGAGATCATTTATTTCAAAAACTATTTTCAAAAATATGATCACATCCCAGAATATTATCAAGGTAAGAGGCTGTGCCTTTTTTGGAGGGATGCCAAGAAGGAGCTAGAGAGCATCATGCCATCTAGTGGGTCTATTTTTATCTTCTCTATCTCTGTCTGTCTGTCTGTCTGTAAGACTCTCTTTCTCTCTCCCTCTCTCGCTCTCTCTCTCACACACACACATACACACACGCACACACACACATTTTAGGCTCACCAAGCAAATGTTGGCCTGACACGTTCACTCTCTACTCCCCAAAACTCACATTTTTGTCGTCAATCTCCTCAGCAGCTTCTATTTAATGAGGACTCTACAAGGATGTTTACTCGAACTGGATTAATACTTGCAAGTGAATTTGCTGTGGTGGTCAGATCAGAAGTGAAACTGTTGTGGGATTCAAAGTCCTGTTTGCCACATGTTCAAGTTCACCTTCTTCTGACTGGGTGTGGACTTCGTAGGAGCAATGCCTTTATTCCTCAGTAATCAATAAAACCACGTGATGGGGCTGGAGCCATAGTACAGCTTGTAGGGCGTTTGCCTTGCAACCAGCAGATCCAGGTTTGATTCCTAGCATTCTATATGGTTCCCAAGGTTGGTGAGGAGTGAGTCCTTAGCGCAAAGCCAGAAATGTAGCCTGAGTATTTACATGTGTGATCCAAAAACCAATCAAACGGACAAACCAACAACACCCCCAAACCAAGTGACACAGTAAAAACCTAGGAAGCTAATCCATGATCCCAGGAAACAGGAAGAGCCAGTGTTCTGACTTTCACTTCAGATCTCTCTACATTTGCTCCGGAGTCTCCTAGGAGTTAGGAGCCTTCCTGGTTCGTGTGAATTTCCCCCCATCATTAACTTGTGATTTATTTTAAGCATGTCTGAAATAATGTGGAAAATGTGGTAAAACATAAGCAGGGCTCCCAATGACCAGAAATCCAGCTTCCTTGTTTGTTCTGTGTCTCAGGATGCTTCTCAGTCTTACTCTGCATATCCCCATGCTGTAGCAGCAGCAGCAGCTTCCTGGATTGCACAGGAGCCCCTAGAGCCTCATCAGTGAATGTTCTCAACTGGGAGCCACAGCACGCCTGGCTATCAGTGCTCACAGAGTCTCAGTGTGGGGAAGTTTCCTGTATCCCTGTCTGTGTCCTGAGGAATGAGCAGGTTGGACTCAAGGACAGAAGTAATGAGAGATTAGTAAAGCAAAGAACTGCTCTGGATTCAGGATGTGGCTAAGGTGAGGCTAAAGCAATGCACAGGTGCTGTGGAGGACTCTTACAGGGACAGGGGCACCTGGTGTTACTAATCAGGCCTGAACAGTTTGTATTACTACTATCCAGCCTCCACCGATGCTTGATTAGGAATTTTGAAAAAGTCTTCGCTACACACCCATCCTGTTACTGCTTTCTAGTTCTTGTATCCTGTGACCCCATTCAGGGCACAGTTCATCTATTGGCCTCTTAAGAAAACTGAAGGACCTGTAGATTCATGTGATGTTTAAGATGGTGAGTGTTGTTATGATAGTCTCCCCTGGCACTTGGCATTGTGAAAACTGAGGGTTTCGTTGTCATCAGCCTGCCCTGTGCTTGGAATCCAGGGTGGAATATGGAGAGACTCAGCAACAGTCTCAAATCACAATCACGATCATCCTTTTGTTTGTCCATTGCCTCGAGCAGACACCAGTAATGTCTCCTTCACCCCAGTCCTGAGATTTTAAAAAGTGCCGTATTCAAGGTTCTTTCAGGGTTAGGAGAATGAGATCCATCATTGTTACTGGTATTTGGCATATTGGATACACCACGGGGAGTTTGCCAGACTCTGCCATGCAGGCAGGATACATTCAGTAGCCTGCCAGACTCTCCAGACTCTCCAGTAAGAACGAGATAATAAATGTTGCACGACCGCAAATGCAGCTGTGCTCTGGGAGATGGGTTTTAAAGTCTCGGGTCTTGGCCATTGATGGGATTACCTGGAGCCAGGGCAGTTGGTGAGTGTGACGCCTCCCTACTGGAAGATGGGGTATCTGGGTGGAGGAGGCTAGTCCTGATCCAAGCAGGTTGGAGATCTCAGCCCTGGGACTCGCATGCCTGGGTTCCTTTGCCAGTTCCTTCATGCATGAGGCTTGTCCGGACGTGTGGAAAGTGGTTTCAGCATGGCTGTGGCTGGCTCTGGAGGTCTTTGGCTGCCAGGACTCTGCTCGGAGCTGGGAGGGAAACTCAACCCACCCCCCTCCAAGGGGCCCGGGTGAGGACAGCCAGGCGCAGGGGCGGGAGACTCTGCGCTGTTCTCTTCTGGGAGCTGGGTTTTAAAGTCTCTGGGTCTTGGCCGTTGTTGGGATTACCTGGCACCAGGGGCAGTTGGTGGGTGTGACGACTGGCTGTCCTCACCGGGGCCCCATGGAGCAGGGTGGGTTGAGGATCCCTCCCCGTCCTGAGCAGAGCCCCAGCAGCCAAAGACCTACAGAACCAGCCACAATCATGCTGAGACCACTCTCCACATGCATGAAGGAACCCACAGAGGAACCCAGGCATGCGGGTCCTGGGGCTGAGATCTCCAAGTCTGCTCGGATCGGGACTGGGCCTCCTCCACCCAGGTCGTCCATCTTCAGCAACAGTCTCACCAATAAAAAATGGGAGCAAGGTATTATTTCTCCTTAACAGAGAAACAATATTGAATGGAGAAAAGAAACAGGTGACTGCCTGAAAATAAAGCTTTTCCATATTGCAAACCTCACTTGAAAGAGACATTATAAAAGTATACACACAAGTTCCCATAGTAAACAGAAACAGTGATCATTGAGGGCTGGTAGGGAAACTGAGGAATGTGCAGAAATCAAGTTTAGATTCTGAGAGTTGCTTGACCTCTCATGGGTGCTCCCTATTGGCAGTTGTTGTTGTGAGGGCTGTGGGGGTCTGTCCTGGGCATCAGAACTGCACCAGTAATTGGGGCTGAGACACAAAAACTGCTGGTACAGATGCTCAGGTGAATGAAAATTGGGAAAATATAAGCTATGCAGAAACATTATATAACAAAATTCTCAAAAAATATTCTTTTTTTTTGAAAAACTGCTTTGATAGCCATTTTGGCTTGTCTCATTTTCTGAGACCAACCCTGAAGGTTGGTACTATGTGACCAGTTTGGCAGCAATCAGTGTTAGTATGCAAATATACATATTAATAGTGCCCAACATCAAGAGTCAAAAGGAAAATTCAAAATAAACACACAAAGACATACTATTTCACACCTAATCGAAGTGTTCCTTAAAGAAACAACAGTAAGAGATATTAGAACTGCACAAATTGCTTGTGACTAATGATGTAGTTTGCTTGTGTGTATGTATGTGTATGTGTGCATATGTGAGACCCAATGAATATCAGGGTTGCTCCAGGCTAAAGGTGGTGCTCAGGGAGTTAGGTAGTGATGTGTATGGAACTCTCGCTCCAGTGTGCAGAGCTTGTGCTTAGAAGCTTCCATCCGATTCTGTCATCACCTCAGATATGCAATTTTTTGGAATGTAGTTTTGTAGTTCCCTTAAATGTTGAGCAAAATTATTACCTTGAGATACAATAATTCTACCACTGTATATGTTCACAAGAATATTGAAATTATCTTACAACAAAATAATGAAATTTCGGGTAGCATTATTTGTGATAGCCCACCTTGGAAACAACCCAAATGCTCATCTATTGATGAATGAATATATAGCATGTGAAGTCTATACAATCTAATGTCATTCAGTTATAACAGATACAAAGACATTTTTTCTTTACATTGGAATTCAGACACTGACATTTGTGAAATATGTGCATTATAATCCTTGGTGTTTAGTCAGTCCTGAAAGAAATTGAAGCAGACAGTAGACCTGGGAACAAGGAGTATCTCTGGAGAGAATGAAACCAAGATAAAGATTAAAGCTATTCTGTCACCTGCCTAAAGAAACTCCAAAGCATGAAGAAGGCTGGAAATGCTTTGAGATACACAATGGAGGGTGAGATTCTGACTACAGCTCCAGTCCAGGTAAAGGTAAAGGTAAAGGTAAAGGCACTCCCGTTGATCATCGATTTGCTCGAGTGGGCCCAGTAACGTCTCCATTGGAGACTTTGTTGTTACTGTGTTTGGCATATTGAATACATCACGAGGAGCTTGCCAGGCTCTGCCATGCGGGCAAGATACTCTAGGTAGCTTGCCAGGCTCTCTGAGAGGGGCGGAGGAATCGAACCCGGGTCGGCCATGTTGGCTGCGTGCAAGGCAAACGCCCTACCGCTGTGCTATCGCTCCAGCGAGGCATGAATTCTTTGAGGAAATGTCTGCACAGAAACCAAGAGCAAATGTCTGTGATAAGGATATGAAAGAGCAGTGAATGTCCTAAGTTCTTCTGTTAACAACAACCTAGGTACAGACTCTTATCTCTATAGAAGGTGCAATGTGAAGTTAGAGGAAAACCTATAAGAGCTTCTTAGCTAAACCTAGAAGTACTTTGGTTCTGTATGAACCTAAACTTGGGAAAGCTCATTTGAAGGTTGCAGCAGCTACTTATATATTCTCGAGCAAAGAATGGTCCTTCTCCTTGTGGGGAAGGCCATCCTCATTGACTGAGCATGCAGCTTCAGAGAGATAACATGGAGTGGTGAGGTAGAAGGGGATCCTCACCTAGACAGTCAGATAAGTTAAATCAACCCTAGCAGTCACTGGGGCAAAAGATGTCTCAGCCAGATTGCCTTCACCTTCCCATGCCCTTAACTTGGGTTGTGTCCCTCTGCTGTCTTCACTCAAGGAAATTTCACATTCGCTCTTGAATGCATTTCCCTCACTCCATCTTCTATCTCCTTCTGAAATTCTTTTGTGTGAGGGCAGACAACAAACTTAAAAACCTAAATGGAGGCCAGAACTTTTTCCCCTTTTCTGCAAAGAAAAATTCCTCCATCAGACCTGAAGGCATGGTGTTGAAGAACACATGAGGTGGGGATTGAGAGGACTATTTGGAGACCAAGTGGACTTTGTGTGTAGATTGATTGATACCTTGTGTGTGGCAATAGTGAGAAAAGAACAACCAAAGCACAGAGGTGCTTGTGGCAGATGTTACCAAGCCTTTTTTCCAGGCACTTAACCTAGGAGATATAGGTGGCTTGGTAGCAAGCTTGTTCTCTTTCTCTATCACTTTCTCTGTCTCTGTCTCTCTCTTTTTGTGTGTCTCTCTGTCTCTCTCTCTGTCTCTCTCTCTCTGTTTCTCTCTCTGTCTCTCTGTCTCTGTCTCTCTCTCTCTCTCTCTCTCTCTCTCTCTCTCTCTCTCTCTCTCTCGGTTTCCATTTCCCTACTTCTTCCAATATCATTTGGAGTACCATTCAGAAGAAAAATAGAGACACTCCATCAAGGTCTCCAGGAGAGCAGAGGTAACTTCATGAAAACCTTCCTTACATGTATGCATTCTGGGGGATGACTCTTGTAATCATGCTAAGACAGAACATAAGCTTTAAGTCCTGAGCTACATAGTTCCTAGTCCAGAATACTGGAGAGTATCTCTGTCCTCTTAGGGCTCTTTCTGCCATTTGCCCCCTTAGTGGAGGAGCAGTATCTAGTAGGTATTGGAATCTTAATGAGATCAGGACACAGGGAAAATAAACACAGACAGCAGGATATAGAGCTAAGAGTCAACAGAAGGCAGAATTGCATCTGCATCTCTGTTCCTTGCTAATTCACCCTATTTTTCTAAGTGTTGGATATTAAACCTAAGTGTTTTAGATGTCATCAATTAATTTCCCCTTTTTCTCCTCCCAGAGAAGTTTTCAGTACTCTTGTGAGCACTCCTAATCCCCTAAATTTACCTTTATTTTTCTTTTGTGTTTGAAGTGAATTACTTGCTTTTCGCCACACGGCAAAGCCTGGCAAGCTACCCATGATGTATTCAATATGCCAACGGGGGGAGAGTATAACAGTGCAACAGTACTTGCTTTTCTATTTTTCCCTATAACTTTTTATTTCATGTAAACTTTTCATTTTTTTTTTTGCTTGAACACAGAAATACCGTTAATGTTATGGTCCTAATATCTGGGATTTGATTGACTCAAATATATCTACTCCTAGCATCCTTTAAAATTTCTTCACCCATGCTTCAGTTGCCACCAAAGAGAGGTCCCTGCCAGGGGACTTGGATGGACCTGGGCCAAGCTGAAAAGGAACCCAGACATCAAAATTGGACAGTATGCACAGCATAAAAACACAGTCTTTATGTTTTTGTTTTGTTTTTGGAGTCACATCCAGCAATGCACAGGGGTCACTCCTGGTTCATGCACTCAGGTATTACTCCTGGCGGTGCTAGGGGGCCATATGGGATCCTGGGATCGAATCCGGGTTGGCCACATGCAAGGCAAATGCCCTACCTGCTGTACTATCACTCCAGCCCCATAAAACTACAGTCTTGATGCAAACCATTAAAACTCAAGAAACAGGAACCCCAGGGAAAGAACAAGCTGAACCGGCCTGAGGACCTAGACAGGGATTTACGGTAAAGCCCAGCGGGTTTGGCCTTGGAGGCCAGAGAACTAAGATTTAGAATCTATTCTCTTCCAGTGTTTCCAAATACTGCTAGTATTAATAAGATGTTAATGTAATTGTTTAATATGTACAACTAAAGGAAAGAGGAAGTGATATATATGTCCCTGGGTAGTAGAGTGTCTCCTTGAGTTAATCCCCCTAAGAGACTGGCCTCCACTGAAATGCTTCACATCTGGAAATGATCAATCAGACTTACATGCAGTCCTATACGTCAACCCCCTCCAGATGTTGTGTAAGTGTGTTAGCAGCTTTGCATTAAATGGGCCTTTCTGACCATCAGTCCATGTCCCTCTGTCTCTTTTTCTGTTGAGGGGGCCAAGAAGGCACCTCTAGCCACCAAACGTGTCACACACCCACACTGTGAGCTCACAGCTATATAAATTAGAATTTGACGATAAATGCTTCTTTCTCTGTTTATGCTCTACTTTGACTCAGAGGGTGTACAATTACTCTGAACAAGCTGTCTTATGTAGGATCAATGGTACTCATCCTTTGCATATATGCACACTTTATTTCTTTTCTGTTTTTATTGAATTACCTTGAGATACACAGTTACAAATTGTTCATGATTGGTTTTAGTTATACAATGTTCCAACACCCATCCCTTCACCAGTGTACATTTCCCACCACCACTGTAACCAGTTTCCCTCCTGCCACAACCCCAACTCCACCGAGCTTCCTACCCCTACAGCCCTACACTTTTACTTTTCTTCTCTTTCTCTCTCTCTCTCTCTCTCTCTGTCACACACACACACACACACACACACACACACACACCTCCCTCTCTGTTCCTCTCTCCTTTTAGGCATTATTTTCTGCAATACAGATACTGAAGGGTTATCATGGATATCCATTCCTTTCAGGACTCAGTTCCCATACAAAGTGATCACCTTAAACTACGATCCATCCTAACTCTCACACATTCATAACAAGCTTCCCATCACGAACCTCTCCTTCTGGCCCTCATTTCTAATGTTCTTGGGTATTAGTCTCATACTATGTGTATTTTTTTATGTCCACAAGGGAGTGCAATCTGTATCATTCCTAAGTGAATACTTTTCTCTAATAGAACTTTATATATTATTTATTTCTCTGTCTCGAGCTTATATTTGCTCTTGTGGATCAAATAAACCTTTCCTAGGATTTGGTACTAACTGCTTTAGTCTCCTGACTGTGTTCTCCGATCATTTGCACAAGACACTGGAAGGTAGATGGAATGTGTATTATTTCAGCACTTTAATGCTCAAAGGAAGGGTTTTTATTGTCCTAAGAATTTATGTAGGCAGAGTATTTCTTTCATAAAACTGAATCTAATAAAGAGAAGTCAACAGGACAGTGTATGGTCTTTGCTATTAAGTAATTTCCCTCTAAAGCAGTTTCTCATTTGTAGTATCTGCTGAGAATCTTTATATCCATTCATTGAATGCAAATTTATTAGGTATCTACTAAAGCTTAGCATCATTCTAAGTTATAGATAACAGTGAAGAAAGCAACGAAAATATTTGCATTCACAGAATTTGAATCCAATTTCTTTGAACTGTATACAAGAATAAAGATACTGTGCTTTTTTTCATTTCAAATCTTACAAATCTTTTTCTTACAAATTTCATACATATTGGCCACAAGTATACAAATAAGAACCTTTACCAATACAGAAATAAGGCTTGATAGGCTCAGACAAAGAGGCCTTTGGGAAAGTGAAGATGTGGGAACAAATTTTCAAGTTATAAAAAGAGACAAGTCCAGCCTCATAGTCTAAGAAAACCAACATATATCTAGGATCCTCCAGAAAAAGAGGAGCTATGGGAGACATAAGTGCTACACAGTCATCATCTTTGTACTGTCTGATGGCCCAGAATCCAGTCTCAGGCGCCCGTATCATGAAATTGTCTCTTGGCACGTTTTCCAGACAAACTCCTACATCCCAATCAGATCCTTCTCCAAAATATATTTCAAAATAATGTTTTCCAGAGGTGAAGGTCTCACATCCCAGGACACAGGGTAAGTCTTTAAATCTAGCAGGAGTGTCATGCTTCACTTGGGGCCTTCCACCAATCACCATGTTTTTGTCCTTGTTCACATGTAGGTTATTGTGAGCTGTAACAGGATCCAGAGCAACCTGAACTAAAAAAGTTTAATAAATTTAAAAAAAGAAAATAGAAGAACATGGTTACTTCATACTTAGTTCTCAGCACATTCCAAATAATATCAGCCTATGCTCAAAATAAAAAAATTTCTTTTTGACAACTTTTATAGTCACTTTATGAAAATTTATTGAAAAAAGTTTTTAAAAATCTTATCTGTCACAAAGAATGGAGGAGAGGATTAAATAGCTAATACATGCTTAGACCTGGGCAGGGCTGTCATTATGTGACAATATAAAATATCTGGAAGCAGCAGCAATATACTATGAAGGCTCTGACTACTCTCCTGTTCTTATTTAATATTATTTTCATCTTTCTCACAGTAATATGTGAAAGACAAGATAAATATATTTGACATGTTTTCTTAGTCTCTTCTCCAAAGTCCTCCGTATTTTTCCAATGACACTGACACAGTATCAGAATGGGGGAAAAGAGTTAATTCCATACGTTGTTATAGGAGATAAAGGGTTCTATTGGGGCCTTAGGACATGGCTACTCATTGACTTTATCTACTCTCTTTGGTTTCTCATGCGACATAAGCAATAGTACAAGATGGTGTACCAAGAACAGATATACCAAAAAATTATCTGAGTAGAATTAAGAAAGAAAGAAATAGAATGATCATAATAGCAATAGCTAACAGCTAATAGCACAATTCAAAAAATAAAACATAATACGAGTTTGTTCTAGCTAGATAGTTAAGTCACTTAGTCACCTAATGTATCCTTGATTAAACACTGAGCAGATGATCAGAAGGACATGGGAAATAAAGAATGCAGAAACACTTAGTTCTCCTGATTTTCTTCTTCAAACCACTTCCCATCTTTTAATACCTTGTCTTCCTGCTGTGCTTTGCACTGGGGTCAGGAGGAAAGAAGGAAAAAGTCCTGTCACCTCGAAAGTTTGATTCCACAGCCCCTCGCTCCAGGCTCATCAAATGAGAAACAGAATTCAGTGAGGGTCAGGAAGGCGGGATGATCTGCAGATCCCAAGACTGGAGGTAGAACAGTAAATTCCACCCGGATGGGTCCCCTGAGGCATACACCATCTTAAGAGTGAAAGAGTTAAGTTTGGGGGGAGGGTAAACTGAGGATCAGCTCTCCTTATCTTTAGGCTTTGGAGCAAGGAGAGTTGTTCTTGGCTAATAGTGTTATCCTGACCAGGTAACCGTGGGCTGGGGTGATAGCACAGCAGTAGGGCGTTTGCCTTGCATGCGGCCATCCTGGCTGAGCCAGGTTTGATTCTTCCACCCCTCTCAGAGAGCCCGGAAAGCTACTGAGAGTTTCTCACCCATACGGCAAAGCCTGGCAAGCTACCTCTGACATATTCGATATGCCAAACACAGTAACAAGTCTCACAATGGAGGCGTTACTGGGCCCACTCGAGCAAATCTATGAACAACAGGACTACAGTCTTCCTGAACATAGGACTTCTAGGAAACCAGCTTCCTTCCTTCTACCTGACCTCATTTTACTTAGCCAATGAGAGTGCTGGGGAAAACGTGTGAAACTAAGAGGTAGAGTGGCTGTCATTACTATGGAAGCTTCTCCCAAGTGCTCTGAGAGTCTGCACTTCTCTCTCTCTCAGGTCACGCTCTCTCCTGTTCTTCAGATCCCTCCACCTGTATTTGAGGCCCAGCATCACAGTGAGGACTCCCTCACTATCCGTGCTCTGGTTGCTTCACTGTTCCTTGATTATTGTCCTAAATCTATTCATTGTTTATCTCACTTATTAAACTCTGCTCAATGAGTTCTTAACAGGAGCTGACTAAACACATATGGGATTTTGATTTATAATAATTTGAAAAGTTAAAAAATAAACCTTGTTTGAAAACCCCATCCAAAATGGAGCAAAGAAATAAACCAAAAAAGGAGGGAGAAGAGATGAACAGACACCTCTTTAAAGAAGTCATGCCAATGACCAATAGGCATGAAAATTATCCTCCATCGCTTGCTATCAAGGAAACTCATGTCAAAATAGCAATGACATATCATTTAACACCAGTGAGATTGGCACAAGCCTAAAAGAACAAATAGACCAGTATTTACATGGATGTGGAGGAAAGAAAACTTCATTCACTGTTGGGGAAACATTGCTTGGTTCAAACATTTTAGAAAAATGGGCAAATATCAAAAAATAAAAATCAAGTTTCTATATGACACAGACTTTACACTTCTGGACACACTTAAAAGGATGCATACAACTCACATTGAAGGTGAGAATATCTGAATAATTAGAAGCTTTGCCATCACCTACTAGCAACTGCATGATCATCACCCCAGTCACGGCACAGTGCTCTCACAGTGTAGAAGCATTACATTTTCTTGTATGAAACATGTGGAGCAAAGCACGTCTTGGAATTTAGAATAGTTTTCTTGTCATAAATGTGAAGCAATGTATCTGTACTCTAAATATGGGGACACACCCACTGCTAAGTCATTGCTCATCTCATCAGCACTCCTACACTAAACTAAGTGAAATAAGTAAAGACTGAATACTGTCCAATCAGAACAATTCCGTTTTAGTCACTGAGGCTCTCAGACTAACAATGACTTTAATAATCCCCCATATGTTGGTAACTTTGTATAAATACTTTCAGTACCAGAGACCAATCATGTACAAGTTACATTGGACTTCAATGTAAAAATGATGGTTTCGTATCTATTAATATAGTTTATTATGGCATTATTAATGATACCATCAGATTAGTCCTAGAGATTCCTGCTTTTTGTCTCACTTTGAAAAAACAATTGATCATGTGGGGCGTCTCTGAATAAGCATTTGAGAGTTTTCTTCAGGAAACACAAGGGTGGCATCCAGTCTGCAACCAGCAAAGACTTAGTGCCCAAGGTCCTACAGGCATCAAGAATTCTGCCAACAATCACAATGATCTTGGATGTGGATAGTGTTAGTTTCCAGATGAAAACATAGCCAGCAATCATATTTATTGCAGCTTTTTTCAACTCCACTTCAAAGATTCCTCTGTGCTGCAGGAAGTTTACTGAAATTTGTGAGCTACTGTGCTCTTCTATTTGGGTGTTGGTGGTGGTGGTGTGTGGGAGGACAGCGTTCATAACACGCTCAGGACTTACTCGTAATTCAGCACTTAGTGAAAAGTTTTGGCAGAACTCAGGGATCATATCAGATGCCAGGAATCTACTCTGGGTTGGCTGCATACAAGGCAGACACTTGACTTGTGATACTATGCTCAGGACTAATGAATGCGTTATTTTTTAGCCACTAGGTCTTCATTGGATTAAAACCAATTTTTTTCATAGCGGTTCTTATTTTATAGTCTAAAAAACCATAAAAATGCTTTTGTTTCTGTTGTTTTTTTAAGAAAATGCAATTATAAGTTACTATGGAAATAAAGCAATTATGGAAAGAATGAAGAAACTGTTAGTTTTTTACTAGGTAACACTTGGTTTTCAAATGCTTCATACATTTATTATGTCACTTGGTCTAGCCAAAATAACCATTGACAGCACATTTAATCTTCACTTACCTTTCTACTTTTACTCCGGGAATTGAATGACATGAACATAACCATTATTATCCCAAATCCTTTTCTCAATGCTTTGTGTAATTAACTATTTTTAAAAATTCGTCACAATCTATAGAGTGTGAAATGTTACAATTTTGTTTTTTATATAAGAGATAAATAGAGGTTATTTACATCAGGCCATCACTAGTGGCCTAGGGAGAAAGATCTTAAAGAGTCATTTAGAAAACCAATACTCTAGCTAGAACCTATCCAAGAAGCAATGTAAAATGTGTTGCCCAGTATTCCTCCCACCTGTATTATTTAGGGAATTTTGGATGTTGCATACCATTATCAGTCTCAAACATTTTTATCAATTGACATAAAATGCTATCAAAATCAGGCATGGTGTGAATATCCAACAAGACATCCTCCGGTGCATCTAACTTCATAGCAGAAATCCTAGGTGAAAAAGAGCCCAGAAATTTCATCAGAGTGACAATTCATTAGACTCCATATAGCTACTATCCCTCCCTCCAGAATTCAAAGAGCACTCACCTGTCCAAAGTATGTGTCACATCCTATAGAGCAAGAAAAATAGATGTTGGTATGGAAATATTAATATTTCACATAACTTTGAGAGGTGGCTGTTTCTCTATAATTATACCAAGGAGTAAATGCAATCATTCTAGTCCTATGAGTTAATGAATTCCAAGATAATGATCTTGATTCCAATTTTCTAACACAGTGTTCTTCAAACGTTTCACACCTGTGGTCCAACACCTGTCTGAATACCATTCCACAGACCGGCAGTTACAACCACAGTGGTAGACCATTGATATTCAACCTCTCTACCTTTGTTTACCTTCACCAGTACAAGCACAAAGGTTGAGAGAAACACTGGCCCAGGATAATACCATGTGTTAAATCTGTCCACTGTCCTCCCATTGTTCGTCTATTTTCTCGAGCAGGCCCAGTAACGTCTCCATTTTTGAGACTCGTTATTACTGTGTTTGGCATATTGAATACGTCACGGGTAGCTTGCCAGGTTTTGACATGCAGCCAGGCCTTGCCATGCTATACTTTCTTATTTTGGGAGCATGACGAGTTATTATTGCTACAACCACATTATTTCTGAGCTGTTAGGAGGAAGATCAGGAATTGTCTCAACTTGATCATTAAGCACTTTTTGCATTCAGTGCACTAATTTCTTCTGTAGAGGTCATAGTAGACATTGTTTGTCACAAAGGTCCTTACAGGTGAATTCACACAGAGCCCTGGAGATAGACTCACTTAGGTGGTGGCAGCAGGTTTGCACTGAGGTGGAAGGTCTTACTGTGCCGCCTCCACCCTTCATGAGAATAGAATAAGGAGCTCCAGGCTTTTATCACAGTGTGCAGTAACCTTACTATAACTAAAATAAGGCCTCGTGATATCTGTTAGAGCAAGATACAAAAGCAAGTCAAGGGAAAAGTTTATCAATCATTTTTTATGACCGGTTGTTAGCCTCCAAGAGTCAACAGGATTATCTTTGCAGAGATCATTTGACACCAGAAATCTCTGCAAATTAGACTGAGACTAACAGATGCCAACAAAAGCTCTCCGGTGTTTCCACAAGAACTTCCATATCTATCCAAGGGGTCTCTCTTGTGAATTACACAATGATCCTCTACAGACTAGTGAAGGACACCCATATACAGGCATGTGCATCTAAAAGCAAACATTAATTTAACTTCTCCACACTTCTGTGAATTCTTAAGAGAGAAGGCTTCAGGCCATTTCTCCAAGTTCCTCACCAGTTTCTCTAAAACCCAGGAACTGACGCCTTCATCCATTCCTCCACGTGCACAGTCTCACCTGCAGTAACTCCTGGGCTGAGCCCCGACATTTCCTCTCCAGTTCCTGGATGTGTTTGTTCCGTTCCTGGCTTTGCTTTTCCAGCTTGGCTTCAGTGTTTTGCAGTCTCTTCAGAACTTTCTCTTTTTCATTCTCCAGTCTCCACATATAAGATTTCTCCTCCATTTGTAGGATCATGTGAAACAGCTTAAAATTGTAGCTGATGAAATGTTTTTTATTCATAATTTCAGATTAGAACGAAGAAAGCATATTCAAGTAACAGGGGAATATTTATCTTTAAATAAACAAAAAGTCAAAGTTTATAGGAGACAAGAAGTTTAACTCTCAGTGACTTGGGTTTCTCTACATGTTACTTGAATATTTTAGTCTCCCATTAATCATGGCTGTTAAATTGAGGGAAGTAGAAATACCCTCTGTGAGTCCAAATTCAAAATCCACACAAAGAGATCAGGGTAGCGGTTAGGAAAGACAATCTCAAAAGCCAATGACCTGTGAAATTTGAGTATAGACTTTTGGAGTACATTGATTTTGCCAGAAGGGCACTGAGTTTCTTTCCTGAGCAGTCTAGTCAATCATAGCAATAGAACCTTAGCCTGCCATTGCAGATGATCTTGCCTCATTTTCTGCTCATCCTCATGAATTTTTTGAATATGAATTCCACCTGCAGAAATCCTGTTCCTCACAATGATTACTTTCTGAGCATGGAAATTACACGCCAGACCCTGCATTGTGTTAAATTTCTAAGTGGTAGGTCTAGACCCCAAACAGGAAGGTACTTTGAGATGTGTAAAGCTTGTAAACTTGTTAAGATGAATCTAACTAAGGACACCACTTCCTTCCTAACTGATAGTGGAACTCCTTAGCAATTACTGTTGAAAGGTCAAGGAACAGGAATTCTATTCTCATAGGAGTAGCCAACTAGAAGTAGTAAAAGAAATAATTTGGGGTTTATCTCTTTAGATAACAGAAATAACAGATAACAGAGTCAGTGTCTGGCAAGCTAGCTGTGGCGTATTTGGCATGCCAAAAACAGTAATAATAACGGGTCTCATTCCCCTGACCCTGAAAAAGCCTCCAATACAGCAGCATTGGGAAAGATAAATAAGGAGCACTGTAGCACTGTCCTCCTGTTGTTCACTGATTTTCTCGAGTGGGCACCAGTAATGTCTCACAACAAATTGTGAGACTTCTTGTTACTGTTTTCGGAATAACAAATACATCATGGGTAGCTTTCCAGGCTTTGCCATGCAGGCGAGATACGCTCGGTAGCTTGTTGGGCTCTTCGAGAGGGACGAATGTGTCAAACCTGGGTCTGCTGCATGCATGCAAGACAAACGCCCTACCCACTGTGCTATCCAATAAAGAGAGGCTGCTAAAATCTCAGGACTGGAACAAATGGAGACGTTACTGGCTCCCGTTCGAGTAAATCGATGAACAATGAGATAACAGTGATACAGTGATACAGTGATCTCTTTAGTGCAGATTGATGACATTAAAACATTTCTTTGTAGGCAGCTCAGATAGAGAAGGGAGCACCAAATGAAGGGTGTTGGGAGGGTCCTCCCAAGATGGAAGAAGCATGCTGAAAGTAGACTATAGAGCGAACATGATTGCCACTCAATGCCTCTTTTGCAAACCACAACACCCCAAAGGAGAGAGAGAACAAAAGGGAATGCCCTGCCACAGAGGCAGGGTGGGATGGGGGGGGGGGGGGGATAGGGGTGGGAGGGATACCAGGATCCGTGGTGGTAGAAAATGGGCCCTGGTGGATGGATGGGTATTTGATCATTGTATAATTGAAACCCAAGCACAAAAATTTGTAAGTCTACAACTGTATCTCATGGTATTTCACTAATAAAAATTTAAAAAAAAAACATTCCTTTGTTTTCCTAATCCTTCCATATATCTAATATTTAGAACTAACTTATCTGAGGTCAATGAACTCAAATTCTTACCTCAACTTTTGTAATTTGCTCTCTTACGTTCCCTTGCCATTCCTTATTTTGTTCTTCTAGTTTCCTCAGGTACGTCAGTGTTTCTTGGAAGATTTCCTGAATGAAAAATTGTTCGATGAAGATTTATTATTTGGGCAATTTTTCATTATATATGTCAGGGGAGATCACAGACTTTCAAATATAAAATAATATTGGAAACTTGTATACTCCATATACTTTCAAGGATACATGCTAAGAGATTTGTGTGAAGTGAAAAACTTGATCCCCTGAGAGAGAAGTGTCTGCAAAATGGGCAGGTTGGTGGGTGGAAGGGTTGGAAGGCAGCAGGAGGGATTCTTTCGAGATTGGATATTGGTGGAGGGAAATGTGCACCAGTGGAAGGGATGGGTGTTGGAATGTTGTATGGCCAAAACCCAATCATGAACTACTTTATAACTGTGTACCTCATGGTGCTTCTATAAACAAAATGTTTTTAAAAAATTTGATCTTCTAATCAAACTGATGAATTGGTACAATTGTTAATATTTTCTATTTTAGAAACAGGTTTATGTGAGAACACATGACCTAAGTATACAACGCTGCATTTGCCTAGTGAACACTGTAAAAAGAAAAAGAATATAATAATGTATATTAATATTTTCTGTAGTACTGTGGTAAATCCAAAAACCAATAGCACATTATTGACACCTTGACATTTTTTTATGTATTAGTATGTATAAGTAAGAGTAAGCCAAGTGCCACTAAAGTGTTTGAAAGAGTCCAGGGACAGATGGAGAGATAATAGAGGGTTTAAGGTGCTTGCTTTGTTAGAGAATACCAGGTCCAATCTTGACTATGGTTCCCCAAACACAGGTTGAAAGGAACCCTGAGCACAGAGCCAGAGGTCAGACCTGAGCATCCCTGCATGTGTCACTAAATCCCAGCCTCAGTGGAAGAGCCAATAACAAATGTTTGTCAGTGAGACAGAGCACATGCTTTCTGAGGATTCTCAGTTTGATCTCCAGAACTGTATTTTCTCTTAGCTCCAAAAGATATGATTCTGATATTCCTGAACATGGCCAGGTATAGACCCAGTGGTCCAACAGCACTGCAGGGCCCCAACACTGAACAGTCAGAACTCTAAGTCTTATGTGTCATATGGAGTGACCCCTGGATCACATGATACTGGTAGATAACACTTGGAAAATAGAGACAGAGAATACTTATAATATCTAATAAAAAAAGTCATCGTGATAGAAATTTTAAATTATGTACTACCAATATCAAACTTTTAAATTATTTTTCAAAACAATTTTTCCCATTTTAGGAACACACTTTTTTAAATGTTATTGAATCACCATGAGATAGTTACAAGATTTCATTTTTGGGTTATAATCACACAATGATCAAACACTCATCCCTCCACCAATGCACATTCCCCACCACCAATCTCACCAGTATACCCTCTCTTCCTCACCCTCCCCTTGCCTCCATGGCATACAATATTCCCCTTACTCTCTCTCTCTACTTTTGGGCATTATGGTTTGCAATACAGACATTGAAAGGTCATCATGTTTGGACCATTATCTACTTTCGGCACATATCTCCCATCCCAACTGATTCCTCCAGCCGTCATTTTCTTAGTGATCCCTTCTCTATTCCAACTGCCTTTTCCCCTTTGCATATGAGTCAGGCTTCCAGCTATGGGTAAATCTGACTGACCCTTGAATCTACTGTCCTTGGGTGTCAGTCTCATGTTATGTTATTCTATACACCACAAATGAGTGCAGTCCTTCTATGTCTGTCCCTCTCTTTCTGACTCATTTCACTTAGCATGACACTCTCCATGTCTATCCATTTATAAGCAAATTTCATGACTTCATCTCTTCTAACAGCTGCACAGTATTCCATTGTGTAGATGTACCAAAGTTTCTTTAACCAGCCATCTGTTCTAGGGCACTTGGGTTGTTTCCAGATTTTGGCTACTGTGAACAGTGCTACAATGAACATATAAGTACATATGTCATTTCTACCATGCTTTTTTGCATCCTCAATATATATTTCCAGAGGGGGTATTGTGGGGTTACATGGAAGCTCAATTTCTAGTTTTTGAAGGACTACCCATATTATTTTCCAGAAAGGCTGGACCAATTGGCATTCCCACCAACAGTGAAAAAGTGTCCCTTTTCCCCCACATCCACGCCAGCACTGATTGCTTTTGTTCTTTTGAATGTGTGCCAGTCTCTGTGGTGTGAGTTTATATCTCATTATTGTTTTAATTTTCTTTAATTTTAATTTCTCTTCTGAATTTTCATAAAATCATGAAACCTTTATCAACATACTGTGCCTCAGACTAAATTATTTCAGGTCCATGGATTCAAAAGAGGAACAGGTACTTGGTGAAGCACTCTGGGAAGTACTCACCTTGTAGCCTTGACAGGCATCTGCAGCAAGGACCGTGGTGTGCCCTTTGTGCTGTGGTGTTCGCTCACAGTGCCAGCAGATGAGTTGACTATTATATTCACAAAACAGGCTGAGCTTTTCTCCATGTTTCTCACACAGATATTCCTGCTCCATCTTCTTAATGGTATCAATGATGTTTTCTAGCTGCTTACTGAGCCAGATGCTCTTCCTTTGAAACTGTGCTCTACATATAGGACACTGGAAGTTTCTCCAGAAAGGTGACTGCTGTAGCTACTTCTCAAGATTTTCCATTATGCAGGAATGGCAGTAGATGTGCCCACAGTCTATGATCACGGGCTCAGTCATCAGCTCCAGGCAGATGGGGCAGGTGGCTTCCTCCCTCATGGTTTTAGCTGTGCCTGAAGCCATGGTTTTTCCTGGAAATCTTTAATACTGAATCTAGAGGTAGAGATTAAGCAAATGAGATTTTTCTGTAAGTGAAGGAAATACACGTCCCCTGAGTCTGATTGAACTGACACTTTCAGAGAATGAAAGTGTGTGTGGAAGACAGTAGTACTATTTCAAGTGTTTTAGATTAGATTAAATTTTATATATTTAATATAAATATATAAAATATATACGGGGGTATGGTGCCGCCAGCAGGTCAGTCTGTTCCTGTGAGACGAGTGCATCAGCAGCCTCATGGCGCCTTCAGACTTCCAGATACCCCCAAATTGCTGCTGTGCCTTTGGCCAGACCCCAAAAACTTGGGGCAAAGTTTACCAAGAAAGTAAACGGCCAAAAGTTAGGTATGTGGGAAACACACCCACAAACCATCTCTGGCTCAGCTATATAATTGGAGGCAAGGCCTCTTTGGTTCCTGATTGAACTGCTTAATGGACATGATCCCAGAGACTCAGAAACGAATCTCAGAACCCAGTGGCTTTAGGTAGAAATGCGTCTGGTCTCTTCAGTAGGCTACCGGTGCTGGGTCAACCCAGGTGGGAATAGGTTTCGTGCCTTGGCCTGTTCCCCCTGGCAGCCTAGTGGCCGCCATCCGTCTAAGGCCATTGGATAGTCACATTTGGGCCCCCCAGTGACGAGACACACAGGGTCTCACGGGATGGGGGTGGAGCCAGGCTTGTCCTCCCCACCCCAACAAGACCCCAAGTCATCACCCATAAATGGCCTCTCTGGCTCCTGATCCAGCTGCTTAACGGCCATGATCCCAGAGACTCAGAAACAAATCTCAAAACCCAGTGGCTTTTGGCAGAAATGCATCCGGACCCCACAGTACGTTACTCTCGCCGGGCCACCCCAGGGAGGAAAGGGTTTTGGTCCCTCCGTCTGCTCCCTCTTGGCGACTTGGTGTCTGTCATCCTCCAGAGGCCATTGGACAGTCAGGCTTAGGCCCGCAGTGACGAAACTTGTTGGGCCTCACGGGATGGGGAGAGGAGGGTGGAGCGGGGCCGGTCCTCCCCACCCCAACGAGACCCCAAGTCATCGCCCACGAACAGCCTCTCTGGCTCCTCATCAAGCTGCTCAACGGCCTTGATCCCAGAGACTCAGAAACAAATCTCGAAACCCAGCAGCTTTTGGCAGAAATGTGTCCAGACCCTGCAGCAGGTTACTGTCTCCAGGCCACCCCAGGGGGGAATGGGTGCTGTCCCTCCGCCTGCTCCCTCTTGGCAACTTGGTGGCTGTCATCCTCCAGAGGCCATTGGACAGTCAGGCTTGGGCCCGCAGTGACGAAACTTGTTGAGACTCACGGGATGGGGGGGGGGGGGTGCAGCCGGGCCTGTCCTCCCCACCCCAACGAGACCCCAAGTCATCGCCCACGAATGGCCTCTCTGGCTCCTCATCAAGCTGCTCAACGGCCATGATCCCAGAGGCTCAGGAGCAGATCTCTAAACCCAGTGGCTTTGGGCCGAAATCCCTCCAGATTTAAGTGTTAAAATTTCGGAATTTCAAAACCACATGGCCCTACTGCAGCTACACGACATCATATGTTATTCATAATCAGCAATAGAACAAAAATTGTCTATTGTTGCCTTTTCAGCAGATCTGAGTGTTGGGGTAAAATCTCAAATAATAGTGGGCCTGGTGTCGAAATAGTGACTGTGATCAAAGTAGAGAGAGAGTAATGTGGAAATCATTTGCCCCACAGGCAGGGGGAGGGTGTGGGATGGGGGTATACCGGGATTTTTGGTGGTGGAGAATGGGCACTGGTGAAGGTACGGGTGTTTCATTGTATGACTGAGACTTAAACCCAAAAGCTTTGTAACTGCTCTCACAGTGATTCAATAAATAAAATTATAAAAAATGGAAAAATATATATATAAATTTATATATAAATATATTATATATTTATAATATTATAAATATATATTTTATATAATTATATATTTAAATTTATTGTCTCATTGTAATGAGACACATTTTATTTTTTAGTTGCTGTGGGTGCTGGTGTAATGGGCAGTTCTGAAAGAGAACAGACCATAACTATGAAAATTTTTCTGAATCAAATCTGAGAGAGAGAAGCCAGATGTTATTTATCACAAAAATTACAGATGAACAGAATAACATTAAGAAGTTTTTAAAATAATTAACCATGATGTAACTATAACAAATGCGTTGTTTCTGATTAATTGTTGATAACTAAGAAGTAACACTTAAGGATTTGGTCAGTCAATGAAGAAGATTTAGTGGATTCATATTTGACTAATGAAAATCTCTCTCTGTATTGTATCTACCTGTACCTCTAAAGAACAATAATATCAGTTCAATGAAGCCAGGGATATCACTCTAGGGTTATATTGTAAGATAATAGATTTCTTAACATCAATTTTGTCATCCTCCCTGATTTGAGGAAAGGAAAATTTATCTGAAGGAGTGAGAAGAGTAGGTACTATATCAGAGAAAATGAACCTGCAATGCAAGACTCCCTAAGAAGAGCTCATACTCAAATGATTTCACCTTAGTATGAATAAAACAGAGGAAAGAAATTTACCCCACTAAGAGTGATTCTTGAATGCAGAGCCAGAAATAAACCCTCATTCCCAAAGCCAAAAATCATGATCAAAAAGGCAATGGCAATGTAATGAAACCACCAGAGGTTTAAAATTTTTCCCTTTTGACAATAGACAGTGCTTACTTGGGCATAGAGCTTCAAGTCAAGGCACTGTGGAGAATATCCACATACGACCCTTCCCAAAGTCATTCAAGGTTCTTGCTCTTCTGGAGAAGCTCACAGTCTCTTTTGAACATGCTATCCTTTGTTTCTCTTCCCTTATAATGAAATTACCTTATGTTAAACCAAACAAAAATATCTTGATAATAGCCACTAACCACGTGTCAAAAAAGTCATTCATTAGTACCAAGTGGGTCTCATCTATGAGACAAGGATTTTTTTATATATGAAAATCATAAATGTAATATACCACTTCACTAAACAGGTTTAAAAACTGAGCAAATTGCTGTGTAATTGCTTCTCAAAGATATAAGACTAAATAGCTTTTAAAAACAGGTGAACATGGGGGTATGGTGCCACCAGCAGGTCAATCTGTACCTGTGAGGCAAGTGCATCAGCAGCCTGATGGCGCCTTCAGACTTCTAGATACCCCAATATTGCTGCTGTGCCTTTGACCAGACCCCAAAAACTTGGGGCAAAGTTTACCAAGAAAGTAAATGGAAAAAAGTTAGGTATGTGGGAGACACACCCACAAACCACCTCCGGCTCAGCTATATAATTAGAGGCATGGCCTCTCTGGTTCCTGATTGAACTGTTAACAGCCATGATCCCAGAGACTCAGAAACAAATTTCAAAACCCAACGGCTTTTCTCAGAAATGTGTCCAGTACCTGCAGTAGGTTAGCGGCTCTGGGCCACCCCAGGTGGAAATAGATTTCATACCTTGACCGGTTCCCCCTGGCAGCCTGGTGGCCGCCATCCACCAGAGGCCACTGGACAGTCAGGTTTGGGCCCGCAGTGATGAGACAGGAGGGGCCTCAGAAGATGAGGGAGGAGCTGACCCTTTCCTCCCCGTCCCATCAAGACACCAAGTCATGGCCCATGAACTGCCTCTCTGGCTTCTGATCAAGCTGCTTAACGGCCATGATCCCAGAGACTCAGAAACAAATCTCGGAACCCAGAGGCTTTTGGCAGAAATGCGTCCAGACGACACAGTAGGTTACTGTCACCAGGCCATTCCAGGGGGAAAAGGGTGCTGTCCCTTAGCTGCTCCCCCTAGGTAGCTTGGTGGCCACCATCCTTCAGAGGCTATTGGACAGTCAGGTTTGGGCCCTCAGTGATGAAACACCTGGGGCCTCATGGGATGGGGATGGAACCGGCCCTTTCTCCCTGTCCCAACAAGACCCCAAGTCGCCGCCCACGATTGGTCTTTCTGGCTCCTGATCAAGCTGCTTAACGGCCATGATACAAGAGACTCAGGAACAAATATTAGAACCTAGCTGGTTTTGTCAGAAATCCCTCCAGATTTAATTGTTAAAATTTTAAAATTTCAAAATCGTATGGCCTCTACTGAAGCCAAAAGACATCATATGTTATTCATAACCAATAATAGAAAATAAATTGTCTACTGCTGCCTTTTCAGCAAATCTGAGTGTTGGGGTAAAATCCCAAATAATAATGGTGGGTCTGGTGTCAAAATATTGAATGTAATCAAAGTAGAGAGAGAGGAATGTGGAAATCATCTGCCCCACAGGTAGGGGGAGGGTGTGGGATGGGGGTATACTGGAGTTTTTGGAGGTGTAGAATCGGCACTGGTGAAGGTACGGGTGTTTCATTGTATGACTGAGACTTAAACCTGAAAGCTTTGTAACTGCTCTCATGGTGATTCAATAAATAAAATTATAAAAATGAAAAAAATTGGTGAACCGTCGTGTAAATATTTCTCAAAACATAATTCCCAATACATATGGAAAAATAAACATCATTTATTATTACAGAAGTGAAAATTTGAATAATAATATATGATATGCCCCAGAGAACAAAAGCCTTATTCTTTTTTTAATTTTCAAAGAGTTGTTCACAATAATTGATCATGTTCAATATTTCCACACCAATCCCACCAACATTAAACTTTCCCAACACATTTATTTTGAGTTTTACCACCACCACCCAAGCCTGTGCCCACAAAGCAGACACTAAATATTTTATTTTGTACTGCTTGTTATAAATAATTAGCTAAAAATTATCCAAAAAAGCTTTCCTTAAAGAAAAGCGTTGAATTTCATCTTGGAGCCATTAAGTCCCTGAATTTGAGACCATTAATAGGTTGCAAGAGTTTGAGTCTTGTGTCTTAATATATATGTGTATATATATACATGTATATGTATATATGTACATGAGTGTATATGTGTTATTTTTATCAAATATGTTTTTCTTCTAATTACACCCACCAAATGTGGTGTGCTACTCTTGGCATATCAGCAAAGGCCTTATTCTTATGACTAATTTATGGGCTGACAACAGCAATTATAAAGACACTAAGTTATTTTTAACATATTTATACACACAATAGCATCATGAGGAGCTTTTCTAAAATGCTAGATTATAGCCCAGAGATATAGAAATTATATTATAGATCATTATTTCAAAAATTATTTTCAAAAATATGTTCATATCCCTGGGCTGGAGCAATAGCACAGCGGGTAGGGCGTTTGCCTTGCATACGGCTGACCCAGGTTCGATTCCCAGCATCCCATATGGTCCCCTGAGCACCACCAGGAGTAACTCCTGAGTGCAGAGCCAGGAGTAACCCCTGTGCATCGCCGGGTGTGACCCAAAAAGCAAAAAAAAAGAGAAAAAATATGTTCACATCACGGGAAGAGGTTGTGCCTTCTTGGTGTTAGATGGAGGGTTACCAAGAAGGAGCTAGAGTGAATCATGCCTTCTAGGGGGTCTATTTTTATCTCTGTCTCTGTCTGCCTGTCTGTCTGTCTCTCTGTCTCTCTCTGTCTCTGTCTCTATCTCTCTCTGTCTCTCTCTGTCTCTCTGTCTCTCTCTGTGTCTCTCTCTGTCTCTCTCTCTCTCTCTCTCTCTGTCTCTCTCTCTCTCTCTCTCTCTCTCACACACACACACACACACACACACACACACACACACACACCTGCAAGCTTTAGGTCACCGAGCAAACCTTGACCTTACATTTTTACTTTCTACTCCCCCAAACTCACATTTTTGTTGTCAGTCTCCTCAGTAGCTTCTATTTACTGAGGAGTCCACAAGGCAGTTCACTTGAACTGGATTAAACTGAAAGGTGAAATTGCTCTGGGGTTCAAAATCTTGATTGTCACATGTTTCAATTCACCTTCTTCTGATTGATCGTGGACTCTGTAGGAGTAATGCATTTACTCCCCATAATCGATAAAACCAAGTGATGGGGCTGAAGCAATAATAGAGCTCATAGGGCATTTGCCTTGCAACCATAGTCCCGTATTTGGTCCCTGGGATCTGTTATGGCCTGCCAGTACTGAGTCCTTAGTGCAAAGCCAGAAATAACCTCTGAGTATCTCGAGGTGTGGCCCCCAAACCAACCAACCATACCAACTACCAAACCCCCCAAACCAAGTGGCACAGTAAAACCTTAGGAAGCTGATCCATGAGCCCAGGAAACCGCCAAGGGCTAGCATTCTGACTTTCACTTCAGATCTCTCTACATTTGCTCCGGAGTCTGCTAGGAGTTAGGAGCCTCCCTGGTTGATGTAAATTTTTCCCCATTGTTATCCTGTGATTTATTTTAATCACATCTGAAATAAGGTGAAAAATAAGGTATAAGATAACCAGGGCTCCCAATGACCAGAAATCCAGCTTTCCTGTTTGTTCTGTGTCTCAGGATGCTTCTCAGTCTTACTCTGCAGATCCCAATGCTGTAGCAACAGCAGCAGCAGCTTCCGGGACTGCACGAGAGCCACTAAAGCCTCATCAGTGAATATTCTCAGGTAGAGCCACAGCAGCCCTGGTTATCAGTGCTCACAGAGTCTCAGTGTGGGAAGTTTCCTGTATCCCTGTCTGTGTCCTGAAATGACCAGGTTGGACTCAAGGACAGCAGAGGGTGCTTAGTAAAGCACTGGGAAAGAGCCGTGATGCCATGTTGCCAAAATGCAGCAAAGGAGAGGGTTGCTGCACATGGTACAGCCATATGTGGGTGTCAGCATATTATCTAACCTCAGTAAACTGCATCTATTAATGCCGCAGAGACTACAGCTATCCCTGGAAAGTCACTACTACAGCTCCTGTTGTACCTCCTAAAACTTCTAAGCCAGAACAGTCCAAGGAGTGGAACTTATCCCAGTCTACTAGTGAATCAATCTGTCTCTGATGCAGTGAGAGGGAACAATCAGAAGAGAGTCACCTAAAAAAAAACTGAGCTCTAGAAAGTCTCCCATGAGTTTATTGTTGATTGAAAATGAAGAATGAGGGTGGCTAGAGAGATAATAAAGCATGTAGGGCACTTGCCTTGCACATGGCCTCCTTGGGTCCAATCCCCGGGTGCTGGTGTTCCTTCCACTTTGACGTATTATTGGATATTTACATTGAATTTACAAGCTTTAGTGGAAGAAAACTTATCAATTTATTCTGAGTGTTTCAAATGCTGTAGAAGTTAGTTGAGTATCTGCTTGGACTCCAGTATAAAACCAGCTCCACCTTCATCAACCAAGGATAAGATTGACAGAAAACAAGTTTACCTACTTTCGTGAACCTACTAAAGACTCAAAACTTCTAAGAAAAACTAGGTACTAGTCTTCTAAAAGAAAAGTAACATTTCTTTTTCCCTCAATATGGTTTTTTGCCTCCATTACTAATAATCAGCAAACAGCCAGCAGAAAGAAGAGTTGCTACTTCTATGCAGCATACCCACCACAGTGCAAAATAAAAAAACCTACACTCATCTTGTAACTTTTCCTTGCATTCAAATCCCTAATTAATGTTAAATTCTTTAGAATTTTATATCCATTCATTCAAAGCAGTTTAATTTATTATCTTCGTAAGTGCATCTAGAATAGCAGTGAGGAGAACAGTCCAAATTTATGTCCTGACAGAATTTGAATTTTCTGACTAAACTGAAGGAAGATATAAATGAGAACCTTTACCAATACGGAAATAGGGCCTGAGGGGCTCAGAGAAGGAGGCCTTTGGGAAGGTGAAGATGTGGGAACCATTGTACATGTTGTAAAATGATACAAGTCCAGCTTCATAGTCCAGGAAAACCCCCACAGACCAAGCCAATTCCCTCAGACAAAGCGGAGTGAGGGGAGAGGTAAGGGCGACATAGTCATTCTGTTTGCACAGTCGAATGGCCCAGAATCCATTCTCGGAATCTAGTGTCACTTCATTGTCCCTTGGCACATTTTCCAGACAAACTCCTACATCCCACTCAGGTCCCTTTGGTATGGACACTTCAAAGTAATGTCGTCCTGAAGTGAAGGTCTGACATCCCAGGACACAGGGTAAGACTTGAAACCTCCAAGGTGTTTCACGCTTCCTCTGGGGGGGTCCATAAGACACTTTCTTCCCATCCTCAGACAGATGTAGGACACTGTGAGCTGTATCTTGATCCAGAGTGATGATAGCTTTGAAAATAAAGAAGGAAACAAGTAAATTAAAAAACTAGAAACTAGAGCAGAAAATGATATGTTTAGTCTGTGCCAGCATAGACTAAAAATATCATTAGGTAAACAGCATACTCTAAATAAAACCACCTGTGTTCAAACAAAATATTTGTTTCTTTCAGCAGTTAGAGTAATTTTCTCAGTCTCTGTGAAAATTCAAGTCGAAATTATAACTTTCATAAAGAAGAATGTGGAGGATTGAGTAAACTAATGTATGCCTATTGCTTGGCAAGACAGTTGTTATGTGATTCTGTCTTATATACTGAACACAACTGGAGCAGGGATAGTATTGATACTACTATGACAACAAAGACTGTTACAACTCTGTCAAGATGAACATCCTGATCGTCATTTTCCCTAATAGGCCAGGGTCCAGAAGAACCTAGTTAACATTTTCCTTCTATCTTCTCCAAATAACTTTCTCTGTCATGAAGTACTTCATAGATTATGAAATATTGGAGAAAAAACTAGACCACCCAATTTATCTGAAAAATCAATACTTAGGATTGGAAGAGAGAAGATAGCTAATAACTGGTTATTAAATACCAAGGATATTACCTAAGTCTCAGCCCATATGCCGAGTGTCATGAATTTTAAGTTTAAACTCTGTTGCTTCATAATGCATCATCATGATGGATAAAAGTAATACTCTAAGGATCAGTATACAAGGAAAAGTGAGAACAGTCAATGAGACAAAAATATGATGAAGTCAATGGTACTAACATGGAGTGCAATTTTAACAATAAAATCTTCTAAGTGATTGTTCTAGCTTATTTACCCACTGTGTACTTGATTTTAAATTATCACACTGATTAATGAATAAATAATGAAATAGCAAATTAATAACTGATAATGATTAGATAATAAGACAGTAGCACCCAGGAAAATCAATTGTGAAGATACACTTCCTAGCTTGAATCTCTCTTGTCTTCCCTCCCCATCCTTCCCTGCTTTACTCTATTCCCAGAAAAAAGACCTGTGTGGTTACATCAACCAGCTCCCTTCCCTATCCTTAGCTTCTGTTTATTTAAGTCAATAGGAGCCCTGTATGATTAAAATAATCAGATGGTAATATTTGCAGTTTCATATTCCTTAGTCATTAAATCCTGTTTGAAAAAGTTGATATGAAAGAAAGATGGCAGCCGCACGGAAGCCTTGTGGACAGCAGGTTTGAGCCGGGGGTGGGGGGCGGCAGGGGCCTCATGGGAAGGGGGGCGTTCTGGGCCGTCCTTCACGTCCAACCGAGGTCACCAGCTGCCCCCCACGAGCGGCTCTCTGGCACGGCCACGGCCCCGGAGGCACAAGGACTTAGCACAGAGAGCCACCCGCTTGGAGCAGAAAAGCAAATGGACTATGTGTTAAACCGCGCCACCATGCCTGCCCGGAGGGGAAAGGGTGTTGACCCACTCGCCCGCTCCTCTCTGGAAAGAAAGATGGTGGCCGCACGGGAGCCTTGTGGACAGCAGGTTTGAGCCAAGGCTGGGGGCGGCAGGGACCTCATGGGAAGGGGGGCATAATGGGCCGTCCTTCACGCCCGACCGAGGTCACCAGCTGCCCCCCATGAGCGGCTCTCCAGCACGGCCACGACTCCAGAGCACAGAAACCAATCTCTTAACTATCTAACTTTTAATAGAAATACTTCCAGGGTTAATAAGTAAAACAGCAGAAATCCAAAACCGCGCGGCCGCAATAGCGGCCGCGCGACATCATTTTATTCTTGAACCCGGCTGTAGAAAGCAAATCATTTCACAACACTGTTTCAGCATATCTGATTGGGGGGGGGTCATAAACTCTAAACAATAATTGTGCATCTTCTATTGAAACAATGTACCTAGTCAAAGTAGATAGAGTATTAACTAGAACTCATCTGCCACACAGGAATTGGGAGGGGTGGGAGGTGGGGTTCTATTGGGGTTCACGGTTAAAAATAAGTATTGGTAAAGGGAAATGTGTTTGATACTTTAAAAAAATCCTATAGAATAAACCAGTTTTTCACAGTAAAAAAAAAAAAAGAAAAAAGAAAAAGTTGATATGTTTGAGGTCCTAGAAGAAATGTACTTGAAATAGAATATATCAGTTGGAATGTTTTTAATCCACATGTATATAATACTCTGTTAATATAAACAGAAATGTTGAGCGTTAGCAGATTAGTAATATAGTTTTGCATTTGTGAGTAAGTGATTGTGTAGTAATGGATGACAGAATCATGAGACAGAAAGCCTGAGTTCTGAAGCTGGTAGTGCTGGCATTTCAAGAAAGTTTAGGCATTTATTGTATTCTGTAATTAATGCCTAATAGAATTGGAATTAGAATTGCAATTCATTCTAATCTACCTTTTCAGCATTACTTTGGAAGTTGAATATAATGCAAACATAATCATTATGTCCTGGACCCTATTCTATACACTTTAAAAAGGTTGATGATTTCATTTATATTTATGAAATTTCAATTAATAGTAATATTGATATTAAAATGGGACCACTAAAGAGATTATTTACCTTTGAGATAATGGTAATGAACTGGAGAGCAAACATTTAAAGAGTTTGCACACAAAACAAATACTCTATTTAGACACTAGAGTTTCTAACAGGGAGTGTATGAAAATTACATTACAATAACTAAACATTCTGCCCATGAGCCTGTAAAGGAAACACAAGTAAACTTATTTGCCTAATATCTCATCCCACACCTGTAACATCTGGGAAATTCTTTTCTTTTCTTTTTTATTTTATAGAACTGTCATGATGATTTATTACATTCAATATTCCAATGCCAATTCCACCACCGTTGCACTTTCCCACCACCATTATTTCTAATTTTCCCAACTATCATTCATTTAGGGAATTCTTGTTGTCACATACCTTGATATTGCTCTAAAATTTTCTTTGGATCAAAGTAGAGTTCAGAAACAGTGCACATGGTACGAACATTCCTATAGAAAGACTTCGGTGTATTGAATGCCATGGCAGACATCCTGGAATAAGAAGAGTCCAGAGATTTCATCAGTGGAACATTCCATTACACCTTATACTCCACTTCCCGGCCCTCCTGAATTCATAGAGCACTTACATGTTCAAGGTGTCTGTCGTATCCTACACAGAAAGAAACATAGATGTTGGTATGAAACATAGCATTTCATGGGATCATTCCCTATAAACAAGGCTTCCAAAGAATAAGTACAACTCAGATAATGATGGTTTCCCGGGGAATGATTCTTAGTGCTCTAGGATACGAACGATCTGACTTAGTCCCAGAATGTTTTCTGCCTTAATGAAGCTGAGCAATTGTAGGAGCAGCAATCACATTAGGTTGTGGGCAAGTTAGGTAAACAAACCAGGAATTTGCCCTTGTGCACTCTACAAGTTTGAATCCAGGGCCCCCTTCCTCAGAGGATCCCATATTATTGTTCATTGCAAAAATACTCTTTGAAGAATCCATTCCAGGCCCTGACACTGACTTATGGAAGTGGTGACTGAGGTATAGGACAGAGGTATAAAAACCATTTTACATTCTCAATCATCAGTGGAACTACCAGTGTGCTTACAGAAATTAGATTTAAGAGTACAAAGGATGGGCAGGAGCCAAAATACAATGGGGAGGATGTTTGCCTTGAACTGGCCGACCCAGGTTCAATCCCCAGCACCCCATATTGTTCCCACGCCACTGTCATGAGTAATTCTGAGTGCAGAGCCAGGAAAAACTAACCCCGGAGCATTGTCAGGTATAACTCAAAAAGCTAAAAATAAATGAATGGAAGTGATTTCTATAAGGGTATAAACCCTTAATCTAGCTAAAAGAAAGCCTCCTAACATATCTTAGAAAAAAGATATGAAAATACACAAAAAAGTTAAATAGGGGGAAGGTTATCAATCATTTTTGCTGCCCAACTTTATCCTCAACTAGTCCTGTGAAATACACTTCAGGATAGAGTCTGACAGTGAGAGTTACATGCAGGCGAGACCAGAGTTTAATAAACTCTAGTGAAAGTTATCCCAGTATTCTCTGTTTTCAGATTTGCATAAAGACCATCTGTAAACTATAAATGTCACTTGGTACATAGTGGGTGACGTGTATAAGAGCATCACTTTATTTATTTATTTATTTATTTATTCATGTATATTTTTTAAACCTCGCCTGGCTATGCTCAGGGTTACTCCTTGCTCTGAGCTGAGGAATCACTCCTGGCAGTACTCAAGGATGCTGGAAATCAAACACGGGATGGAAGTGTGCAAGTAAAATTCCCTGCCTACTGTACTATCTCTCTGGTCCCAAGAAGCACCACTTTAAATTCCCCACACTAGGGACTGGAGTGATAGCATAGCAGGTAGGACATTTGCCTTGCACGTGGCCGGCCCAGGTTCGATTCCCAGCATCCTATATGGTCCCCTGAGCAATGCCAGAAGTAATCCCTGAGTGCATGAGCCAGGAATAACCCCTGTGCATCACCAGGTGTGACCTCCCCCAAAAGCAAAATAAATAAATAAATTTCCCTCACTAGTGTGCACAGTTGACAACAGACAGCAGTCACTAATGATCAGACTTTATGCCTCACATTCCCTTCTTACTAACTTATAAGCAGACAAATTCACTTCTTTCCTGCACGTTCACACGTCACCTTCAGCAGTTCATGTGCTGAGCCCTTCCGATTCCTCTCCAGCTCCAGGATACACATCTGCAGTTCCTGGCTCTTGTTTTCTAGGGTGGCTACTCTGTTCTCCAGCACTGTTGAGATTTTCTTTTTCTCTTCCTCTAGTCTCCATAGATAAGACTTCTCCTCCTCGTGCAGAAATGTATGGAGATTCTTAAATTCAGATTGGATCCTTTGTCGCCTATGCTCTAGAACACTCTAGAAATAAGAGCATATCACAGAAGTGAGTAGAAAACTCTCTGTTGCTAGATGAATGTCAGAAAACTTTGTGCTGATACCTAGCTGAGTCTATAAACTAAAAAGTCGGTCATGGGGTTTTTGCTTTAGGAGAAAATAGAACTTTATTTTATAGGAGACCAAAAGATTTGACTTTAACATCAACAGGATTTCTCCACATGTTACAGAGAGCATTTCATCCCACTGTCCAAGGTGCCTGAGATAAGGGAAATGTTTCCTTTGTAAGTTCAATCTTAATATCCACACATAGAGATCAGGGAAGAAGTTGGAAGAGAATCCTGTAAAAGACAATGTGTACCCCCGAATCACGAATCACGAATCATGACCATCCTGTTATTCGTCGATTGCCTCGAGCAGGCCCCAGTAACGTCTCCTTCACCCTAGCCCTGAGATTATATTCAAGGCTCTTTAGGATAATGAGACCCATCATTGTTACTGGTATTTGGCATATTGGGTACGCCATGGGGAGCTTGCCAGACTCTGCCATGTGGGCAGGCTACATTCGGTAGCCTGCCAGTTTGTCCAAAGTAGGAATGAGATAATAAGATGTCATAATAAGATGTCGCGCGGCCGCTAATGCTGGTTTTTATGAAAACCAGTACCCCCAAAAAAGGGTTAAATTTGAATACAACATAACAGATTACTTCAGTGTTTCCACAAAGGTCGGAGTATCTCCCCTGAGAAGAGGGCAACCCTATAAGTAGTTGAGACTGATAGTCTGTAGTTTCAGGTATGTGTTCTTGCACTATTTCTGCTTACCTTTGTGGGTCCCATGAGGCTGAGGGATATAAATCCCTCTGGAAGTATCCTGTCCTTAGTGTTCACAATGATTAGTTTACAAAAATGGAATCTTGAGGACAAATTCTATTTTGTGGTAAATATCTCAAAGTGGTAGGTTAAAGATTCAAATAGGAAAGTACACTGAGATGTTTGATACTTGCAACGCCGTCAAGATTGAATGTAGGTAAGGAGTAATACTGTTTGGCTGCACCAGGCTGAGGTATCAGGAATCCTAGACAATTACTGCTGAACAGTGAAAGGAATTGGAGGCAAATTCTGTTAGATGAAGATAACCAGAAGCCTAAAAACAAATCATCTGTGATTCATTATTTCATCTTGTTTAATGATATTAAAACATCACTTTGTTTTATGTAATATAATTTTTAAGGAATAATCCCTTCCTATTAGGCAAGATAAAGCATCAATGTATTTCTCATGTTATTTCTATATGCCTAAGCTCTAAGGTAGAACATATTCAAACAATAAAATCAAATTCTTACTTTCCATTTTGTTATTTGATCTTCTGTGTCCAGCTTCAATGTCTTATATTCATCATTCACTTCCCTCAGTTTCGTCACAGTTTCCTGGAACATTTTCTGGAGGAAAAATTGTTTTACTGGAGTCTATCAATTTGACAATAATTATTATTATCAGAGTCTCCTGCCCCCACACCTGGCTGTCCTCCCTGGGGCCCCTTGGAGGGGAGCGGGTTGAGTTTCCCTCCCCACCCTGACCAAGGCTCCGGCAGCCGAAGACCTCCAGAACCAGCCACCAGAATGCTGAGACCACTCTCCACACGCATGAAAGTACCGGCAGAGGAACAAAGGCATGCGGGTCCCAGAGCTGAGATCTCCAAGCCTGCTCGGATCAGAGCTGAGCATCCTCCACCCAGATCCTTCAAATTCCAGTAGGCAGGAGTCACACCCACCAACTGGTCCCCTGGCGCCGTGTAATCCCATCAACAGCCAAGACTCAGAGACTATAAAACCCAGCTCCCGGAAGCGGACATCTTATTATCTCATTCCTACTTTGGACAAACTGGCAGGCTACTGAATGTAACCTGCCCATACGGCAGACTCTGGCAAACTCCCCGTGGTGTACCCAATATGCCAAATACCAGTAATAATGATGGGTCTCATTCTCCTAACCCTGAAAGAGCCTTGAATATGGCACCTTTTAAAAAATCTCAGGACTAGGACGAAGGAGACGTTACTGGGACTTGCTAGAGGCAATCGATGAATAACAGGATGGTCGTGATTGATTATTATCTTACAGAGAAGTCAAGTCTTCCAAAAACAAACTATTATTAAGTATAGGACTCCCTATACTTTCAAAGTATTCAAACTGAAATAAAAAAAACCTGGTCTAAACAATCCTGAAGAGTTAGTGAGATTATTAATTTCATTTCTGTCTTTAAAAACTGAGATTCATCTGCTGACTGTGGCCTAAACATTTACACCACTATTTTCTTTCCAGAGAAATACTGTACCTGGAGTAAGATAATCATTTAAAAGAAGATTTCATATAATAATGTGTTCAATCCAATGACCAATACCATATATTTGATACATTTGGAAATGTGTGCATTACCAGTCAAGAAATGTAGTTTAATGCTATTAAATTTATTAGAGTCAACAGAAAGCCAGTGTTTGGTATCTAGAATATTGATGCCTTTTGTGAAGAGTCCCTAAGTTTGAGTTACAGAACCACATTGCCCCCTAATTACCATCTGATGCATATTGGGGCCATGAACATTACCAAGTATAATTTGGTGGGTCTTTCTGTTGAATCAGACCTCTGGACCTATTATTGGCAGAGTGACACCCAGACCACAGCAGAATTCTAGGAGGACAACTTCAAGAAAAATAGAAGTGGTGGAAGAGCATAAATGCTACATCTAATAATGTTGTTGTGGCTCATTTTGGTTTGAGGGCCACACCTGGCTGCACTGAAGGGTCAGCTCTGGTGGTACACAGGGGACTGCATGGGTGTCAGTGATAGAACCTGGATTGGACCTGTACTAGACAAGCATCTCCCTCACTCTGCTCTCTCTCAAGCCTCACAGTTCAGTTCTTTAAGTATTTTTTCAAAAAAAAATTTCTCCTTTCTTCATGGAGAATATTTTAAGGTGAAGCAATTTTTCATTTTCTCATTAGAAATGAATTGTTATCATGCTCTATAAACCCAATATAATGCATATAGTGATCCAGTATTAGTATCTAAGTATGCTCTTATATTCTCCAGTACTGTCACAAAAGGGCTCTGTGCAACTTTGACCAAAACATTGTGTTGTTATGCTATAGGCCAAGTGCTTTGCATGAATTAATATCCTTAAAGATTATGACAACATCCTGGATATGTGTATGCTGAAGAGGCGTTGACAATAACCCAATTTACAGATTGGGGGATAAAGACATGAAAAAGAAATTTGCTTCTTAATTACACAGTTAATAGATGAGAGAACTATAACTTTCAACCTACGCAAGCTGACTTGATGTCTAAACCATTATACTGTGCTGTATCTTCTTTTTTTATGAAAAGATACTTGCAGTGGATTATATTCCAAGACAGTTATTCACTATTTCTTAGAGTTTTGGGAGCAACAGCCTATTTGGTGGTTGCTAGTCAGTGTTGAAAAGTTTTGAGAGAATCCATAAAATAACAGACCACCTCAGCTTCTTGAGGAGGGAATATGGAGCCCCAGACAGAGGAAATATAGTCCTCAATTCTGTACAGAACAGAGAAGGATGAGGTATTAAGTAGTTGACATACTCCTTCCTTCAGTTGTAGCAAGGGCAGCCTTCCTTACATGTTTTTCAAAAAGTTATTGCTTGTTTATTTGTTTTGTTTGGGACCACTCAGGGCAGTACTCAGGGCCTACTACTGGCTCGACATGAATAGTTCACTCTTGATGGTGCTCAGGAATGTGAGATACTAGTAATAAAACTTAGGCTTCCTGTAGGCAAAGCCAACACTTGTGCCAGACCTTAAACTCTGTCTAAGGCATCTTTTATGCTTTTATTTGGGGAACTTATGAAACTTTGGGAAACAAAACATCTTCCTCCACTTCATACTCAATTATTTTTAAATAATTTAGCTGTCTCTCCTGGATAACTGACTTTCTACTCTATTTTTATAGGAGCAACCTATTTATTCCTTTGTATTAAGACAATTCAAGAATGCTCTGTTTTTGTTTGCCACTCAATGCCTCTTTTGCAGACCACAACACCCAAAAGGAGAGAGAGAACAGAAGGGAATGCTCTGCCACAGTGGCAGGGTGGGATGGGGGTAATGGGGGGGAGGGATATTATCCATGGTGGCGGAAAATGGGCACTGGTGGAGGGATGGGTATTTGATCATTGTATAATCGAAACCCAAGCACAAAAAATTGTAAATCTACAACTGTACCTCATGGTGTTTCACTAATAAAAAAAAACACAAAAAGAATGCTCTGTTTAATGTCAACATAAGCAAATTTTCCACAGATGAAAATCCTCCATGTCCATTAATTCTCTGGGCTACTGAGATTACATCAAAGTTTAGGCCTGAATTCCATTATCAATCCTTCACTTGATGCATCAGCAAGTTCTAATGTCAGTGCATTTGCACAGGGGATTCATCTTTCTGGAATGCTCTGTCTTTTTCTCCATGATTTCACCGTGTATTTTATTTATGTGTCTTCCAAGTGTCACTTCTCAGTAATTCCCAGATTCTTCCACCTTTTGCTAACTTTCCTCAAACCCAAATCAAGGGAGTCCAGGCCATCAGCATGCTGGTTTGTCCATCATGCTAACTCAGAAAGGAACTAAAGAGAATGTTTTTCATCCCCTATGTTTTAGGGTTCTAGTAAATGGTCAAGAACTTTGTCATTTTGGGGGGCTGAAATGATAGCACAGCAGATAGGGTGTTTGTCTTGCATTAGGCTGGCCTGGGTTCGATTCCCAGCATCCCATTTGGTCCCCCAAGCATCACCAGGAGTGATTCCTGAGTGCATGAGCCAGGAGTTATCAAAAAAAGAACTTTGTCATTTTTCAAAGTATAGTCAAGATTTAAGATAAAGGGGCTGGAGCAATAGCACAGTGGGTAGGGCATTTGTCTTGCACATGGCTGACCTGGGTTAGGTTCCTAGCATCCCATATAGTCCCCTGAGCACTGTCAGGGGTAATTCCTGAGTGCAGAGCCAGGAGTAAACCCTGTGCATTGTTGGGTGTGACCCAAAAATTAAAAAAAAAAGCTTTAAGATAAATTATGTTGGTGTGGGCTCATCATTTTGTAATCTAATGAAAAAGTTTGCCATAGCAGTTGGAAAACAGGAAACAAGAGAGTAACTACTCCTTTGATGATTAGAGGGACAGGCCTCGGGGACTCATGAATTGTTTATCTAAGATTAAACGCTGAAAGGTATACTTCATGACCCTCATTCTGATTTTCAGCCTAAAGTATATCCCATTCAGAGAGCAAAATTTTATTGGCTATTTGGTGAAGATCTGCCTTGAAGCAGATCTTGGACTTACCTCTTCAATAAGGACCGTGGTGTGGCCTTGGTGCTGTGCTGTCCGCTCACAGCGCCAGCAGATGAACTGACTATCGTCTTCACAGAACAGGCAGAGCTTTTCTCCATGTTCCTCACACAAACTTTCATGCTCCACTTTCTTGATTGTGTCAATGAGGTTTTCTAGCTGCTTTATTGGCCGGATGCTCTCCTGCTGAAAATATGCCCTACATACAGGACACTGGAAGGTCCCCAGTAATAATGACTCCTGTTTCTGGTTCTCAAAAAATTGCATGATGCAGGTGCAACAGAAGGTGTGCCCACAGTCTATGCTCACTGGCCCAGTCATCAGCTCCAGGCAGATGGAGCACGTGGCTTCCTCCCTCATTGCCGTGATGGATGTGCCCGAGGCCATGGTTTTTCCTAATAAACTTCAATACCAGATCTAGAGGTAGAGATAAACCAGGTAAAATTTTCTCTGGAGATGGCAATATACTTCACCTAAATCACGAATAACATTTAAAACATATAGAAAATCAAGCTGTATTGTGGAATGTTGTAGCATCACAGGTGGTCACTTAAGGACCTGTCTGTAGCACTGTTGTCCCATTGTTCATCAATTTGCTCGAGCTGGGACGAGTAACCTCTCCATTGTGAGACTTGTTACTGTTTTTGGCACATCAAATATGCCATCGGGAGCTTGCCAAGCTCTGCGATGAGGGTGGGATACTCTCAGTAGCTTGACAGACTCTCTGAGAGGGATAGAGGAATCGAACATGGGTCAGCTGCCTGCAAAGCAAATGCCCTCACCACTGTGCTATCGCTCCAGCCCCACTTAAGGGTGTGTATTGTCAGCCACATGCATGCAGCACTTAAGCAATGGAATATGTCCCATTAGAATGAGAAAGTAATTTAAACATATAGATTAATCAAATTTAAAATGTTTAAATTACTTTCTCATTCTAACGGGACATATTCCATTGCTTAAGTGTTGCACGCATGTGGCTGACAATGCACGAAAATCTAGATACAGAACACATCGCTACAAAAGAGTTTTCCTGAGTCAAGTCTGAGGGAGATAGAAAAAGTCAAGTATCACAATCGCGATCATGAAGATCTGTTGTTCGTCGATTGCCTCGAGCAGGCCCCAGTAACGTCTCCTTCGTCCTAGCCCTGAGATTTTTAAAAAGTGACATATTCAAGGCTCTTTCAGGCTTAGGAGAATGAGACCCATCATTGTTACTGGTATTTGGCATATTGGGTACGCCATGGGGAGTTTGCCAGACTCTGCCGTGTGGGCAGGTTAAATTCGGTAGCCTGCCAGTTTGTCCAAAGTAAGAATGAGATAAGGTGGCATTTGCGGCCGTGCGCTTCCAGGAGCTGGGTTTTATAGTCTCTGGATCTTGGCCGTTGATGGGGTTACATGGCACTGAGGGGCCAGTTGGTGGGTGCGACCCCTGCCTACTGGAAGGTGGAGGAGTAGGCAGGGGTCACATATTCCATTGCTTAAGTGTTGCACACATGTGGCTGACAATGCACGAAAATCTAGATACAGAACACATCGCTACAAAAAAGTTTTCCTGAGTCAAGTCTGAGAGAGATAGAAAAAGTCAAGCATAACTCATCACAAATATGAGAGTCAGAGAGAGAGAGAGAGAGTACAGACAGGTGTGAAAGCAATTCCCACCGTAATACACATAAGAATATTTTATTCCCAATTAATTCTTTGTAACTGATATCAACACTTGTAAATTTGGTGATCTGAAAAAGTTTCTACTGCTATAATTTGCTTATTGAAAACTCATACCCTACCCCAAACAGAAAGACAGTTATTCAACGAAATAAGTGGCGATCTCACAATGTTGATAATGAAAGTCAACAAATCACTGGAAGTACTCACCAAGTATTCTTTGTGTCAGCCTCCGTGATATGAGGGAATAGAAAAGGAATTGGCATATTCGTTATGCCAAAAACAGTCACATCCTTTGATAAAGGATGTTTGGTCTTAGATCAGAGCTCCTAGAGACAGAGAAGTTTCCTATCTTTTCTCCACACCAGAATGTTCTCTTAGGAAACATTCCAGAGGACTGGAACCCAGGAACTTAGGAGAACTTTGTGGAGCATGGCAACAGGCACCAGAGCAGATAGATCTGTCTCTGCATAGCAGATAAGACCTATCCCTGCATAGTACCCCAGTAGGGCGTGTCATGCAATTTTTCAATACCAGTTCCTCCACAAGTGTGCGTTTCTCACCATCAATGTTCCTGATTTTACCTCCTTCCACCCCACTCCCCAATCTGCCTCTACGGCTCTCTCTCCCTCTTTCCTTTTTCACATAATGGTTTGCAATACAGGTACTGAAAGATTATCATGTATATCCCTTTACTTACTTTCAGCACTCATTTCTTGTTCAGAGGGTTAATTTTCAACTATCATTGTCATAACGGACAGAGAAGAGACCACGATGAAAATCTGATTTTTTTTCTACCAGTACAAATGTGCTAATGGTCTATCTTAAATTATATTTTATTTATTAATATACATACTCTATAATACCTCTTAATATTTCGGTAGTATGTAGTATATAGTATTTTCAGATAGTATATCAATCTAAGTACGGGCCTGGTTTTCTGGGATCTACATGGAGGGAAATTAAGGGAAAGAGAACAGCTTGTTGTCCTCACAGGTCTAGTTTCTGCCCCTCTGCCTTTCCATCTTTGACACTATCTGACTCACAGTACCCACGCACAAGCAGACACACAGTACCCACACACATGCAGACACACAGTACCCCCCCCACACACACACAAACAGAGCCTCAGCCTACCAAGCCTAATTTACTCTTAAAATTCTCTTCACTACCCCCCCAACACTGCGGACACTCACATTTTTGCTGTCAGTCTTCTCTGAAGTCACACTTACTTTCTGAAGATTCAACAAGGAAGTTCACTCTGGATTAAACCAATGGGGGTTCAGAGTCCAGTATGGTAACAAACTGCCCATAGCTATTAAATTTGATTTTTCTGATAAGGAGGGTACACCGTAGATGAGAACAATAGGTCTCCTCTACAGCAATTAAAAAATAGTGACAGTAAACCTCAAGACAGCTGCTTCCTCTTATGTTCATTACAGCACTATTCACCAGAGTCAGAATCTGGAAACAACCTGAGTGCCTGAGAACAGATGAATGGATAAAGAAACTATGACACAGGAGGTGTGATGCCGCCAGCAGGTCAACCTGTACCTGCAGGGCAAGTGCATCAACAGCCTGATGGTGCCTTCAGATTTCCAGATACCCCCAAATTGCTGCTGTGCCTTTGTCCAGACCCCAACAACTTGGGTTAAGCAAGAAATTAAACAGCCAAAAATTAGATATTTGGGCACCATATCCACAAACCACCTCCAGCTCAGCTATATAAGCTCACTTATTGGCCTTATTTCAAAGACATAAATCTCAAAAGAGATCAAAAGATGCAGTTAGGGCCTATAGCGCAGAGGTAGGTGAGAACCTGTGACTGAGATCTCCAGGCCTGCCTGGGATCAGGGCCTCCTCCCCCCACATCCCCAGTTTTCCAGTAGCTTAACAGTCACACCCACAAACTGCCCTTGATGCCGTGCAATCTCATTAACTGCCAAGACCCAGAGACTCTAAATTAAAGCTTCCAGAAGAGAGCACCGCAGAATGCCCTGACCCCATGCCAAGCTGTCTTCACTGGGGCACCTCGAAGGGGGCAGGTTGAGTTGCCCTCCCTGCCCCAAGCATAGCCCCGGCAGCTGAAAACCTCCAGAACCCAACTGCCGCCATGTTCAAGACCACTTTCCACACGCTCAGACAACCTCTCCCAAGGGAGGATGAACCTCACTCAAGACGGGATGAACCTCACTGGAGGGCTGACCGGCCAGAAAACCCAGGTATGTGGGAACCCATAACTAAAATCTCCAGGCCCGCTTGGATTGGGACTGAGCCTCCTCCCCACAGGTCCCAAATTTTCCAGTAGCTTGGCAGTCACACCCACAAATCTCCCCCTGTGCCATGTAATCTGACCAATGGCCAACATCCAAAGACTATAAACTAAAGCTCCTGGAAGAGAAAGACACAGAATTTCCTGGATATTATATTCTATCCATAGCAAGCAACACCAAACAAATTGTCTAGCATTGCCTTTTCAGCAAGTTTGAGTGGTGGTGAGACTGGTGTCAAAATATCTAATGTAATCAAAGTAGAAAGAGAGGATGGGGAAAACTGTCTACCACATAGGCAGGGGAAGGGTTGGAACGGGGGTAGGGGAGGAGGAATACTGGGGATTTAGGTGGTGGAAAATGTGCACTGGTGAAGGGATGAGTGTTTGATGATTTCATGACCGAAGCTCAAACATAAAAGCTTTGTAACTGTTTATCACACTAAATCAAAAAAGGGGGGGAATAATTATAAAATAATCAGATAATAAAATAAACATTCTGAATTTAAAAAAGAAAATGTAACATGCCCAATTCAATCAGCTTAATCAAAACCTGAATAAATAGCAGTACTCCTACATTATAAAAAAAGAAACTATGACACATCTAAACAATGTAATACTATGCAGTTGTCATAAAAAAATGAGGTCATGAAATTTGACTATAAATGGATGGACATGAAGAGTATCATGCTGAGTGAAATGAGTCAGAAGGAAAGGGATAAACATAAAATGATCACATTCATTTGTGGTATTTAAAAATGACATATAGTAGAAGAAGAATATCCACAGCCAGGGAAAATAGGGGTTAGAAAGACTGATTAATAATAAAAGACTGGTTAGGAAGACTGGTTGGAACTAACCATTGTGTGTGGGACTGAGAGTAGGTAAGATAGAGAAGAGATATATATGACAATAATAGATGGGAATTATCATGATGGACAGAGCTGAGGGTTAAAAGTAGGTAAGGGATATTCTGGATAACGTTTCAGTATCAATAGTTCAAACCACAGTGCCCAAAATGAGAGGGAGAGAGAGAGAGGAAGAAGAAGAAGAAGAAGAAGAAGAAGAAGAAGAAGAAGAAGAAGAAGAAGAAGAAGAAGGAGGAGGAGGAGGAGGAGGAGGAGGAAGAGGAGGAGGAGGAGGAGGAGGTGGAGGAGAAGGAGAAGGAGGAGAAGGAGGAGAAGGAGGAGGAGGAGGAGAACGCCTGCCATGGAGGCAGCAGAGGGATGGAGGCAGCAGAGGGTGGGAGGGAATCTGGGCACATGCTGGGAAAAGTACACTGGTAAAGGGATGGGTGTTAGAATACTGTATAACTGAAATCCAATCATTAACAGCTTTGTAAAAATAATAATAATAATAAAATTAAATTAAATTTTTTTAAAAAAAATTTAAAAGACAGTTGCTTTGTTAGCCCAGAATGGTCTAATTCAGGAAGCCTATAGAGTGTCAGTATATTAATTATGACTTAGAACACTTCTAATTTTCACACCAAGTTCCTGTGGAGTCCTTGAGTCTTCTTGGTCTATGATAAACAGAGATGCAATGTTCCTCAACAAATTACTAGAGAACCAAATCCAGAAATACATTTAAAGGATCATACATAATGATCAAGTAAGACCTATCCAAGGGATGCAATTATGGTTTAATGTTTACAAACCCATCAACATGATACACCTCATCGGTACAAGGAAAAGTAAAAATCATTGAGTCATCTCAATAAATGCAGAGAAGGCATTAGATAAGACACAACATCCATTCACAAAACTCTCAGTAAAATGGGAATATAAGGAACTTTCTTCAATATACTTAAAGTACTTATCACAAAACCACACTAATATCATACTCAATGACAAAAACCTGAAAGCACAATGCCTAAGATTAGGCACAAGTCAAGGTTACCAACTATTTTTCACTATTACTTAATATAATATTGGATGTCCTTGCCTCTTTCACTTAGGTAAGAAAGAGATACAAAGGAGATCTAGATTGGAAAAGAAGTCAAACTATCACTATTTGCACATGACACAATACTATACTTAGAAAACCCTAAAAACTCTACCAAAAATAAATAGAAAACAAACAAAAATCCCAAAACTCCTCAAAATAATATATTTGCACAATAAAATGATAGGCTACAAAATCAACACACAGAAATTCATGGCATCTGTACATAAAAATGTCAATGACATTGAGATTGGAATACATAAAAAAAAACAATAAAAATCATCAATTTAATGTGTATGTGAGAGGAAAGAAACCCTTTTCCACTTCTGGGAGGGAATGTTTATTGGTTCAACCTCTTTGGAAAACGATATGGGCAGTTCTCAAAAAAATTAAAAATTGAGCACCTGTATGAACCAGAAATTCCACATACGGTATATAAAGAAGCTAAGAGAGCATTAAATAGTCAATGGCACAGAATTTGAAGAATTAGTCCACAGAACTGAGCTTATCTGGGGTTGTAGGCCAGGTTAGAATGTGCAAAGAGGTGTGGGAAAAAGACCCTGAAAGTTGGAGATAAGTGGACACTCAGGTGATGGGTGTGGTGTTGGAATGATGTATGCATAAGATTATCATCAATGATATTGTAAATCAGGATACCTCAATAAAAATGTGAATTATGAACAGGGCTTTATGGAATGACCATCTCCGAATGCAATAGTTATGTGTACCTAGGCTGAAAAGTCAACATGACAAATGACTTGGCACCTGAGTTGTGCAGGAGGAAGAGAGCGGCTTGGAATGCCTTCAAGAGTGTCGAAGAAATAACTAAGAGGACGAAGAACCTCCAGCTCCAAGCACATGTCTTCAATTCCACTGTTCTTCCTGTATTAACATACGCCTCAGAGACCTGGGCCCTACGAAAACAGGATGAGAACGCTATCCGGGTCTCTCAAAGAGGAATTGAAAGAGCTATGCTTGGAGTATCACGTTTCACTCAAATGAGAGAAAGAATCTGGAGTTCCGACCTTTGTCGATGATCAAGAATCAGGGACGCTGTTTCGTTTGCCAAGGCGTCAAAAATCAGATGGGCTGGACACGTAATGTGATTCGAAGATGACCGCTGGACTAGAGTCATTACCGACTGGATTCCACGGGATGTCAAAAGATTCCATGGCCACCCACCTACAAGATGGTCAGACTTCTTCATCAAGACACTGAACGATTGGTTTGAGGCTCTTTGTGTTCCTAGAACGAGCAGATGCCATTGGGCTACACTATCACACAACAGGGATGAATGGAGATATTACTGGTGCCCGCTCGAGCAAATCAATGAGTAACGGGATATCAAGTGATCAAGTGATGAATAGTGCTTCAATGAACATAGGGGCATAAATGTCTTTGTAAAATAATTTGTTGAGACTCCTAAGGTATGTTCCAAGAAGTGTAATTTCCATGCTGTATGTATGTTTAATTCTTAGTTTTTTGAGAAGAGTACCTAATGTTGTTTTACATTCTTTATTTTAAATCCTGCTACATCGGGCGGAAGAGAAGGGCCACATGGAGGGCGGGACCCACAGCTCCCGGAGAAAAAGAAAAAAACAGGTTCCAAAAAGAGCCGAGATCATCGGGAAGTCCCAGATGGGGTAGGTACTGCATCCCGCCTCCCCCAGATGGAACCCCGGTGACCAGAAGCCTCTACAAGCACAGCTCGAGTATGCAGGAACTAGGACTTTTTCTCAAATCTGCCGGGACTACAGCTCCCAGGTAACATCTGATTCCGGAAGTCACGCCCACAGCCCGCCCCCCCAGTGCCATCTTTACAGCATACAGCCGGAAGAGAAGGGCCACATGGAGGGCGGGACCCACAGCTCCCGGAGAAAAAGAAAAAAACAGGTTCTAAAGAGAGCTGAGATCATTGGGAAGTCCCAGATGGGGTAGGTACTGCATCCCGCCTCCCCCAGATGGAACCCCGGTGACCAGAAGCTTCTACAAGCACAGCTCGAGTATGCGGGAACTAGGACTTTTCCTCCAAACCACACATCTCTCTATATACAAAGTGATCAATGGGAAGTAAACCACCCAACGTTTCTCCCTGAAAATCAGAGTTAAGTTTGGAGCACGGCCACAGCACCAGAAACACAAGGACTTAATGCAGAACCCAGCAGCTTGGAGCAGAAAAGTGAACGGACTATGCGTTAATCCAGGCCATCATGTCTGTCCAGAGGGGAAAGGGTGTTGCCCCATTCACCCTCTCCTCTCTGGAAAGAAAGATGGCGGCCGCAAGTGGAGCCTTGTGGACAGCAGGTATGAGCCGGGGGTGTGGGGGCAACTAAAACCTCATGGGAAGGGGGACGTTCCGGTCCGTCCTTCACACCCTACCGAGGTCACCAGTTGCCCCCCACGAGCGGCTCTCCAGCACGGCCACAGCCCCAGAAGCACAAGGACTTAATGCAGAATCCAGCAGCTTGGAGCAGAAAAGTGAATGGACTATGCGTTAATCCAGGCCATCATGTCTGCCCAGAGGGGAAAGGGTGTTGCCCCATTCGACCTCTCTTCTCTGGAAAGAAGGATGGCGGCCGCATGGGAGCCTTGTGGACAGCAGGTATAAGCCGGGGGTGTGGGGGCGACTAAAACCTCATGGGAAGGGGGGCATTCCGGTCCGTCCTTCATGCCCTACCAAGGTCACCAGTTGCCCCCCACGAGCGGCTCTCCAGCACAGCCACAGCCCCAGAAGCACAAGGGCTTAAAGCAGAACCCAGCAGCTTGGAGCAGAAAAGTGAACGGACTATGTGTCAATCCAGGCCATCATGTCTGTCCGGAGGGGAAAGGGTGTTGCCCCATTCGCCCTCTCCTCTCTGGAAAGAAAGATGGCGGCCGCAAGTGGAGCCTTGTGGACAGCAGGTATGAGCCGGGGGTGTGGGGGCGACTAAAACCTCATGGGAAGGGGGGCATTCCGGTCCGTCCTTCACGCCCTACCGAGGTCACCAGTTGCCCCCCACGAGCGGTTCTCCAGCACGGCCACAGCTCCAGAAGCACAAGGACTTAATGCAGAACCCAGCAGCTTGGAGCAGAAAAGTGAATGGACTATGCGTTAATCCAGGCCATCATGTCTGTCTGGAGGGGAAAAGGTGTTGCCCCATTCGCCCTTTCCTCCCTGGAAAGAAAGATGGCAGCCGCATGGGAGCCTTGTGGACAGCAGGTATGAGCCGGGGGTGTGGGGGCGACTAAAACCTCATGGGAAGGGGGGCGTTTCGGTCCGCCCTCCACGACCTACCGAGGCCACCAGTTGCCCCCCACGAGCGGCTCTCCAGCACGGCCACGACTCCAGAGCACAGAAACCAATTTCTTAACTATCTGACTTTCAGTAGAAATACTTCCAGGGTCAATAGGTAAAATAGCAGAAATCCAAAACCAACATTTAATTCTTGAACCCAGCTGTAGAAAGCAAATCACTTCACAATGCTTTTTCAGCATGTCTGATTGGGGGGGGGGGGTAAACTCTAAATAATAGTGGTGAATCTTTTAATGAAACAATGAATCTAATCAAAGCAGATAGAGTGTTAACTAGAATTCATCTGCCTCACAGGGACTGGGAGGGGTGGGGGGTGGGGTCTTATTGGGGTTCTTCATGGTAAAAAATAAGTATTGGTAAAGGGAAATGTGTTTGATATTTGCATGACTGAGACCTAAACCTGAAAGCTTTGTAACCTTTCCCACAGTGATTCCATAAATAAATAAATTGAAAAAAACAACAAGAATATTATTCACCAAATAATTTCTGCTTTATAGAATTTTGACATTTTTATCTTTATCTTATTACTTAATTTGATCTTTATCTTATTAGTTATTGCATCAGAAACTGTCTCTAGCAATGTAAAATTGCTATTAAAAACTTTTCTGAATAAGAAAAAAAAATCTTGCTACATCGGGATGTTAGATGCCTGCTAAAAGTAGGATATGGACCAAACATGGATGCTTAGTGCCTATGTCGCAAACCATAACACCCAAAAGGAGAGAGAGAGTAAGAGGGAATGAGTCTGCCACAGAGGCAGGGGATAGGAAGGGGTGAGGGTGGTGGGAGGGATACTGGTAACATCAGTGGTGGAGAATGGGCACTGGTGGAGGGATGGGTACTCAAACATTGTTTGATTTCAATGTAATCACGAAAATTTGTTAAATCTGTAACTGTATCACACGATGATTCATTAAACTTAGAAAACAAATAAGTAAATAACTCTTGCTTACCTGAGGCATAGCCAGTCAGATAATGGAATTGACTGAGAGTCCTCCTGTTGTTCATCAATTTACTCGAGTGGGCCCAGTAACATCTCCATTGTTTTTGAGACTTGTTGTTACTGTGTTTGGCATATTGAATACAACACGGGTAGCTTGCCAGGTTCTGCCATACAGGCGAGATACTCTTGATAGCTTGCCGGGCTCTCCGAGAGGGGTGGAGGAATCAAACCTGGCTCGGTCAGGCTGGCTGCACACAAGGCAAACGCACTACCACTGTGCTATCGCTCCAGCCCGACTGAGAGTAGACACAACGAATATAAAAGGGAGAAGAGGAAAAAATACCTATGCCATCCCCTCTGTGCCCAAGCAGAGGGCATTAAAAGCAGCTATTCTTGCCACATGGCTAAGAACAAACGACAAGTGAAGGGACAAAGAGCATGGGGAAGCTGGCCTTAAGGGACAGCCACAGAGTAGCAGATCTCAGACCAGGAGACAGCAAAATGCCCAGGGCATCTTAGAGAGCATGGAAGGGTACCAGTGACCCAGAGAGGTCAGCATGAAGACAGGGTAAGTAATACCCATCATTGTGAATTCAAAGTTGGGTGCATGGCATGTGTTCTGTGGCCAAGACTCACCTCCCCACTCCGGCTGGCCAATGGCAATGGGAAAACCAAGGAGAGAACATGGCACCAGGCTTCTTGGTAATCAGTTGCCCTTTATTCAAGAGTCACAGCATTAGAAGTTAGTAATAGAGAAGAGTGGGGATAGCAATTACACATAGGTGTGGTTGAACATTATCATAATAAACAATGAACAGATGTAAAGTTTAAGGGGAAGCCCTCCTAGGAAATACTCAAGCACAAACTCTTATCTTGCAAGGAGATCTACCCAAGAGCAGAATTCCAACTAAGGGAATATTGCTTTCTCCTTTCCTTAGTCCCTATAAAACACTCATCCTAAATTTACTTCTTAATAATACCTCTAGCCATTTTGTATGGACAAAGTAAGAGATATATTAAGTATAAAGGTGCCACTTCCTGGGACATCTTGCTATATATCCCAGACTACAATCTTCAGGCTGGTTAGTCTTTCCTAACTCCTGTAGAGTTCTTATCCAGTTACTTCTTTTTGGGTCGTGATAGAATTTGTTCCATGACCATGCTCTTAATTTATTATACACTTTATGGCACTTAGCCTGTCCATTTTAGATGCCGGGGTAACTTTAGGCTTGCCCTGGGTCAATCCACGTTCCTCAGAAGGAACCCTGTTTGGGGGTATTAGGAACTAAGGGCAACTGAGGCTTACATTGAATAAACATAACAGATGCCCAGGAGTAAATATTATTCAGAGTCATTTAACTCTCAAGTTACAAAAGCATGACATTAACTGCCTTCCTGTGTCTATAAAAAAAGGACACTGCTCTAAAGTGAACTATACAAAGGATATAAAGGAAAGAGAAAATTAATATTGCACTTGCATATACAAAACTCAGAGTCCTCAGAAAAATTTGACTCTACAAGTCACAGGGTCAGCTTTGTGGATGTGGTGATTAACAGATAGAGGAAGCAGAGCACAAAAGAGAAGATAAAGATAAACACAGAGGATAGAAAGTTCCTGATGGAATTGAGTGTGCTTCAGGAAAACTGTGATGGGTGTAACTCAAAAAATTTAAGCTCCCTGCAGTGGGGGAAAGGACAAATCAATATTAAACCTAAAATGTGGAGAACATCTCCCCCTTTTCTGTTTGTAAAAGGCAAAAGATCATAATAGGTTTGATGAGTCATGGCCTCAGTATTGCCTAGTCTTTTCCGAAAAAGGCAGGATCCTATGAACAATAAAATGGACATGATAAGTGAGGCCAAACCAGTGGTGCCAATAGTGGGTGATATTTTGCCACCAAGACCTCGGATCAAGGCCCTGTAATGTGTCTGCAATACCCTGGGCTAAGTTTTCATACTGAACTCCAAAGAGTTTATCTTTAAACACTCAAAAGATCTCATTTTGAAGAACAAGAGTTTCTAGAAACATAAATTTCCCTTCAGATCCTGCAAATGGTATCTAATTTGGTCCCAAGTATGACTGAACACATTATATTGGGGGGGGGGGGGGAATGAAGGGGTAGGAATGACACAGTGACACAGAAAGAGGTATTATTCCAGTCACAAACAGTCTCATTTGTTGCTCCAAGATTTAAACCCACCGCTGGACCCAGAGCAGTGCCTGTTGTAAAGTGTTCAATCATTGTTCAGCATCATGGTTGACAGTAGCCAGCAAAGAGTTTGTACCTTAAATGCCTTATATCCTCCAAGACAAGTGCAGGATGCCACCGAGGCAGGATTCATACTGTGATTCAGGTCTCCAGAATCTAGTATGGGAGGCCTCGAACCAGGGCTTCAGCTAAGGGTCCTGTCGCCTCCCTCTTCTGCAGAAGTACACTATGGTCAGGGTGATTTTCAGGTTCCTGGGACTTAAGGGCACAGGCTCTGAGTGGGGTAAACCTTAAATGACCCTAGACCTACAGTGCCACAATGAAGAGTTTTTTGAATTGCTTTTGTACTGAAGTTATCTTTGTGTCTTCTCTTATGGAGAAGGCCAAATTAGCCCCCCCCCCAAAAAAATAACCCTAAACTTCTCTCACCACTTACAATTATTATCTCAATATTATGATTGAAGCAACTGAGACACTGAGAGGGTGGTGTGACTTGTCTATTTTAAGTAAGATCAGAAATTGGATGTAGATCCTTTCGTATGTGAAAAGGGAGAAAACTTTGCTTGTTGCTTCACCTGGAATTATTAAAGGACTTGGGATGTTCAAGTTTTAGAAGCAGACAAGCAGGTGGGGTGGTTAAAAGTGAAAAAAAAAAAACCCAGCATCTTCAACCTCAGAGTGTGAATCTCATAGAAAGGAGGCCCGTGGGATTTATGTATGAGATCGAAAACCAGTGGGAAGTTCCATTCCAAGGACTGGAGTGAACTGGGGACACCTGACTCAAGGGATAGGAGAGGGCAAGTCATTGGGAAACTCGGATGAGTTCACAGACTTCAGCAAAGTTCTCATCACAGTTCTCACCACGTGCTCATTAAAATGCCCGTCAAGCACGTTCTTCTGAAAAAATGATTTATCTCCTTGTTCCTGAAGAAGAGACTCTGTTGAGTAAAGTACCTGCAGAGTTTTCTGTACCAGTGACAGTCCCTGTAAACTCCTGTCTTGTGGAGTCCCAGGAAACCAGTGAACAAACTCCACTTCAGCGTGGGGAAAGCTGTGGGTGTGAGAGCAAGGAAGCTATTCTCCACCACAGGTCATTAGGGAAGGAGTGAGGAATTACTATTTGAGAACATGAATAAGCCTTGTTCCCCTGAGTAATATTAAGTAGTTAATAATGGCAATGATATCCAAATGCTGTGCTTTTAAAATCTAATTACTAAACATCAGTGATCTGAATTCTATGATAGTTTTTTTTTTCAAGAGATGTCTTTTATTAACTACTGTCCCTTGAACTTTGCTCTGGTCAGTGGCTTCACAGGTGATGTTCCCTTGCATCTTACTTGTATTCTGTGATGACTCCTTATAACTTTCTAATTACATTGGGGTCACCATTTGTGGGAATTCACCCTAACAAAACCAATCACATTGGCACCTTTGACCCCCATTCAGTCAAGCACAAAGAATGAGACTGTGACAGTCAGGAAACTCCCAGGCAGGGAAAATCCCCAGAGTAAAACAAGTCTAGGTTAGTTTACCATGAAGGAAAAAAAAAGAAGGCCTAATCAAGAACAGAATATTTTATTTTTATTAATTATTTCAGCTGGAGCTATAGCACAGCGGGTAGGGTGTTTGCTTTGCACATGGCCGACCCAGTTTCGATTCCTCCATCCCTCTCAGCGAGTCCAGTAAGCTATCAAGAGTATCCTGCCAACATGGCAGAGGCTGGCAAGCTCCCTGTGGCATATTTGATATGCCAAAAAACAGTAACAACAAGTCTCACTATGGAGACGTTACTGGTGCCTGTTGGAGCAAAATGATGAACAATGGGGATGACAGTGCTACAGTGCTAATTATTTATTTTTGGTTTGGGAGCCACACCCAGAGAATGCTCAAGGATCACTCCTTGCTCTGCACTAAGGAGTTACTCCTGGTGGTGCCTCAGAGGACTACCTGGGGGGCTGGGGATTGAACCTGGGTCAGCTGCATTGTAAAGCAAGCTCTAGCTCTCTCCCTGCTGTGCTATCATTCCAGACCCAAAACAGAATACTTTAATATCTAGTTTACAGTGAGGGCAGCAAAGTTAGCCTTGACCAGAATAGAACACACCTGCACTGGAATAGAACAGGACTTTAATGCATGGCTTTAATGCTATAAAGGTGGTTGCTGATTGTGTATCACCCTATGATGACAGGTATGCAAATATCCCAGCCTTTGCTCTTATGTACCTGCTGTTCTCACTGTACCTGTGAATGGGAGCAATGGCTCATAAGTCTGGAGCCAGAGAGCCAGGATGGGGAAAAAGAATTTGTGTTCAATATGTGATTATTTCCTTGTTTTATTCCCTGGGGTTTTCCTGGCTAGCTTGCAAGCTGGAGAGGCTACATCATGGGAATAATTTCCCATAATAACCTTCTTTGAAACAACCCACTCTTTTCTTTTCTCATCACTGCTTGTGCATAAAAGTTTTTCACTTTGCACAGCTCCTAGGAACTTCTTTCTATGTGTTGGTTTGGATGCTGCCCAACTGATCCTTTGTGTGATAGACATTCTTTTAATTTATTTGTCTTTATTTCCTTCTTTTTTAAAAAATTTTTATTAGTGAAACACCATGAGGTACAGTTGCAGACTTACAAATTTTTGTGCTTGGGTTTCAGTTATACAATGATCAAGTACCCATCCCCCCCACAAGTGCCCATCCTCTACCACAAGGGGTCCCAGCATTCCCCCACCCCCCATCCCCCCCCCCCGTCCCACCCTACCTCTGTGGCAGGGCATTCCCCCTTGTTCTCTCTCTCTTCTTTTGGGTACTGTGTTTTGCAAGAGAGGCATTGAGTGGCAATCATGTTTGGTCTATAGACTACTTTTAGCATGACTCTCCCACCCTGGGAGGGTCCTCACAACACCCTTTATTTGGTGCTCTCTTCTCTATCTGAGTTGCCTTTTCACCTAGCACGTGTTGCTGGCCTTCAAGTCATGGAGCAAAATTCCTGGTACTAATCTCAGCCATTCCTGGGTGTTAGTCTCCCTTTTTGTTGCTTTATGTTCCCCAGATGAATGCAATCTTTCTGTGTCTATCCCACTATTTCTGACTCATTTCGCTTAACATGATATTTTCCATGTAGTACCACTTGTATGTAAATTTCATAACTTCATCTTTTCTAACAGCTACATAGTACTCCATTGTGTAAATGTACCAAAGTTTCTTTAACCAGTCATCTGTTCTTGGGCACTCAGGTTTTTTCCAGATTCTGGCTATTGTAAAGAGTGCTGCAATGAACAAACAACCATGCACAAAAGTAAGATTGAAATGGATTTATGACCTCAACATCAGACCGGAATCCATAATGTTTATTGAAGACAAAGTCGGCAAAACTCTCCATGATATTGAAGCTAATGGTATCTTCAAAGATGTCACGCCACTGGCCAAGCAAGTGAAAACAGAGATAGACAAATAGGACTCTCTTAAACTAAGAAGCTTCTGCACCTCAAAAGAAACAGTGACCAAAATACAAAGACAGCCTCCAGAATCAATTAATCACTTAACTTCCCGTTAGTCGTCGATTTGCTCGAGCGGGCGCCAGTAACGTCTCCATTTGTCCTTGTCGCGTGCTAGTGTAGCCCAGTGGCATCTGTTTGCTCCGGGAACATGAAGAGCCTCAAACCGATCTTTCATGATCTTGACGAAGAAGTCTGACCATCTGGTAGGTGGGCGGCCACGCGGTCTTTTGACATCCCGTGGAATCCAGTCGGTAACAGCTCTAGTCCAGTGGTCGTCTTTAAATCTCATTACGTGACCAGCCCATCTGATTTTCGACACCTTGGCAAATGAGACAGCATCCCTGATTCTTGATCATCGACGGTTGTCAGAACTCCGGATTCTTTCTCTCATTTGAGTGAAACGTGATATTCCAAGCATAGCTCTTTCTATTCTTCTTTGGGAGACCAGAATAGCATTCTCATCTTGTTTGCGTAGGGCCCAGGTCTCTGAGGCATATGTTAATGCAGGAAGAACAGTGGAATCAAAGAGATGTGCCTGGAGCCGGAGGTTCTTCATCCTCTTAGCTATTGCTTCGACGTTCTTGAAGGCATTCCAAGCCGCTCTCTTCCTCCTGCACAGCTCGGGTGCCAGGTCATTTGTCATGTTGACCTCTCGACCTAGGTACACATAGCTCTTGCATTTGGAGATGGTCATTCCGTTGACAGCGAATGGGGCATCAGGAACGAGGCTGATTCTCATAAACATAGTCTTCGTAAGATTCAGCTGTAGTCCTACCTTTCCACACTCACGGTCAAAGTCGGCCAGCATTTGTGCCGCTTGGCTGATGTTTGGTGTTATTAAAACAATGTCATCAGCAAAGCGGAGGTGGTGTAGTTGCCGACCATCTATCTTCACTCCCATTCCTTCCCATTCCAGTCGTCACATGATGTTCTCGAGGGTGACACTGAAGAGTTTCGGTGAAATGGTATCACCCTGCCACACCCCTCTCTTGACATCAGTGATCACTTCTTTGTAGAATGATGAGATCCTGGTAGTGAATCCGCAATACAGCTCACGGAGGATCCTGATATATTGGGCTTGAATGCCCTGATTAGCTAGGGCTTCAATGACTGCTTCCATCTCAACAGAATCAAAGGCCTTCTTTAAATCAATGAACCTTAAACAGAGCGGCATCTTGAACTCCCGAGAAACCTCAATGAGCTTGGTTATCGTGTGGATATGGTCGATGGTGCTGAATCCTTTGCGGAACCCGGCTTGCTCGCATGGTTGTCCTTCATCTAGTGTTCTGCCAATCCTATTTAGGATGACTCAAGTGAACAACTTGTAGATGACAGACAATAGGCAGATCGGCCGATAGTTGCCAATGTCATGGATGTCTCCCTTCTTGAACAGTAGTACGGTCCTGCTGGTTTTCCATTGGGATGGAACCTAGCATTCAGAAAGGTAGCAAGTGAAGAGCCGAGCCAGTGTATTGATGAGTACTGACGGCAGGTTCTTCAGGTGTTCAGATCTGACCTTGTCTGGGCCGGGTGCTGTTTGTTTCTTTACCGACGAAATGGCGTGTCGGATTTCGGAAGGGAGAATGTTGGGAACGACATATCCATCCTGTGGAATTTGGTATGTCAGCAAGTGGACATGGCTATCGAAGAGATTTGAGTAGAAGTCATGGATAATCTTCTCCACTGCCGTTCTGGAGGATGTGATGGATCCATCAGGACGTCGGAGGGCAGTCATCTTGGTCTTGTAGTTGGCGAAGGACAGGCAGGCGTTACGAATACTTTTCCCGGCTTCTGCCGCATCTACCAGTACTTCTGCTCTTCTCTCTTTGAGGTCTTCCTTGATCGCATCTCTGCACTGCTTTGCGAGCTCAGACGTTAGCTTGCGGTTGCCTGAGGTATGCGCTAAACCACGCTGGCGAATTAGCTCAAGAGTTTTCGAAGATAGGCGATTTTTTGTGGCTCTCTCTCTTGGCGTTCCTCGCACATTCATGGAGGTGCTGAACCAGTCGATCGTATTCCTCGTCAACGTTGTCAAAAATGGCATCTTCCCATGTTGCCGCAATAGTACCAAAGAGTTCCCAGTTGGTGGTCATTCTGGGAGTTCTCTTTTTGAACTTTGCAGCCCTTTCTCCCTGCTCTGTAAAGTAGAATTTTGCACAAAGGAGACGGTGGTCCGATTCATTCAAAATTTTGGGACAACAGCGACATTAGTCAGGCAAAACCGTCGATTGAATATGATGTGGCCTATTTCATTGTGGAATCGTCCACCGGGAGACTCCCATGTCCATCGTTTAGATTCTGCCTTCTGGAACTGTGAGTTACCATGAAGGGTCTTGGTCGACATGATGAACTCAGACAGTCTCTCACCCTGTTCGTTCCACTCTAGGCCATGGGTTCCGATGTGAAGTTCTTCAGCTGATCTTTTCGGTCCTATCTTGGCATTAAAATCACCCATAATGATCTTGTAGAAGGTGTGGTCTTCTTTATAGAACTTCTCTAGCTCCATGTAGAACTTCTCGATTTCTCCTTCATCATAATGAGATGTTGGTGCGTAGACAACGAAGATAGAAACTGCAGGCAGTGAGCCACATCTATTCAAATGTAAACGTCCGATTCGGGTTGTTAGGCATTCGAATGAATCAATGCTCTTGGCCAAGTTTGTGTTGACAAGGACACTGACGCCTCCGACACCTCTTTTATCGCATGTTCCGAGGCACAATTCTTCTCCAGTGTCGAAAACGGCATGGTGAGATTCGTGCCTTCTTGTTTCAGTCAGACCAATGATGTCGTACTTGATCATTCGCGCTTATACCATCAGGTCCTCGATGGATGCATCTGATGCTAGCGTACGTGCATTGAAAGTACAGATGATCATTTTTGTCTTCCTTCGTTGTGGCAGCCTAGGTCGGCCTTGAGATTTTGTCGGCCTCTCCCTTCTCATCCTTCTCAGTGCTGCCATGTCGGTGAAGCCTTCAGGGTCAGATGAATGAGACCAGTTGTAGTTACTGGTTTTGGCATATCGAATACACAACGGATAGCTTGCCAGGCTCTTCCGTGCGGGCAGAATACTCTCGGTAGCTTGCCAGTCTTTCCGAGAGGGATAGAGGCTTTTGGGGCGACCTCTAATCACCCTTGTAGGTGTTACCATATTTGAACCCTATCAAATGTGGTACGACAATTCCAGAAGATGGGTATTTAGTGTCTTATGATGTGTCACGCGGCCGCTTTGCTGCCGCACGGGTCCAGAAAGTGTCCTGGAGTGTGGCGACAGCTGGGTAGTGGAAGTAGTGTTGAGAGTGGAAGTTTGCCAGTGGGGTATTTATCTGGGTAGGGTGGGTCTCCTGTGCGCAATTCGATCCCTGGGTGGTTGATGGAAGCAGACAGGGCAGGGTAGGGTGGGGCTCCTGATTAGAATCCCTTTGTCACCTGTGGTTGGTGGGAGCAAGCAGAGAAGCTCTGTCCCTGGGTCCGCCGAGCCTGGAGTGCAAGGTCTCAGAGAGTTCCGCTTATCTTGTTCTGTGGGTCTTCAGTCGTGCGTGGGTCTCGGCCGGAGCTGCCACACGGGTCTGGAAAGTGTCCTGGAGTGTGGCCACATTCCAGCCTACAGAATGGGAAAAAATATTCACCAAATACACATTCGACAAGGGGTTGATATCAAGGATATACAAGGTACTGGTTGAACTGCACAAGAAGAAATCACCCAACTCCGTCAAAAAATGGGGCTAGGAAATGAACATAAACTTTCGCAAAGAAGAAATCCGAATGGCAAAAAGGCACATGAGAAAATGCTCTACATCACTAATCATCAGAGAGATGCAGATCAAAACAACAATGAGATATCTTTTCACACCACAGAGACTGGCCCACATCCACAAGAACAAAAGCAACCAATGCTGGCGCAGATGTGGCGAGAAAGGGACCCTCCTTTACTGCTGGTGGGAATGCCGGCTGGTCCAACCCTTTTGGAAAACAGTATGGACGATTCTCAAAAAATTAGAATTTGATCTGCCATTTGACCCAGCTATAGCACTCCTGGGAATATATCCCAGAGAGGCAAAAAGGTATAGTCGAAGTGACATCTGCAATTGTTCAATGACTTTGTTTTTAATGCTTGGTCTTTCACTGTGGCTTCTCACAGAGCTGCTAAATAGGAAGAATATAGTCTTGATCTCCTAGAAAGATTCTTAGAGATTATCACGCAGACCTAGAGATGAATATTATTTAACTAACTTACCTCAGGGATTTTATTAGAAACAGATTAGCATTCTCTTGCAATTCTTTCACCATTGATGTCACTGAAACTATCTCTTGTCAGGACCCCCTTCTTTTCCTGACCTTCTCCCCATAAATTTCTTCTAACTTACTTTCTCTATGGACCCTATATAAACCAATAGTCTAAAACTGAAAGTAAACAGGCTGAATGGACAGCAAGTTCAGCAATGTCATGTTGTTAGTTACCGAATAAACTAATTTTTCTTGCATCAAACTTTGTTTCTTGAATAATTGGCCTTTGAGTCGCAAGCACCAATATTTATGTTTGGTAACAGAAACTTCATGAGAGTTGAAGCTCAGTGACCCTCTGACTTCATCTTTGCTTTATTGCTAATATCATTATAGATGTATCATTATACAAGATGGGCAGCCTATCATTTGTTATAGAATAAGTGAGGTATCGAAGTGTGTCTCTTAAATACTGTGAGTTCTTCAGGTGAATGAACCTCAAGAGAGGGACTTGGAATCTGTGATTATTCCTGTTAGTCAGAATCTCAGGTGACAATCTGTATTTGGGGACTAGTGTGATGTGCAGCTATGTGCACACTATCTGTGGGACTAAGGTCCAAAAATCATCAGTAAGGATCAGGTGGTGAGGGTGTTGCTTATGGAAATAAAGACTAGGAAAAGAAGTCAGGGATAATCTCTGAATATTTGGTTTTAGGCTCTTGTCTTTAAGACTCAGAAAAGAATTTCCAGAGAGGACAGTGAAGTAAAATCATCTTATTCAGAAAATTTGAAAGGAGAGTAAGAGAGACAAATAATCCCATAGAGTTAAAGAAAGGAATTACAGATGCCAAACTAGGATGTGGGTGATCCCAGAATATTAAAACATGTTGCTTGTTTTGTTAAGGTTAGTTTTGATGCTGGTGGGGTTCCCGGGTGACTTAAGCAATATCTTTTTCATTTTATGAAGGGATACTAACTATCACACCCTCTCCAGTCTTTGATAATGTCTCTCTTAAATAGCTATGTACCCAAAAGGTGGACTGCAATGCCATATGGGGTTGTGTGAGTGATTATGTGAAATCTTGAAAATATACTAAAAAATGTATTTTATAGCAAATTTATTCATAATTTACTATTACTAGATATTTTATTTGTATAAGTATAAAAGTTCCTGTGACAAAGGGAATTTATCATGGAAAAAGATTAAAAAGCTCTACTATATACAATGCAGGTGGAACTCTTTCCAAAAAGCTATTGGTTTTCAAAACTTATGGAATTTTTTCAAAATTAATGTATTACAGATGATAAAATTTCAGGAGGTATGAACAATGGGGTTAGAGAGAGAGAGAGTTCTGTCATAGGGCATTTGCCTTGCAAGCAGCTGACTTGGGTTCTCTGTGTAGCACTATAAATGGTCACCAGAGCCCTCCCAGCCGTGATTCCTGAGCTATGGTACAGGGGTAAACCATGAGCACAGACTCCAAAACAACCAAGCCAAAAAAGGTAAAAGAAGCCAAATCTGAGATTTGTTGGAATCTAAGACCACGTGGAGGCAAAGAAATCTAAGATGAATGTATGACTTCTGGATGACCTTGAACTTTATTATATACATCATACAAGACATTTTTAGAGTGAAAAATCACATCACTTCTCCCACTCACAAACTTTGAAATTACAGTATAAATATTTCAGGAAGTAACCAAATACGGTGAGACTCTGGGTTGAAATTTACCCCATGAAATTGCCATTCAGAAACCTCCCTTCTCTGAAATATTATGCTTAGGTGGGAGCTTATTAATTTATCTTGTTTCTATACCTTATAAACAGAAATTTGTGTATAAACTGCACTTCTCTGATTATTCCCTCACTGACAGAGTATATGCTATTACTTTTAGAAGCTATTTTACTTAAAAACAGGGGCCCTCATTCTTCACATACACATGCGCTCTGATTAAGAGTATACTTTTGTCCAAAAAGCCTTTTTTATATTCTTAATTTCTCTGATTCAATTTTGAACTTATTCCTGTGTGGATCACATGAATGTGTCCTTAGATCAGGGCCAAACTAACAGAGTCAGTCCAATCTGTGATCTTCATACAACATATTCAAACAGGGTTAAATGTAGATTGAGCAGGGTTTGTCTCAGATTATTCATACTGAAAGGGCAACTTTTTATTTCCTAAAGAGAAATCTTTGTGGAAAGTTCACCTCTCCCAAATATTTATTCCACAGAATTTGAGATCTGAATCCATAGATAAGGAATAGACAGGACAATGTATGATATCTGCTAACAAATAACTTAAGCCCTTAAAAGGTTCATCATTTGTGGTACTTTTTGAGTTTTTGTTTATCCATTCCGTGTAGATTTATTTTCGGCTAAAGCTCAACATTGTTCTCAAATATGAGAAAGAATGAAAAAAAAAGATCAAATATGTGCCCTGAGAGAATATGAATTATTTGCTAAACTGGATAAAAGAAGGAGCCTTGATTCATTGCTTAAATTCATTGCTTATGTATGTGGGTAAGGTAGGCACAAACTAGAATATTTGCCAATACGGAAGTAAGGTCTGAGAGGCTGAGAGAAGGAAACCTGTGAGAAGGTGAAGATGTGGGAACCAGTACGTACGTTGTAAAAGGATACAAGCCCAGCCTCACATTCCAGAAAAACCCCTACATCCCCAATCACCTCTTGCAGACAAAGGGGAGTTAGGGGGGATGTAAGTGCTACATAACCATGCTCTGTGCAGCGTCTGATGGCCCAGAATCCAGACTGAGGCATCAGTGTCATGTCACAATCCCTTGACACATTTTCCAGACAAACTCCCACATCCCACTCAGTTCCATTTTCAATGGACACTTCAAAGTAATGTCTTCCTGAGGTGAAGGCCTCACAGCCCAGGACACAGGGAGAGACTCTAAATCTCCGAGGAGTATCAACTTTCATCTGTGGCAATCGTCCCGTCACTAGTGTTTGATTCTTAGACAGATGTAGGTCATTGTGAGCTGTATCTGAATCCAATGTGACATCAACTAAAACGGATCAAAGCAACAAAGAAATAAAAAATGAGAGGGTAAAAATTACACTTATTTCACACCCAGTATTCAGTATACTTTTAATAGAACCACCTGTGTGTGTTCAAATGAAACCTTGACTTCTTACAAGCTCTCAGAGTTATTCTTTTCAGACTCAGTTTGTACAAAAAAAAAAATAGAAATCCTATGTGTCACAAGAATGGTGAGGAGGACTGAACGAACTAATATCTTCTTGGTGCTTGGTAAGACTGTGGTTAGGTGCTCCGGTTGTGTATCTGGTAATAGTAGCATGGTTGGTTACTCTTACTGTTGCTGCTATTGCTACTGTCACAACTGCTTCTACTATATTCATCTACTGATGTAAGGTCATTACCATTTCTCACTAATATAAGCAAAAAAGAGGGAACATATTTGACATGTTTGATTATTCTCTTCTCCAAAAATCCCTCCTCTTCTATTTAGGACTCCATAACTCATGGCATATGGGAGGAGAGAAAGTCCTATTTATTTGAAAAAATTAACAACTCTGTGGATAATAATAGAAAAATAACACAATTAATTCTATAGCTGGTTAGTGAAGAACCAGCATGTTACCCAGATTAATGAATGTTGTTTAATACAGATGAGAGTCCACTGAGGGGATTGGTTAATAAATTCAAAGTTATATGGGGCAGATGAGGAGGTCATTTGCTTGAGACACAGCACTAATGAACTGAAAAGTAAAAGTTTGAACAGCCCACACAGATAACCAGTGCTCTAGTCCTTGTCTAGGCACTGGAGTTACTAACAGTAGAGTGTAATAGCTGCAAAGAAATATATTACAAATATTTTCCCTATGAGTCAGCCCAGAGAACTACTGTAAAATCTGTTGCTTAAATTCCTTCATGCATATTATTTAGGAAATTCCTGATGTACCATACCTTGGTAGCTTTCTAAAATTTTCTTCATATCAAAGTAAAGCTCAGAAACATTGGGCTTCATGTGAATATCCACACAGACATACTCGGGAATAGTTAGCAACATAGCAGAACTCCTGGAATAAGTAGAGTCCAGAGACTTTATCAGTGGGACACTGGATTAGACTCTACATAGCCAATCCCTTTCCCTCCTCCATTCATAGCTCAGTTACCTGTCCAAGGTGTCTGTTACATCCTGTAGAGAAACAAAGATAGACATTGATATGCAAACAGAATTCCAAGGAATTTTAGCAAGTGGGGTGTTCTCTATAAACATACCTTCCAAAGAGTAAATGAAGTGGATTCAGACTTAGAAACTTAGTGATTTCCTGGTAATGATTTTCATGCCACTCCCCTTTGGGTATGAATGGTAGCATGTATATTAACTTTGGAGTGTGTTTTCTGCCCGACTGAACCTGAGGAGCTAGAGTGTTTGCAATCACAGTCTACAGGCTGCTTAGAGAAGGAGATCAGGAGTTTCCCCATGTGCTAGGTTTGACCGGATTCCTTCAGAGGGTCCCATATCTAACATTGTTAATCACAGAAGTCCTCACTGGAGAATCCATGCCGAGTTCTTGAGACTGATTCAGTGAGGTGGGGCTGCAGTTACAGTACAAAGGTGGAGCACATTGCTACATTCTCAACAAGCATGCTGCCATTATGGAAACTAGAAGAGTTCAGGCATTTATCTTAATCAGGCTAAAAAAAAATCTCATTTTTTATACAATGATCAAATACCCATCCCTCCACCAGTGCCCATTTCCCACCACCATTTGATCATTGTATAATTGAAACCCAAGCACAAAAATTTGTAAGTCTACAACTGTTCCTCATGGTGTCTCACTAATAAAAATAAAAAAATTTTAAAATATCTCATAACATCTGTTAGAGCCAAACTCAGTAAGCAAATCAGGAAACTGTTATCAATCACTTTAGCTGCCCTACTTTATCCTCCACTAATCATCAGAAATATATTTGAGGAGTTAGTTTAGTAGCTATGTATGTGAAACTGAGGCTAATACATGGCAACTAAAGTTACCCCATCTGTCCCTAGAATCATCATATCGACCATGGGAGTCTATTTTCTGATCTTAATAAAAATACTATAAACTCGCAAAGGCCACCCTTTGTATAGAGTCTACCCAGGGAACTGAAGTAAAACCTGATGCCTAATATCCTTTATTCATATTATTTAGGGAATTCCTGATGCACCATACCTTGATATCTTTCTAAAATTTCTCTATTTCATATTCTTTTAGATTCAGCTCTAAAAGAAACATTACTTTAAACTCCCTGTCCCAGTGTGCACTATTAAGAAAGGTAGGAAACCCTACCTATTTCCCCATGTTCTTCACTGTTCTACTCCAAATAGCCCAGCAGTGAACAACCTTCGTCCTTTCCTCCCAGTGCACAGTCTCACCTGCAGCAAATTCTGGGCTGAGCCCTGACATTTTCTCTCTAGTTCCAAGATATGGTGCTTGAGTTCCTGGGTCTGCTTTTCCAGCTTGCCTTCACTGGCCTGAAGTGTCTGCAGAATTTGCTTGTTTTCATTCTCCAGTTTCCATAAAAAAGACTTCTCTTCCTCATAGAGGATCATGTGAAATTTCTTAAAGTCTGACTGGATTTTTTTTCTCCAAATCTCTATATTCTCCTAGAAAGAAGAAAGTAATTCAAATTGTGGAAGGAAAAAAGGATACATTCATCAGTAGGTGAACCCATAAAAAAAAATGTTGTAGTAGGTTTATTGATTTAAAATTTAATATAAATCATAAGGGAGACAGAAAAACATAACTCTTGGTTTCTCTTTATGCTAGTCACAGTCTTTGTCCTCCCACTATCCATGATGCCTGAAATGAAAAACTAAGAGTATACTCCGTGACTTCAATATAATATCCACTCACAGACTTTAGGTAGATGTTAGAAGAAACTCCTAAAAAAAAAGGTAATATGTCTCTCTGGTCTATGGAATTTGAATATAAATGGTGGATTAGTTCAATGTTTCCAAAGGAACATGGGTACTTCTCATGAAAGGGCTGGTAATTCATGAAAATAGCGACACAGAGTTTGAAGTTCATATATTCTTTCATCATTTTTGCTCACCCTTATTGGTTCATAAGCTTAAGGAAATAACTTTTAACTTGAGGGATACCATTCATTAAATCTTAAGATAGCCAGTTTCTGACAAAAGTTAGTATGCTACAATCACCGTTGTGGTAAATGTCTCAAAGTGACAGGTTTAGGCTTGAAATGGGAGAAGAATTTGAGATACTTAAAACTTATAATCCAGTCAAGGATAAATCCAAGATAGGTATGCACAACTATTTTTCTTCTCCTAACTATGGTACCAGGAATACCAGAGAATTTTGTTGAATATTTAAAGAAATTGGAGAGAAATTATCAAACACAGAGCCATGTAGGAACTTGAAACCATTTATTCAGTCTTATTTAGTGAGATTGAAACACAATTTACATGATTTTGTTTTGCTTAATCCAGTTTGATGGCAAAACTGTACTGTAGAGCATACATGCTAAACTGCATGACAGAGCATATTTGAGGTCAGTATACTAGAATTCTGATGCTCCCGGAAGAGAACAGAATAGATGCTGTTCCTACCTCCATGCCTGGCTGTCCTCACTGGAGCCCCTTGGAGGAGGGCGGACTGAGTTTCCCTCCCCGCCCCAAGCAGAGCCCCGGCAGCTGAAGAACTCTGGTTCCAGCCACAGCCATGCTTAAGACCACTCTCCACACGTTTGGACGAGCCTCACACATGAAGGAACCGACCTAGGAACCCAGGTGTGTGGGACCCAGGGCATAGATCTCCAAGCCTGCTCAGATCTGGACTGGGCCTCCTCCACCCAGGTCCCCCATCTTCCAGTATGTAGGCGTTACATCCACCAACTGACCCCAGCACTGTGTAATCCCATCAACAGCCAATATCCAGGGACTATAAAACCCAGTTCCTGGAAGCGTGAGGCTGCATACATGGCCACATGACATTTTATTATCTAGTTCTTACTCTGGAGAACCTGGTATGTACCGAACGTATCCTGCCCGCACGGCAGAGCCTGGCAAAATCCCTGTGGCGTATTCAATATGCCAAAAACCAGTAACAATGATGGATCTCATTCTCCTGATCCTGAAAGAGCCTCAAATGTGGCACTTTCTAAAATCTCAGGGCTAGGACGAAGGAGATGTTACTGGTGCCTGCTCGAGGAAATTGATGAACAACAGGATGACAGTGATACAATGATATAAAGAAATTGGAGAGAAATTATCAAACATAGAGGCAAGTAGGAACTTGAAACCTAAATCTGAGATTCATTTAGTCAGTCTTATTTAGTGAGATTGAAACACAATTTACATGATTTTGTTTTGCTTAATCCAGTCTGATGCCAAAACTGTATTGTAGAGCATACATGCTAAACTGTATGACAGAGCATATTTGAGATCAGTAAACTAAAATTCTTACCATCTGCTTTATTATTTTCTCTCCTGTGCACAACTTCAAGGCCTCACATTCACCTTTTAGTTTCCTCAGTTTGGTCACAGTTTCCTGGAACTTTTTCTGAAGGAAAAATTGATATATTAGCATCTATTACATTTGAAAAATCTTCACTATGCTTTTAAGCGGGAATACCATTACTCTAAATTACAAAATAGCATTAAACAGTTATGTAGACCTTATACTTTCAGAGGATCAAAAGTCAGCTGCATGCAAGACAACTGTGCTGTCTCTCTAGTCCTTTTCTTTACGTTTTATAGAAATGTTTTTTAGCCCCTGGTGTTTATTAATTCAATGTCAGAAATCTCTGTTTAATGTCAACATTATCCTATATGTCGCAAATAAACTCCCACCCCTTCACCCCCAACTTCATGTGCCTCTGTAGACTACTGAGTTGATACCAAAATCCAGGCCTGACCTTCGTTCCCAATAATCCCCTGTCATTTCCTCTGCATACTTGAGACTGGTTGTGGCAAGTCAGTAAATTTCTTTTGTCTATGCCTCTACACATAGGTTTCTCTGTCTAAGACACCTTCTCTTCTCTGCACATTTATGTGGCCTTCGAGAGTCATTTCATGTCATCCCAGGTATCACTCCTACCCTTTGCTATCTCTCCCAAAACACAAACCAGGGGACCCCTTGGTAATTCTTCTGGTATCTTGGGGATGATTTAAAGATATCACCCATGCTTTTGGATCCTATTAAATAGTCCTGAGCACTGTAGAATCTCAAAGTAGATTCACAGGTTAAGCTGAAACTGCAGGGATGTGTGGAGCAATTCTATAATGTATTCTAATGAATTCATTATAGAGAGAAGACAAAAAGACAGTGAACATCCCGCTAAAAGTCAGGAGGGATAGTCCATGGGGATCCATTATAAATTGTTTATAATGGTTCAAACATATGTCCCGCAATCCCCACCAAGAGTGATCCTTGAGCATAGATAGAACCAGGAGTAAGCTGGGTGTGGCCCAGGACAAAACAAAACTGCAGCACTATAGCATTATTTTCTCATTTTCCATCAATTTGCTCGAGTGGGCACCAGTAACGTCTCCATTGTGAGACTTGTTACTGTTTTCGGCATATCGAATATGTCACACGTAGTTTGCCAGGCTTTGCCACGTGGGCAAGATATTCTTGGTAGCTTGCCGGGCTCTCTAAGAGAGATGGTCACAGGTAGTTTGCCAGGCTTTGCTATGTGGGCAAGATACTCTTGGTAACTTGCCGGGCTCTCTGAGAGAGACAGAGGAATTGAACCCAGGTCTGCCTTGTGCAAAGCAAACACCCTACCCGCTGTGCTATCACTCCAACTGAACAAAAGGATAAAATGGGTGATTCCCTTAAAGTTATAAGCAACTTCGTCTAGTCATCAACATATGTTCCTAGGATACAGTGAATATTTCTTCTGGAAGGTTCTGTTCCTCTGAAGTTTTCCCCACCAATGGACATATTTAGTTCCTTCTGACAAAGGTGCAGTGAATCTGTGCTTCAGCTATTCTATCTTGTGAATTCAACTATTTCACATCCTGGATTATCAGAGACACATTTTTAAATCTGATAAATTGTGAGAAGCAGTGACAGAGATTAGAAAGCAACACTTGACCACGTTCAGAGTGGAGAGGCTGTTGCCATAATCCCAGTCACCTCTCTGTCTCTGTCCTGTTTGTTTCTATTCACTGCCTTTCTTTCTCCCTCTTCCTTTCATTTTCTCTCTCTCTCTCTCTCTCTCTCTCACACACACCAGGGAAAATTTGACGAGGATATTTAATTTCCTTCACCACACAACAGATTATCATGTATGATTACATGTGTACTCTGTACAAAGACTTCCTGTAACCTTAACAAAAAAATTATCTATGACCAATTAATCTCAGAAGCAAAACTATTGTGGGTTTCAAAATCTATTTTAATTTATGAGAAGTGTGAAGTTGCCTATATATTTTATACTCAGCCTGATTTAAAATTATGGAGGATACAGCAAGCTAAATGATCTAGGTTTGTACAATTGGACTCTAGGGTGTAATTGAGGTCTCATGTAAGGAATTACGTCTGCTCTCATCATTTATAGCCAACACTATAATGCTGGATATGGTTAGGACATAAAAGACAGTAATATTAAAAAGGCACCCAGATTGAAATGGAAGAAATCAAACTCTATTTGAAGATACAACTGATACAGCAGAAATTCAAAGGAATATAAGAGACTGAAGAAAATAATAGTCAAACAAAATGGAAAAGCTAACAGAAACAAACCAATGTTTAGAGTAATGTAAAATTCCATGACTGAACCAGAAGAAAATCATTTAAACAGACCACTAACAATTGGAGAAAATGAAGCAACCCGTGTTCAATTCCCAGAATCCCATATAGTTCCCCAAATCACTAGACTTGCTAAGAATACATAGTCAAAGAACTTCACCAGTGAATTAAATAAAATGTTTAAAGGATAATATATAGTCTACTCAAAATTATCAAAAAATTGTTAAAAGCAGGACTAACACAGACACACTCCAACACTCCATACCAGAGAAGGACAATAAAAAAAATAAAATTAAACAAAACAGGGCTGGAGCAATAGTACAGCTACCCATGCTCAATTCCCAGCATCCCATATAGTTCTCCAAGCACCGCCAGGAGTAATTACTGAGTGCAAAGCCAGGAGTATCCACGGCATATCGCCAGGTGTGACCCAAAAAAACAGCAAAAATAAAAAAGTCTAAACTTATATTTCTAGTGAACATAGAAGCAAAAGTTCTCAACAAATCTTGCAAAATCGATCTGACAACATATCCAGAAACTCAGTGATCATGACCAGATAGAATTCATCCCACAGAGGCACTGTAGCACTGTCCTCCCATTGTTCATGGATTTGCTCAAGCGGACACCAGTAATGTCTCCATTGTGAGACTTGTTGTTACTGTTTTTGGCATATTGAATACATCACAGGTAGCTTGCCAGGCTTTGCTATGTGGGCAGAATACTCTCAGTAGCTTGCCTGACTCTCTGAGAGAGGAGGGGGAATCAAACCCGGGTCGGCCTCATGCAAGGCAAATGCCCTACCTGCTGTGCTATTTCATATGAAAATAAATTAATGTGATATGTATATCACATCAGCATACAAAAATTATAAAATTCATGTTTATTCTTATTGGGTGCTGAAAAGGCTTTTCTGACAAAACACAACATCTATTTATAGTAGTGCCTAAATAAATTTTCAGGAGAAGAAATACTTCAATATTATAAGGAATAAATATAAGAGAAAAGGTGAAATATTTTGAGAGTGAAAATTAGGTCAATTACAATTACTCAGGGCTTTTTCCTGGCTCTGCACTCAGGGGTTACTCAGGTCTACATGGGGTGCTGGAAATTGAGCCACGTTCAAGGAAAGTATCCTTCTTCCCACTGTACTATCCCTCAAGCCCATTTATAAATTATTTTTAAAGTTTACCAGTGATAATTCTATCCAAACACTGTTTTCTTTTTATGTACTATTTCACACAGTAAGCATTTATGAAAAACTTCCTTCTGAGACTCTTGATTGAACTGTAGGGATATACCAATTACATTAAAATGTATTTTCATGAAACCTAAAGCACAAAAAATCATGAATCCAAATGCTGCATCCAGGTAAGAGCCTGTGCCTTCCTGGTTCCAGTTGAAAGTAGGAGGTAGACTGCTTCATGCCTCTGGATAGGCCTAATGATTCTCTCTCTCTCTCTCTCTCTCTCTCTCTCTCTCTCTCTCTCTCTCCTCTCTCTCTCTCTCTCTCTCTCTCTCTCTCTCTCTCTCTCTCTCTCTCTCTCTCTCTCTCTCTCCCCCTTCCCCCAACACAGCAAATACATTTTTATGTCAGTCTCCTCAGTAGCTGCCGATTTCTGAGGACTCAGCAAGGAAGTTCATTCTGATTGGACCAAACTCAGTTCTCTCGGATTGGACCAAACTTAGAACAAGGAAGTACCTTGTTCGGAATTGGTTTTGATGGTAGGAAACTGCCAATGTACTTTGAATTCTGTTTTGTCCCACGGAAGGGCACTGTGAACGTCCAAAGCCTTTATTCTGCAGTAATGAAAATAAGGAGACTTTGTGATCCTAAAATATTGTCTAAATCAAGAGGCCTCCAAAGCGTCAGTCTTTCTCTGAGCAGTCCATGAAATATCTTGGTCCAGGATGGTTTACTTTTCTCTTCCTCAATCTGAACTATTCAGTTCTTAATAGCACAGCGGTTGCTTTGCACGCAGCCAACATGGCCGACCAGAGTTCGATTCCTCCGCCCCTCTCGGAGAGCCCGGCAAGCTACCAAGAGTATCTCCCGGGCACAGCAGAGTCTAGCAAGCTCCCTGTGACGTGTTCGATATGCCAAACACAGTAACAACAAAGTCTCCAATGGAGACGTTACTGGGCCCGCTTGAGCAAATCGATGAAGGGAGGGCCTTTACCTTAATCTAAACAGTTCTGAAAATATAACCATGAAGTCTCCATTGCCCCGCAAGTGGAGGGCCAATGCCAATGAGAGACAGTGATGGACTGAGGAAGAGCTTTGCTTGGCAGTAAAAGGGGCAGTTTGGAAGATGTTGTTGTACCCAGATTTATGGGTCTCGGTGTGAAGGAACAGAGTCAGAGAGACAGCAATGCTAGTGCAAAGGGGTTTTATTCCAGTTAACTGAGGCCCGCTCTCTCCCCCACAAGGTGGTCTTTTGATAGTGACCCTGACTCACAAATGCAAGCGGTTTATATAGGTTTTGGTTACATAAGCATTACAATATCTGTTACATAACAGTTTTTCCAAGGACTGACAGGCTTTTCCTATTATGCCTATGGCTGGATGTTGGGGAGGGGGCTTTGTTGATTGGGTGTGGCCAACTGCTAGGATTGGGGTTTTACATGTAGACTTTCTATCTGGGTCATGCCTAGCTCCCCTTCACCTGGGGTTTTTAGGGTGTTAGTATCATTACTGCTGGTCTCTGTTCTCCAGGAAATGGGAATTTAGGCCTAGCTAGCTTCTTTGCCTACAGGAGCCTGTCACGGTGACACTGTGCCCTCACAATGTCTGGCCCTTCTCAAAGCAAGGTCCCACGGAGTTTTAAAGAGAAAAAGAGGGGAGCAAGGGTGGGCAGGAGACCAGTAATTACCAAAATAAGATCCCTCCTGGACTAAGTCCTGAGACACACTGTTTCACCTGCAAATCTAAACAAAATAAGGGTAGCCTTTATGGTTGAAATGTAAATGAGAACAAACTGATTTCCTTAGTCTGTGAGGTCAGGGAAACTTTACTTCCCAAATTTTCATCTTTGAGCCAGTTTCAAAGAGTATTTTTTTAATGTTTTAAAATGTATTGAATCACTATGAGATACAGGGTTGTTCTTTTCTGTTGTGTGTGTGAGTTGTTTTTTTGTTTTTTTTTTGTTTGTTTGTTTTTGCTTATTTTGGGTTACAGGGCCGTTGATCAAGGGTTGCTCCTGGCTCTGCACTCCTGACGATGCTCAGGGAACCATATGGGATGCCGGGGATTGAACCCAGGCTGGCGCATGAAAGGCAAACACCCTGCCTCTTGTACTATTACTCTGACCCAACAGAGTCATCCTTGATTGAGTTTTGGTTATACAACCTTCAAACACCCATCCTTTCATCAGTGTCCACTTCCCTCCAGCAAAGTCTTCATTTTCCCACCTGCCCCCAGCTCGCCTCTACAGCTGACACTTTCTTTATTTCCTTTTTCCCTGTAGGCACTGTAGCTTGCAATATTGTTACTGAAGGGATATCCTGCATATCACTTCACCACAGAAAGTGTATCGTTAAAAAGAGCAGTTGAGCTCATTCGTTATAAAGCATGCCCTTCCATTTGGAGAAACAGATTCCATCCATTTCTCCTGACTCTCTGTCTCTTTTTCCTTCTTCGGTACCTAGATTCAAACAACAAGGATGGCCAGGGGATAGACGTGGTCCAGTAGCCAGTGCTCTCAGCTCTCAGAAGCTGTGAGATGTGAGTCATTAGTTTTCCTTGTGGAGAAATGGCTGGACAGACACATTTGATTTGCCATAATTAGTGAATCAGGTCCAGCCTCTCCAGCTCAATAAATAGAAAGTGATTTCCATAGCCAACTAAGAATTACTATTTGCTTACCCAATAATTCTTATTTTGAAATAATTTATTCAAAATGATATAAGAATCCTCAAGGATACTAAATGCTTCTGATCAGTATATGATAGATGTCTGTGTAAGTACATGTGATGTTCTAAAGGGCTGGTAGTGAGGCTTGAAAACAGGCAGGAGAAGCAAGTTGGTGGCCTAGAGCTGAACAAACAGTGACTTCTCGTTATTGGTGGCTGATGATGTGAGTTGTCTGTGGAGGTTTGCTATGGGTAGCAAGCCTGTAGGAGGAGCTGGTGACATAGTCTACCCACATTTCTGCTGATCCAGCAACTCAGACTGGAGGCAAAATTAAGAAATGGGTTTTCCAGTATGGACGATTCTCAAAAAAATTAGAAATTGAACTCCCATTTGACCCAGCAATACCACTCCTGGGAATATATCCCAGAGAGGCAAAAATGTATAGTCGAAGTGACATCTGCACTTGTTTGTTCATTGCAGCACTCTTTACAATAGCCAGAAACTGGAAGAAACCTGAATGCCCAAGAACAGATGACTGGTTAAAGAAACTTTGGTACATCTACACAATGGAGTACTATGTAGCTGTTAGAAAAGATGAAGTCATGAAATTTACATACAAGTGGTACAACATGGAAAGTATCATGCTAAGCGAAATGAGTCAGAAAGAGAGGGATAGACATAGAAAGATTGCATTCATCTGGGGGATATAAAGTAACAAAATATGAGATTAATAACCAAGAATAGCTGAGATCAGCACCAGGAGGATTACTCCATAGCTTAGTGGCCAGTCGGGCATTCTAGAGGAAAGGGCAGCTCAGATAGAGAAGGGAACACCAAATAAAGGGTGTTTGGAGGATCCTCCCAGGAGGGGAGATGCATGTCGAAAGTAGACTATGGACTGAATATGTTTGCCACTCAATGCCTCTTTTGCAGACCACAACACCCAAAAGGAGAGAGAGAACAGAGGGGATTGCCCTGCCACAGAAGCAGGGAGGGATGGCGGGATGGGGGTGGGGGGGATATTATCCATGGTGGTGGAAAATGGGCACTGGTGGAGGGATGGGTATCTGATCATTGTATAATTGAAACCCAAGCACAAAAAATTGTATATCTACAACTGTACCTCATGGTGTTTCACTAATAAAAAAAATTAAAAATAAAAGAAATAGGTTTTCCTCCTTCACCCATTGGAGCTTCTTTAACTCTGCACTTTCATGGTTATTCGTGGTGCATTCTGTCACTCTGCATCACAGTGACTTCCTGTCAGATCTGAGGTCTCAGGAAAGGCAGAGATACAGTGACCTTCTGCATCCCTGATATCAAAAGATTCTTTGCTCATGGTTGTCATTGTGATGGATGTGACTCTGAACCTTAGGGGATCACCTCCCAAATTTGTCTTGTCAAAGGATCAGAAATTAGAAGCTCATAAATGCTGCAAAGGAAAGTAGTGATCACAGCCATCATCTAAGAGGGATGCAAGTGATGTGTGATAAATAAATCCCCCAAATGAAGATTCTAGAGCACAAAGTATAATTGACTTGATGCTGAGTTTAGTGATATTCAGGTAGTTTCCCAAGGTTAACTGTGGGGTCTCTCAGTCTCCAAAAGGACACCAGCATACTTAGACCACTGGAACAGAAAGCAAACTCCATTGGGTTGCCTTTGTAAATGGAAGCAAAAAAGTTTTAAGCATCTTAGGCTCTTCAATCAATGCTCTGTAGCTGAAACTAACAAAAAGTATATTTACAAGAGAAAACGGAAGTTTGTAAACTCATTAAATTACAGTGTTGAAAAGAGGCAACAAATTGAAACTGGAGTCCTTTGTACTATTTTGCCTTATCTCTAGGTAATGCTAAACTAAATGCAGCTTCAGCACTACACAGGAACATAACCTTCACTGGTACAAAGTGCTCCTGTGGGATCATATCCCTGATAGATACCTCCTATCCTTCATTGGAAGGCAACCTTGCATGAAACAATCTATTGTCTTCTTAACTCAATCCCTCCTATACATAAAAAGTTTGTGCCTTGCAAGCAGCTGACCTGGGTTATATCCCTGGTACCACCTATGATCCCCCAAGTCTGCCAGAGGTGATCCTTGAGCACAGATCCAGAAGTAAGTCCTGAGCACAGTGTGGTATGACCCAAACCAAAATAAAAATTAGTTTCAGGAAATCTGAAAAAGTAGCAGCTCTAGATGGAGAGTTGGAAAGACACCAGGAAGAATATAAAGTGCTTAGAGAATCCCAAGAATGTTCTGAATGTCTGTCCTATGCATTCTCTCTCTCTTTCTCTCTCTGCATCTCTCTCTCTCTCTGTCTCTCTACAGGCATACACACACACAGAGATCTTTTAAACTGAGAACTGTTTCTTCTTGCTAGGGAGTATGCTGCCCTATTTATCCATTGTGTGATAGAGAGCATTTTAAAATTCACTTGGTCTAATTTCTTTTTTAGTAATAGAAAGCATATATTGGTCTCTGCCTTTAATTCTTAGCACAGAACTCCCAACCTTATAATTTCTAGGTGATTGGAGCACTAGCAATGACTTTGACTCTACTGTTGGATTTTTGACCCTGGCTCCTGAGAGAGATGCTAAGTGCCGTGCAATTTCTTGGGTTAAAAAAATGTATCTTTTGTTCAAATAAGGTAACACTTAATTGACTTCTAGTTTGCATCTGGCTTGAGCCTCATCATGAAAGAGCAAGCCATGATTAGAACGTTAGAATTTTTACACCTTCTCCTTACCCTCCATGAAGAAAAGAAGGGGTATAGATGGACTTGATGATAGATCGTGGGTATCTGAAGAAAACTCCACAAAATTTCAAATATGTAGGATTATTTCAAAGCTTCTGAGACAGTGAAAACCAGGAGGTGATGGATCCCAGCTACATGGGAACAAAAGTTCCTGTACTAGAGATCCTTCTCACCTCATCCTATGTATTTTTCATTCAATGGTCATCTGGAGTCTTTATTACGTCCTTTACTGTAAGGAAAGCAGGAAATAGTGTTTCCCTGCATTCTATGAACGGTTCTAGCAAATAGTCGAAGCTCAAGAGGGCATGCTATGAACCTGTCACCTAAAGTCAATCTGCCACAATCACAGGAGACAACTTGGCTTTTGCCTGTCTTGAGGTGAGGGTGGTGCAGGGATTTCCAGTGACACTGAACCTGTACTTGGTATATATGCTCTAACTCTGGCACATGTCAGAACCTCACCATTCTACAGGAAAGTGATAAGTGTCCAGTATGAGAGGAACAAACCCACTCACCAGGTATCAGAGTGAAAGAAGTGAGGAAAGTGTGGAAGTGAAAGTGAAGGAGAATCCAGGAGTTTCTTTAAACACTGAACATCCTGAACACACACACACAAACACACACACACACACACACACACACACGAGACTCACACATGAAGTCTAGTATGTACAGATATTCTAATCTAGTATCCAAGAGGTTGGAGAATAATCTCCAAGAATTATGGATAATAGAGCATCTTAGCAAAAAAACAACACATCCTGAAGAAATGGTAAAAGAAATGACTAGGTATCTGGGAAGAAGACAAATCCATGGGGAAAGTAATGGCAGAAAATAATGAGTTAGGCTATGTTTGTTCTGTAGCTCCTTCTAGAGCTGTGGAGACATTCATGACATTGGCAGATATCGCCTGATCTGCCGGTTGTCTGTCATCTACAAGCTGTTCACTTGAATCATCCTGAATAGGATTGGCAGAACACTAGATGAAGGACAAACATGCGAACAAGCCAGGTTTCAAAAAGGATTCAGCACCATCAACCATAACCACATGATAACCAAGCTCACTGAGGTTTCTTGAGAGTTCAAGATGCCGCTCTGTCTAACGTTCATTGATTTAAAGAAGGCCTTTGATTCTGTTGAGACAGAAGCGGTCATGGAAGCCCTAGTCAAACAGGGCGTTCAAACTCAATACATCAGGATCCTTCAGGAGCTGTATTACGGATTCACTACCAGTATCTCACCATTCTACAGGGAAGTGATCATTGACGTCAAGAGAGGGGTTCGGCAGGGCAATACCATTTCACTGAAACTCTTCAGTGCCACCCTCAAGAATGTTATGTGACTACTGGAATGGGAAGGAATGGGAGTGAAGATAGACGGTGGGCAACTACACCACCTTTGCTTTGCTGCTGACATCGTTCTAATAACACCAAACATTAGCCAAGCGGCACAAATGCTGGCCAACTTCGACCATAAGTGTGGAAAGAATGGACTACAGCTGAATCTCACGAAGACAATGTTTATGAGAAACAGTTTTGTTCCTGACATTCCATTCACTCTCAATGGAATAAACATCTCCAAATGCAACAGTTATGTGTACCTAGGTCTTGAAGTCAACATGACAAAGGACCTGGTACCTGAGTTGCTCAGGAGGAAGAGAGCAGCTTGGAACGCCTTCAAGAGCTTCAAAGAAATAGCTAAGAGGATAAAGAACCTCCAGCTCCAGGCACATGTCTTCGATTACACTGTTCTTCCTGCATTAACATGTGCCTCAGAAACCTGGGCCCTAAGAAAACAAGATGAGAACGCGATTTGGGTCTCCCAAAGAGGAATCGAAAGAGCTATGCTTGAAGTATCACGTTTCACTCAAATGAGAGAAAGAATCTGGAATTCCAACTTCCATCGATGATCAAGAATCAGGGATGCTGTCTCGTTTGCCAAGGCATCAAAAATCAAATGGGCTGGACAACTAGTGATATTTGTAGACAACCGCAGGACTAGAGCTGTTATGGACTGGATTCCACGGGATGTTAAAGATTTAGTGGCCGCCCTCCTACAAGATGGTCAGACTTCTTCCTCAAGACCCTGAATGATCAGTTTGAGACTCTTCATGTTCCTAGAACAAGCAGAAGCCATTGGGCTACACTAGCACATGACAGGGACGAATGGAGACATTACTGTTGCCCGCTCGAGCAAATCGATGAGTAACAGAATATCAAGTGATCAATTGATCAAGTGATTTCTTCTTTGACAAAGTTTCTGTTCATTTTTTCACCACATTTTTTGATGGGGTTGGATATTTTTGTCTTGTGGAGTTCAACCAATACTATGTATATCCTTGATATCAACCCCTTGTCAGATGGGTATTGGGTGAATATCCTTTCCAGTTCTGTGACTATCTTTGTATTTTGGTCACTGTTTCTTTTAAGGTGCAGAAGCTTCTTAGTTTAAGATAGTCCCATTTGTCTATCTCTGTTTTCACTTGCTTGGCCAGTGGCATGTCATATTTGAAGATACCATTAGCTTCAATGTCATGGAGGGTTTTGCTATCCTTGTCTTCAATATACCGAATGGATTCCAGTCTGATGGTGAGGTCTTTTTTTTTTTTTTTTGATGCTGAGGTCTTTAATCCATTTTGATCTTACTTTTGTACATGGTGTGAGGTAGACATCTGAGCCCATTTTTTTTTCATGTACCTGTCCAATTTTGCCAGCACAATTTGTTAAAGAGGTTTTCCTTGCTCCACTTCACATTTCTTGCTCCCTTATCAAAGATCATCTGATCATATATTTGGGGGGGGGGGGGTCAGTATATTTAACCCTATTCCATTGGTCTGCAGTTCCAGCTTTGTTCCAGTACCATGCTGTTTTAATTATTACTGCTTTGTAGTAGAGTTTGAGGTTGGGGAGGTTGATTCCTCCCATTTTCTTTTTCCAAAGGATTGCTTTAGCTATTTGTGGGGGCTCATTTTTCCATATGAATTTCAGGAGTGATTGCTCCATTTCTTTGAAGAATGTTATGGGTATCCTTATAGGAATTGCATTCAATTTGTACAATGCTTTGGGGAATATTGCCATTTTGACAATGTTAATTCTCCCGATCCATGAGCAGAGGATATCTTTCCATTTCCTTGTGTCCTCTTTTAGTTCCTGAAGTAGCGTTTTGTAGTTTCATAGACACATTTTTGCCCTCCTTTTCTGGGTTCATATAGCTGGGTGTCTAAGGACTCTTGGAAATTATTAACTAACATTTACTATTTCTTCATTTTGATAAGAAAAAGAAAGAAGTTTGGTTTCCCAAAATTTTAGGGTAACTGAAGAAAGATGTCAGACAGATTGCATTTTATGGTTTATTCCTCTTCCAACACAGACCAGTTTTATATAACTTTTACATAATTTTGGTAAGTAAGATATCTTTAACAGAGGAGAAAATTACAAGCATTTGCCTTTCAGCAATCTCCTGATAATTCACATTATCCTGGCTGAACAAAAGTTGTATTTACACTTACAGGCCTGAAATACATATCATTCTAGGTAATTGTATGACATCCTGTGATAAGAATTTTATAGTCATAAAACAAGACAGAAGGATGCCTGGTTCCCTAATGCCTGGTTGCCTTGGGCCTATTTACCACAATGGCTTGGACAAGAGTCTCCAATGTCAATTGGGTTGAGATTTTTCAGCACTTTTATACTAAAAGAACAGGGTTGGGTTTGTTTTGTTTTTTTTTTTTGCCGGGGGGAGGGGGGAGTGTTGTTGTTGTTTCTCAAGAAGAAATCCTCAGAGCAGGAGCAGGAGTCTAGAGCCAGGAGTAAGATCTAAGCATTGCTGGGTGTGGTCACCCAATAAAAATAGAGCAAAACAGAACCAACAACTTTGCTCTTTTCTCATTTATCAAGGGAAGGTCTACACAAAATTGAACCTTTACCAACCCTAAAGTAAGGTTTGAGAGGTCCAGGGAAGTTGGCGTTCTGGAGGGTTAAGATGCAAGACCTAGTACTCATATTGTAAAAGGACACATGCCTATTCTCACAGTCCAGGAAAACCCCAATATGCCAACTGGTCATCTCTGAATTAATGAACTCTGTATTAATTAATGCAGGCCCCCATAACTTTTTACTATGGCTAAGAGCCCAGAATCCATATTCAGGTTCCAGTACTATATCATCATTATCAGCCATTGGTACACTTTCCAGACAAACTCCTACAACCCAGTCAGTGCTTTTCTTAACATTCACTTCAAAGAAATGTCTTCCTGAGGTGAAGGTCTCACAACCCAAGACACAGGGTGAGACAGTAAATCTACTAGGAGTTTTAATCTTCCTCTCAGGGCATCCACGAGTCACTTGTTTCTGATTCTCAGTCAGAATTAGTTCATGATGAGCTGTATCTGGATCCAGAGTCACGCTAACTGCAAAATAAATTAAAAAAAGAAAAATATGTTTATTTCAAATTGAAATGACAGTGTCTACTAAACAAAACCAACTTATGTTCAAAAGCAAGTTTTTTTTGTTTTTGTTTTTTTAACTATCTGTATGGATCATTCTCAGACTTAGTTCGTTAAAAATAAAGTTTAAATCCTATATTTCATAAATCCTATATTTCATAAAGAATAGTGTTAAGAATGAGATAACATATGAGATTGCTGTTATATAGTATAGTCAAGTATCTGGCACCAGTAGCAATAATAATAATATTAACAACACTACTAGTACATTTACTAATACCATGACTCTGTTCTTTAGCATAATTTCCTCATATAAGTCAAGGAATAGAGCTAAAAAGCTGAATGCTTATATATTTGCTTTTCCAAGCTCCTCGTCTATGTAGGAGTCCATGTAGGGTTTTATAAAACATAGAATATTGTGGGAGAAACAAACCTTCCCAGGTTTTTCAAATTATATGAACACTGAGGATCAGAATAAAACAATAACATTGCTAATTCTACAGGTTCTTATTAAAGAGCAGGTGTTACCTTGGTCTCTGGACACATGCTGACCAACTTCCCTGTATTTCTAAGTGTAAGATCTATGTTGTTTCATAATACACCTTAGGAGTATGACAAGATATATCAAGAACCAGTACAAATTAAAACTGAGAGTGAAGTAAGAGACCAAAAAAATTACAAACTTGAGCAAACTATCCAGTAATGCAATTTCAATAAATGAAGCAAGGCCAAAGATTTTTCTATCTAAAGAGTTAGTCACCCACAGTGAACCTGAAACTCTGGTCCATTGGATAGTAGTGCACATGGAAATCAAGTATAGAGAAACACTTCTTAGGCTGGGTTTGCTCTCATTTCTCTCCAAATCACTCCACATATTTGCTTTCTTTAATCTTTTTTTAGTCAAACTACTGGATACTTTGCTCAAGATTTTCATTTTTTGTTATCTTACTTGACTCAGTTTTAATTTGTACTGGTTCTTGATATATCTTGCGTACCAGTTCCTGAGCGATAGCACAGCGGGTAGTGCTTTTGCCTTGCATGCAGCCTACCTGGGTTTGATTCCTCAGCCGCTCTTGGAGAGCCTCGCAAGCTACTGAGAGCATCCCGCCCACACAGCAGAGCCTTGCAAGCTCCCCATGGAGTATTCAATATGTCAAAAACAGTAACAACAAGTCTCACAATGGAATCGTTATTGGTGCCTGCTCAAGCAACTCAATGAACAACGGGAGGACAGTTCTACCAATCTCTTTCTAGAAAGACATTTGAACCAAGCTTCCTTCTCTCAGACTTCAGTCACTGGAAAGCACTGGAGGGATTATACGATACAAAGAGGCAGAGCAAGAGCATCTAATTAATCAAGTCTCTCCCCACTTTTCTGATTGGGACAGTCTGCCTTCCTCTGTTTCCAGTCTCATTCGTCTATCCTCACAATTCCCTCCTCCTGCCACCACGTGAAACACCCAGGTAGGTGTTTGTTCCCCAACTCTACTAGTGTTACTGCTTCACTGATCCTTATTATGCTACTCCTCATGTTTGTAAACAATCCTTTTATTAAATAGCTTAAATTATTCCCTAACATGAGTCTGATTAACAAAGATTTGCAGTTTTGTTTTTAGTACTAGAACACTCAAAAAAAAATCCCATTTGAAAAATTTGATATATAAATAAATACACAAAAGAGAAAAATATGGGTTTTAAATTTTTATGTACATATGGTTTATGAGTGAATCTTATAACAAGAAAAATAGAAAGGAATTCTGTTATCAGAGGGATGATATGTTATATATATATTATATTTATATAATTATACTAATAGTTATGATGTCAAAGTATTTTTAAGTATATTAAATATAAATAAATTTAAGTATATAAAATATAAATGCATTTACTTGGAAGACATTACAATTTAAAATGTGAGTATATTCTGATATTATGGAAATAAAAAATTAAAATTACAAAGAAAATCAAAGACTGCAATCATAAAGAGTCATCGTTTAAACATCTCTCAAAAATCTGTTCAAAAATGTTTTATATAAACATGGAAGCACATTTGATCATTTTTGGAAAAGTTTTTTTTCAGACATTTTTGTGGCAACATGACATCTCCAAATTGTCGTAAAATTGAAACATAAGGCTTATTTTATTAAGTTTTCAGAAGGGATAAATTTTTGGATATGACTTTGGAATAATCTCTTTTTTGACTATTAGGGGGCAAAAAAACCTATTCAAGAAAAATTAGAGGGGCTGGAGCAATAGTACAGCATTGCCCAGTTTGCAACCTATGAGGTTCAATCCCCAGCATCCCATACTGTCCCAGAGCATCGCCAGGAATAATTCCTGATTGCAGAGCCAGGAGTAACCCCTGAGCATAGCCCAGTGTGACTCAAAAAGACAAAAAAGATTAAAAAAGAAAGAAAGAAAAGAAAAATTAGAGATATATAAGATTTGAACACCCTAACAAATACAATCAAAAGGATATATATAAACTCAGAAATGGATACGCCAAAACAATGTTCTTTTTTCAAGTGTAGATAAACTATCTACAAATTAAGGTCTAATGAAAATATAAAAGTTACCAAATTTTCATAAATGCATGTTACACAGATCATATTCATTGGCATCAATATAATTAAGTTAGACTAAAAAGATCAACTAAGGTGTTCTAAATATTAGGAAATGGACAAGTAATAAATATGAAGGTGCACAGGCATGAACAATAAAAACATAACATGAAAAAGTAATAAAATAAGGCAAGGTAGAAATTTTAGAAAGATGTATTACCTTTACATGTTTTTCTAGAAAAATGAATGCTAGAAAACTATAAACTAAAGATGGAGTTGTTGGGCGCAGCTGAAACTTTGGGGAGACACAAAAAGGTAAATGTTGCACAGGCTTTGAAATGGGCATGAAGCTGGAGACCCATTTAACGAATGTATCCCACAGCAATTAAAAGTCAGGAAATGAAACTTAGAGCAGAAATGAAAAATATAGAGATCTAGAAAACAATACAAATGCAAAATGAAATCAGAAGCAATTTTTTTCAAAAAATAAATAAAATAGATAAACCTTTTGTTAGATTCATGAGGTAAAATGAGAAAAAAAAGTTTCAGAGATGACAGTAGAATTTAAAAGATGTATCACCAGAAATACCAAAAAATCATAAGATATTCCTACAAATAACTTTATGCCACTAATTTGAATAACCTAGAAGAAATTGAAGCATTTTTGGAAGCATACATCCTCCCAAGACTAAATCAGAGGAAGCACAAAGCCTGAACTTAAAAAAAAATCATTAATAAAAAAATTAAAACCATAAGGTAAAATCTCTTTAAAGCCCAGACTCAGAAAGATTATTATTAAGCTTTACTAAACACTCAAAGAAAGCTTATTACCTATACACCTAAAGCTCTTTGAAATATTGAAAAAACATAAATTATTTCCTAAAGCTTCTACAAAGCCAGCATTACCCTAATACTTAAAAAAGCAGACAGAGATTTTATTGAAAGGGAAACCTGCAGGCTGATAGATCCTCAATGAACACTGATCCAAAGATCCTCAACAAAATTTTGGTGAATTGAATCCAACAATATATCAAGGGGAACATACTCAATGTTCAAGTGGGGTTCATTCTAGGGTTGTAAGAATGTTTTGATATATGCAAATTAGTTAACATAATGTAACATTATCAAAAAATAAATATAAAAATTATATTGTTATATCAGGAGATGCAGAGAACACTTTTGACAAAATTTAACGTCTACTCATGATAAAAAAAATAAATAAAAACCACAAAAAAATTGGCATAGAAGTAATGTAACACAAGACAGTAACGTCCACATACAATAAGCTCACACTCAGTACGTAAATGGCAAAAAACTGAAAACTTTCCCTCTGATATTGGGTACAAGGCAAGGATGTCCCCTTTCTCCACTATTATTCAGTATGATTTTGAAAGTCCTCAACACAACAATCAGGAGAGAAAAGAAACTAAAACCTGTCAACTTGGAAAAGAAGATAAAAATTTTTATTTAAGATAATGAGATAAATAATTAATTACTATTTTGTGATAAAATGATAGCATACATAGATGACCCTACAAAAGCTGCTAAAAACTTTTCTTGAAACATTAAACTGTGCAATGAAGTAGCAGAGAATAAAATCAATATATTAAAAACATTTGGGTTTTATATATCTAAACAATGAACTAGAAGAAAAAGAAAGAAAATGGTTAAAGTAATCTACATTTATAAAGTACTCTCTAAATGCATCAAGTAACTAGGAATCAATTTAATGAAGTGTATTTGAAAGACTTGTATATCATAAAAGATATAGAAATAGTAAAAGAAATGAGAAGAACCAGGAACTAGAAAATTTTTCCATGCTCACGGATTGAAAGTTGGCATTGTTAAAATGACCATCCTACCCAAAGTATTATACATACTCAGATGCAATAAAATCCCCATCAAAATTTTTCAAGAAAAAATAAATTCTACTTAAATTTACATGGAATCTAAGCTTCCTGAATAGCCAAAGATATTCTTAAAAAATGAATATTTCAAAGATATTCTTTGAAAATGGGAATTATTGCATTTCCTGGTTTTAAAATGTACTATAAATCCATAATAATAAAAATTGTGTGTCACTGAAATAAAGGCAGATTCTCAGACCAATATAATGGAAAGAAGTGTCCAGAGATAAGCCGTCAAATATTTGAACAGTTAATCTAGACAAAGGATCAAGATTCATGAAGTAAAGTAAGGAAATAATCTTTAGTAAGTGATACCACAAACTGGACAGTTAAATGTAAAAGGCGGTTATTCATAATGTTATCTTCAAGTGAAAACATAGTTCAATAAATATCTTTATTACAACTCTGCTGGAGCGATAGCACAGCGGTAGGGCGTTTGCCTTGCACTCAGCCAACATGGTCAACCCGAGTTCAATTCCTCCGCCCCTCTCGGAGAGCCCGGCAAGCTACCGAGAGTATCTCGCCCGCACGGCAGAGCTTGGCAAGCTCCCCGTGACGTATTCGATATGCCAAACACAGTAACAACAAAGTCTCCAATGGAGACGTTACTGGGCCCGCTTGAGCAAATCGATGATCAACGGGAGGGCATTTACATTTACATTACATTTACACAACTCTGCAGGATTCTTACTAGAAAACTCATCTGAACCCTTGAATAAATGTATGATCCAGAAAACCTGTGAGATACTTTGTGTTACTTTACACCACTACTCTTTAATTAAATCTAACCAATAATTATTTCAAGTTAGATCTGATTTTATAGCCTTACAAATTGCATTACTGTCCTGTAGCATTGTCCTCTCCTTGTTAATCGATTTGCTTGAGCGGGCCTAGTAATGTCTCCATTGTGAGACTTGTTACTGTGTTTGGCATATCGAATACATCACGGGTAGTCATGGGTAACTTGCCAGGCTTTTGCCGTTTGGGCGAGATGCAGGAGAGATTACTCTCGGTAGATTGCCGGGCTCTACGAGAGGGGCAGAGGAATCGAACCTGGGCCGGCTGGGTTGGCCAGGTCAGCCAAGTCAGCCATGTGCAAGGCAAATGCCCTACACATTGGGCTATCACTCCAGTCTTACAAATTCACAATCACGATCACGACCATCCTGTTATTTGTCAATTGCCTCAAGCAGGCCCCAGTAATGTCTCCTTCATCCTAGCCCTGAGATTTTTTTAAAAAGTGCCATATTCAAGGCTCTTTCAGGGTTAGGAGAATGAGACCCATCATTGTTACTGGTATTTGGCATATTGGGTACGCCACGGGGAGTTTGCCAGACTCTGCCGTGTGGGCAGGTTAAATTTGGTAGCCTGCCAGTTTGTCCAAAGTAGGAATGAGATAATTATTTTTTAAAAACTTTTAAGTTTACAGGTTTTTCTGAATTAGTGCAAAATTATTTTCTGAATTACTGAAAAATTATTTTCTGAATTCTAATGGATAAATAAGACCGAGCATCACACATGAATGAAGTCCCACAGAAAACAAATAATGCGGAACTTCGTGACCTTGGACTCTGGACTCAATGGAACCCAGGAAAAGAGATCCTCTGCCTGCTTCCCCCAGTCTCCGGTGATTGAGGGATCACACCCATAAGCCACCCCCTGTCCACACCAGATAATGTCCTTATCAGCCACCCTTCAGAACTCAGGATACTCCTCCCAGACGGGAGTGTAAAATGAGGCTCCCAGAACCATGCCACCGGATTCTTAACCAAGTTGTGGGGCAGGTGAGAGCCCTCACCACCCCAAGGGACCCAGCCCTGGCAGCCAACCTCCACTACACAACCACCGCCACACATCAGGCTGCTTTCTGGAAACATTATAAGAGACCTCCTACCCGTTCTCCACAAGTTACCACACCATATCTGATGAGGTTCAGACAGTAGGCAACAAATCATAGAGAAAAATATATGAATATATGCCTCTCGGAGAGCCTGGCAAGCTACCGAGAGTATCCCTCCCACACAGGCAGAGCCTGGCAAGCTCCCCGTGGTGTATTCAATATGTCAAGTACCGTAATGACAACAGGAGGCTCATTCCCCTGACCCTGAAAGAGCCTCCAATCATTGGGAAAAGAAGAGTAAGAAGAGGCTGCTAAAATCTCAGGTCTGGGAGGAATAGAGACGTTACTGGCTCCCTCTCGAGTAATTCAATGATCAATGGGATGACAGTGATACAGTGATACAGTGATATGGATGAACGATTATGCAGATATACCAATGATCGTGAGAATCAGACCAAAAAAACAAAAGTTGTGAAATTGGCATAACTTGATTTTCATGATGATTCAGATTTTTATTTTCATTTTTTATCTGCTCAAGCCCTAATATTTGAATTTACAGTCAATGACTAATCCTTACCTATAATTTTTGCATTGCTTTGAGAGTTGAATGAAATGCGAAGAATAAATGTTTTGTTCAAGAACATTACTTAGATGATTTATGTCACTTGTGATAGTCCACTGAGTGGGATGTATCTATATCTTTGTTTCTTATATGAGGAAGTTGAGAGATTTTTTGGCTGGAATAAGTTGCTAATAAACAAGAGAGCAAGAATTTGAAAGTACTGTATAATTACCAATACTCTAGTCAGTGTAGACACAAAAGTTACTAATGTGGTTGGGGAGAGGGAGGAAGAGAAGGAGAGAGAGGAAAGAGAAAGTGAGAGAGGGGAAGGGAGAGAAAGAGGAAAAAGAAAGTGAGAGAGAGGGAAAGAGTGAGAGAGACAGAGAGGGAGAGGGAGAGAGGCAGAGAGAGAGAGAGAAAGAGAGAGAGAGAGAGAGGGATAGGGCCACAGAGGCACTTGTGTTGAAATAATTGAAAATTCGTTGAACCATCCTAGGGAAGGGAAATAATGTTTGTTTGGGTTTTTTTTTTTGTCTAAGATCCTTTCCACCTGTATCATTTATACAATTATTGTTGTCACATACCATGACAGGTCTCTAAAATTGTCTTCATATTAACGTAAATATTAGAAACTTTGCACAGATCAGGAAGCTCCAAAGAGACAGTCTCCGGTGATTCCAACATCACAGATGAAATCCTTGAATAAGCAGAGACCAAGACTTCATCAGTGGGACATTCCATCAAAGTTCAAACACATCACAGTCTTTCCCTTCTTGATTTATAGAGCACTTACCCTTGCAAGGTCTTGGCTGCATCCTACAGAAAAGGAAAGATAAAAGGGACAAGACCACATGAAAATTTTATGACTAAACATGTATGTCTTATCTCTAAAATTGCTTCTTTTTTTAATTTAATTTTTTAAAATTTTGATTAGTGAAACACTATGAGGTACAGTTGTAGACTTACAAATTATTGTGCTTGGGTTTCAGTTATGCAATGATCAAGTACCGATCCCTCCACCAGTGCCCATTTTCCACCACCATGGGTCCCAGTATCCCTCCCACCCCCCCATCCCCCCAACCCCCCATCCCCCCCCCCCCCCCGCCTCTGTGGCAGGGCTTTTGTTCTCTCTCTCCTTTTGGCTGTTGTGGTTTGCAAAAGAGGCATTGAGTGGCAATCATGTTTGGTAGTCTACTTTCAGCATGCTTCTCCCATCGCTTCTTCAAAAAATAAACAAATGGTTTTAGCCCCAACTGATAAATTCCCAAGTCAGATTATTCCAATCTTCTTCCCTAGGCTCTCCACTGGTGGTGTGACTGGCAATGTCTGAGTGTGCTGTCTTCTGCTGAGAGCTGTGAAGAGCTGTCAAAACTGCGACCTTATCAACCTGTGAGCTGCTTAGGAAAAAGGGCCAAGAGTTTTTCCATGCTCTCTGAATGCAAGATTTGCAGCCATTGGCCAGATTTCTTTAGGGGAGTGTCTATTAGAGATTTCTTCTCAAGAAGATCATCATTAGCAAAATGTAACGTCCCAAATTAATTCTCGAAGGTGATAGCAGAGGGAGTCACAAGGCTGCTACATTCTCAGCCAGCAGTGCCCACCTCTAGTTCTCTTATGGGAGCTAGAACAAAGAATTCCACGCATTTTTACCATTATGGGCGTAGGGAGGATTGAGGAGGGGGAAACTGTGACAATGATGAGAGAAAGAAAAACTCTGGTGTACAATGTTGAGTTGGAACATTGTGTATATGTTGGAACATGAACATTACTGTAAATTATAGTGGTTCAAATAACTATACACACACACACACACACACACATGCACTCATGCGCACACACACGCACACACATGTGTGCAAATTCCAGGTGCTTATCCCATTAGAGTAGACTAAGTTAGATCTGTATACTAGTTGAAATAAAGCCACATAAAAAAAATTTTGATGCAAAGACTCATGAGCATGAATGAAAGGTTTCGCTCATTTAAATTGCTCACTTTATCCCCCACCAGTGGGTGGGAGCACACCCAGCTATGGTTAGTCCTACTCCTGGTTATGGAGTTAGGAATAATTCTTGACAGGGCTTGGGAAAACATATGTGGTGCCAGGGATTGAACGCAGATCAACTCTTGCAAGGCAAGCAACCAACCAAGCATTATCTCTCTAACCTTGGAGAGTCTTTCAGAAAACAATTTGAGAGATTTCTGTGCACATAAAACTAAAAGCTAATAAATAGTAGTAAAAAGATACCGCATGTTCCCTTAAAAATCAACCTTATTGTATACTTTTTGATTTATGTAAAGACATTCAACACATTGTACAAACACAGTGAATCCAGAAGAAGTGCAATTTCAAATTCCACACACTTACCTGACCTTGTGAAATGCTGCAGATACTCTGAAACGCCCCCAGGCTTTCTCGCCATTATCCTCTAAAGAACTCAGCACCAGTCACCTCCTTCCTTTCTCCCCAGCACACAGCCTCACCTGCATCAAATTCTGGGCCGATCCCTGACATTTGTTCTCTAGTTCCAGGATGTGGTTCTTGAGTTTCCTGCTCTGCATTTCCAGACTTGATTCTTGATCCTCCAGTTTCTTCAGAGTTTGCTCTTTCATTCCCTCCAGTTGACACAGACAAACCTGCTCCTCCTCATGGAGGATCACGTGAAATTTCTTAAAGAAAGACTGGATCTTGCTTCTATTAAGCTCTATATTCTCCTAGAATAAAGAAAATGTACTCAACAGGTATGGCGGGGTGAGGTGGTTGGGCACAAAATTTCATCTATTGATGAACTGACAAAATGCTGTCATTGAGGGTCAATGATTTAGAATGAAAAGGAACTTTTATGAGAGACTAGGCCATTTACCTCTCACATTTGTGGGGGTTCTCGGCATTTTAATTATGAACTGTTTCCTCCTACTTCCTAAGATCCCTAAAAGTTTCCTTTAAAAGTGTGCTTAAAGGGGCTGGAGCGATAGCACAGCAGGTAGGGTGTATTTGTCTTGCACGCGGCCAACTCACTTTCGATTCCCAGCATTCCATCTGGTCCCCCAAGCACCACCAGGAGTAATTCCTGAGTGCAGAGCCAAAAAAGTGTCCTTAAAGTGTCCCGAAAAGTGGGACCAAAGTGATAGTACAGCGGGTAGGGTGTTTGCCTTGCACACTGCTGACCCATGTTCCAACCTTGTTATCCCATATGGTTCCCCAAGCACTGCCAGGAGTAATTCCTGAATTCAGATCCAGGAGTAACCCCTGAGCATTGCTGGATGTGACCCAAAAAGCAAAAAACAAAAAGAGTTCATAAAAGAGTTCAAGTTTAATATCCATACACCCATACATGGAAATCTGGAGGAGCGATAGCACAGCGGGTAAGGCATTTGTCTTGCACGTGGCCGACCCGGGTTCTATTCCCAGCATTTTATATGGTCCCCTGAGCACTGTCAGGAGTAATTCCTGAGTGCATGAGCCAGGAGTAACCCCTGCGCAATGATGAGTTTGACCCAAGAAGAAAAAAAATGTTTGAGTAATATGAATCCCATTTGTAGTGATTGTGTTTTGTTAATATTTACAAAGATAGAGGTTTCTGAACATAAGTCAGACCTTGAACTGTGGTCAGTATGACAAAGAAATGAGACTGAGGCTTCAAACCAGGATGTTGCATTGAGATGTTTATGTTTTTATGTCCCTAAAGTATTATAATAATAAACAAATCATTTCGGCTTCTCTTGATGAAGGTTTAGGAACCCGAGAGAATTGTCATAAAAAGTTTAAAGATATTGGGGATAAGTAAAGTAAAAGTAAAGTAAAGGCCCTCCCGTTGATCGTCGATTTGCTCGAGCGGGCCCAGTAACGTCTCCATTGGAGACTTTGTTGTTACTGTGTCTGGCATATCGAATACTCTCGGTAGCTTGCCGGGCTCTCCGAGAGGGGCGGAGGAATCGAACTCAGGTCGGCCATGTTGGCCGCTTGTAAGGCGAACGCCCTACCCGCTGTGCTACCGCTCCAGCCCATTGGATCTTATATATTTACAAAACTAGGGGCATAAACACAAAAATCTTTTTTGTATATACACAACTAGGTGAATAAATTTGGGTACCATATAGTTAGTCTGGTTTAATGAGAATACACCATAATTTTGGCTATCCAATACTACTATACACCCAAGCTCTAGGAGAGAAATAATTTCACATCAACAAATTCTCTACCTTGAATTTAATTTTTTGTTCATTTGTGTCCAACGTCCAACGATTACATTGGTTTTCCAGTTTCTTCAGTTTGGTCACAGCTTCCTGGAACTTATCCTGAATAAAAATTGGTTAATTGGTTAGAATCTACTCAGTTTTCCAAGTCTTCTTTATGAACCATAAAGAGAATACCAGCCCTCCAAATGTAAGACTAATATTGAATACTTATCAAGTTCTTAACGTTCAGAGGAAATTTATTAAATGTTGCCTTACAGTTTTTATCTCCTTTAAAATCATGAGAATTTTGGAGTACTTTCAATATAATTTCTATCTTGTAGAAATTTAGGCTCATCTGCTAACTCATGGCCTAAGTCACTCTTACCCAGAGTGGATGGTACTGCACCCAGGGAGACAGTAGTATAATGGGGGTTAATTGCAGTTGGCAACATCTTGATTACAATTAGGGAAGTGTGATATTTTCTATGAATTCACTAGTAAACAGTAAATTTCCCTATGAACAGTGGGAGTAAACTTTCTGAAATAGGGATTGTGTATCAAATAAATGTTCATACCTATGGTCAAAGTTATTCTAAGTCCTACATTCTTTCTAGGGAAATATTGCTCAAGGAGCTAGATCATATTTTTCTAAATAATTTTATATGTTAAATCTTAAATGACAAATACCAAATTGTTGACATAAGTGGCACTTTGTTTATATTAGTATGAGTCAAGAAGTATAGTTAGTACCGCTAAGTTATTAGAAACAGTCCATAGAAAGCTGTTAGTTCAAAGGGCTAGAGCAATTACTTTGCATGCAAAGATCCAAAATTCAATCTTCAGACCCATATTCTCCTCTGAGTACCCTTGCTGTAGTCTTGGTGTCCCCCAACACTGCTAGACTCAAGCAGCACATATCACCAAGTCCTAAAACTGATCAGTGAGTCCCTCTGATCCTAGTATGGTAGAGAATAGCCCCCAATCCCAGAGCACAGGGCAAAAAGAAAAAGAAAAAAAAGGAAAATAGGGTAACTTAAATACTGCTTGAAGATGCTGTTGTGCAATCTTTAGTAGAGATTTAACTAAAATCTTTAGTAAAAACATTAAGCTTTCAGGTTATTTTGAAAAACAGTTTCTCACTGTTTCATAGAGTCTTTTAAGGTGAACCAACTTTCTATGTGATCAGTACTAGTCTCCTTGTTCTGTAGACAAAATAAATTATATAAAATCCAGTATGAGTATTAAGCATAGCCATTCATTTTTCTGTACCCCCAAGACAAGATTCTGTGAAACTTTTACAAAACACTGAGTTGTTCTTTCAGTCATGGACCAAGTGCTATTCCACTCTTGTGCATATTAATGCCCTTAAAGGTAAAGATTATTTCCTGGGTATCTGCATTGGAGAAATAGGTGAGAGTTATTATCCCAATTTACTGGGCAAGGGATCAAACCTAGGCTAGTCACATTCAAAGTGACTGCCTTACACTCTGTACTATCTTTCTCTCCTGCCCTATTTTCTGGTGGATTTGTTTGCTCTTTTCTTGTTAACTCTATACATCTTAGATAGTAAACCTTTGGAAGATGACTTTTGGGCAAATATTTTCTCCAAGAGTGTGGAGTGCCTTTTTTTAGCCATCATTTCTTTCACATTGCAGAAATTTATAAATTTTATGTAGTCCCTTATTTCTCTTTTCCCACATTTGCTTAGCCAATGACTTTGAGTTATTGAAGATGCTACTAGATACACTGTCATCAAAGGTTCTGCCTATGTATCCTTAATATCATTACGGATTTAGATGTGATATAAAAATCTCTTAATTAAGAATGAATTTTAACTCGATATAGCTAAAGTCACATACCACAAATCCACCAACTTTGTACTAAATGGTGAAAATTTGAAAAACTTCCCTCTACAATAAGACACAACATAAGGCTGCACTCTCTAATCATCATTATTCAACGTGCTATTAGAAGTCCTTGCCACAGCAATTAGACAAGAAAGATATTAAGGGGCCCCGTTTTAAAAAGAAGTTGAATTATCACAATTTGTAGATAACTTGATACTACACTTAGAAAGCCTAAAAATGCTACCAAAATACCTGAAACAATCAACGTCTACAGTAAAGCGGTGGGCTGCAAAATCAACATTCAGAATTGCATGGCATTGCTATATGCAAACAATAAAATAAACAGGGAATATTTTTAATTCCCATTCACAATTGTGTCCCAAAACATTAAGAATACACTGGAAATCAGCTTAAGAAAATATGTGAAAGACTTATACAAAGAAAACTATAAACCACTACTAAAAGAAATTTTAAAAGAGACAAGGACATGGAAACAAATTTCCTATTCGTAAATGGGAATAATTAACATTGTCACGACAGCAGTCCTACTTAAAACACTACATAGATTCAATTAACTCCCTATAAAATTACTTAGGACATTTGTTAGAGACATAAAAAAATGTTGTTCAAATTTAACATGGGAAGAGGGGAATGGGAAACTTCACCTTCCCTAACTTTAAATTATTCTTTAAATCTATACAGTATGGTACTCGAGCGGGCCCAGTAACATTGTGAGACTTGTTACTGTGTTTGGCATATCGAATACATCACGGGGGGCCCGCTCAAGCAAATCGATGAATAATGGGAGTACCGTGACCCATGACCCTGAAGTGTGGTACTGGAATACAGTCAGATTATCAAACCAAACAAATAGAATTGCAAGCCCAGAAATAGATCCTCTGGTACATGGACATCTCACTTTTGATAAAGGAGCTAAAAGTATGAAGTGAAACCTGGAAAATCTCTATAAGTGATTCTGGGAAAACTCATCAGTCACATATAAAAAGTGAACTCAGACTCCTCTCACAATGCACCAAAGACAATTCAAAATGATTCAAGACCTTAACATCAGATCTCTCTCCTCTGTTTCTTTAAACAATATATTCACACCTTGATACTAAGTTTTTCCAGTGCTAACATAAATAAATGCTCTATAATTGAAAAAACATTGTCTTTCTGAGATTCAGCTATAGTCAGACCTTTCCACACTCACGATTGAAGTCAGCCAGCATTTGTGCTGCTTGGGTAATGTTTGGTGTTATTAGAACTATGTCATCAGCAAAGCGGAGATGGTGTAGTTGCCAACCATCTATCTTAACTCCCATTCTTTTTCATTCCAGTCATCACATGATGTTCTCAAGGGTGGCTCTGAAGAGTTTCGGTGAAATTGTATCACCCTGCCGCACCCCTCTCTTGACATCGATGATCACTTCTTTGTAGAATGGTGAGATCCTGGTAGTGAATCTGTAATACAGCTCACAGAGGATCTTGATGTATTGAGCTTGAATGCGCTGATTGGCTAGGGCTTCAATGGCCGCTTCAGTCTCAACAGAATCAAAGACCTTCTTTAAATCAATGAACATTAGACAGAGCGGCATCTTGAACTCCCGAGAAACCTCAATAAGCTTGGTTATAGTGTGGATATGGTCGATGGTGCTGAATCCTTTTTGAAAACTGGCTTGTTCGTATGGTTGTCCTTCATCTAGAGGTCTGCAAATCCTATTCAGGATGACTCAAGTGAACAGCTTGTAGATGACAGACAATAGGTAGATTGGGTGATAGTTCCAACATCGTGGATGTCTCCCTTCTTGTGCAGTAGTAAACTCCTGCTGGTTTTACATTGGGACAGAACCTTGCATTCAGACAGGTAGTGTGTGAAGAGCCGAGCTAGCGTATTGATGAGTACTGACTGCAGATTTTTCAGGTGTTCAGGTCTGACCTTGTCTGGGCCGGGTGCTGTTCATTTCTTTACCGAGGAAATGGCGTCTTGGATTTCGGAAGGGAGAACATTGTGAATGACATACCCATCCTGTGGAATTTGGTATGTCAGCAGGTGAACATGGCTATCAAAGAGATCTGAGTAGAAGTCATGGATAATCTTCTTCATTGCCCTTCTGGAAGATGTGATAGATCCATCAGGACGTCAGAGGGCAGTCATCTTGGTCTTGTAGTTGGCGAAGGACAGACGGGCGTTTATGAGAAACAGCCTCATTCCTGACACTCCATTCGCTCTCAATGGAATGACCATCTCTGAATGCAACAGTTATATATACCTTGTCCAAGAAGTCAGCATGATGAATGACCTGGCCCTGAGTTACGCAGGAGGAAGAGAGCAATGTGGAACACCTTCAACAGCGTTGAAGAGATAGCTAAGAGGATGAAGAACGTCAGGCTCTAGGCACATCTCTTTGATTCTACTGTTCTTCCTGGATTAACATACACTTCAGAGACCTGGGCCCTATGCAAACAGAATGAGAACGCTATTCGGGACTTCCAAAGAGGAATTGAAAGAGCTATGCTTGGAGTATCACGTTTCACTCAAATGAGAGTAACAATCCGGAATTCCGACTTCCATCGACTATCAAGAATCAAAGACGCTGTCTCGTTTGCCAAGGCATCAAAAATCAGATGGGCTGGGCACATAATGAGATTTGGAAATGACCGCTGGACTAGAGCCATTACCAACTGGATTCCACGTGATGTCAAAAGACCATGTGGCCACCCACCTACCAGATGGTCAGATTTCTTCATCAAGATCCTGAATGATTGGTTTGAGGTTCTTCATGTTTCTAGAACGAACAGACGCCATTGGGCTACACTCGCACAAGACAGGGACAAATGGAGACGTTACTGGCACCCATTCGAGCAAATTGATGATTAACAGGAACTCAAGTCAAGTCAATTGAAAATTCTTTAGTAGACTGTCTTATTCTGGGTTAATATTTGAGCTCTAAATTTACAGCAGAATTTGGGGGTTTACTTACATTCCATAACATCAACTGCCATTCCCTCCCTAAACCTGGACTGGGTGTGTGTGAATCAGTAATCTCCTTTATCCAAGCCCTTGCCTGTGGGGTTACTCTGTCTAGGACACTCCCTCTTTTCTCTGCATTTTCACATGATTCATTTATCTTTTCTTCAAGAATCGTTTCTGTTCATCTTGCCCAAGTGTCACTCCCTCTCTTTGCTGACCCTCTCCAAAAAGAGAGCTCCTGCCACATTCTTGTTAGTTCATTATCCTACTAATCCTGGAATGAATACAGGATAATAACCCTTTAATTTAGTGTTTTTAGATTCAATCAAACAGTCATGTGGTTTTTAGAGCACATTTACAGGATGAAGCTGAAACATTTATGACTGATCGCAATGTAGGAAAAGATTATTAAAGCAAGAGAGATAAGAAAGAAGATAGTGACAATTCTCTTAGGATGTTGAGTTGGCTCCTGAATCATTTGGCACTCATTACAAATTGTTTATCAGAAGATTAACATAATTAATATTTTTTTCAGAATCACCATCTTAGGTTCCAATCTAAATTATCCCAGGGACAAAGTCAGCACTAGCTAAAGCACTCTGGATCACAAACGCACCTTGTAACTTTGGCATACATCTTCAACCAGAACTATGGTGTGCTCTTTATGCTGTGGTGTTCGTGCACAGCGCCAGCAGATGATCTGTTGATCGTCTACACAGAATAACTGGAGCAGCTCTCGATGTTCCTCACATAAACCTTCCTGCTCCACCTTCTTAATTGAACTGATGACGTTTTCCAGCTCTTTCACGGGCCGGATGCTCTCCTTTTGAAACTTTGACCTACACACAGGACAGTAGAATGTCTTCTTATTATAGAGTTGTTGGTTCGTCACGTTTTTCATTATGCAAGATTGACAATAGCTATGCCCACAGTCAATGCTCACGGGCTTAGTCATTATTTCTAGGCAGATGGAGCAGGTAGCATCCTCCTTCATTGTCTTGAAAAGTGCACCTGAAGCCATGACTTTCACCAGAAATTTTCAATATTGAATCTGGAGACAGAAATCAAGCAGACAGAATGTTCTGTGGTGATGGAAGTCTTTATCCAAGCCTCTGAAGAAATTGAGAATATGCACAAAATAAAGCTGTGTTGCTGTTAATTGAAATAGATAAAAGATATCAAGATTAGACCAAAAGACATCATTTGTACTAAGGAAAACACAAGCATAACTCTCCAAGATATGGGTCTCAAAGTTTTCAATTATTTTACTCCATAGGCAAACAGATAACAATAACAACAACCAAAAAAGAGACTACATCAAATTACAAATATTTAAATGGCCAAAGAAATGTGTTCTAAAATAAGAGATAACCAACTGAAAGTGAGAAAACAATTACATATTGGAATAAATAGCCAATGTCCAAGATACATAAAATACTCTCAAAGCTCTACAACAATGACCCCACCAAAACATCTGGAGAGCAAATGAATAGACACTTTCTTGAAGAAGCTACATGGGTGCCAGTAGGCATTTTCAAAAGTACTCACCATTACTTATTGTCAGGAAAATGCATATCAAAAATCACAATAAGATTATCATCTCACAGTAGTGAAATTGGCAAATTATATCAAAGGAGAGGCCAGGGCCAGTTTTGGCCAGTATGTGGTGAAAACAGAACACTCTTTCAGAGATAATGGGACTTTGTCAGATTCAGGAAATAGTGTAGATATTACTCAAAAACTTAATTACAGAGCTTCCATCTGACCCAGTTTTCTACTTCTTTTCATCACACCCTCAAAAGATCATCAATTTAAAAGAATAGATGTTTATCTGTATTTACTGCAGTGCTTAGTAGAATAACAAGAAAATGGAAATAGCACAAATGTCCAATGACATATTGATGAATAAAAGAAGTTGTGGCATAGATTTACAATGGAATATTATGTAGATATAAGAAAAGATGAAATCTTACACTTTGCAACAACTTGGATGGAACTGAAATGTACCATTGGTACACATGGTCATTGTTTTTGTTGTCGCAGAGCTTTGTGAGTAATTTATTAATCTTGGATACATAAACAAGGTAAGTTAGATAAGTACCAAAGTGGGAAGGGGTCTGGGAAGAAATGAAGTGGAATAGATATAACATAAGGACACTGGTGGAGGAAATTGGTCACTTTAGTAGTGCCAAGAAGTGGTGACAACACATCAAAATCCTGAAAGTTAGCATGATAAAAACCATGTTACCTAAATGACAATAAAAATAAGTGAAAATAATGTAGCTCTCTTATGAAATATGGTTGTTCTATCTACTGTGGTCATTTATATTTATATTAATTAAATTTTAAAAATCATGCTTAAATTTAGCTTCTCATTCACATTGCTGGATATATATAACATTCTAAATATAGAACATTCTAGTCCCCCCTGGAAAGAAAGATGGCGGCCACATGGGAGCCTTGTGGAGAGCAGGTACGAGCTGGGGGTGATGGGGCGACTAAAACCTCATGGGAAGAGGGGTGTTCCTGCCCGTCCTTCACGCCCTACCGAGGTCACCAGTTGCCCCCCACGAGCGGCTCTCGGGCACGACCATGACTCCAGAGCACAGAAACCAATCTCTTAATTATCTGACTCTCAGTAGAAATACTTCCAGGGTTAATAAGTAAAATAGCAGAAATCCAAAACAGCGCGGCCACGATAGTTTAATTCTTCTAAAAGCATCATTTAATTCTTGAACCCAGCTGTAGAATGCAAATCATTTCACAATGCTTTTTCAGCAGGTCTGATATGGGGGGGGGGGGGGTGAACTCTAAATAATAATGGTGCATCTTTTATCGAAACAATGAATCTAGTCAAAGTAGATAGAGTGTTAACTAGAATTCATCTGCCTCACAGGCATTGGGGGGGGTGGGGAGTGGGGGTTTATTGGGGTTCTTCATGGTGAAAAATAAGTATTGGTAAAGGAAAATGTGTTTGATATTTGCATGACCGAGACCTAAACCTGAAATCTTTGTAAATTTTCCCATTGTTATTAAATAAATAAATAAATTATTAAAATAAATAAATAAATATAGAACATTCAATTTTAGAAAGTTTTCCTGAACAAAGACTTACAGAAAGGGATGCAAGAAATAGTCTTCAGAAAAATTACAGCAAAACAGAGATAACAGAGAGGATGGAAAACAAGTTTTCACTGCAACAAACAATAAAATATTTAATTTAAGATATGTTCTTTAAAACTGGTAATAACTGTCATTAGGGCAGTCTGTAAAATTTAGGGGGGAAAGTGCAATAGGCAGCATCCAGGTGTCATGTGTTCGTGAGTATCAAAACATAAATTCAAGCTCCCCAGCTCATTAGATTTACTATTCTGAGATTGAGAGCAGTCCAAGATATGCCATACGATTTGTGGGAGGCAGGAGGCAGTGAGAAACTGGGCCTCTGTAGACTTATGATGAGGACCTAAGAGTCAAATTTAGGGAAAATAAAAAGAGCACGAGAGTTCTTCAGTCTTCCTTTCCTTCTTCTACTAAAGCTGTTCCAGAAATCTGATATTATTCTCCTTTTCTTTTTAAGCACCTTAATTCCCAGTAGTGTTCATGTGATATTGGTTTCAGGCATATAATGTTCCAGCACCAACTGCCTCTATCAGCGTCCACGACCATTCCCCACCATCCCAGTGTCCGGCCCCTCATCTCACACTCTCTTCCAAATCCATGGGAAGCTCAGTTCTATAAACCAGGTTTGAGGCTCTGCCGCCTTAGAGAATTTGTTATTTCTTTAGTCTGTTTCTTTGTGGGCTGGAGAAATAGCACAGCCGGTAGGGCATTTGCCTTGCTCACAGCTGACCTGGGATCAATTCCTCCCTCCCTCTCAGAGAGACCTGCAAAATAACAAGAGTATCTCACAACATGGCAAAGCCTGGAAAGCTCCCCATGGCATATTCGATACACCAAAAACAGTAACAAGCCTCACAGTGGAGACCTTACTGGTGTCTGCTCAAGCAAATCAATGAACAATGGGAAGACAGTCCTACAGTGCTATAGTTTTCTTATATCCCACATATGAGAGAGATCATTCTGTATCTGTTCCTCTGTTTTGCACTATTGAGAGTTTGTGAGAAGACTGAGGTAGAAGAAATCTACAGTGAGCTTTTGTTAACACACACACACACACACACACAGGTCTTGACCTCTCCAAATCAAATTTCACTTGAATTACCACTAACTTCCCCAATACAGAACACTTACTTTTAGTCTGTAGGTCTCCTAAGTCGCTGCCTCTTCTGAGTTCTGAGTTCTCAATAAGGAAGTTCACTTTAAATCAAACTCAGAAGTGCAAGTACCATGTGGGGTCAGAGTCCATCTAATGGAAAAAAGCTATCCCTGTGTGAATTCATAACTTTGAATACAGTTTTACAAAAAGCATTAAAGGAGCATGTTTAAAAGACATGACAAACTTCTCAATACTCTGCCTTTAAGTATGGCATTCACTCATGGGCACTGCAAAATACATTCACCACAGCTTCTCATTCATCTCTGCCCATTGCTGGGTTTCGTTTTCCTTCTTCCCATCCCTCAGAGCCAACCAGGACAGCTCAGGACCCAGGAATGCCCCAGCAGGAAGCGTTATCAGCTGAGAGCCACCAGAGTCCTGGGCCACCACTCTCTTCTGTGCTGTGTCAACAATCAATGACATCAGATAGGGAGTCCTCAGTGAGTCAGCACCAGCCTTTCCTGTTCAGTAAAAAGCAAATCACCTCCCCCACACAACCCAGAAACACCTTTTAACAGAAAACATAACTCAAAATAAATTCCTGCCATTTCGGCCCGTCTCAAGTATGAGGCACTTAAAGATACCTTGAACATGAAAGTTGTCTTATAATTAATAACTCTATGCAGTGTTCTAAGTGCTGATAGGGAGGGGCAGGAGAAATAGCTCAAAAAGGCCAATACATAATTTACATGCAGGAGGCTCAGCCGAGGCACTGCCCTTATTCCCCTAGTACTGCCAAGCAGTGTCCCTGAGCCCAAGCCAGGCTCTGCTCCTGAGCATTGCCAAGTGTGGACTTAAAAAAAAAAAAAAGCAAAATACCAAGAAATCAGTAAATTGCTGGTAGAGACACTAAAAGCAGATAGAAACATCAAACTCGACTATGAATGTGTGGACTGACTTGACCTTTCCAACAGAAGGAGCTAACCTCAGACCTGTGCGTGTGTGGGGGGGGGGGGGGGGGGGCAGGAACATGTGTGTGTGTGTGTGTGTGTGTGTGTGTATGTGTGTGTGTGTGTGTGTGTGTCTGCCCAGGGCACCAGATCTATGGGAGGAACTGGGTGCAGCTCAGGCCTCAGGTCCAGCAGCTCATGTCAGAGACCAAATTCAAAGGCAGGTTCTTATCCTCCCATCCCAATAAGGAGTCTTTCTTCACCTCTTTGCCCTCCTGGCTCCTCATATAGTCTCAATAAAGTCATGAAGATTTTTTTTTGGCTTTTTGAATCACACCTGGAGATGCACATGGGTTATCCTGACTTTAGACTCAGGAATTACTCCTGGCGGTGCTCAGGGGAACATATGTGCTGGGAATCGAACCCGGGTCAGCCACGTGCAAGGCAAACGCACTGCCCACTGTGCTATCGTTCCAGCTCCAAAGTCATGAAGATTTCTGGGTAAAGAAAATGTACTCATCTACAAGGGGAAAAAAGCCAGATCGGAAGTATGGGAAATCAGCCAATGAATATGAAATTTACTTCCTGTTCAAAAACAGTATATTGGGGATTTGGCAGGGGAAGTGGAAAGCAGGACCTCATAGTTGATCTCTGAGAACCAGTAATGCAACTAAAGTGGATGAAAATCCAAGATCTCAGAAATCAGCTCAGCTAGAGAAACAGTTTTGGACACAATCTATTAAAAGCAGATCTCGAGGTACAGCCCGCCCCCAAGGGCCTGGGTTCCTCTCTGGGCACGCGCAGCTAGAAACAGCCCCGAGACAGCCGGTTTTCAACCCCTGAGCCGCGTGGGACGGGCACAGAGGCCCAGCTCTGGGCAACAAAGCTGAACGGCTCCAATTCCAACAGGTACAGCCCGCCCCCAAGGGCCTGGGTTCCTCTCTGGGCACGCGCAGCTAGAAACAGCCCCGAGACAGCCAGTTTTCAACCCCTGAGCCGCGTGGGACAGGCACAGAGGCCCAGCTCTGGGCAACAAAGCTGAACGGCTCCAATTCCAACAGGTACAGCCCGCCCCCAAGGGCCTGGGTTCCTCTCTGGGCACGCGCAGCTAGAAACAGCCCCGAGACAGCCGGTTTTCAACCCCTGAGCCGCGTGGGACGGGCACAGAGGCCCAGCTCTGGGCAACAAAGCTGAACGGCTCCAATTCCAACAGGTACAGCCCGCCCCCAAGGGCCTGGGTTCCTCTCTGGGCACGCGCAGCTAGAAACAGCCCCGAGACAGCCGGTTTTCAACCCCTGAGCCGCGTGGGACGGGCACAGAGGCCCAGCTCTGGGCAACAAAGCTGAACGGCTCCAATTCCAACAGGTACAGCCCGCCCCCAAGGGCCTGGGTTCCTCTCTGGGCACGCGCAGCTAGAAACAGCCGCTAGACAGCCGGTTTTCAACCCCTGATCCGCGTGGGACGGGCACAGAGGCCCAGCTCTGGGCAACAAAGCTGAACGGCTCCAATTCCAACAGGTACAGCCCGCCCCCAAGGGCCTGGGTTCCTCTCTGGGCACGCGCAGCTAGAAACAGCCCCGAGACAGCTGGTTTTCAACCCCTGAGCCGCGTGGGACGGGCACAGAGGCCCAGCTCTGGGCAACAAAGCTGAACGGCTCCAATTCCAAACAGGAGACATTCCCAACTCCTCGCCCAGTGCCAGGGACTCTTTCCGGAGCCGCGGCCGCTAATGCGGCCGCGAAATATTTTCCCACTACATATGCCATAGGAACCATAAGCTAACTTCTTAGATGGAAACTTCTCTATTTTAGCTCAGCCACTAGAAATACAGTTGCCAATAACTCATTAGCCTATCTTAACTCACACTGCATATCAAGCAGAATAGTAACACTGAACGTGAAGGACTAAACCACACCTCTCACAATGGTAAAGCAACGCAAAAGCCCACCAAACATTCATATTGAAGAGTCTAGCCCAGATGACACCAACAGTACTGTAGTGTTAGACAACCTCTCTGACAAGGAATTCAGAAGGGAGCTACTTAGGATGCTTAGGGAATTAAAAGAAACAATGGAAAGCAATGCCAATAGAAGACAAGAGGATCTGAAGGCAGAAATGAGGAAAATGCAATCAGAAATGTCAGACCTGAAAAATCTCGTAGGCGAATTGAAAAGCTCAGTGGAAGGCCTCAGCAGCAGAGTAACAGCGGCTGAGAACAGAATCAGTGAGCTCGAAGATGAACTTCAGAGACTCTCCAGAAAAGAGCAGAAAATGGAAAAGAGACTCACAATTCGGGAACAGATGGCAAGAGAAGATCGTGATGAAGCCAAGAGGGGTAACATAAGAATTATTGGAGTCCCAGAGGGACAGGAAGAAAACCTCGATGAAGAAGAAACTGTCAAAGACATCATTGCTACAACATTTCCAGAGCTGAAGAAAACTTGTGACCACATTCAGGAGGCCCGAAGGGTACCAGCTAGAAGAAATCCGAATAAAAATACCCCAAGACACATTCTGATCAAAATGACCAAAACCTTAGACAGAGACAAAATTCTGAAAGCAGCAAGATCGAAGAAAGAAATCTCTTACAAAGGAGCATCCTTAAAATTCACAGCTGATTTTTCTGATGAAACCCTCATGGCCCGAAAACAGTGGTGGGACATAGTAAAAAAACTCAATGAAATAAATGCCTCCCCCAAAATACTTTTCCCAGCAAGACTCTCATTCATAATAGAAGGAACAACACACAGTTTCACAGACAAACAACAGCTCAGGAACTTCATAGACTCAAAACCATGGTTACAAGAACAACTAAATGGGCTACTTTAAGGCAAGAAAGGCCCCTCAAATACACCCAATTTTAACATAACAATGGGACAAAATCCCATAACAATAATCTCTCTCAATGTCAATGGGCTAAACGCACCAATTAAAAGACATAGAGTGGCAGGATGGATTAGAAAATTGAACCCAACATTCTGCTGCCTGCAAGAAACGCATCTCAATAGTCAAAGCAAACACAGACTCAGAGTCAAAGGCTGGAAAACAATCCTACAGGCAAACAGCTCCCATAAAAAAGCTGGGGTAGCCATCCTTATATCAGACCACATTGATTTCAGAGTGAGGAAGGTCATAAGAGACAGTGAAGGCCATTACTTATTGATCAGAGGATCTGTACAACAGGAAGAACTTACAATAATAAATGTATATGCACCTAATGAGAGACCAGCAAAGTACTTAAAACAACTACTCATAGATTTGGAAAAAGACATCAATAGCAACACAATACTAGTGGGAGACTTCAACACTGCTTTGTCACCTCTTGATAGATCAACCAGACTCAAGCTTAGCAAGGACATACTTCATTTGAGGGAAACAATGGAAGAAAGGGACTTAGTAGATATATACAGGACACTTCATCCACAAAAAGCTGAATACACATTCTTCTCAAGCGTCCATGGAACATTCTCCAAGATAGACCACATGCTGAGCCACAAAACATGCCTCCATAAAATTAAGAAGATAGAGATTGTATCAACAATCTTCTCAGACCATAATGCGCTGAAATTAGAAGTAAATCACACACAAAAACAGAAAACTAAATCAAACACCTGGAAATTAAACAGTGCACTATTGAACAACGAGTGGATTAGACAGGAAATCAAAGAGGAAATCAAAAGATTCCTAGAAACGAATGAAAATGAGAACACGAGTTACCAAAACTTATGGGACACAGCAAAGGCTGTGTTAAGAGGAAAGTTTATAGCTCTACAAGCATTCCTCAGGAAGGAGGAGCGAGCACACATAAGTAACCTAACGTCACAGCTTAAGAGCTTGGAGAAGGACCAAAAAAAGGAGCACAACCCGAACAGGAGAAAGGAAATAATAAAACTCAGAGCAGAGATTAACGAGATGGAAACCCAAAAAACAATCCGAAAGATCAATGAAACCAAGAGCTGGTTCTTCGAGAAAATTAACAAGATCGATAAGCCTCTAGCAAAACTCACAAAGAAAGGGAGAGAGAAAACCCTAATAAACCGAATCAGAAATGAAAAGGGGGTCATTACAACAGAAACCACAGAAATTCAGAGGATCCTCAGGGAGTACTTTGAGAAGCTTTATGCCACGGAACATCAAAACCTCGAGGAAATGGATAAATTCCTAGACTCCTACAGACTCCCAAGGCTGAACCAAGAAGACCTGGAATACCTGAACAGACCTATCACCATCAAGGAAATTGAAATGGTAATAAAAAGTCTCCCCAAGCACAAAAGTCCTGGCCCGGATGGATTCACTAGTGAATTCTTCCAAATCTTTAAAGAGGACTTACTCCCAATACTCTTTAAGCTTTTCCACGAAATTGAAATATCAAAAACACTTCCAAACAGTTTCTACGAAGCAAATATCACACTGATACCAAAAGCAGACAGGGATACCACAAAGAAAGAGAATTACAGGCCGATATCCCTGATGAACACAGATGCAAAGATCCTCAACAAACTACTAGCAAATAGAATCCAACTACTCATCAAAAAGATCATACACCATGACCAAGTAGGATTCATCCCAGGGATGCAAGGATGGTTCAACATTCGGAAATCAATCAACATAATCCACCATATCAACAAAAGAAAAGATAAAAAGCATATGATCATATCAATAGATGCAGAGAAAGCATTTGATAAGATCCAGCACCCCTTTATGATGAAAACCCTAGCCAAAATGGGTATAGAGGGGACCTTCCTCAACATAATTAAAGCCATCTACCACAAGCCTACAGCAAGCATCATCCTCAATGGGGAAAAACTGAGAGCCTTCCCTCTAAGATCAGGGACGAGACAGGGATGCCCACTCTCTCCACTGCTGTTCAATATAGTACTGGAAGTACTTGCAATAGCGATTAGGCAGGAAAAAGATATTAAGGGCATTCAGGTAGGAAAGGAAGAAATCAAGCTCTCACTATTCGCAGATGATATGATACTCTACTTAGAGAACCCAATAACTTCCACCAAAAAACTCTTAGAAACAATAGACTCGTATAGTAAAGTTGCAGGTTATAAAATCAGTACCCAAAAGTCCATGGCTTTCCTATACGCAAACAGTGAGAGAGAAGAAAGCAACATGAAAAAAACAATCCCATTCACAATTTTGCCCCAGAAAATCAAGTACCTAGGAATCAGCTTAACTAAGGAAGTAAAGGACCTGTACAAAGAAAACTACAAAACGCTACTTCAGGAAATAAAAGAGGACATGAGGAAATGGAAAGATATCCCCTGCTCATGGGTCGGGAGACTTAACATTGTCAAAATGGCAATACTACCGAAAGCATTGTATAAATTCAATGCAATCCCTATAAGGATACCCATGACATTCTTCAAAGAAATGGAGCAAACACTCTTGAAATTTATATGGAACAATAAGCCCCCACGAATAGCTAAAGCAATTCTTGGGAAAAAGAAAATGGGAGGAATCAACCTCCCGAACTTCAAACTGTACTACAAAGCAGTAATAATTAAAACAGCATGGTACTGGAACAAAGGCAGAACTGCAGACCAATGGAACAGGGTTGAATACACTGACATCTCTCCTCAATCATATGCTCATCTAATCTTTGATAAAGGTGCAAGTAATGTGAAGTGGAGTAAGGAAAGCCTCTTTAATAAATTGTGTTGGCATCACTGGACGGCTACATGCAAAAAAATAGGCTCAGAACTCTGCCTAACACCATGTACAAAAGTAAGATCAAAATGGATTAAAGACCTCAACATCAGACCAGAAACCATAAGGTACATTGAAGATAAAGTTGGCAAAACCCTCCATGACATTGAAGCTAATGGTATCTTCAAAGATGCCACGCCACTGGCCGAGCAAGTGAAAACAGAGATAGATAAATGGGACTATCTTAAACTAAGAAGCTTCTGCACCTCCAAAGAAACAGTGACCAAAATACAAAGACAGTCTACAGAATGGGAAAGGATATTCACCGAATACACATCTGACAAGGGGTTGATATCCAGGATATACAAAATACTGGTTAAACTCCACAAGAAGAAAACATCCAACCCCATCCAAAAATGGGGCAATGAAATGAACAGAAACTTTCTCAAAGAAGAAATCCGAATGGCAAAAAAGCACATGAGAAAATGCTCTACATCATTAATCATCAGGGAGATGCAGATCAAAACCACAATGAGATACCATCTCACACCTCAGAGACTGGCCCACATCAAAAAGAACAAAAGCAACCGATGCTGGCGTGGATGTGGCGAGAAAGGGACACTCCTTCACTGTTGGTGGGAATGTCCACTGGTTCAGCCCTTCTGGAAAACAGTATGGACAATTCTCAAAAAATTAGAAATTGAGCTCCCATTTGACCCAGCAATACCACTCCTGGGAATATATCCCAGAGAGGCAAAAATGTATAGTCGAAGTGACATCTGCACTTGTTTGTTCATTGCAGCCCTCTTTACAATAGCCAGAAACTGGAAGAAACCTGAATGCCCAAGAACAGATGACTGGTTAAAGAAACTTTGGTACATCTACACAATGGAGTACTATGTAGCTCTTAGAAAAGATGAAGTCATGAAATTTACATACAAGTGGTACAATATGGAAAGTATCATGCTAAGCGAAATGAGTCAGAAAGAGAGGGATAGACATAGAAAGATTGCATTCATCTGGGGGATATAAAGTAACAAAGTATGAGATTAATACCCAAGAATAGCTGAGATCAGCACCAGGAGGATTACTCCATAACTTAGAGGCCAGCCGGGTATCCTAGAGGAAAGGGCTATTCAGATAGAGAAGGGAGCACCAAATAAAGGATGTTTGGAGGATCCTCCCAGGAGGGGAGATGCATGTCGAAAGTAAACTATGGACTGAACATGTTTGCCACTCAATGCCTCTTTTGCAGACCACAACACCCAAAAGGAGAGAGAGAACACAGGGGATTGCCCTGCCACAGAGACGGGGGGATGGGGGGATGGGGGTGGGAGGGATATTATCCATGGTGGCGGAAAATGGGCACTGGTGGAGGGATGGGTATCTGATCATTGTATAATTGAAACCAAAGCACAAAAAATTGTAAATCTACAACTTTAAAAAAAATAAAATAAAATAAAGGGGAAAAAAAAAAAAGCAGATCTCATTATCTTCAATGTAATTTACATTTTATATAGCCACTGAACCCTAATCTTAAAGATTGGTTTTAGACCTCTGGTGCCACCAGTCTGTGATCTTGGCTATGGGCCTTGCTCCAGAGACTCATAAATAAATCTCAAAAGAGATTAACAAGCTGAAAAAGAATTTCCCTGGACACCCGCAAATGGCTGAGTCTTCCAGAGCACCCCAGCAAGGGCCAGGTCATCCCAATGCCTGCCCAGACAGAGCCTTGGCAGCCACTGGCTCTAACATTCCAAAATCTCCACCATGCCATTAGCCAGTTTCCACTCTCTCATGACAAGCTTCACCCAGAAATTAATCTGCTGAAAAAATCAGATATGCGGTTTTTGGCACTGAAATCTCCAGGCTTTTCTTGGAGTCAGATTGGGATAACCCCCCACCCCTACTTCCTAGACCTTCCAGAAGCCCTGGCAGTCAGGTGCCACAACATCGAAAGCTCAATATCATGATGAGATCCAGTATAAAATAAAACTAAATGTAATGTACTATAGATACCAGAAGTAAAAAGCTATATATGTAAATTGGAGTAGATGTCTTATTATATAGTATTAAAGAGTTTTTATTTTCTTATTACATAGGTCAAAGGGGTGGAGGAGCGATAGCACAGTGGTCAGGCATTTGCCTTGCACACAGCCAACATGGCCTACCCGAGTTCGATTCCTCCGCCCCTCTCGGAGAGCCCGTCAAGCTACCGAGAGTATCTCGCTCGCAGGGCAGAGCCTGGCAAGCTCCCCGTGACGCATTCGATATGCCAAACACAGTAACAACAAAGTCTCCAATGGAGACGTTACTGGGCCCCTTCGAGCAAATCGACGAACAACGGGAGGGCCTTTACCTTTACCTTTTTATAGGTCAAAATCATAGAGTAATCACAAATTGGCTCTAATTAATCTATTTTCAAATCATTCTATTTGCCATTTCTTTCTTTCTTTTTTTTTTTCTTCTGCTTTTTGAGTCACACCCAGCAATGCTCAGGGGTTAGTCCTGGCTCAGCACTTCGAAGTTTGTCCTGGCGGTTCTTGGTGGACCATATGGGATGCCGGGGATTGAAACTGGATCAGCCGCGTGCAAGAAAAACACCCTACCCAATGTACTATCGCTCCAGCCCCTATTTGCATTTTCTTAATGTTTTGTTGGAATAAGCAATATAGAGTAAATTGTTTTATGCCTAAGGGGGTACGTTGGGACTGGGAAGGAAACTGGGATATTGATATTGGAAGGAAACTGGGAAGGTTACACTGGTGGTTTTGGAACACTAAATGCTTGAAACAACTGCATAATCAACAACTTTGTAAATAAAAAAAAGAAAAAAGAAAACAACCTGTGCTCTATACTCAGTGGAATACTGCCGTCTATAAAAATGATGATCGTCTGCCCTCTAGTGCCCAATGAATGAAACATGAAATGTTAAAGCTAAGAAAGGAAGTTAAAAGCTTTTGCTGAACGGGCATTACTCATAGAATATAATTAGCTAAAGAAAGAAATTGATAAAGGCCACAGCTACCCCCCATGTTGACTCACCCACTGGCCCTGCTCTATGTATTCATAACTAAATCTCCCAGGAGATGCAAACGATGTGGGCGGCTAAAATACATGAAAACACCTTTCACCAGGAAGGAAAATTCTGGGGCACCCTCAGAAGTCCAGGGGGTGGAGGGGAGGGGGGGAGGGGGACTGCGTACCTGTCCTGCCACGCCCTGGCAGCTGCTCCCACCGTCCACTACTGCAGCTACAGAGAGGGGAATTACTTCACCACTTCCCAAATATCTCTGCAGAGACACCAAACTGAGAATAACTTCAGTTACCCTGGTGCACAGGCTAGAACTCTGGCATCTTCTCAGAACGGGATGGGTAAAGTTCCCCTAATACCCCCTCCCAAACCTCCCCTCCATACTTCACGCCCACCTCCCACAGATGATGCAATGTAAACTCATTGACCCAAGGCATAGGTCCTGAAGTCTCTGAACCACAGGATGGCATACTCCACCACGAGACACCTCAGTACTGAAATTCTAACAGGAGCACACAAAATTAGATGGGAAAATAACATACGAATCATCCAAACTCAACAAACTAAAACAGTAACACAGAAGGTTCAGCTAGAAACAAACAGCTTAATAAATTCTTAGACAAGGACCTAATATATATAAATATATATATATATATCTGTGATCAGATATAGCAATATTTGCGTAAAGTTTGACTTTTTGTACATACTTACTGATTTTAATATTGGAGCTTTGTTGTTTACTCAACTCTAGAATTGTATCAACAGTTGTGGCTCTGTCTACAGTAAAATTGATTTTAAAAAATTGATGAAAAAAAAACACAAAAATTAACTCTAAAATTTGGGGAAAGTATGGTGTGTCCTGAAGAGAAAGTGTGTTATAGATAAAAGGGTCTTTTTGACATGGGATAGCATTGAAAGTTTAGAGGTGGTACTGTAAATTGTCAGAAAATAAGGAAGTATTAAACTGTACCTCTGCATTTCTATGACATCATAAACTAATAATAAGAACAAGGAAACAGATGTGGTATATATACCGTGAAATGTTACTCAACAATTAGAATTGAGGGAGTTTGGGCCATACTCAGCTGTACTAGGGTCTAATTTTTTTTTTTTTTTGCTATGGGATTCTTTTTTTTTTTACTTTTTTTTATTTTTTTTTTTTACAGTTGTAGATTTACAATTTTTTTTGTGCTTGGGTTTCAATTATACAATGATCAGATACCCATCCCTCCACCAGTGCCCGTTTTTCACCACCATGGATAATATCCCTCCCACCCCCATCCCCCCATCCCCCCCTGCCTCTGTGGCAGGGCAATCCCCTGTGTTCTCTCTCTCCGTTTGGGTGTTGTGGTCTGCAAAAGAGGCATTGAGTGGCAAACATGTTCAGTCCATAGTCTACTTTCCACATGCATCTCCCCTCCTGGGAGGATTCACCAAACATCCTTTATTTGGTGCTCCCTTCTCTATCTGAACTGCCCTTTCCTCTAGGATACCCGGCTGACCTCTAAGTTATGGAGTAATCCTCCTGGTGCTGATCTCAGCTATTCTTGGGTATTAATCTCATACTTTGTTACTTTATATCCCCCAGATGAATGCAATCTTTCTATGTCTATCCCTCTCTGACTCATTTCGCTTAGCATGATACTTTCCATATTGTACCACTTGTATGTAAATTTCATGACTTCATCTTTTCTAAGAGCTACATAGTACTCCATTGTGTAGATGTACCAAAGTTTCTTTAACCAGTCATCTGTTCGTGGGCATTCAGGTTTCTTCCAGTTTCTTGCTATTGTAAAGAGTGCTGCAATGAACAAACAAGTGCAGATGTCACTTCAACTATACATTTTTGCCTCTCTGGGATATATTCCCAGGAGTGGTATTGCTGGGTCAAATGGGAGCTCAATTTCTAATTTTTTGAGAATCGTCCATACTGTTGTCCAGAAGGGCTGAACCAGTGGACATTCCCACCAACAGTGAAGGAGTGTCCCTTTCTCGCCACATCCGCGCCAGCAACGGTTGCTTTTGTTCTTTTGAATATGGGCCAGTCTCTGAGGTGTGAGATGGTATCTCATTGTGGTTTTGATCTGCATCTCTCTGATGATTAATGATGTAGAGCATTTTCTCATGTGCTTTTTTGCCATTCGGATTTCTTCTTTGAGAAAGTTTCTGTTCATTTCATTGCCCCATTTTTGGATGGGGTTGGATGTTTTCTTCTTGTGGAGTTTAACCAGTATTTTGTATATCCTGGATATCAACCCCTTGTCAGATGTGTATTCGGCGAATATCCTTTCCCATTCTGTAGACTGTCTTTGTATGTTGGTCACTGTTTCTTTGGAGGTGCAGAAGCTTCTTAGTTTAAGATAGTCCCATTTATCTATCTCTGTTTTCACTTCCTCGGCCAGTGGCATGGCATCTTTGAAGATACCATTAGCTTCAATGTCATGGAGGGTTTTGCCAACTTTATCTTCAATGTACCTTATGGTTTCTGGTCTGATGTTGAGGTCTTTAATCCATTTTGATCTTACTTTTGTACATGGTGTTAGGCAGAGTTCTGAGCCTATTTTTTTGCATGTAGCCGTCCAATGATGCCAACATAATTTATTAAAGAGGCTTTCCTTACTCCACTTCACATTACTTGCACCTTTATCAAAGATTAGATGATCATATGATTGAAGGGAGATGTCAGTGTATTCAACCCTGTTCCATTGGTCTGCAGTTCTGCCTTTGTTCCAGTACCATGCTGTTTTAATTATTACTGCTTTGTAGTACAGTTTGAAGTTCGGGAGGTTGATTCCTCCCATTTTATTTTTCCCAAGAATTGCTTTAGCTATTCGTGGGGGCTTATTGTTCCATATAAATTTCAGGAGTGTTTGCTCCATTTCTTTGAAGAATGTCATGGGTATCCTTATAGGGATTGCATTGAATTTATACAATGCTTTCGGTAGTATTGCCATTTTGACAATGTTAAGTCTCCCGACCCATGAGCAGGGGATATCTTTCCATTTCCTCATGTCCTCTTTTATTTCCTGAAGTAGCGTTTTGTAGTTTTCTTTGTACAGGTCCTTTACTTCCTTAGTTAAGCTGATTCCTAGGTACTTGATTTTCTGGGGCACAATTGTGAACGCGATTGTTTTTTTCATGTTGCTTTCTTCTCTCTCACTGTTTGTGTATAGGAAAGCCATGGACTTTTGGGTACTGATTTTATAACCTGCAACTTTACTATACGAGTCTATTGTTTCTAGGAGTTTTTTGGTGGAGGTTATTGGGTTCTCTAAGTAGAGTATCATATCATCTGCGAATAGTGAGAGCTTGATTTCTTCCTTTCCTACCTGAATGCCCTTAATATCTTTTTCTTGCCTAATCGCTATTGCAAGTACTTCCAGTACTATATTGAACAGAAGTGGAGAGAGTGGGCATCCCTGTCTCGTCCCTGAACTTAGAGGGAAGGCTCTCAGTTTTTCCCCATTGAGGATGATGCTTGCTGTAGGCTTGTGGTAGATGGCTTTAATTATGTTGAGGAAGGTCCCCTCTATACCCATTTTGGCTAGGGTTTTCATCATAAAGGGGTGCTGGATCTTGTCAAATGCTTTCTCTGCATCTATTGATATAATCATATGCTTTTTATCTTTTCTTTTGTTGATATGATGGATTATGTTGATTGATTTTCGAATGTTAAACCATCCTTGCATCCCTGGGATGAATCCTACTTGGTCATGGTGTATGATCTTTTTGATGAGTAGTTGGATTCTATTTGCTAGTAGTTTGTTGAGGATCTTTGCATCTGTGTTCATCAGGGATATCGGCCTGTAATTCTCTTTCTTTGTGGTATCTCTGTCTCCTTTTGGTATCAGTGTGATATTTGCTTCGTAGAAACTGCTCAGAAGTGTTTTTGATATTTCAATTTCGTGGAAAAGCTTAAAGAGCATTGGGAGTAAGTCCTCTTTAAAGATTTGGAAGAATTCACTAGTGAATTCATCCGGGCCAGGACTTTTGTGCTTGGGGAGACTTTTTATTACCAGTTCAATTTCCTTGATGGTGATAGGTCTGTTCAGGTATTCCAGGTCTTCTTGGTTCAGCCTTGGGAGTCTGTAGGAGTCTAGGAATTTATCCATTTCCTCGAGGTTTTGATGTTCCGTGGCATAAAGCTTCTCAAAGTACTCCCTGAGGATCCTCTGAATTTCTGTGGTTTCTGTTGTAATGACCCCCTTTTCATTTCTGATTCGGTTTATTAGGGTTTTCTCTCTCCCTTTCTTTGTGAGTTTTGCTAAAGGCTTATCGATCTTGTTAATTTTCTCAAAGAACCAGCTTTTGGTTTCATTGATCTTTTGGATTGTGTTTTGGGTTTCCATCTCATTAATCTCTGCTCTGAGTTTTATTATTTCCTTTCTCCTGTTCAGGTTGTGCTCCTTTTTTTGGTCCTTCTCCAAGCTCTTAAGCTGTGACGTTAGGTTACTTATGTGTGTTCGCTGCTCCTTCCTGAGGAATGCTTGTAGAGCTATAAACTTTCCTCTTAACACAGCCTTTGCTGTGTCCCATAAGTTTTGGTAACTCATGTTCTCATTTTCATTCGTTTCTAGGAATCTTTTGATTTCCTCTTTGATTTCCTGTCTAATCCACTCGTTGTTCAATAGTGCACTGTTTAATTTCCAGGTGTTTGATTTAGTTTTCTGTTTTTGTGTGTGATTTACTTCTAATTTCAGCGCATTATGGTCTGAGAAGATTGTTGATACAATCTCTATCTTCTTAATTTTATGGAGGCATGTTTTGTGGCTCAGCATGTGGTCTATCTTGGAGAATGTTCCATGGACGCTTGAGAAGAATGTGTATTCAGCTTTTTGTGGATGAAGTGTCCTGTATATATCTACTAAGTCCCTTTCTTCCATTGTTTCCCTCAAATGAAGTATGTCCTTGCTAAGCTTGAGTCTGGTTGATCTATCAAGAGGTGACAAAGCAGTGTTGAAGTCTCCCACTAGTATTGTGTTGCTATTGATGTCTTTTTCCAAATCTATGAGTAGTTGTTTTAAGTACTTTGCTGGTCTCTCATTAGGTGCATATACATTTATTATTGTAAGTTCTTCCCGTTGTACAGATCCTTTGATCACTAAGAAATGGCCTTCAATGTCTCTTATGACCTTCCTCACTCTGAAATCGATGTAGTCTGATATAAGGATGGCTACCCCAGCTTTTTTATGGGAGCTGTTTGCCTGTAGGATTGTTTTCCAGCCTTTGACTCTGAGTCTGTGTTTGCTTTGACTCTTGAGATGCGTTTCTTGCAGGCAGCAGAATGTTGGGTTCAATTTTCTAATCCATCCTGCCACTCTATGTCTTTTAATTGGTGCGTTTAGCCCATTGACATTGAGAGAGATTAATGTTATGGGATTTTGTCCCATTGTTCTGTTAAAATTTGGTGTATTTGAGGGGCCTTTCTTGCCTTTAAGTAGCCCATTTAGTTGTTCTTGTAACCATGGTTTTGAGTCTATGAAGTTCCTGAGCTGTTGTTTGTCTGTGAAACTGTGTGTTGTTCCTTCTATTATGAATGAGAGTCTCGCTAGGTAAAGTATTTTTGGAGAGGCATTTATTTCATTGAGTTTTTTCACTATGTCCCACCACTGTTTTCGGGCCATGAGGGTTTCATCCGAAAAATCAGCTGTGAATTTTAAGGATGCTCCTTTGTAAGAGATTTCTTTCTTCGATCTTGCTGCTTTCAGAATTTTGTCTCTGTCTAAGGTTTTGGTCATTTTGATCAGAATGTGTCTTGGGGTATTTTTATTCGGATTTCTTCTAGCTGGTACCCTTCGGGCCTCCTGAATGTGGTCACAAGTTTTCTTCAGCTCTGGAAACGTTGTTGCAATGATGTCTTTGACAGTTTCTTCTTCATCAAGGTTTTCTTCCTGTACCTCTGGGACTCCAATAATTCTTATGTTACCCCTCTTGGCTTCATCCCGATCTTCTCTTGCCATCTGTTCTCGAATTGTGAGTCTCTTTTCCATTTTCTGCTCTTTTCTGGAGAGTCTCTGAACTTCATCTTCGAGTTCACTGATTCTGTTCTCAGCAGCTGTTACTCTGCTGCTGAGGCCTTCCACTGAGCTTTTCAATTCGCCTACGAGATTTTTCAGGTCTGACATTTCTGATTGCATTTTCCTCATTTCTGCCTTCAGATCCTCTTGTCTTCTATTGGCATTGCTTTCCATTGTTTCTTTTAATTCCGTAAGCATCCTAAGTAGCTCCCTCTTGAATTCCTTGTCAGAGAGGTTGTCTAACACTACAGTACTGTTGGTGTCATCTGGGCTAGACTCTTCAATATGAAAGTTTGGTGGGCTTTTGCGTTGCTTTACCATTGTGAGAGGTGTGGTTTAGTCCTTCACGTTCACTGTTACTATTCTGCTTGATATGCAGTGTGAGTTAAGATAGGCTTATGAGTTATTGGCTACTGTGTTTCTAGTGGCTGAGCTAAAATAGAGAAGTTTCCATCTAAGAAGTTAGCTTATGGTTCCTATGGCATATGTAGTGGGAAAATATTTCGCGGCCGCGTTAGCGGTCGCGGCTCCGGAAAGAGTCCCTGGCACTGGCGAGGAGTTGGGAACGTCTCCTGTTAGGAATTGGAGCCGTTCAGCTTTGTTGCCCAGAGCTGGGCCTCTGTGCCAGTCCCGCGCAGCTCAGGGGTTGAAAACCGGCTGTCTAGGGGCTGGATCTAGGTTGCGCATGCCCAGAGAGGGTCCCAGGCCCTTGGAGGCAGGCTGTACCTGTTTGAAATTGGAGCCGTTCAGCTTTGTTGCCCAGAGCTGGGCCTCCGTCGGGTCTAATTTTTTTAAATATTATTATTTTTTTAAATTTTAATTAGTGACAAACCAAGAGGTACAGTTGTAGACCTACAAATGATTGTGCTTGAGTTTCAGTTATACAATGATTAAGTACCCATCCCTCCACCAGTGCCCATTTTCCACCACCACAGATCCCAGTATCCCTCCCACCCCCCATGTCCCCCATCCCACCCTGCCTCTGTGGCAGGGCATTCCCTTTTGTTTTCTCTCTCCTTTTGGGTGCTGTGGTTTGCAAAAGAGGCATTGAGTGGCAATCAAGTTCGGTCTAGAGTCTACTTTCAGCATGCTTCTCCCATCCTGGGAGGATCTCCCAACACCCTTTATTTGGTGCTCCCTTCTCTATTTGAGCTGCCTTTTCCTCCAAGCCATAGAGTAAACCTCCTGGTACTTATCTCGGCTATTCTCGGCTGTTAGTCTCCTATTTTGTTACTTTATGTTCCCAGATGAATGCAGTCTTTCTATGTGTATCCCTCTCTTTCTGATTCATTTTGCTTAGCATGATACTTTCCATGTAGTACCACTTGTATGCAAGTTTCATGACTTCATCTTTTCTAACAGCTACATAGTACTCCATTGTGTAGATGTACCAAAGTTTCTTTAACCAGTCATCTGTTCTCGGGCACTCAGGTTTTTTCCAGATTCTGGATATTGTAAAGAGTGCTGCAATGAACAAACAAGTGCAGATGTCACTTCGACTATACTTTTTTGCTTCTCTGGGATATATTCCCAGGAGTGGTATTGCTGGGTCAAATGGGAGCTCAATTTCTAATTTTTTGAGAATCTTCCATACTGTTTTCCAAAAGGGATGAACCAGTCGGCATTCCCACCAGCAGTAAAGGAGGGTCCCTTTCTCACCACATCTGCGCCGGCACTGGTTGCTTTTGTTCTTTTGGATGTGGGCCAATCTCTGTGGTGTGAGATGGTATCTCATTGTGGTTTTGATCTGTATCTCCCTGATGATTAATGATGTAGAGCATTTTCTCATGTGCCTTTTTGCCATTCCAATTTCTTCTTTGAGAAAGTCTCTGTTCATTTCATCGCCCCATTTTTCGATGGGGTTGGATGTTTTCTTCTTGTGGAGTTCAACCAGAACTTGAGCATTGCTGGGTGTGATTCAAAAAGCAGAAGAAAAAAAAAGAAAAAAAGAAATGTCAAATAGAATGATTTAGAAAATAGACCAATAAGAGCCCATTTGTGATTACTCCATGATTTTGACCTATGTAATAAGAAAATTAAAACTCTTTAATACTGTATAATAAGATGTCTACTCCAATTTACATGTATATAGCTTTTTACTTCTGGGATCTAAAGTACATTACATTTAATTTTATTTTATACTTGGATCACATCATGATATTGAGCTTTGATGTTGTGGTACCTTACTGCCAGGGCTTCTGGAAGGTCTAGGAAGTGTGTGTGTGTGTGGGGGGGGGGGGGGGGGGCGGTTATCCCATTCTGACTCCAAGAAAAGCCTGGAGATTTCAGTGCCAAAAACCATATATCTGATTTTTTCAGCAGATTAATTTCTGGGTGAAGCTTGTCATGAGACAGTGGAAACTGGCTAGTGGCATGGTGGAAATTTTGGAATGTGAGAGCAAGCGGCTGCCAAGGCTCTGTTTGGACAGGCATTGAGATGACCTGGCCCTTGCTGGGGTGCTCTGGAAGACTCAGCCATTTGCGGGTGTCCAGGGAAATTCTTTTTCAGCTTGTTAATCTCTTTTGAGATTTATTTATGAGTCTCTGGAGCAAGGCCCATAGGCAAGATCACAGAGTGGTGGCGCCAAGATCTAAAACCAATCTTTGGAGTGATAGCACAGCGTAGGGCGTTTGCCTTGCACACAGCCAACATGGCCGGCCCGAGTTCCATTCCTCCGCCCCTCTCGGAGAGCCCGACAAGCTACCGAGAGTATCACGCCCACACGGCAGAGCCTGGCAAGCTCCCCGTGACGTATTCGATATGCCAGACACAGTAACAACAAAGTCTCCAATGGAGACGTTACTGGGCCCGCTCGAGCAAATCAAGCAAGATTAGGGTTCAGTCGTTGTATAAAATGTGAATTACATTGAAGATAATGAGATCTGCTTTTAATAGATTGTGTCCAAAACTGTTTCTCTAGCTGAGCTGATTTCTGAGATCTTGGATTTTCATCCACTTTAGTTGCATTACTGGTTCTCAGAGATCAACTATGAGGTCCTGCTTTCCCCTTCCCCTGCCAAACCCCCAATATACTGTTTTTGAACAGGAAGTAGATTTCATTTTCATGTGCTGATTTCCCATACTTCCGATCTGGTTTTTTTTCCCCTTGAAGGTGAGTACATTTTCTTTACCCAGAAATCTTCATGACTTTGGAGCTGGAATGATAGCACAGTGGGCAGTGCATTTGCCTTGCACGTGGCTGACCCGAGTTCGATTCCCAGCACATATGTTCCCCTGAGCACCGCCAGGAGTAATTCCTGAGTCTAAAGCCAGGATAACCCCTGTGCATCTCCAGGTGTGAAGCAAAAAGAAAAAAAACAACCTTCACGACTTTACTGAGACTCTATGAGGAGCCAGGAGGACAAAGAGGTGAAGAAAGACTCCTTATTGGGATGGGAGGATAAGAACCTGCCTTTGAATTTGGTCTCTGACATGAGCTGCTGGACCTGAGGCCTGAGCTGCACCCAGTTCCTCCCATAGATCTGGTGCCCTGGGCAGATAAATACACACACACACACACACACACACAAACACACGTTCCTGCCCCCCCACCCCCCCACACACACACAGGTCTGAGGTTAGCTCCTTCTGTTGGAAAGGTCAAGTCAGTCCACACATTCATAGTCGAGTTTGATGTTTCTGTCTGCTTTTAGTGTCTCTACCAGCACTTTACTGATTTCTTGGTATTTTGCTTTTTTTTTTTTTAAGTCCACACTTGGCAATGCTCAGGAGCAGAGCCTGGCTTGGGCTCAGGGGCACTGCTTGGCAGTACTAGGGGAATAAGGGCAGTGCCTCCACTGAGCCTCCTGCATGTAAATTATGTATTGGCCTTTTAGAGCTATTTCTCCTGCCCCTCTCTATCAGCACTTAGAACACTGCATAGAGTTATTAATTATAGGACATCATTCATGTTCAAGTTATCTTTAAGTGCCTCATACTTGAGACGGGCCGAAATGGCAGGAATTTATTTTGAGTCATGTTTTCTGTTAAAAGGTGTTTCTGGGTTGTATGGGGGAGGTGATTTGCTTTAACTGAACAGGAAAGGCTGGTGCTGACTCACTGAGGACTCCCTATCTGATGTCATTGATTGTTGACACAGCACAGAAGAGAGTGGTGGCCTAGGACTCTGGTGGCTCTCAGCTGATAACGCTTCCTGCTGGGGCATTCCTGGGTCCTGAGCTGTCCTGGTTGGCTCTGAGGGATGGGAAGAAGGAAAACGAAACCCAGCAATGGACAGAGATGAATGGGAAGCTGTGGTGAATGTATTTTGCAATGCCCATGAGTGAATGCCATACTTAAAGGCAGAGTATTGAGAAGTTTGTCATGTCTTTTAAACATGCTCCTTTAATGCTTTTTGTAAAACTGTATTCAAAGCTATGAATTCACACAGGGACAGCTTTTTTCCATTAGGTGGACTCTGACCCCACATGCATGGTACTTGCACTTCTGAGTTTGATTTAGAGTGAACTTCCTTATTGAGAACTCAGAACTCAGAAGAGGCAGCGACTGAGGAGACCTACAGACTAAAAGTAAGTGTTCAGTATTGGGGAACTTAGTGAAAATTCAAGTGAAATTTGCCTTGGAGAGGTCAAGACTTGTGTGTGTGTGTGTGTGTGTGTGTGTGTGTGTGTGTGTGTGTGTTGACAAAAGCTCACTGTAGATTTCTTCTACCTCAGTCTTCTCACAAACTCTGGACAGTGCAAAACGGAGGAACAGATACATAATGATCTCCCTCATATGTGGGATATAAGAAAACTGTAGCATGTAGGACTGTCTTCCCATTGTTCATTGATTTGCTTGAGCAGACACCAGTAAGGTCTCCACTGTGAGGCTTGTTACTGTTTTTGGTGTATCGAATATGCCATGGAGAGCTTGCCAGACTCTGCAATGTGGGCGAGATAGTCTTGTTATCTTGCCAATCTCTCTGAGAGGGAGGGAGGAATCAAACTCAGGTGGGCTGTGAGCAAGGCAAATGCCCTATCCGCTGTGCTATTTCTCCAGCCCATAAAGAAACAGACTAAAGAAATAACAAATTCTCTAAGGCGGCAGAGCCTCAAACCTGGTTTATAGAACTGAGCTTCCCATGGATTTGGAAGAGAGTGTGAGATGAGGGGCCGGACACTGGGATGTTGGGGAATGGTTGTGGACGCTGATAGAGGCAGTTGGTGCTGGAACATTGTGTGCCTGAAACCAACGACCCATGAACAGTACTGGGAATTAAGGTGCTTAAAAAGAAAAGGAGAATAATATCAGGTTTCTGGAGCAACTTTCGTCGTGGAAGAAAAGGAAGATCAGAGAACTCTCATGCACTTTTTATTTCCCCTAAACTTGACTCTTAGGTCCTCCTCCACAAGTCTACAGAGGCCCAGTTTCTAACTGCTTTCTGCCTCCCAAAAATCTTTTGGCATATCTTGGACTGCTCTCAATCTCAGAATAGTAAATCTAATAAGCTGTGGAACTTGAATTTATGTTTTGATACTCACAAACACATGACACCTGGATGCTGCCTATTGCACTATCCCCCGTAAATTTTACAGACTGCCCTAATGACAGTTATTACCAGTTATAAAGAACATATCTTAAAATAAATATTTTATTGTTTGTTGCACTGAAAACTTGTTTTCCATCCTCTTTGTTATCTCTGTTTTGCTGTGAGTTTTCTGAAGACTGGTTCTTGCATCTCCCTCTTACAAGTCTTTGTTCAGGAAAACTTTCTAAAATCAGGTATACTTAGAATGTTCTATATATCAAATGTCATATATCTCCAGTCATGTGAATAAGAAGCTAAATTTAAGCATGATTTTTTAATTTAATTAATATAAATATAAGTGACGACAGTTGAAAGTATAAACATATTCCGTAACAGAGCTACATTATTTTACTTATTTTTATTGTCATTTAGATAACGTGGTTTTAATCATGCTAACTTTCAGGATTTTCATGTGTTGTCATCACTTCCTGGCACTACTAAAGTGACCAATTTCCTCCACCAGTGTCCTTATGTTACATCTATTCCACTTCATTTCTTCCCAGACCCCTTCCACCTTTGGTACTTATCTAACTTAGCTTGTTTATATATCCAAGATACATAAATTACTCACAAAGCTCTATGACAACAAAAACAATGACCATGTGTACCACTGGCACATTTCAGTTCCATCCAAGTTGTTGCAATGTGTAAGATTTCATCTTTTCTTATATTTACATAATATTCCATTGTGAATCTATGCCACAACTTCTTTTATCCATCAATATGTCATTGGATGTTTGCGTTATTTCCATTTTCTTGCTATTCTACTAAGCACTGCAGTAAATACAGATAAACATCTATTTTTTCAAATTGATGATCTTTTGAGGGAGTGATGAAAAGAAGTAGAAAACTGGGTCAGATAGCAGCTCTATAATTAAGTTTTTGAGTAAGATCCACACTATTTCCTGAATCTGACAAAGTCCCATCATCTCTGAAAGAGTGTTCTGTTTTCACCACATATTGGCCAAAACTGGCCCTGACCTCTCCTCTGATATAATATGACAATCTCACTAGTGTGAGATGATAATCTTATTGTGATTTTTGATATGCATTTTCCTGACAATAAGTAACGGTGAGTACTTTTGAAAATTCCTACTGGCACCCATGTAGCTTCTTCAAGAAAGTGTCTATTCATTTGCTCTCCAGATGTTTTGGTGGGGTCGTTGTTGTTGTAGAGCTTTGAGAGTGTTTTATGTATCTTGGACATTGGCTATTTATTCCAATATGTAAATGTTTTCTCACTTTCAGTTGGTTATCTCTTATTTTAGAACAAATTTCTTTGGCCATTTAAATATTTGTAATTTGATGTAGTCTCTTTTTTGGTTGTTGTTATTGTTATATGTTTGTCTATGGAGTAAAATCATTGAAAACTTTGAGACGCATATCTTGGAGAGTTATGCTTGTGTTTTCCTTAGTACAAATGATGTCTTTTGGTCTAATCTTGATATCTTTTATCCATTTCAATTAACAGCAACACAGCTTTATTTTGTGCATATTCTCAATTTCTTCAGAGGCTTGGATAAAGACTTCCATCACCACAGAACATTCTGTCTGCTTGATTTCTGTCTCCAGATTCAATATTGAAAATTTCTGGTGAAAGTCATGGCTTCAGGTGCACTTTTCAAGACAATGAAGGAGGATGCTACCTGCTCCATCTGCCTAGAAATAATGACTAAGCCCGTGAGCATTGACTGTGGGCATAGCTATTGTCAATCTTGCATAATGAAAAACGTGACGAGCCAACAACTCTATAATAAGAAGACATTCTACTGTCCTGTGTGTAGGTCAAAGTTTCAAAAGGAGAGCATCCGGCCCGTCAAAGAGCTGGAAAACATCATCAGTTCAATTAAGAAGGTGGAGCAGGAAACTTTATGTGAGGAACATCGAGAGCTGCTCCAGTTATTCTGTGTAGACGATCAACAGATCATCTGCTGGCGCTGTGAGCGAACACCACAGCACAAAGAACACACCATAGTTCTGGTTGAAGATGTATGCCAAAGTTACAAGGTGAGTTTGTGGTCCAGAGTGCTTTAGCTAGTGCCAATTTTGTCCCGGGGATAATTTAGATTGGAACCTAAGATGGTAATTCTGAAAAATAATTTTAATTATGTTAATTTTCTAATAAATAGTTTGTAATGAGTTCCAAATGATTCAGGAGCCAACTCAACATCCTAAGAGAGTTGTCACTATCTTCTTTCTTATCTCTCTTGCTCTAATAATATTTTTCTACTTTGCGATTAGTCATAAATGTTCCAACTTCATCCTGTGAATGTGCTCTAAAAAACCACTTCACTGTTTGATAGAATCTAAAAACACTGAATTAAAGGTTTATGCTTAGAAGGATAATGAACTAACAAGAACGTGGCAGGAGCTCTCTTTTTGGAGAGGGTCAGCAAAAAGAGGGAGTGACACTTGGGCAAGATGAACAGAAGCGATTCTTGAAGAAAAGATAAATGAATCATGTGAAAATTCAGAGAAAAGAGGCAGTGTCCTAGACAGAGAAACCCCACAGGCAAGGGCTAGGATAAAGGAGATTACTGATTCACACACATCCAGTCCAGGTTTAGGGAGGCAATGGCAGTTGATGTTATGGGATGTAAGTAACCCCCCAAATCCTGATGTCAAGTTAGAGCTCAAATATTAGCCCGGAATAAGACAGTCTACTAAAGAGTTTTAAATTATGGAGCATTTATTTATGTTAGCACTGGAAAAACTTAATATCAAGGTGTGAATATATTGTTTAAAGAAAGAGAGGAGAGAGATCTGATGTTGAGGTCTTGAATCATTTTGAATTGTCTTTGGTGCAGTGTGAGAGGAGTCTGAGTTCACTTTTTATATGTGACTGATGAGTTTTCCCAGAATCACTTATAGAGATTTTCCAGGTTTCACTTAATACTTTTAGCTCCTTTATCAAAAGTGAGATGTCCATGTACCAGAGGATCTATTTCTGGGCTTGCAATTCATATTCATTTGGTTCGATAATCTACCTGTATTCCAGTACCATACTGTATAGATTTAAAGAATAATTTAAAATTGGGGAAGGTGAAGTTTCCCATTCCGCTCTCCCCATGTTAAATTTGAGCAACATTTGGTTCTGTCTCTAAAACATGTCCTGAGTAATTTTATAGGGAGTTAATTTAATCTATGTAGTGCTTTAAGTAGGACTGCTGTTGTGACAATGTTAATTCTTGACATTTACAAATAGGAAATATGTTCCCATGTCCTTGTGTCTTTTAAAATTTCTTTTAGTAGTGGTTTATAGTTTTCTTTGTATAAATCTTTAACATATTTTCTTAGGCTGATTTCCAGTGTGTGCTTAATATTTTGGAACACAATTGTGAATGGGGATTAAAAATATTCCCTGTTTACTTCATTGTTTGCATATAGCAATGCCACGCATTTCTGAATGTTGATTTTGTAGCCCACCACTTTACTTTAGAAGTTTATTGTTTCAGGTATTTTGGTAGCATTTTTAGGCTTTCTAAGTATAGTATCAAGTTATCTACAAATTGTGATAATTCAGCTTCTTTTTTAAACGGGACCCCTTAATATCTTACTTATCTAATTGCTGTGGCAAGGACTTCCAATACCATGTTGAATAATGATGATGAGAGTAGGCAGTCTTATCTTGTGTCTAATTGTAGAGAGAACTTTCTCAAATTTTCACCATTTAGTACAAAGTTGGCGGATTTGTGGTATGTGACGTTAGCTGTATCGAGTTAAAATTCATTCTTAATTAAGAGATTTTTATATCACATCTAAATCCATAATGATATTAAGGAAACATAGGCAGAACCTTTGATGACAGTCTATCTAGTAGCATCTTCAATAACTCAAAATCATTGGCTAAGAAAATGGGGGAAAAAAGAAATAGAGGAGTACATAAAATTTATAAATTTTGCAATGTGAAAGGAATGATGGCTAAAATAAAAAGGCATTCCACACACTGGGAGAAAATATTTGCCCAACAGTCATCTTCCAAAGTTTTACTATCTAAGATGTATAGAGTTAACAAGAAAAGAACATACAAACGCACCAGAAAATGAGGCAGGTGAGAAAGAGAGTTCAGAGAGAAAGGCAGTCACTTTGAATGTGACTGGCCTAGGTTTGATCCCTTGCCCAGTAAATTGGGATAATAACTCTCACCTATTTCTCCAATACAGATACCCAGGAAATCATCTTTATCTTTAAGGACATTAATATGCACAAGAGTGGAATACCACTTGGTCCATGACTGAAAGAACAACTCAGTGTTTTGTAAAAGTTTCACAGAAACTTGTCTTGCGAGTACAGAAAAATGAATGGCTATGCTTAGTACTCATACTGGATTTTATATAATTTATTTTGTCTACAGAACAAGGAGATTAGTACTGATCACATAAAAAGTTGGTTCACCTTAAAAGACTCTATGAAACAGTGAGAAACTGTTTTTAAAAATAAATTGAAAGCTTAATGTTTTTACTAAAGATTTTAGTTAAACTTTTACTAACGATTGTGCAACAGCATCTTCAAGCAGTATTTAAGTTGCCCTATTTTCCTTTTTTTTTTCTTTTTCTTTTTTTCCCCTGTGCTCTGTGATTGGGGGCTATTCTCTACCATACTAGGACCAGAGCGACTCACTGATCAGTTTTAGGACTTGGTGATATGTACTGCTTGAGTCCAGCAGTGTTGGGGGACACCAAGACTATAGCAAGGGTACTCAGAGGAGAATATGGGTCTGAAGATTGAATTTTGGATCTTTGCATGCAAAGTAATTGCTCTAGCCCTTTGAACTAACAGCTTTCTATGGACTGTTTCTAATAACTTAGCGGTACTAGCTATACTTCTTGACTCATACTAATATGAACAAAGTGCCACGTATGTCAACAATTTGGTATTTGTCATTTAAGATTTAACATATAAAATTATTTAGAAAAATATGATCTAGCTCCTTGAGCAATATTTCCCTAGAAAGAATGTAGGACTTAGAATAACTTTGACCATAGGTATGAACATTTATTTGATACACAATCCCTATTTCAGAAAGTTTACTCCCACTGTTCATAGGGAAATTTACTGTTTACTAGTGAATTCCTAGAAAATATCACACTTCCCTAATTGTAATCAGGATGTTGCCAACCACAATTAACCCCCATTAAACTAGTGTCTCCCTGGGTGCAGTACCATTCACTTTGGGTAAGAGTGACTTAGGCCTTGAGTTAGCAGATGAGCCTAAATTTCTACAAGACAGAAATTATATTAAAAATATTTCCAAACTTCTCATAATTTTAAAGGATATAAAACCGCACAGCCAACACTTAATAAATTTCCTCTGAAAGTTAAGAACTTGATAAGTATTCAATATTAGTCTTACATTTGGAGGACTGGGATTCTCTTTATGGTTTATAAAGAAGGCTTAGAAAACTGAGTCGATTCTAACCAATTGACCAATTTTTATTCAGGATAAGTTCCAGGAAGCTGTGACCAAACTGAAGAAACTGGAAAACCAATGTAATCGTTGGATGTTGGACACAAATGAACAAAAAATAAAATTCAAGGTAAAGAATTTGTTGATGTGAGATTATTTCTCTCCTAGAGCTTGGGTGTACGATAGTATTGGAGAGCCAAAATTATGGTGTATTCTCATTAAATCAGACTGACTAGATGGCACCCAAATTTATACCCCTAGTTTTGTATATATATACAACTTGTGCTGGCTGGAGTGATAGCACAGCGGTAGGGCGTTCGCCTTACAAGCGGCCAACATGGCCGACCCGAGTTCGATTCCTCCGCCCCTCTCGGAGAGCCCGGCAAGCTACCGAGAGTATTTGATATGCCAAACACAGTAACAACGAAGTCTCCAATGGAGACGTTACTGGGCCCGCTCGAGCAAATCGAAGATCAACGGGAGGGCCTTTACCTTTACCTTATACAACTTGTATATATATGCCCCTAGTTGTATATATATACAAAAAAGATTTTTATGTTTATGCCCCTAGTTTTGTAAATATATAAGATTTTATCCCCAATATCTTTAAACTTTGGATGACAATTCTCTAGGGTTCCTAAACCTCTATTAAGAGAAGCAGAAATGATTTCCTTATTATTATAATACTTTGGGTACTTAAAAACATAAACATCGCAATGCATCATCCTGGTTTGAGGCCTCAGTCTCATTTCTTTTTCACACTGCCCACAGTTCAGGGTCTGACTCATGTTCAGAAACCTCTATCTTTGTAAATATTAACAAAACACAATCACTACAAATGGGATTCATATTAATCACTTAATCACTTAATCCCCGTTATTCATCGATTTATTCGAGCGGGTGCCAGTAACGTCTCCATTCATCCCGGTTGCGTGCTAGCGTAGCCCAATGGTATCTGTTCGTTTTAGGAACATGTAGAGGCTCAAACCGATCATTTAGGGTCTTGACGAAGAAGTCTGACCATCTTATAGGTGGCCGTCCACGTGATCTTTTGATGTCTCGTGGAATCCAATCAGTAATGGCTCTAGTCCAGCGGTTGTCTGTAAACCTCATTACGTGTCCAGCCCATCTGATTTTTGATGTCTTGGCAAATGAGACAGCGTCCCTGATTCTTGAGCGTTGACGAAGATCAGAACTCCGGATTCTATCTCTCATTTGAGTGAATCGTGATATTCCAAGCATAGTTCTTTCGATTCCTCTTTGAGAGACCCGAATAGCGTTCTCATCCTGTTTTCGTAGGGTCCAGGTCTCTGAGGCATATGTTAATGCAGGAAGAATAGTGGAATCAAAGAGATGTGCTCGTAGCTGGAGGTTCTTTGTCCTTTTAGTTATTTCTTCAATGCTCTTGAAGGCATTCCAAGCCGCTCTCTTCCTCCTGCGCAACTCAGGTGCCAGGTCATTCATCATGTTGATTTCTCGACCTAGGTATATATAACTGTTGCATTCGGAGATGGTGGTTCCGTTGAGAGCGAATGGAGCGTCAGGAACAAGGCTGTTTCTCATAAACATTGTCTTCGTAAGATTCAGCTGTAGTCCTACCTTTCCACACTCACGGTCAAAGTCCGCCAGCATTTGTGCCGCTTGGCTGATGTTTGGTGTTATTAGAACGATGTCATCAGCAAAGCGGAGGTGGTGTAGTTGCCGACCATCTATCTTCACTCCCATGTTTTCCCATTCTAGTCGTCGCATGATGTTCTCGAGGGTGGCACTGAAGAGTTTTGGTGAAATGGTATCACCCTGCCGAACCCCTCTCTTGATATGGATGATTACTTCTTTGTAGAATGGTGAGATCTTGGTAGTGAATCCGCAATAGAGCTCACGAAGGATCCTGATGTATTGAGTTTGTACGCCCTGATTGGCTAGGGCTTCCATGACCGCTTCCGTCTCAACAGAATCAAAGGCCTTCTTTAAATCAATGAACGTTAGACAGAGCGGCATCTTGAACTCCCGAGATACCTCAATGAGCTTGGTTATTGTGTGGATATGGTCAATGGTACTGAATCCTTTTCGGAATCCAGCTTGTTCACATGGTTGTCCTTCATCTAGTGTTCTGCTAATCCTATTCAGGATGACTATTCAGGGATTCATATTACTCAAACATTTTTTTTCTTTTTGGATCACACCCATCATTGCACAGGGGTTACTCCTGGCTCATGCACTCAGGAATTACTCCTGGCAGTGCTCAGGGGACCATATAGGATGTTGGGAATTGAACCCGGGTCGGCCACGTGCAAGGCAAACAAACGCCTTACCTGCTGTGGATCACTCCTCCAGATATCCGTGTATGGGTGTATGGATATTAAACTTGAACTCTTTTATGAACATTGTTTTTTAGTTTTTTTTTTTTTTGCTTTTTGGGTCACACCCAGCAATGCTCAGGGGTTACTCCTTGATCTGCACTCAGCAATTACTCCAGCAATTACAGTGCTTGGGGAACCATATGGGATACCAAGTTTGGAACACAGGTCAGCCGTGTGCAAGGCAAACACCCTACCCACTGTACTATCACCTTGGTCACACTTTTAGAGTACTTTAAGCACACTTTTTTGTGGGGAAGGTCACACCTGGCTATGCATAGGGGATACTCTTGGCTCTACACTCAGGAATTACCCCTGGTGGTGCTCGGGGGACCATATGGGATGCTGGGAATCGAAAGTGAGTTGGCCACGTGCAAGGCAAAAACATCCTACCTGCTGTGCTATAGCTCCAGCCCCTTTAAGGATACTTTCAAAGGACACTTTTAGGGATCTTAGGAAGTAGGAGGAAACAGTTCATAATTAAAATGCAGAGAACCCCCACAAATGTGAGAGATAAATGGCCTAGTCTCTCATAAAAGTTCCTTTTCATTCTAAATCATTGACACTCAATGACAGCATTTTGTCAGTTCATCAATAGATGAAATTGTGTGCCCCCCCATCTCACCCCGCCATAACTGTTGAGTACATTTTCTTTATTCTAGGAGAAGATAGAGCTTAATATAAACAAGATCCAGTCTGTCTTTAAGAAATTTTACGTGATCCTCCATGAAGAGGAGCAGGTTTGTCTGTGTCAACTGGAGGGAATGAAAGAGCAAACTCTGAGGAAACTGGAGGATCGAGAATCAAGTCTGGAAATGCAGAGCCAGAAACTCAAGAACCACATCCTGGAACTAGAAAATAAATGTCAGGGATTGGCCCAGAATTTGATGCAGGTGAGGCTGTGTGCTGGGGAAAAAGGAAGGAGGTGACTGATGCTGAGTTCTTTAGAGGAGAATGAAGAGAAAGACTGGGGGCCTTTCAGAGTATCTGCAGCATTTCACAAGGTCATGTAAGCGTGTGGAATTTGGAATTGCACTTCTTCTGGATTCACTGCATTTGTACAGTGTGTTGAATGTCTTTACATAAACCAAAAAGTTTACAATATGGTTGATTTCTTAAGGGAACATGCGGTATCTTTCAGTAGTAACTGCTTATTAGCCTTTGTTCTATGTGCACAAAAATCTCTAAAATTGTTTTCTGAAAGACTTTCCAGGGTTAGAGAGATAATGCTTGGTTCGTTGCTTGCCCTGCAAGAGTTGATCTGTGTTCAATCCCTGGCACCACATATGGTTTCCCAAGCCCTGCCAAGAATTATTCCTAAGTCCAGAGCCAGGAGTAGGACTAACTATAGCTGGGTGTGCTCCCACCCACTCGTGGGAGATAAAATGAGCAATTTAAATGAGCAAAATCTTTCATTCATGCTCATGAGTCTTTACATCAAAAAAATTTTATGTGGCTTTATTTCAACTAGAATACAGATATAACAGTCTAATCTAAGGGGATAAGAACCTGGTATTTGCACACACGCATAGGCGTGTGTGTGTGTGTGTGTGCATGAGTGCATGTGTGTGCGTGTATGTATAGTTATTTGATCCACTATAATTTACAGAATGTTCATGTTCCAACATATAAAAGAATAAATAAATGGTCTTAGCCCCAATACTGATACAGAATAAACGTAAAAAATTAAAGTCAAAGAATAAACACAGTCTTCCAACTCAACATTGTACACCAGAGTTTATCCTTCTCTCATCATTGTCACAGTTTCCCCCTCCTCAAACCTCCCTACCCCCATAATGGTAAAAATTCGTGGAACTCTTTATTCTAGTTCCCATAAGAGAACTAGAGGTGAGCACTGCTGGCTGAGAATGTAGCAGCCTTGTGACTCCCTCTGCTGTCACTTTCGAGAATTAATTTGGGACGTTACATTTTGCTAATGATGATCTTCTTGAGAAGAAATCTCTAATAGACACTCCCCTAAAGAAATCTGGCCAATGGCTGCAAATCTTGCATTCAGAGAGCATGGAAAAACTCTTGGCCCTTTTTCCTAAGCATCTCACAGGTTGATACGGTCACAGTTATGACAGCTCCTTACAGCTCTCAGCAGAAGACAGCACACTCAGACATTGTCAGTCACACCACCAGTGGAGAGCCTAGGGAAGAAGATTGGAATAATCTGACTTGGGAATTTATCAGTTGGGGCTAAGACATTTGTTTATTCTTTAAAGAAGCGATGAGAGAAGCATGCTGAAAGTGGACTATAGACAAAACATCATTGCCATTCAATGCCTCTTTTACAAACCACGACACCCAAAAGGAGAAGAAAACAAAAGAGAATGCCCTGCCACAGAGGCAGGGTGGGATGGGGAGGATGGGGGGTGGGAGGGATACTGGGACCCATGGTGGTGGAAAATGGGCACTGGTGGAGGGATGGGTACTTGATCATTGTATAACTGAAACCCAAGCACAATAATTTGTAAGTCTACAACTGTACCTCATGGTGTTTCACTAATAAAATTTTTTTAAAAAAATTAAATTTTTTAAAAAAGAAGCGATTTTAGACAAAAGACATACATGACAAGTCACATAAAATTTTCATGTGGTCTTGTTCCTTTTATCTTTTCTTTTCTATAGGATGCAGCCAAGATCTTGCAAGGGTAAGTGCTCTATAAATCAAGAAGGGAAAGACTATGATGTGTTTGAACTTCGATGGAATGTCCCACTGATGAAGTCTTGGTCTCTGCTTATTCAAGGATTTCATCTGTGACATTGGAATCACCGGAGACTGTCTCTTTGGAGCTTCCTGACCTGTGTAAAGTTTCTAATATTTACGTTAATATGAAGACAATTTTAGAGACCTGTCATGGTATGTGACAACAATAATTGTATAAATGATACAGGTGGAAAGGATCTTAGGCAAAAAAAATAAAACATTATTTCCCTTCCCTAGGAAGGTTCAAGGAATGTTCAATTAGTTCAGCACAAGTGCCTCTGTGTCCCTAACCCTCCTCTCTGCCTCTCTCCCTCTCCCTCCCTCTCTCTATCTCTCTCACTCTTTCCCTCTCTCTCACTTTCTTTTTCCTCTCTCTCCTTTTCCCTCTCTCACTATCTCTTTCCTCTCTCTCTCTCTCCTTCCATCCCTTCCTCTCCCCAACCACATTAGTAACTTCTGTGTCTACAGTGACTAGAGTATTGGTAATTAGAGCCTCTTCTTACTCTTCTTCTCCACTGGTGGTGTGACTGGCAATGTCTGAGTGTGCTGTCTTCTGCTGAGAGCTGTGAGGAGCTGTCATAACTGCGACCTTATCAACCTGTGAGCTGCTTAGGAAAAAGGACCAAGAGTTTTTCCATGCTCTCTGAATGCAAGATTTGCAGCCATTGGCCAGATTTCTTTAGGGGAGTGTCTATTAGAGATTTCTTCTCAAGAAGATCATCATTAGAAGATCATGTCTACAGTGACTAGAGTATTGGTAATTTCCAAATTCTTGCTGTCTTGTTTATTAGCAACATATTCCAGCCAAAAAAATCTCTCATCTTCCTCCTATAAGAAACAAAAATATAGATAAATCTCTCTCAGTGGACTATCACAAGTGACATGAATTACCTAAGTAATGTTCTTGAACATAATGTTTATTGTTCACATTTCATTCAACTCTCAAAAGAATGCAAAAATTATAGGTAAGGATTAGTCATTGACTGTAATTTCAAATTTTGGGGCTTGAGCAGATAAAAAATGAAAATAAAAATCTGAATCATCATGAAAATCAAGTTATACCAATTTCACAACTTTTGCTTTTTTGGTCTGATTCTCATTATCGTTGGTATATCTGCATATTCATTCATCCATATCACTGTATCATGGTATCACTGTCATCCCGTTGATCATTGAATTACTCAAGCAGGAGCTAGTAACGTCTCTATTCCTCTCAGCACTGAGATTACCAGCCTCTTCTTACTCTTCTTCTCCCAATGATTGGAGGCTTTTTCAGGGTCAGGAGAATGAGACCTGTTGTCATTACTGTATTTGGCATATTGAATACACCACGAAGAGCTTGCCAGGCTCTGCCTGTGTGGGAGGGATACTCTCGGTAGCTTGCCAGGCTCTTCGTGGGGCACATATTCATATATTTTTCTCTTAGATTTGTTGCCTACTGTCTGAACCCCATCAGATATGGTGTGGTAACTTGTGGAGAATGGGTAGGAGGTCTCTTATAATGTTTCCAGAAAGCAGCCTGATGTGTGGCGGTGGTTGTGTAGTGGAGGTTGGCTGCCAGGGCTGGGTCCCTTGGGTTGGGGAGGGCTCTCACCTGCCCCACAGCCTGGTTAAGAATCCGGTGGCATGGTTCTGGGAGCCTCATTCTACACTCCCGTCTGGGAGGAGTATCCTGAGTTTTGAAGGGTGGCTGATAAGGACATTATCTGGTGTGGGCAGGGGATGGCTATGGGTGTGATCACTGAGTCACCCGAGACTGGGGGAAGCAGACAGAGACTCTCTTTTCCTGGGTTCCGTTGAGTCCAGAGTCCAAGGTCACGAAGTTCCAGATTATTTGGGTTCTGTGGGACTTCGTTCATGTGTGAGGCTCGGTCTTTTTTATCCATAGTATTCAGAAAATAATTTTTCAGTAATTCAGAAAATAATTATGCAGTAATTGAGAAAAATCTATAAGCTTAAAGGATTTTAAAAAATAATTTGTAAAGCTGGAGCAATAGCCCAATGGGTAGGGCATTTGCCTTGCACGTGGCTGATTTGGCTGACCTGGCCCACTTAGGTTTGATTCCTCCGCCCCTTTCAGAGAGCCCAGCAATCTACCGAGAGTATCTCTCCTGCATCTCGCCCACATGGCAAAATCCTGGCAAGCTACCCATGACTACCCATGATGTATTTGATATGCCAAGCACAGTAACAAGTCTCACAATGGAAATGTTACTGGGCCCACTCAAACAAATCGATTAACAACGAGAGGACAATGCTACAGGACAGTGATGCAATTTGTAAGGCTATAAAGTCATATCTAACTTGAAATAATTATTCTTAATCACTTAATCACTTAACTTCCCGTTAGTCGTCGATTTGCTCGAGCAGGCGCCAGTAACGTCTCCATTTGTCCCTGTCGCGTGCTAGTGTAGCCCAATGGCATCTGTTCGCTCCGGGAACATGAAGGGCCTCAAACCGATCGTTCATGATCTTGACGAAGAAGTCTGACCATCTGGTAGGTGGGCGGCCACGCGGTCTTTTGACATCCTGTGGAATCCAGTCGGTAACAGCTCTAGTCCAGCAGTCGTCTTTAAATCTCATTACGTGACCAGCCCATCTGATTTTATACACCTTGGCAAATGAGACAGCGTCCCTGATTCTTGATCGTCCACGGATGTCAGAACTCCGGATTCTTTCTCTCATTTGAGTGAAACGTGATATTCCAAGCATAGCTCTTTCTATTCTTCTTTGGGAGACCCGAATAGCGTTCTCATCCTGTTTGCGTAGGGCCCAGGTCTCTGAGGCATATGTTAATGCAGTTAGATTTAATTAAAGAGTAGTGGTGTAAAGTAACACCAAGTATCTCACAGGTTTTCTGGATCACAAATTTATTCAAGGGTTCAGATGAGTTTTCTAGTAAGAATCCTGCAGAGTTGTAATAAAAATATTTATTGAACTATGTTTTCACTTGAAGATAACATTGAGAATAACCGTTTTGTACATGTATCTGTCCAGTTTTTGCGGTGTCATTTACTAAAGATTATTTCCTTACTTTACTTCATGAATCTTGATCCTTTGTCTAAATTTACTGTTCAAATAAATATCTGACAGCTTATCTCTGGACACTTATTTCCATTATATTGGTCTGAGAATCTGCCTTTATTTCAGTGGCACACAATTTTTATTACTATGCATTTATAGTACATTTTAAAACCAGGAAATGCAATAATTCCCATTTTCAAAGAATATCTTTGAAATATTCATTTTTAAAGAATATCTTTGGCTATTCAGGAAGCTTATGATTCCATGTAAATTTTAGTAGAATTTATTTTTCCTTGAAAATTTTTGATGGGGATTTTATTGCGTCTGAGTATGTATAATACTTTGAGTAGGATGGTCATTTTAACAATGCCAACTCTTTCAATATGTGAGCATGGAAAAATTTTCTACTTTCTGATTCTTCTCATTTCTTTCAATATTTATGTATATTTTATGATGTACAAGTCTTTCAAATACACTTCATTAAATTGATTCCTAGGTACTTGATGTATTTAGAGAGTACTTTATAAATGTAGATTACTTTAACCATTTTCTTTCTTTTTCTTCTAGTTCATTGTTTACATATATAAAAACCAAATGTTTTTAATATATTGATTTTTTTCTCTGCTACTTCGTTGTACCAGTTTAATGTTTCAAGAAAAGTTTTTAGCAGCGTTTGTAGGGTCATCTATGTATGTTATCGTTTCATCATAAAATAGTAATTAATCATGTATCTTATTATCTTAAATAAAAAAACAAACAAACGAACACTGAACAACGGGAGGACAGTGTTTTTTTGTTTGTTTTGTTTTATCTTAAACAAAATTTATTTATCTTCTTTTCCAAGTTGACAGGTTTTAGTTTCTTTTCTCTCCTGATTGTTGTGTTGAGGACTTTGAAAATTATACTGAATAATAGTGGTGAAAGTGGACTTCCTTGCCTTGTACCTAATATCAGAGGGAAAGCTTTTGTTTTTTTGCCATAGAGGTACTGAGTGTGAGCTTATTGTATGTGGATGTTACTGTCTTGTGTTACATTACTTCTCTTCCAATTTTGTTGAGGTTTTTATTTACTTTTTTATCATGAGTAGAAATTAAATTTTGTCAAAAGTGTTCTCTACATCTCCTGATATAATAATATAATTTTTATATTTAGTTTTTGATAATGTAACATTGGGTTTGAGTGATAGCACAGCAGTAGGGCATTTGCCTTGGCCGCAGCCAGCCTGACCGAGCCAGGTTCGATTCCTCCGGCCCTCTCGGAGAGCCTGGCAAGCTACCAAGAGTATCCAAGCTACCGAGAGTATCCAATATGCCAAACACAGTAACAAGAAGTCTCACAATGGAGATGCTACTGGGCCCGCTAGAACAAATCGATGAACAACGAACAACGGGAGGACAGTGTTTTTTGGTTTAATGTAACATTATGCTAACTAATTTGCATATATCAAAACATTCTTACAACCCTAGAATGAACCCCACTTGAACATTGTGTATGTTCCCCTTGATATATTGTTGGATTCAGTTCACCAAAATTTTGTTGAGGATCTTTGCATCAGTGTTCATTGAGGATCAATCAGCCTGCAGGTTTCCCTTTTAATAAAATCTGTCTGCTTTTTTAAGTATTAGGGTAATGCTGACTTTATAGAAGCTTTAGGAATAATTTATGTTTTTTCAATATTTCAAAGAGCTTTAGGTGTATAGGTAATAAGCTTTCTTTGAGTGTTTAGTAAAGCTTAATAATAATCTTTCTGAGTCTGGGCTTTAAAGAGATTATAAATTATGGTTTTAATTTTTTTATTAATGATTTTTTAAGTTCAGGCTTTCTGCTTCCTCTGATTTAGTCTTGGGAGAATGGATGCTTTTCTTCTATGCTACCGAGAGTATCTCGCCCGCACGACAGAGCCTGGCAAGCTACCCGTGACGTACTCGATATGCCAAACACAGTAACAACAAGTCTCATGATGGAGACGTTACTGGGCCCGCTCGAGCAAATTGATGAACAACGGGAGGACCGTGACCGTGACCGTGATTCAAATTATTGGCATAAAGCTGTTTGTAGGAATCTTTTATGATTTTTTGCTATTTCTGGTGATATACCTTTTAAATTCTACTCTGTCATCTCTGAAACTTTTTTTTCTCATTTTACCCCATGAATCGAATAAAAAAGGTAAAGGCCCTCCCGTTGATCGGCGATTTGCTCGAGCAGGCCCAGTAACATCTCCATTGGAGACTTTGTTGTTACTGTGTCTGGCATATCGAATACTCTCGGTAGCTTGCCGGGCTCTCCGAGAGGGGCGGAGGAATCGAACTCGGGTCGGCCATGTTGGCCGCTTGTAAGGCGAACGCCCTACCCGCTGTGCTATCGCTCCAGCGAATCGAATAAAAGGTTTGTCTATTTTATTTACTTTTGTGGAAAAAAAAAGCTTCTGATTTCATTTAGCATTTGTATTGTTTTCTTGATTTCTATTTCTTTCATTTCTGCTCTAAGTTTCATTTCCTGACTTTTAATTGCTGTGGGATACATTCGTTAAATGGGTCTCCAGCTTCATGCCCCTTTTGAAGCCTGTGCAACATTTATCTTTTTGTGTCTCCCCAAAATTTCAGCTGCGCCCAACAACTCCATCCTTAGTTTATAGTTTTCTAGCATTCATTTTTCTAGAAAAACATTTAAGGGTAATACATCTTTCTAAAAATTCTACCTTGACTTATTTTATTACTTTTTCATGTTATGTTTTTATTGTTCATGCCTGTGTACCTTCATATTTATTACTTGTCCATTTCCTAATATTTAGAACACAGTTGATCTTTTTAGTCTAACTTAATTATATTGATGCCAATGAATATTATCTGTATAACATGCATTTATTAAAATTTGTTAACTTTTATTTTCATTAGACCTTAATTTGTAGATAGTTTATCTACACATGAGGAAAGAACATTGTTTTTGCGTATCCAAAATTATTGTTTTATTCTGATCCTCAATGTTCATATAATTTGAAAAAACTGGGAAGGTTTGTTTCTCCAACGATATTCTATGATTTGTAAAACTCTACATGGACTCCTACATAGAAGAGGAGCTTGGAAAAGAGAATTATATAAGCATTCAGCTTTTTAGCTCAATTCCTTAACTTATATAAGGAAAGTATGCTAAAGAACAGAGTCATGGTATTAGTAAATGTACTAGTAGTGATGCTAACATTATTATTATTGCTACTTTTGCCAGATACTTGACTATACCATATAACAGCAATCTCATATGTTATCTCATTCTTAACACTATTCTTTATGAACTATAGGATTTAAACTTTATTTTTAACAAACTAAGTCTAAGCATGATCCATACAGAGTAAAAAAAAAAAACAACTTGCTTTTGAACATAAATTGGTTTTGTTTAGTAGATACTGTCATTTCAATATGAAAGAAACATATTTTTCTTTTCTTATTTATTTTGCAGTTAGCGTGACTCTGGATCCAGATACAGCTCATCGTGAACTAATTCTGACTGAGAATCAGAAACAAGTGACTCGTGGATGCCCTGAGAGGAAGACTAAAATTCCTAGTAGATTTACTGTCTCACCCTGTGTCCTGGGTTGTGAGACCTTCACCTCTGGAAGACATTTTTTTGAAGTGAGTGTTAAGAACAGCATTGATTGGGATGTAGGAGTTTGTCTGGAAAGTGTACCAATGGCTGATAGAGATGATATAGAACGGGACCCTGAATATGGATTCTGGGCTATTAGCCGTAGTAGAAAGATGGGAGGGTATGTAGTACTTACCCTTCCCGTAGAGTTCATTAATTCAGAGATGATAAGTTGGCATATTGGAGTTTTCCTGGACTGTGAGAATAGGCATGTGTCCTTTTACAATATGAACACTAGGTCTCGCATCTTAACCCTCCAGAACGCCAACTTCCCTGGGCCCCTCAAACCTTACTTCAGGGTTGGTAAAGGTTCAATTCTGTGCGGACCTCCCCTTGAAAAATGAGAAAAGAGCAAAGTTGTTGCTTCTGTTTTGCTCTGTTTTTATTGGGTGACCACACCCAGCAATGCTTAGATCTTACTTCTGGCTCTAGGCTCGTACTCGTGCTCTGAGGATTTCTTCTTGAGAAACAAGAACAGCAACCCACCCCCCCGCAAAAAAAAAAAAACCTATTTTTTTAGTATAAAAGTGCTGAAAAATATCCACCCAATTGACATTGGAGACACTTGTCCAAGCCATTGTGGTAAATAGGCCCAAGTATCAGGTAACCAGGCATCCTTCTGTCTTGTGTTATGACTATAAAATTCTTATCACAGGATGTCATTCAGTCACCTAAAATGATATGTATTTCAGGCCTGTAAGTTTAAATACAACTTTTGTTCAGCCAGGATAATGTGAATTATCAGGAGATTGCTGAAAGGCAGATGCTTGTAATTTTCACCTCTGTTAAAGATATCTTACTTACCAAAGTTATGTAAAAATTATATAAAACTGGTCTATGTTGGAAGAGGAATAAACCATAAAATGCAATCTGTCTGACTTCTTTCTCCAGTCAGCCTAAAATTTTCGGAAACCAAAGTTCTTTCTTTTTCTTATCAAAATGAAGAAATAGTTTAAAGGCCCTCCCGTTGATAGTCGATTTGCTCGAGCGGGCCCAGTAACGTCTCCATTGGAGACTTTGTTGTTACTGTGTCTGGCATATCAAATACTCTCGGTAGCTTGCCGGGCTCTCCGAGAGGGGCGGAGGAATCGAACTCGGGTCGGCCATGTTGGCCGCTTGTAAGGCGAACGCCCTACCCGCTGTGCTATCCTCCAGAATAGCACAGTGGTAGGGCGTTTGCCTTGCACGCAGCCAACATGGCCAACGCGAGTTCGAAGAAATAGTAAATGTTAGTTAATAATTTCCAGGAGTTCTTAGACACCCAGCTATATGAACCCAAGAAAAGGAGGGCAAAAATGTGTCTATGATACTATGAAACGCTACTTCAGGAACTAAAAGAGGACACGAGGAAATGGAAAGATATCCCCTGCTCATGGATCGGGAGAATTAGCATTGTCAAAATGGCAATACACCCCAAAACATTGTACAGATTCAATGCAATTCCTATAAGGATACCCATGACATTCTTCAAAGAAATGGAGCAATCAGCCCTTAAATTCATATGGAAAAATAAGCCCCTACGAATAGCTAAAGCAATCCTTGGGAAAAAGAAAATGGGAGGAATCAACCTCCCCAACCTCAAACTCTACTACAAAGCAGTAATAATTAAAACAGTATGGTACTGGAACAAAGGCGGAACTTCAGACCAATGGAACATACTGACATACAGTCGAATATACTGACACCACCCCCGCAAATATATGATCAGCTAATCTTTGATAAGGGAGCAAGATATGTGAAGTGGAGCAAGGAAAGCCTCTTTAACAAATTGTGCTGGCAAAACTGGACAACTACATGCAAATCAGATCTCTACCTTACACCATGTACAAAAGGGCTCAGATCTCTACCTTACACCATGTACAAAAGTGAGATAAAAATGGATTAAAGACCTAAACATCAAAAAAACGACCTCAACATCAGATCGGAATTCATGAGGTATATTGAAGACAAGGTTAGCAAAACCCTCCAGGACATTGAAGCTAATGGTATCTTCAAAGATGACACACCACTGGCCAAGCAAGTGAAAACAGAGATAGACAAATGAGACTATTTAAAACTAAAAAGTTTCTGCAACTTAAAAGAAACAGTGATCAAAATACAGTCACAGAATGGGAAATGATATTCACCCAATACCTATCTGACAAGGGGTTGATATCAAGGATATACAAAGTACTGGTTGAATTCTAGTCCAGCGGTCATCTCCAAATCTCATTATGTGTCCAGCCCATCTGATTTTCGATGCCTTGGCAAACGAGACAGCGTCCCTGATTATTGATTGTTGGCCAGAACTCTAGATTCTTTCTCTCATTTGAGTGAAGCATGATACTCCAAGCATAGCTCTTTCAATTCCTCTTTGGGAGACCCGAATGGCATTATCATCTTGTTTTCTTAGGGCCAGGTCTATGACACATATGTTAATGCAGGAAAAACAGTGGAATCGAAGAGATTTGCCCAGAGCCGGAGGTTCTTCATCCTCTCAGCTATTTCTTCAACGCTTTTGAAGGCATTCCAAGCCACTCTCTTCCTCCTGCGCAGCCCAGGTGCCAGGTCATTCGTCATGTTGACTTCTCGGCCTAGGTACACATAACTGTTGCATTCGGAGATGTTCATTCTATTGAGAACAAATGGAATGTCAGGAACAAAACTGTTTCTCATAGACATTGTCTTCATGAGATTCAGCTGCAGTCCGAGCTTTGCACACTCATGGACAGTCAGCCAGCATTTGAATTTCACAAGAAGAAAACATCCAACCCCATCAAAAAATGGGGTGATGAAATGAACAGAAACTTTCCCAAAGAAGAAATCCAAATGGCAAAAAGGCACATGAGAAAATGCTCTACAACACTAATCATCAGGAAGATGCAGATCAAAACAATGAGATGTCATCTCACTGACCCATATCCAAAAGAACAAAAGCAACCGGTGTTGACGTGGATGTGATGAGAAAGGGACCCTCCTTCAATGCTGGTGGGAATGCCGACTGGTTCAGCCCTTTTGGAAAACAGTATAGATGATTCTCAAAAAACTAGAAATTGAGCTCCCATTTGACCCAGCGATAGCACTCCTGGGAATATATCCCAGAGAGGCAAAAAAGTACAGTCGAAATGAAATCTGCACTTGTATGTTCATTGCTGCCCTGTTCACAATAGCCAAAATCTGGAAAAAACCTGAGTGCCCGAGAACAGATGACTGGTTAAAGAAACTCTGGTACATCTACACAATGGAGTACTACATAGCTGTTAGAAAAGATGAAGTTATGAAACTTACATACAAATGGTTCTACATGGAAAGTATCATGCTAAGTGAAATGAATCAGAAAGAGAGGGACAGACATAGAAAGACTGCATTCATCTGGGGAATATAAAGTAACAGAATGGGAGTTGAATACCCAAGAATAATTGAGATAAGTACCAGGAGATCTGTTCCAGGGCTTGGAAGTCAGCCTCACATGCTGGGGGAAAAGCCAGCTCAGATAGAGAAGAGAACACCAAGTAAAGGATGTTTGGAGGACTCGCTCAGGATGCGAGATGCATACTGAAAGTAGACTATAGACCGAACACGATGGCCACTCAAAACCTCTATTGCAAACTACAACACCCTTAAGGAAAGAGTGAGCAAAAAAGAACGCCCCACCACACAGGTGGGGTCGGATGAGGGGTATGGGGTGTGGAGGTGGGAGGTCTACTAGGATCATTGGTGTTGGAGAATGGGCACTGTTGGAGGGATGGGTACTCGATCATTGTATAACTGAAACCCAAGCATGAAAGTTTGTAAGTCTACAACTGTACCTCATGGTGTTTCACTAATAAAAAAATTTTTTTAAAAAATCAATCCTTTTCTTATCATATCCACCCCTGTATATTTTTTTAGAATGTACTTCATACACTTCCTAGGAGTTGTTTTCCACTTATTGGTTGTATTGCTGCCCAATTTCTTAACTATGTAAGAAATTCAATTAATTTTTAAACTTACTTGGTTGAATTTTCTTTCTTACAACACAAAACATATATATTAACCTCTGCCACCAGCTCCTGGCACAATTTCAGCCCTGTAATTTCTTAAGATCTAAGAGCACTAGAGCATGTTTGAGTCTAACACTTGGTCTTTGACCCTAGTTGCAGCACAAAGTTGCAAAATACCTTGGAATTTCCTGGGTGTGAAGAGCTCCCTGTTTTCTAATGTAAGAGCTCCCTTAGTAGAATTTTGAGATTTTAACTAGCTTGTGAATGGGACAAGTCACCAAAATTACTGAATCATAACGAGAAACAAATATTTTAACTCAACTGCTCTTCCTCCAAGAAGGTAAGAGGGGATAATAATTGACTATACCTATCTGATGATGTCATAAAAATCCTAAAGGTACAGATATGAGAAAATTTCTGGGTTTATGCAAACAACCCTATCCAGGAGGGTGGCAGACTCTGATTCCATGGAAATAGAAGCTCCTGTTCTGGGAACCCTTCTGACACCACCTATTTTTATCAGATGGCCATGAATTGTCTTTATCATGTCACTTACGGTGTAATAAACCTGTAAACAAAGTGTTTCCTGAGAGCTGTGAACCATTCTAGCAAGTGATCAAAAACAAAGGCAGTCACAAAAACCTTTGATGTTAAGTCAGTAAGTCACAGGTGACAACCTGAACGTGGAGCTAGTATGAAGTGTGTAGGATAACACTGTTTTGTCCTTTCTCAGGTAGCTTAAGTTTATCGGGTCACACCCATCCTAGGACACTGAACTTGTATTGTAAACAATGTTTTGTATGGACACAGGAAGACAGTTAATATTATGTTTTGTAACTTAGGAGTTGATTGACTCCAAATAATATTTACTCCTGGGCATCTTCTTTCTTGACTCAGTTGCCCTTAGTTCCTAGCACCCCAAAAGCAGGGTTCCGATGAGGGACTGAATGGACCCAGGGCAAGCTGTGAGCTACCCTGGCATCGAAATGGGCCAAGCCAAAGCACCACGATACTCAACTATAAATTGAGGGCATGATCATGGACAAATGCTGTCATGATCCAAAGTAAGCAACGACGAGACTAGGACCTTGCTGGGGCTAGGAAGACTAACCTGGCCTGAGGACTGCAGAATGTATAATGAGATGTTTATATCTCTTACTGTGCTCACACAGAATGACATTGCTAGAAATATTAGAAGTAGATTTACTACAACTATTTAAGTAGATTACTAGCTGAGGAAAGAACACACCCTTGTTAGGATCCCACCCTTGAGCGGATCTCCTAGTAATCTGGAGTAATCTCTTTAGATGATATTTTATCCTTTAGTTAATCTCCTGGAGGAGTGGTCTTACCTCTCTTTGTTGATTTGTTAGTGTTCAACCCACCTTTGCGTCACTGCCTTAAATGATTGCTATATAAACTAAGATGTAAGCTTGGAGAGCAGAGTCAGAAATGAGAGAGCTCAGGTTCCAGAGATCCAGAGATCCAGAGTCAGAGCCGGAAGGAGAAAGGGTTCCAGATTGGGGTCCAGGAGAGAAGAAGGCAGAGGTGAGACAGGAGTGAAGAGGATTGGAATAAGCTACAATTGATATTGACCAGCCTGGCCCTCATTTCTTCCTTCGCCTGCTCTTGGCCAACAGCCATCCTGATCCAGGCCATACACAGCGGCTCAAGAGCACCGAACGTGGGCGGTGAGATAGTGCCATCGAGTGATCCCGCGAACACACAACCTCAGTGTGCTAGGATTTTACAAGGTGGGGGTGAGGATGGGGCTATAAACCAAACCTATACCCTGAACTGTGTACTCTAACTCCAATATTTTCATATTTAAGTGATTTGCAGAACACTCAAATAAAAGAACTAGCATGTCCAGATGCCTTGGAGGTGGGCAGGTGTCTCCCTCTGCCTGCCCCAACAGAATCCCAGCAACCACAAACCTCCAGAACCCAACTGTCACCATGCCTACCACCAATCTTCACAGACTCGGGCTTCACACGTGAGAATAAATCTGCTGAAAAACCCAGGTATGTGGGTTTTGTGACTAAAATCTCCAGGCTCACACGGATTCAGGAAAGGGCTCCCTCCTCCCATCTCCCTGTACATCTAGGTCCCTGGCAGTGACGCCCACAAACTGCCTCTGGTGCCAAATAAGGTCGTTAATGGCCACAATTCAGAGACTCATAAGTAAATCTCAGAAGAGAACAACATGCTGCAGAGATGCCTCCAGACCCCAAATTACCATCCAGTTAAAAATTAAACTCCAGCTCTAGCACCCTATTGAAAATTTTAGAATTCCTGGAGCTATATCTCATACTCTACACCACTGATATACCAAGAGTAGCACACCATGTTTGATGGGGTGTAAGGTAGAGGACAACCAATCTTGATGATATATATTAGCACACAAGTGTCAAACTCTAAAACATTTTAGTGATCTCTTACCCAGAGGCTTAATGGCTCCAAGGTGAGATACAACAATTTTCACACACTTTCCTCTAAGAAAACCTTTTTGGATCATTTTAGCCTATTATTCATAAGAAGCAATACAAAATAAATTATTTAGCATCTGCCTCTGGGGCAGGCTTGGGTGGTGGTGAGAAAATTTCAAATAAATTTGGCGGGAAGGTATAATGGTGGTTGGATTGGTGTTGAAATATTGAATGTAATATATTATTGAGTAACTTTATAAAATAATTTTTTTAAATACATACCTTTTTAAAAAAAAAAGACAAAATTCTGGAGAAATAAAAGAATTACCATGACTTGCCTGGTGTCAGAGTGAAGGGAAGTGATGTGAAGGTGCATGGTGAGAGGGAAAAAAATGGAGCTTTCCAAAGCATGTACATCCTGCATACACAGAGCAGTGCTCAGAGGCTAGAACTGGGGCTAACAGAGCTCCATTGCAAAGGAGCACTTTGGAGAAATGACATAATAGAGACAAGAGTACAGTGGGTAAGGTGCTTGCCTTACACACAGCTGACCTATGTGATTCTATCCCTATCACCACATATGGTCCCTGAGCACCATCGAGAAGTGATCTTTGAGCACAGAGACAGGAGCAAGCCCTAAGCATCAGCAGGTATGGCACAAAAACCAAACCAAACAAAATCAACCAAATAAAATTAAGATGATAAAGGAAAATGAGTCAGTCCCTGTCTGGCTGAGGGAAGTAAATTTATGGGGAAAATAATGACAGGAAAAGGTGAGTTAGGCAAGGTTTATTATTCGGATATGTCGAATGTTGTGTGTGGGCTTACAGGCAGTACATGGAGTCACTTATCCACATTTACATACTCGGCTTTGTAGTTACTTAACTGCTCACCCCAAAACTTTTAGAAATCAAAGATCTAAATCCGCAGGAGAGGAATATAGGATCACTGGTATTATTTTGCTTTATCTGTGTGCTTCATAGTCTTCATATTCATTTATATAATGTAGCTTATCACATTGTATTATACTATTTCATTAATAGATACATCATAGATTTATTAGTATATCATAAAGTAAGATGAGCACTGTTCTCAATACAGTGCAATAGCTGTGAAGAAACAATACATTTCTGCTTCACAGGATTTAAATTTGCTTCTCTAAACTAGAGAAGATGGAGAATCGGCTTCTTTATTTACATGTCTGGATGAACGCAATGACAACAGAGAATCTTTACCAACTCGGAAGTAGGGTCTAAGATTATAAGAGAAAGAAGCCTTGGGGAAGGTGAAGATGTGGGAGCCAGTATTCATGTTGTAAAAGGAGACAAGTCCAGCTTCCCGGTCCAGGAAAACCCCCACAAACTCCAGCTCCTCTCTAAGCTGAAGAGGAGTTCGGGGAGAGGTCAGGGCAACATAGCCATACTGTTTACAACGTCTGATGGCCCAGAATCCAAACTGGGGCTTCAGGGTCATGTCACTGTCCCTGGGCACATTTTCCACGCAGAGTCCTACATCCCACTCAGTTCCTTTCCCCATGTACACTTCAAAGTAATGTCTCCCAGTGATGAAGATGTCGTGACCCAGGACACAAGGTAAAACTCGAAACCTCTCAGGAATATTAGACTTCATCTGGATGGATCCACGAGTCACTTGTCTTCCATTATCAGACAGAATTAATTCACTATGAGCTGTACCCGGATCCAGAATCACACTGGCTATGAGAATAAAACAAAATTGAGTTACAAACAGGAGAAAACAAAAATGATAAGGTTATTTCTTGTTGAGACCACCAACTGCATTTTGCTGTAAGCATGGGATCCAAACCACAATAACCAAAAATAAAAATGTGCCTGTTAAGGAGGCAGGATGGGGTGTTGGTGGGAACCTGAGGACACTGATGGCAGGAAGTTGACCTGGTGGTGGTGATGTAAGCACGTAGATATGGAAAGGCCCTTTGCAATGAAACAAAGTTTCATGGAAGAAGAATTCTAGGAATGACCCACCTTGTGGATACAGAAAACAAAGGCCTGATAAGACCATCCAAGATGATCCGCAGACCCTGAGGATATAGGCCTCCTCTCCATGAAGTTCCTCTTTTTGGACCTCCCCTTTACTCCCAACCTCCCTGGTAACCTCCTTAGCAATGGACTTTTACTTGGGAAAAAGCCCCACATGGGGGCAGGTTGGAGAAACCCTATAAAGGCCGCCTGGAACAAAGGAAGGGCGCGCATATGCTGCCTGGGCCCATGTGCTGCTTGCGCCCACGTGGCCAAGCACATGTGGTGCCTGAGCACATGTGTCGTCCGCATCTCCCCTCTTGAGACGTGAACTTTCATGCTTTCGTGTCTAATGCTAGGATGTGTGTAGGGGCTCTCTTTGCCCTTAGAGAAGCTTGTGTTCTCTCTTGAGTATGATACTCTCTCTCTCTCTCTCTGTCTCTCTCTCTCTGTCTCTCTCTCTCTCTCTCTCTCTCTCTCTCTCTCTCTCTTGCCCTCGCTCTCCCCCACCCCGCACCTAAAAATCATCCAAATAAAATCTATTTGTTTCACTGCTTCTCTACTCCTGAAATTCCTTTCTGAGAGGCGAGACAAGAACCCAGTAACCCTGGGTCCCAGGTGGCAGAGGCGGGTGGGGAGAAAGTGACCGTCTTTCTCCTCCCCACTTCACATAAGTCACCCGTGGGGCCCACCGACATCAGTGGGATTGATATCGGAACATTTTATGCCTGAAACTTTTATTATGGACACATTTATAAATCATGGTGGCTGAATTGAAAATTAAAAAATAAAGTAATGCAATAAAAATGAGATCTTGCTAAAGGGAAAATAAAAGAGTCTCACCATTTACTTTCAAACTGATGAAATTGCACTGAGGCAATAAGGCCAGTACATTTCCAGAAACACTACCAGTGCTTGATGCTATTGTGTTTTTCCAGGCCATTCCCTTCCTTTCTCTAACTTTCTCTATTCCCAGGAATGGTGATCCTATAGATGCCCTAAGGAGGCTCCATCTCTCTGACTCTGATTCTATCAATGTTGAGTACTAGCGGAAACCATGGGGAATAAAGAAGCAGGGTAGGAGTAATGAGTACACAAGTACCTCTACACTGCTGTGATTGAGAGCGTCTGCAATCCTTTGCCTCTGACCACACACTCCTATCTTTGCTCCTATGTTATGATTACTCAGTTGCTATTTAAGGTCCCAAGGGATGATAGTTTCTAACTCATCCTTGATTTGGGTGCTTGACTATCCTTTCCTCAACACCCTAATTCTCATATTTGCAAATAAACTCTTCACCAAACTTTCTTCAATCAGTCCTTATCATGAATCTGATTAACAAATACTTGAGATTTCATTTGCATTGCCTAAATGGTCTGTGAAAAAGCATCTAAAGAAGCTTAAATATTTAAGTCCAGAGAGAAATATACTAGAAAGGAAGAAAATTCTGTTTGAGATTTTCAATTCTATCTACATATTATTTGTAAATAATACTCAAAACAAAACTCATAATTGTCGACAGTTTATGGATAATATTGCTATATACCTATTATATTTATATGATTATATCAAAACATATGTCACTGTCACTGTCACTGTCCTCCCATTGTTCATCGATTTGCTCGAGCTGGCCCAGTAATATTGTGAGATTTGTTACTGTGTTTGGCATATCGAATACATCACAGGTAGCTTGCCAGGCTTTGCCGTGTGGGCGAGATACTCTCAGTAGCTTGCGGGGCTCTCCGAGAGGGGTGGGGGAATCGAACCTGGATCAGCCGCGTGCAAGACAAATGCCCTACCCACTGTGTGATGTCAAAGTAATATTAGCAATAACAAGGACCACCTAGTACAGAAAAGTATTCATTCACTGGGAAGGTATTCCAATTAAAAACATACATGTACTAATAACATATATCATAACATGCAATGTAAAAACTATAGAACTACAAAAAACTAAAAATATAGCCCTCAAGAGATATTTAAGCATTCTTCTCTGCCTCAAAACAAAATAAAAATCTCCTCAGCCACAGGAGTTGCTGATGTTACATACCTTCATATCTCTCTAAAAATTTTCTCATATCAAAGTAAAGTTTAGAAACACTGCATTCAGTGTGGACTTCCAAAGAGGGAACTTCTGGTGTTTTTAGCTTGACGGCTGAACTCCTAGAAAAACAAATGGGCAGAAATTCCTTCAGTGACACATTTCATTCAGCATTGTATACCCACACTTCTTCCCTTCTCCATTCACACAGTACTCACCTGCTCAAGGTGCCTTTCACATCCTGTAGAGAAGCAAAATAAAAAGTAGGTATGGGAACATCATTTTCTAATGGGTTTTGCTCATTGAGCTATTCTCTATAAAAACTTGTTGCAAAGAAGTAAAGGAGTGACCTCACACTTAAATACTGTTAAATTCCAGGTAGTATGATTACCGTCTCTGTTCCTTTAGAGAGTCAATATGTAGCATGTTAGCAAACTCTAAGTTGGTATCTTCCATGCTGAGCACTATGAGGACCTGAAGTGTTTGCAATCATATTATCTTGGTGAATACTTGAGGAAGAGAACTAGAGTGTGCCTACGATCCTTCTGGCAAGTTGACAAGTGACCCTCTGCATTCAGTGAGCTAATTCTCTCCGAGGAATTCTTATTAGCAATTGTTTATCATAAATTTCTTCAGTGTTGAATCCATGAAACTAGATTATAAATCCATACAGAGTCCTCGGACTGACCACCTAAGTGTTGGTGGGAGATATCACATAGTGATAGAGAAATCATGTTACATGCTCAACCAAAAGTATCACTTCCAATTTCTTGGGTTTTTTTTTTTTTTGCTTTTTGGGTCACACCCAGCGATGCACAGGGGTCACTCCTGGCTCATCCAGTCAGGAAATACTCCTGATGGTGCTGGGGGACAATATGGGATGCTGGGAATTGAACCAGGATCGGCCACGTGCAAGGCAAACGCCCTACCCGCTGTGATATCACTCCAACCCCAACTACCAATTTCTTTATGGGAATTGGAATATGTTCTGGATACGTATCTTAATGGGTTGGAGCAATAGCACAGCAGGTAGGGTGTTTGCCTTGCATGCGGCCAACCCGGGTTTGATTCCTCCGTCCCTCTCAGAGAGCCCAGTAAGCTACTGAGAGCATCCCGCCCACACAGCAAAGCTTGGCAAGTTACCCGTGGCAAATTCAATAAGTGAAAAACAGTAACAACAATTCTCACAATGGAGACATTACTGGTGCCCACTTGAGCAAACCGATGAACAATGGGACAACTGTGCTACAGTGCTACATATCTTAATGAAACAGATCCTAATTCTAGCTGACAGAGATCTCATAAGAACTCCTGGAGCAAGGATTCCATGAGAAAACTAAGGAAAAAGTTGCACTACATTTAGGCTGTGCCACATTATCACCCACTGGTCACCTGGAGACTCTTTCAAAAGAGAGTTTGAACTCTCTTTTTGAACTTCAAAAGAGAGTCAGAGTACAGTGAACAGAAGACAGAGGCAAATCACAAAAGTTCTCCCTGCATTTACTCAGAGTGAACATTATCAAAATTATTCACATAAAAACTCTCTAGACCTCAATACAAATCTTAGCATGGATCTAGAGGAACACTTTCATATTCCACACCCAAGTGTACATGGGTGAGTGAACCAATAGATCTTGCAAATTTCCCCATACTTCCGTATATTTCTCTAGCAGCTGAGGAAAAGACACGTCCTTCCTTTCTTCAAGTACATAGTCTCACCTGGAGCAATTTCTGGGCTGAGCCCTGACATTTTCTCTCCAGTTCCATGATGTATTTCTTGAGTTCCTCGCTCTGCTTATCCAGCTTAGCTTCACAGTCCTGCAGTCTCTTCAGAACTTGCTCTTTTTCATTCTCTAATTTCCACAGAAAAGACTTTTCCTCTTCATGCAGGAAACAGTAAAGATTCTTAAAATCAGACTGGATTTTCTGTTTTCTAAGCTTTATCTTCTCCTAGAACGAGTAAAGTGTGCTCAAAAAGCAGAGACAAACCAAATTTTCATCTATGAATGAATTCACAAACAAAATACTAGGGCAGAAGGTCAATGATTTAGGTTGATGCAAGACATTTTCAAAGACAAAGTGTATTTATCTTCAATTAATAGATTTCTCTATTAGTTATCATCTTTGTCCTCCCACAGCCCTGGATCCTAAGCAAGGGAACTATCACATCTTTTGTGAGTTCAAGTTAAACATCTGCACCTAAAGACCAGGGAAGAAGTTGGAAG